>NC_138965.1:12925192-13559615 GCF_055761805.1 Camellia sinensis
GTGGAATGTATCATTGTTGTCAAGGGCATAGGGCTTAGAAATTTGTGTTGGGTAATTAGAAAATATGAGAGGATATGATGAATTGTAATTGATATGGTTTATAATCACTTAGCATCCTAAAACCAATCAATAATTTTTTGATATTTGGACTATTTATTTGGCATCATTGCACAATTGATTTAGGCTTTGTTTGCTAAATGGTGATTTTAGTCAAAAAAAAAAAGTCAATAACTTATATAAAAAAGTTAAAGATTCTATTTTTTTCTTTTTTTTGCATTTTTTTTTTTTGTAAAAAACTAAAAACTCATTCCCAACATACTAATTTTTTTTACATTATATTTTAGTTAAAAAGTTAAAAATTACTAAAAAAATATGTTCCCAAATGAGGCCTTACAAATAGATGAAAGTATTTTATTTATTATGATTGTATTAGTTTAATAGTAATCTTATCACTTGTAGTAGCGAGAAATTATTTTATAAACCAAGTGTGATAAAAAAATAAAAATAAATAATTATAATAATAATAATAATAATTGAATATAAACAAATAAAAAGGACCGTACTAATTAGGATGGTCAATAACAAGTACGAATGAATTATTTTAAGAAGATAGTTAAAAGTTAATTTTTTTTCTTTTTTATTATTTCATATAATGTGACTTAAAATAAGTTAAAAGTTAACTTTTACCTTTTTATGTATGTTGCCAAAACAGTCCACTGCCAAAAGATTTATAATCTCAATTAAATATTTTTACATATTTCATATAATTTTATACAAATTTTTTTATTTATTTATTATCATTAACAATAGCCCTAATGGCTATTTCTAACATTTCTTAATAAAAAAGTATTATATCATTAGCACATTAGATTGAATTGGAGTGGATTAGATTGGACAAATAAGAGTGCACTAATCTAAATTCATTTAAGAGTTTATTAATTTGTGTTGAGTTTAATAATTTTCTAATTCTAACTTGTTAATGTGTATTTAATAGCTTGAGTTTAATAACTTAAATTGTCTAGAGTTTAATACTTTTTATTTTTAGTCTATTAATTAAATTAAATGCATTTAATAGCTTTTTATTTTTAACCTATTATTTAAAAGAAAATGTTTTTGATCTCTAATTTTGGACTACTCAACCCCTAATGATGTGTTATAAGTCACATCACTTGAAAATCTTATTGAAATATAAAAATTATCTAATTAGTGTTTGCTCTATCGTTAAGAGTTGGTATTGAGAATTCAAAATTAATGATATATAGCATTACTCTTGTTTAAATTTAAAATTTGAACAAGTTACCAGATTTATGAAATGAAATAAAATAAAATAAAACATTAACAAAATATCTATAAAAAATTATTTAAAAAAAATTAAATAAATAAAAATCAATAAAAAGTTAAATAAAATTATTTTATTTTCAAATTGAGACATTTAAATTTTATTGAATTTTACTAAATATAATACATAATTAAATAGTAGAGGGTCAAAATGGTCATTTTATCACCTAATCCCAACAGTGGATTATCCTCCCAAAATTGTCCCACACCCCCCCTAGGACACAATAGTCCCCCATATGGGGGATAAGGAGTCCAGACTCCATGTCTGGAGGACTAAAAAAAAAACAAACGGCAGATTGGATGCTTCCTCCGGATTACAATCCGTATAGTAAATAGTCCTCCCTTATCCCCCAATCAAACACACCCTATATGAGATCTAATCTCGATATCTCATCATTAGGAGTCATTTAAGGATGATAAATTAGGGAATGTATCATTGTTGTGAATTTTTATTTTTATTTTTTACTAAAATAGTTAAAAAGTCAAAAAAAAAGAGTCAAAATGACGTATCTTACATATCAATTAATCACTTTTCTCCTCACAATCATCTTTCAAATAAAAAACTATATTCCAAAATTTTTGATCTTACAAAAAAAGAGAAAAAAATCATTAAAAAAGTCAATTTTTAATTTAAACGAATTTAAATGAAAAATTTTCACATTAATAAATCATATCATAAGCAGCTTGGTCTTTCCTTTTGTCAATTGATAAGTGAGTAATTACGATGGTAAGAAATATTATATTATTAAATAGACCACTAGCACATAATAACAATAGTTATAAAATTAACAGAGCCTAATAACAATTATCAAGTTCAATCATTACTAGTTAATATGGTACAATCTTTTACTAATCACAAATATATATGCTTTTTATTATCTCCAAACATCCAATATAAATGTAATAGATTCTATTATCAAATTCAACCATAATAATAAAAGGTATTACATGACATACATTCTATTTACATACAAAAATTACTTCCCATAATGACAATAAATAAATCATCACAAAATATATTAAACCCCTCCCCGTAAGAATTCCCCGCAAATTCACACTACAAAAAGTGTTATATAATCATTAGGCTTAAATGCCATAATTAGACTTGATTTAGGAAATGAGTTAACTTTTTAATTTTTTGACTTTTTTAGATATTTTAGCTTGAGTTAAAAAGTTTGATTTGAGAATGAATTTTTGACTTTTTTGATTTTTTAATTTTTTTTTTTTATAAGAGAAGAGTATAATGATTATGGATTGAATGTGATGTTTTATTTGTTGTGATTAAAATAATTTATTTTATTTTTTGTAACTAAAATAATCAAAAAAATTTCAAACCTTGCTTCCCAAACGATACCTTAGTTAAACAAAAATATTTTAGAACTCTAAAATAGGAGTTCTAACAGAGCCGTAGAGAGGTGGTGGATCCAAGTGATGTGATGTGATGTTTTAATTTTTAATTTTTATTTTTTATTACCAAGTTTTATAAAGCTTTGTTTGAAACTCTGTTGTTAGGAGATGTATCACTGCCGTTATGGTGAAGAATTGTTGCAACTACAAATTTCAGATGATATCAAATTATTAGATAGAGTTTGGGGATTTTTTTTTACAATAAAATTTTAAGAAATAATTTTTCCTTTTAGATTGTACTTGACCCAAAAACCTAAAAGGTCAAAAAAAAATATTAGTTTAAAATCTTTCTAGGCTAGAAGAATCTGAAAAATAAATTTATTTGACACAAATTTTAAAAAAAAATTCAATAAAAAGAAATAAAAAATAAAAACTAGACCTTTTAAACTGTAATAGAGAATATTTGTTTGGGGTGTCTTAAATAAGTGTACTTTTTTGTCTTTTTAGACTAAAAAGTTGAGGTTAAAAATATGAATGTTTGGGTTAACTTTTGGATTTTTTATGAAAAAATGTGTATTAAAAAATTGTATAAATTAATGTGTAGGAAAAAATTAGTATTAAGAGTTGTGCAGCCGTAATTGTTGACTTTTAGTGAATAGTGATAACTTTTTAACTTTTTGACTTTTTTAAGACTATCCAAACTTGACCTAAAACTATTTTTTTTTGCTGATATGCTTTCTCCAATAAAGTGAACAGTATATTCTGTGAATTTCTTTTCCAATAATAATAATAAAATAAACAAAAAGAATGTAAGTAAGTGAAAGCATTGGCGTAAGAATATAAACCTATGGAATGGATGGTTCAGGTTTGTCGACTAAAGTCAAAAGCTAGGGTTTTGTTCTGATATTGGAACCCTAAGAATAGAGAAGGTATTGTGTGGTGTTGGAGTATTACTTCATACCATTTAAAATTAGACACTTGTTTATCTATTTTCTCAAAGGAAACACAAAAGTGGTGAAATTTACTGTTTTAACCAAACAAAC
The DNA here is from genome assembly GCF_055761805.1 of Camellia sinensis. NCBI lineage: Eukaryota > Viridiplantae > Streptophyta > Magnoliopsida > Ericales > Theaceae > Camellia > Camellia sinensis. The sequence goes on from NC_138965.1 coordinate 12,928,921, forward strand.
TCTATTTGGAGCACCATAGCACTTTACTCCTGAGACAACATATAACCTCTCCGAAGAATAAAAGACCTTTCACCTATTTTGCGTTGTTCCTCATATCTCCAATAAATGTGGGATATTCAAAAATAATAATAATATGAGATATTTTTTTTTATAAATTCTTCATCTATACCTAATTCAAGTTATTTTTTTATTTATTTTATATTTTAATAAATCTCATAAATAACATAATTACCAAAACAACCACACAAACAAGCAAACCCAGTCCCACGATGCTGCTGAACCAGCTGACCTCTTGGTTTCACTACTAGTGACAATACAGTAATCACACCCATTTGGCTTCAAGTCATTTTCCCGTCACTATAAAATTATTAAAGTTAATTCTTTGATGATGATGATGAAAATTTATAAATTATATATATGAAAGAGTGTTACAAAATGAACGCTTTAGATTATCGAAATAAGATTTATAATAGGCCCAACAAGCCCTTCACATTAAAAAAAAAAAAAAAACTTTTAAAATAATATGATTTTGACTTTCAAAGAGTTTCACAACCGTTTCAATAGGACATTTTGACTATCCCCATAGATTTGTTTGACAAAATGGAGTCATGTGAATGTTCACACCATGTACATATAATTTTTATTTTGAAAATCCTTACTTTCATTTTTGAATGACAAATTATAATGTGAACTATTATATTGTTCATATACATTTGTTTTTATTTTGGAAATCCCCACTTTCATTTCTGCATGATGTGAATTATCATATTGTTCATAAACATTTAGTTTTTATTTGGGCAAATTACAAACACCTCCCTCGAAGTTTGGTGAAAATACAAATTCCCTCCTGAGGTTTGAGAAATTACAAATTGTCTCCTGAGGGTCAAATTTTCATAACAAATTAGAGGAAATTAGGAGGGAATCTGTATGAAAATAAAAACCTCAGGGGGCAATTTGTTATAAAAATATAAACCTCAGGGGGTGGGATGTAATTTCTCAAATCTCAAGGGAGAATCTGTATTTTCACCAAACCTCGAAGGAGGTTTTTGTAATTTGCCCTTTTTATTTTATGGGTTGCTTAATTATCTAGCGATGTGAAATAGACATCAAGTTTGTTTTATGAAAGTAGTTTTGTTTTTTAATAATCACATCGTATGGATTTTGATTGTGGATTTTGTTCCCATTTCCAAAGCCTTTTTGATTTTGCGTATTATGTTCCCTTGTATATGTTCACATTATGTCATTTTGTTCTCAACATGGTATATGTGAATATTCACACCATGAAAATTTTACTATTCACTTCAATTGTATAATGTGAACGTCCACATTTTGGCTATCCCTATAGATTTGTTTGATAAAATAGAGTCATGTGAATGTTCACACCATATATTTGACTGGTTGTGATAATATTTTGTGACTGTTTATGTCATGTGAATGTTTACACTATGTTATTCTCATTATTGACAATTTATTTCATATTTACATTTAGGGGGAATTATTTGTCAGTGGTATAAGGAAAAAAAATTGCTAAAACATGGAAGGTGCAAGTTGTTTTGTGGTGGGGTTCAAATGAAAACATATGGGATTGCAAGTCTCATTTGCACTCCTCTATGTTTATGTATATATATATATATATATTCTATTTCACTGTAAAGTAATTTTTTCTTACATTTATGTGAACTGTGAATAACGTGACCTTAGTGTTTCTCATTGTGTGACTCTAATTATGTCTTAGTTTGAATAATCACATTAATGTGAAAATTCACATCATGCTAATTATCATGGCAAGCAAGATTTTACATGTTACATTCAAATTGTTTCATTTTATCATCAACATAACTTATGTAAATGTTCACATCAAGAAAATTTAATCATTCACTTGTATTGCTTAAAAAATGTTGACATAAGCTTGGTCAAATATGATATGCAAATGTTCGTGTTGATATTTTGTGTGAATGTTTCTTGTGTCAATGTCCTATACTTTAAAATCATAGGGTAATGGTGTGATCATGGCCTATATGAATGGTCACATTTTGGCTTTCTTATATTAGTTTGAATATTTACAGTCATATGATTGTTTACACCATTTTCTTATGCTCAAACTATTATTCCCCACCTTCCCTTCATTTCTTTAAATTCACAACATCACACTACACATTTTATAGTTTTGTAAATATTCACATTATGAAATTTACGAGGTTTTTGTAAAAAGCAACTATAACTTTAAGAAACCTTTCCTATATCTTGGTAAAAACTCGCTGGATAATATACTACAAGTTATTTCCTTTCTTGGCTAAGGCCTCGTTTGGGAACATGTTATTTTAGTAACTTTTTGACTTTTTGACTAAAATATGAGTTAAAAAACTAGTATATTTGGAGTGATTTTATGACTTTTACGAAAATATGTGCAAAAAGTAGAGAAAAAAGAGAATCTTTGACTTTTTAATATAGGTTATAGATTTTTTGACTTTTTTAACTAAAATGTTAACTTGCCAAACAAGACATTAGTTTCTGTGCTTATTGTTTTTAGTTCTTCACTCTGTATTTGCATTTCTGGAGTATGACTGAAATGATTATTTACCTTACAAGAATCCTGATCTTCACTTTATTGAATCTCTTGCGCTTGCTCCTCCAGAAGTTGAAATTGATATCGTTACACAACAACTATAAGTATTCATATCTCCAAAAAAAAAAAAATATATATATATATATATATTAATTTGTCCTAAAAAATGGGTTGTTTCCAACTTTGATCATGAATTCACCATAACAGAACATTTAAAAATGAAATATTATATAATATAAGCAAAAACGTTGTCGTCTCTTTAGGGCTTAAATTCCCAACCTATTTTCCTAAAGTTTTTGAATTTAATATATATAAAAATACACATGTCATTGTACAATTGGTTGACAATCTAATTTAGCTAAATTAAATTATTGGTATCAACAACAGTTATGGAATGACAATGACTTAATTCCATAATAATATCAACAGTTATGGAATGATATTTGCTTCAATCAAAATATTTTCATAATATAATAATATAGATATAAATTTTATAATATCTATACTATTATATAAATAAAAACACTATCACCTCTTTGAAGCTAGAAATGCCAATATGTTTTTCTCATATTTTGTAAATTATATTACATTCAAAATGCACGTCATTTTTTAATTGGTTCAAAATCTAATTTACATAAATTAAATTAATTTTTAAATTCTCTTAATCATTGTAAATAATATATTAATCGATTTTCTTAAATTTTGTGATTTGACATTGTAGTATCAATAGTTATGGAATGATATTTCCTTCCACCAAATATTTCTATAATATATAACACTTATGCACACATGTCATTTTATGGAATGATTTTCTAATATATTTTTCTCATGTGTTTTTGAATTTTATAACACTTCAAATACTCATTTTATAATTAGATCAAAACCTAATTTATATAGATTAAGCTTCTTTTTTTTTTTAAAATTCTTAATTGCCAAAAATTTATTAGAATTATTTTCTTAAAATTTGGGATTGTTATGGCAATGTAAAATCACACCCTAACATAAAGTTGTTGCTAATTTTAATTTAAGTAATTATAGTATAAAATTTCAAAATATATTTAATACAAAAAAAAAAAAAAAACTTTCACAATGTATTAGTATTATTTTTTGTTGGATGGGTCCCTCCTTAATTGGGTGGGCCACACAAAGACTCTTTAGAGTCAATATTATTTATTATATATTTTGCTTGCAAAACTTTAGCTTTGGTTTGTATCTGGAAGTCCAAAAATGAAAAAGAAGTAAAAGAGATTTTTGTCTATAATGTTTTGTACACAACAACAAAAAGAAACAGGGGAGCCGAGAAAGAGAAGTGAAAAAGAGGAGAAAAACTTTAGGTTTCTTCCGTAGTTTAAACTGAGATGATCATTTCTTGTCTAATCTTAATGAAATTTTAGCATGTTGATCATGAAAACAAGCTCTACATTTTGATTGGAGATGATCTTGTCAAAGCTTTCTTGAATTGGTAGTTTGGGATATCCACTTTAGTGAGACCTAAACTTTATCTCTTGTGGTGATGATATAATTGTTGATTAGTGATAAAAAAATATTCTCTTGACGATTATATGTCTCTAATTGTGACTAGAGATGATATCTTGTAATCCCATAATTTTTAATGGAAGTTGATTCAGAATTAGACCCGTAAATGTAAGTATTTTTGCCGAATCACGTAAATTTAATATTTTGTAATTATTTTTATATTTTTAATTTCAGTCATATTAATGCTTGTGTTTTATCATTTGTTGACCAATTTCTAATTACATAAGTAGGGAAAGAATTTTCCAAACATTTTCTTTACAGTTGGGATTTGTTATTGCAATACAAAAATCTTATCCTTCACGTAATTGAGATGCCGCAGAGGGAGACCAATTTCTAATTACATAAGTAGGGAAAGAATTTTCCAAACATTTTCTTTACAGTTGAGATTTGTTATTGCAATACAAAAATCTTATCCTTTACGTAATTGAGATGCCACATAGGGGTTTCCAAAGTTCGGTTGCTGTTTTTTTTTCTTTTTCTTTTTTCATAGTTTGGTTGTTATTCTTTATTCTTCTTTCAAAGTTTTATTTTTACTTTTTTTTTGTCTTACTTAGACTTTTATGTTCTAAGGGTTGTTTCGCCTATTAAAGTGGCACGTAAGTTAGATTCAGAACGTTATGAGACAATTCGGTCTCAAGTTCTATTGCTCTTTATAGACATTGTAAGAGAAATCACAAGAAATCTTTATTAATGGTGTGAATGTGTGAAAATCAAAGTGTATGTATATATATATTTTCTTGATTTACACCTATATTTTTTTGTATACCATTACACTGAACTTTAAATGAGCTACAGAGATCAATCGATTAGATATATTAGACTATAAATGGGGTTTGGCTTTTGTTGATTTCAATACTAGTGATTGAGTTTTTATGCGTATATTTTTTATTTAAATATTTAAAAAATTAAAGTAAACATACATATTTTTCATATATCATAACACAACTCCAAATGAGTCCTAGACCATCTAACTAGGTACATTAAATTGTAGACGAGTTTGATTTTGTTGGTTTCAATCTCAGTGATTGTGAAAATTCAGATTTAATTATTCTTAAAATAAAATAAATAAATAAATAAATTAATTAATTTTATTCAGAGTTTATCTAAATTATATATATATATATATATATATATTAGCGTAAAAGTTAGTTTTAAATTAACCCAATTCAGTCACTAATAAAGACATTATTAAGAATAATAATTTCGTGGATGTTTAATATTTGTTGTTTATAAATTATATTAATTAGAATTCAACATGATAATTATTTTTACTAAATACCTTAGTTAAAAACCTTAGTGTATCAATTTTGAGAAACCCATACAAATACAAAAAAAAAAAAAAAAAAAAATTCAAATCAAATTTCTTGCTGGCAGAATAATGCCACTTATTTGTTTGCATGTAAGTGTAGGAACCCTCACCTTATCATGCTTCTTGGAGTTAGAATATATGAAGTGACCAGAGAATGATGAAAAGAGAGAGAGAGTGAAGGGAAAAGCCTCAGCCCTCAGCCACAACATGTTTGTATATATATGCATTCTACTCTATGATTAGAGAAGGCAAAGGAGACTTGAGGGGGAAAAAAAAAATCTCTGCGAAGTGGAGTAAGTTAACAAGAAGAGGAGTTAAGAAGGTTGTATATTTTCCTACCATTCCATTAGCCCATTTCAACTCTACTACTAAGTAAGAAAACTCTCTTAACACTCTCATTCTTTTTAATTGTTAGTTTTTCATATTTGTGTTCATATGTTATAAATAGCTGAAAATTTAGATAAAAATATTGTTTATAGTTGTATGTAAATATGTGATTTGTATGTTAAATATTTAAAGGTTATTTTTATTAGTAGCCTTAAAATCATGGTTTAATTTTGGAATTGGACTTTGTTGGCTATATATTTTGTACAAGTCAATTGTAATTCGATGCGTGGCAGAATAAGGGTGATACAGGAAGACTAGTCAAGTCTTCGATCTTGATCGTACACGTGGCGATTAGTATTGGTTATTACAAAATCTAAGTAGCAGTGGATCAATAAAGATAGGCAAGGTGATGTGGCTTCAACGGTTACTTACATTTAAATTCAAATTTAGGAGGGAAGTCTAACTGCAAGTGATGGCATAGTGGGCTGATTACAAGGCAACATGATTAGCGATCATGGAGGAATAGTTCGACGGTTGGAAACGCAGTTCGATGGTCATCCTGGAGAAATATAAATAGTAGAGAAGGCCCCAGAAAAAGCCCCCAGACTCAGATCCAAAAAATCAATCTTATTCTACTTATTTTACATTTCCAGTTTTACATTTCTAGTCTTACATTTCCTGTACTTTAAATTCCTGCACTGCACTTCGTTAATAGGAGTAGTTTCAAGTAGATTGTTGTTGTAAACCTCTGCGAGGCTGAGTTTGGATCATTGTAAGTTTTTCATTTTTATGAAATACTTCAACTGTTCTTCATTTAAATTGTTATTTTCCTTAATTCTCCTAAATCAAGCCACCAGTAAAAGTCTTCTTCATTGAGGCTGAAAGAACTAAAATACAATCGTCTGATAATTGGTTAGCAATTAATTTTCTGTAAGGACTGATTGATCCTTGCTGGCACGCTCGCAATTACAATAATAACTTTCAAAAGCCAAAAAGCCAACAGACTTGCATATGTAGTATGTATTATTAAAAAGATGATTGAAGATTTTATTTGGTTTGATTATATGACTTTTAAATCAGTCAGAAACTTGTACAAATTTTTAGACAATTTTATGCTCAAAATTTTGAGATGATTTTTTCTACAAAGTTGTTAAGAATAATGTTTAGTTCATCCAGGAATTTTTGTAACAATTATTCTAGCTTTGTAAGAACTTATACGAAATTTTAATTAGATCTGAAAATGTAGATAGATTTTACGGCATATTGAAAAAAATCATTAAAAATCCTATATTAAACCAAATCTGGCATTTTTTAAATAAAAAATGAAATTTGGGAAGTCTAATTTCATAATAAAATTTTAAATTATGGAATTGATTTATAAATTTAAGTGTGGAATTATTTTAAGAAAATGTAACAAATCTGTGACTTGAAATTTTACCGAATTATTTATAACTTATTTTTGGGAAATTCTTTCTGAAAAATGAGCATAACATGTTTGTTGAATACCCCATATAGTTACATTAATTTTAGAGTTATATAAATAATTTATTTATAATTTTAACTATGAAAATTATGTTCTGAAAATTCTAGGCAGAATGATAAAGAATCAAGATTACTACTTCAACCATTTATTAGAACCAAAAATCAATATTGTGCTAGTCTATTTAATTGAATCTTGTAAATTAGTAGTCCATGCACGTGTGTTGTGATTTATTTTAGTATTTAAAATTATTATTTCACACCATGTCTTGATTAAACTATTCATAATGATTTATACACATTGATGGATTGTTGTAGAATGTATGTGTTGATATTTTCTGTGAAAAATTATATTGAAATGGTATAATATCGATTGTGATCTAATTTGTAATTACTAGTGATTAGTATGAAAATTAATTAAAATGATCAACGAAGTGTACGAAATTAACAGTTGATGGTTAATACCGGTTGTTCAGGGTGAGTCCTGATTTTAAAGAGTGTATGAAATTAAGGGTTGACGGTTAATAACGGTTCTTCAGGGTGAGCCCTGGTTTTGAGAATTCTCACGTAAATTGTGTCTCAAATCCCTAAGATGGCACGAGATTTATTTGAACTCTTTTCGGTATTTGATTTTGGAAGAAGGGTGGATGTGCAACTGGCACACAGGGAGGTTACATACCCCTGGTAGACCGTTTCCTTGGGCAGACCACGGATGCCACTACTTGGGTATATAACTCCGGACGTGGGCATCTTTGGTAGTTACGGTTGGTATTACTTGAATATTTGACCAAGGGAGGGTTTCAAATTAACCATTGCCATGCTTAGTGGTTAGTAAGTTAAATTTCTTCGGTGAGATTTCGAGTGATACCTAATTTATTAAAAATTATTGAAATGATTTTAATGGTTGTAATTTATGTTTACAATTATATTGTTATCTCATGTTTATAATCTCATTATTTTTTTCTTAAAAAGAATGGTAGGTTGGTTATGTTTTCTTACTATGTTGCAAAACTCATGGGATATATTTTTGTTGCCCTGGCGTTTTATGCCAGGTTTTGGCGAGGAAATAATTGAAGTTGAATTTGGAGTTGCTGCTAATATTGAACCTTGGCTAACTTAAAGTCAAGACTTTATCGAAATAAAATTTATTATTCTTGGTATTAGTAATCACGAATGTTATAAAGTTGTTGTAATATTGTATGTGGATTCGTAATTTAGTTGTTAAGCTTTAACTATGCGAAAATCTAAATTTCCCTAATTAGTTGTTAAAATTTTTATTTTGCAAGTTATTTGTTATTTAAATTTTATGATGTTCCAAAAGAAAATTTGGGACGTCACAATTTGGTATCAGAGCCCTAGGTTAGAATACCTAGGAACGGTGGGAAGAGGTTTACCCTCAATTGAGGAGTAGTGTCATGTGTTAGAAGGAATAGAATTATGTGACTCATAGTTTATGCGAGTTTTATGCTAATCATAGTAACTATCCTTTTTTGATTCTAACTAGCTTGACACCAAATTTGTTGAATGTAAAATCATCAATTCTGTATCTTGATTGAACCTTTCCAATTCAGAAAAGTATTACATTAAGATAATCAATTGGTAAATTTTGAGCCTTGATTATTGTATCTTGTATGTTGTTCTCTTGAAAACCAGTTGCACTCTTTTAATCCTTATAGGGTGAAGAATCTTAGGTATTTGGTTTGAAATGTATATGGCCAAACACAATTTCAATTCAAATATCTAGTTTGGTCAATAGCTCTATAATCTTAACCTTATTAAAAGTTCAAAACCATCATGTCATCCAACTGTACCATCTGTTCAAATTCCATTTGAATTCTTATGCTAATTATGTTATTGTCGTAGCCACGTCATACTCTTTCTTCTTTACTATAATTGTGTGAATCTTGGGATTAGAGCTTGAACGATTAGAAACACCTATGAGTGTAGCTTCACCGCTAAGAGGTCAAACTCGAGTAGATCTCGTATGCAAATCATTTGAACTAAGAGTCTTCAGTTTGCGTTTAACTTGCGACTTACGAGTCATAGAAATGTCAGACTTTGACGTTATCCTAGGAATGGACTGGTTATCAGTGCATAGAGCCACTATTAATTACTATCGAAAGATGATGACTGCTTACTCTCATGACGGAACACGATTTCAATTTAAGGGGAATAGGCGAGATTCCCTATCATTAACACTTGGAAAGTCAAAGTGGTCCAATCACCTAGCTGGGTGGCTAGCCAGCTTAGTTCTGGAAGACGAGGATCGTATGAAACTAGGGCTACCTCATGTGGTAATGGACTGGTTATCAGCCCATAGAGCCACCATTAATTACTATCGAAAGACGATGAGTGCTTACTCTCATGACAGAACATGATCCCAATTTAAGGGGGATAGACGAGATTCCTTATTGTTTCAAATTGAGTAGTTCGGTCCCTACACATTAAGGGTTGGTTTGGCATGTTCGAAAAAGGTTAAAAAGTCAAAAAGTCACTATCTTATTTAAGTCACATCATCTTATTTAAATCACATCACTTCTCTAACACATCACTTCAAACCCAACCCAAACCCAACTCATATTTCATAAAAAGTCAAAAAGTGCACTTATTTAGATCATCCCAAACAAACCCTTTAGTTTCAATTTAATTTTTCCATTTAAGTTAGAAGTTAAAATTAACAATTTTGAGACACTTGTCAGTCTTCTAAAGTGCACATGTAAAAAAATAACAAAAATTTGAACAAAAAGACCAATTTGAAACTATACATATTAAAGTGTAGTTATCTACTTTGAACTTTGACATTATCTATTTCCTAGTTTTGTTTTTGCAATCAATAAGAGAGGAACAGAAGGAAGAAAACTGCATTTACAATAGTAAAATTCAAATTCAGACATCACTTCCTATTTCATCCGCTAATCTACTAGGCTAATCTTTTGATCTTTTATTATTTTCATGGTTGTTTGCTGGGTTGGGTGCCAATTTTTGGGCCAACGGAGAAAGAAATTTAGGCTTTTTATGACCAAGAAATGTGACTGGGCCAAGATTTGGACCCACTCGTAGTTTTGTAAGCTGTAAAAAAACTTAGATTACAATTAGAGGCAGTTTTGTTTAGAAATATGCTATTTTAATAATTTTTTTTTTATTTTTTACGAAGAGATATGCAAAAAAATAAAGAGAGTGATGCGATAATTTATAATAATTTTTTGACTTTTTAATTAAAATATATAGTTGACAAACGAGGCAGCATCCAATGGGGCTATAGTGGGGCTAGTGTAAAAAGTTATAGAAATAATTATCAGCTGGTGTTATTGATTCGACTTATTTACTCATAAGTTTTAAGCAAATTTTTTTAAATATATTTACTACTCATTTTAATAATGAAATTTTTAAAAAACTTTTTAGATGTATTTTGTGTTTGTGGAATAATCATTTGGTACTCTTAATGATATTGAGAAATTTATCAAATAGACAAATAATTGAGACATATCGACTTTTGTTTGTGAGTTTTGATTATTTTTAGACAAATAATTGAGACAAAAACAATCTCCTTCCTTTTTCCTTTTTTTTTGTTTTTGTTTTTGTTTTTGTTTTTGTTTTTTTTTTTTTGTGTGTGTGTGTGTGTGTGTTTTTTACTTATGGGTGCGTGGCACATCCAATGCACCTGTTCTACATTTGGATCTTGAAATTTGGAGCAATTTGTGAGTGAATATTCTATAAAAGAAATAAATAAATTCTACTTTGTTTTTTTATCATTTTATTTTTATTTACGAATTCAAAATTCAAATATAATTTTGAGCAATATGCAATTTGCGTTTTTTGTCTCCTGTATTTTCTTGTCAACCATTACAAAATTAACTTACAAAATTGTGTAATATTTGGCCAGTTAGTAGTCCCATGGGCTGACCCAAATAACCAACTAGCCATACCCGTTATTGCACCTTGGGATAAGGGTGAAATTGGTTCGATTCGAATAACAAAAAATTTAACTTCAAATTGAGATTTAATTTTGCCAATTTTTTTAATTAGTATAAATGAGAGATTCACAAAAAAAAAAAAAAAAAAAAAAACCGCTTTTATAAAAATGTGTAGAATCACACGTCGGGTATAAATGAAAAGAGATGGTATGGATTGCTTTATAAATGTCTCTCATCCTAAACTTCATTGCAAAAGGTGTAACATTGTTCATTTTTTTTTTTTTAATATAATACAACATTCAACGAATTAGAATATTAAATATATCTAAATATAATACTTCATTCAGTTCAATTGATATTAGTGTAAAAAATTTTAAACTAAAAGAAACAAGCTCCAATTGTATCTAGCAAAATTGCATAAAAATTTTACAATGAATATAGAAATTGAAAGAGAGATTTCGTTCTTCATTTTCTACTACGAATAAAAGAAACAAGCTTCAATTGCACTAGCAAAAATGCATAACAATTTTACTATGAATATAGAATCCCAAAGAGAGACTTTCGTTTTTCTTCCTCAGAACTTTTAGCTGCACAGACTATTATTAGAGGAAGACAGGCTATTATATCAGTCATATTATATCAAAAACTCAACAAATCTTTTTAAGAGATTTGTTCACATGCTCCAATTGTAACTAGCAAAAATACATAACAATTCTATTATGAACATAGAAATTGATAACAAAATCAGATACAGAATACATACAAATAGATAAGATTTTATATAATTTATTAGTGGGATTCACGTTTAAAAATTCTTATCCATCTATAAACATATGTGTTTGATTCTGTGACTGATTTATGTGTTGCTAGACTTATTCAAGCCTAATGTAGCTTTTGGGGGCAAAACAAACTAAGACCAACAAATGCTGGCAGGCAAGATCATTGAAAGAAAATGAAAACCAAGAGAGAACAACATGAACTATAAGAAGAAGAAGATTGAACTACCTGAAATTGAGAATTATTCTAAACAATTACAACAAGATTCAAGGCTAACCAACCGATTACATTCAAATCTAACTATATATACACTTGATCATAATTAAAAAAAAAAGAACAGAAGGAAAACAAATTTCTCTTTATAAACTTATTAGACTCGGCAATATGGTACAAAAATCGATTGAGCTAATAGAATCCTCTTGAACCTCTGGATTGATACAATTCCAATCTATTTTTAGCATCCATTAGCAGTGTTTCAATCAAAGGGTCTTGCTTCAAGTGTTCCTGCTTCGATGCCCACTCAATCACTATAAGAACATCCGCCTGAGCAAGTGCCTCATTATCCGGCACGTGCAACGCAATGTAGCCTAGTAGGATCAATGACGGTGTCTGAACAATTTGTTCACCAAAATACACAAGTTGAATTAAATGCCTAGCACCTCCTCCATCTATAATTGCTTTCGAGTGATTAACGTGCAGATAATTATCAGTTTCTGCAAATTTAGTTAGCGCAAGCACCGCCTCTAGTGTTAAGTCCGCTTCTCTATCCTCGAGCAGGCGAACTAACGGGGCAATGATTCTTGTCTCCGTGGCCCGAAAAGTCCTAGCCAAGTTCCCAACCGCTCTAATGCATGGCACAAGTAGGTCTGAATTTGCTTCTTCTATAATTCTCACAAACTGGTCCACAACTGCCTTGCAGGCTGGTGAGGTGGGCTTGAAAGCTGAGCGCCTCAATTCTGCGCTTTTCTCAGCTACCGCGGTGATTTCCATTAAAGCCATGGCAGAGTTGTATTGGACTTCATCGGGGCCTTTCTCTAACAAAACCGCGAAGCACAAAAGTGCTCGCGATTCTGTAATGCTTTTGCATATAGTAACATTCCCCGCGCATAGCAGCCATAAAGCTCGGGCTGCCATTGCCTTCATTTGGGCTTTGGTAGTCGGATCTTCATATTCCCTCCCCCTAATACTATTCCCGGCTAGCGAAACATGATGTCGTGGATTATGATTATTCACGTTGTCATGATGGTGTTGGTGGTGGTTTGGCTTGGTTTGGTTTTGTTGTTGGTTTGTCTTAGTTTGGCTTTGTTGTTGGTTTCCTTTGGATTGGCTTTTCATGGTGTTTTCAACCACATTATGCATTTGGCTAGAACTAGAACTTTCATGACTCGTTGGTCTAGCAATTTGAACTTTATCATCGTCGTGCTTATTCGTATTGTCGGTGCTGGAATTAGCCATGACAACGGTGTGTATCGACATGGATTGATGTTTGTGAGCGATCGCGTACTTGCTATGTTCTTGAATCGTTTCGAAAGCGAGGTGTCCAACGAGCAATCGAATGGTGTTGTTTTGAGCAAAATGGTCTTGACATTTCGGATGATTCGCAGCCAATTCCGAGACAGCCCAAGCCACCACAACTTGAACTTTCATGTGACTTTCTTTGAGGATTTTCGCAAACACTTGGCAGACACCAGCATTTACGATGTGTTCGACGCTTTCCGGGTCTCGGCCCAGAAGCCCAATAGCTCTCGCAGCGCTCTCTTGACCTTCCAATCGACCCTCCTTCGCGAGTTTCAAAAGCGGTACGACCCCACCTTCCTCAATTATCAACTTTCCGTACCTGTCATTGTCTCGAGCAAGCGAGACAAGAGAAGCCGCTGCATCGGCGCGTTCTTCGATCGCGCCGGTGCAGAGAACGGCTATTTGTTCCCAAATTAAGCAAAGTATCGGCTCGTTAGCCGCGATTGGCGGGAGGCCGCCGAGGTAGTCGTCGTCGCGATCATCGGCTGGGGTGGAGACTCGGAGGAGCCAAGAAATATCGCCAATTGAGTTTTCGAGTTGTTGGGAGATTTTTCGGAAAGCGGCTTGGGGGATGATGGTGAAGACTCGGCGTAAGCCGTTGGCTCGGCATTTGAAAATTAGGCCGAGAGCTTTGTCGAGGACTTGTTCGGTGTCGTCGATGATGCGTCGCGTGGGGCGTTCGTAGAGGTCGTTACTTGCACGCGCCGCCTGACGGAGGAGGCCGGCGAGTTTCTCGGTCTTGGCTTTGACCTCGAGGCATTCGGATCGGTTGGAATTCACATCGTCGGCGGCTTTGGTCACCTGGTCGGCTAATTGAATCGGCTTCGCTAGTATTTGTTTCACTATATCCGCCATCGCCACAGCCGACCCCTAATTTCAAATGGTTTTTGATTTTGGTGTTTCCCAAAAAAGAAAGGAAGTAGAGTTATTTTCAGGACATTTTTTTTTTTTGAAAATGGTTTTCAAAAACAAAAATGAGTTGTTTTGGAACAATTCCTTTCAAAAGACTAATTTGCCAAACGATTTTTGTTAGGAAAACAAAAAACGAAATGCAGAACCAAATACAAGTTTTCTGATTTTTATGTTTATGTAATCAAAATTGAGCCAATTTTGAACGAAAGAGAAAAAATTTCATGGTTTTGGGTGGCAATTAAATTTGGATGAATTTTTTTTCTCTTTTTTGTCAAGCGGTTTGGGGAGTTGGTGTTGTGTTTCTATTGCCATCCAATGAAGATGGTGGTGGCAGTGGCAGCGGCGGCAGAGAGGTGGTGGTGGTGGGTGGCAGCTGGTGGATCTAGGAATGAATGGGTGGGGTTTGGGAAATGGTGAAACGCAATTGTCTCCTATATTTTCATTCAAAACTCCTTATTTATAGGAAATGAATTTGTTGTTGTAATTAGCGGGCAAGAGGCAAGGGGAATGCTCCCCTGAGTATACGTACGAACGTCCGGTGTAGTTGCCAATCACATTTAAAAAATAAAATAAAATGGTTTTGCATTTTTTTTTTTTTTGGGGAGGAATATAGTATGTATTAAAATAAAAAATAATAATTACAAAACAATGGAGTTGTTACATATGCTCTATTAATTTACAATTATTTTTTGCAGAATTTAAAAAGAAATCATTTTTTTAAGTACTTGTGTCCCAATTAATCCATAATATATTATTATATTTTAATAAATTTTATTATTTGGATATTTGATCTATCAAATTCTAATTCTTATATTTAAGATATTTTATAGACAATTTTATCTTTACAAATATATTTTTTTAACCCTTAGCAATTCGGTGTGCATTATTTTGGATTATTTTATACTTTTTATATATTAAACTTTATATATTCATAATTTTTGTTGTACATAATTTTTTTTTTATGAAATTTATATTTTTGAAATCTAATTAACGAGATTTATTAAATAAGATCTCACTTGAATATGCAATTTTATAAAATAAAAATAAGTAAATAAATTTGATAGTGTGAATGTTCACATCATGAAATATTTATACTGTTAATGTGAACATTAATGTGCGCTTCCCTCTATTATTGTTAAGAGTATTTTGGTAACTATATCATCCATAAGACTTATTGAAATATAAGAAAATAATTTAGACTAAGTGAAATATAAATAAGTGAATAGGGATTTATGAATAAATGGCCCTTGTTTTTTCTATTTTTTTTTTATCATCTCAATATGTTTCTTGAAAATTTTATAAAATTAACATCACTGTCATATATTTCATTTTTTTATGATTATAAAAATTGAAGTGAGTTACGGTTCTTCCTCAAAGCATTAGATATCATTTATGAAGTAATTATGGTAAATTATATTGATTTTCCTTTATATTTAAAGAAAATATAATAAATTTTATAATTTTAATACAATTATACTCACATTTTTTAAGTAATGTTCACTACAAGAAAAAAACACTTTTGGCGACTAAATTTTTAGTCGCCAAAAATCCTTTTTTAGTCGCCAAATGTCGAATTTTCACTTTCCCCGACTAAATATTTTAGCCGCCGGCTTTGTTGCGAATACACGGTCGCGAATACCTTTGGCGACTAAAAAACTGTTGGTTGGCAATATACAGGTCTTCAGCGACCAAAGAATTTGTCGCCAATAGTCAATTCCATTTTTGGAAATTATATATTTAGCGACTAAACTTCTAGTCGCCAATAGTGAATTTTTTTTTATTTATACATTTACCGACTAAACTTTTAGTCGCCAATAGTGAATTTTTTTATTTATTTATACATTTACCGACTAAACTTTTCGTCACCAATAGCCAATCTTTCGGCGACCACAGACTTTAGTCGCCAAAAGCATTTTTCAGGAAAAAAAAAAATTGCTTCTGCTGTTCCCAAGTTTTGAACCGCCAACCACCCAACATTCTCAATCTTTACCAACACTCTCTCCCCACTACACCACTACAACATCACATGAATATTAATGCAACATATATTATTTATATACTATATTGACCGGTATTAATACAAAACTATATATATAAATAATTATTTTTATTTAATATATTTTATGTAAAAAATAAATTATTTACTAAAAAAAATAGGATAGCACTTTTGGCGACTAAATCTAAATTTTAGTTGCCAATTCTATATTTTTTGGCTACTAATTTCTTTTTGTCGCTAAAAGAATTAAATCCCGCCTAAGGATAGCACTTTTGGAGACTAAACCGAATTTTAGTCGCCAAAACCTCTACTTTGGGCGACTAAACTGCATTTTAGTCGGCAATTCTTGACTTTTAGCTATTAAATTTTTTTTAGTAGCCAAAAAGCTTCACTTTTGGCTACGAAATTGATTTTTGTTGGTAAAACACGTATAATCGGCGACCGAACAATTTTTTAGTTGCCATAACCTATACTTTTGGCTACTAAATGTTTTTAGTCACCAAAACCCTTCACTTTTGGCTACTAAATGTTTTTAGTCGCTAAAACCCCTATATTCGGCGATTAAACTGACTTTTAGTCGCCAAAACCCCTACATTTGGCTACTAAACTGTTTTAGTCGCCAAAAGTGTTCACTTTACTTTTGGCGACTAATTGAATTTTAGTCGCCAATTCTGATACTTTCAGCGACAAAAAATCCATTTTTAGTCGCGAAATCTGTTTTTTCTTGTAATGGTTAGACGGTCCGAAACAAACGTAAATGATATGAAATATAAAGATAAATAAAATAAAATATATTTTTGGTGTCAAAAGATGTAACAATATATATATATATATATATATATTTATCTATATGACTAACAAATTATTAATATAAAAGAGGCTAAATGTTATGTGAATTAAGATCTGAATGTTGTGTATGGTTGAAGGATTTGTGGAGGGATTTGGAAATGAAAAGGGAAAAGGTGTGTGAAACTAGGTGAAATGTAAGTATATTTTATTCACATTTCACCTAACTTTTTTCTTTTTCTTTCCAAATCTCTCCTCAAATCCCCCAACCAAACATAGCGTAAAACTATATCTAAACCATAGAAAGTACTGTACAATTTTCAAACCCCAAAAGAAATTAGTGTAATTTACTCAAGTAATTAAGTTCGTGTATGAATTTTTCATCTAAGTGATGTGGTCCATATTATATTAGTGAAGTGTATCCTATTTTCATCTAAAGATTTTTCTTTCCGATTCTGTTAGTGATCATCTCTATCTTTCACCAACTAAACGGAAAGTGGTTGATCAAAATTAATATAAAAGGTGGGTAGATATGCAATAACAAAGGTAAATATAAATTTTAATAAAAATATATGATACCATTCTTTTGATTTATACGATTTTAGAATTATTAATGAAAAAAGGCTTTACTATTATGTGAATTAAATTTTGAAGAAGATTGGTGTAGTTTTATCAAAAAATATGAAATTACCAATATTTTCTTTAAACATCAGGAAGGTGAGTATAAGTTACTCTAATTAAATTTTAAAATTAAAAGAGTAAAGTTCTGTGGGTATATATGAAAATGAGGGGGGGGGGGGGGGGGGAATAAGGATGAATCTTGCGGAATTTGAATGACTGAGATATGTGGAGTAAATAGAGATCTCATATGCATATAGAGCTGCAACGAATCAAATCGAGTTGAGTTTTGTTGGGTTCTAACTCGGCTCGTTTGTTTATCAAGTTTTATTTTCCAGCTCGAGCTCTGTTCGATAACTAATCAAATTCAAGCTCGGCTTGTTAATATTAGTTTCGCTCGAGTTTCACTCGAAGCTCAACAATGAATTTTTTCTAAATATTATTTGCATTATTTAATAAAAAATTAAATAAAAATATTGTTTTAACATATAAAAAATATATTTATGTTATTATATATATATTTATTTATTTATTTATTTTATAATTTAAATAAAGATAAATGAGTCAAGTTTGACGAATTAAGTTTATTATAACTCGAGTTCGGGTTGTTTATTAAATAAGTCTAAAAATTAGACTTGAACTCGTTTATTTACTTAACGAACTAAGCTGGACATTTAACAAGTCAAGCCGAATCGAGCTCAAGAATAGCTCAATTCGTTTGCAATCTATACATGCAAGGAGAAAGAGGTTTTTATTTATTTATTTATTTATTTTTCCTATATATGGGCGCGTGTTAAAAGCAACAATACTAAAAATTTAGGAAAATATATCAATGAACTACAATCATTCTTTAAATTTACATCACAAAACTTATTTCAGGATAAAATTTGAAATAAATTCTCATGATTCATATTTTTATTTTTCATTTTTTTTATGTACAAAAAAAAACTTTCATTGATGAAGAAACGATATTACATTTCAAGATTCATATATTTCAATCAAAAGACAGAAAGTTACAGAAATTTACAGAAAGAGTGAGACGTGAGTGGGTATAGCTTGTCAATATACATGGTGCTGCAATGGAGAAAAGAGAAAGGGAAAGAAAAGTGGCAGGGGTAAAGGTAGGATGCACACTCCTTATCCACTATTGCTTTTTATTTTTATATATTATGCCCTTGTTTGGTATGGGGTTATTAGGTTAAAATAGTCACAGAAAAATAAAATAAGTCAAAAGGTCAATAATACAAAATGTCATATTCAAACTATAATCATTTCATACTCCAATTCAAATGAGACTTTTTAGTCCTAAACTAAAATAGCTAAAAAGTCAAAAAATCAATCCACTTTTCAAATGAAACCTGTGTATTTTTTTAATAGAGTTGTGTAATTTATGATTTAGAATTGAAATTATGCATTTTGTGATAATATTACACATTAATGATTAATTTCATTTTTAAATTATAAATGATCCTAACTCTATAAGAAAAAAAATACATAACATATATTATAAAAATATATAATAAAGTACGTATAGAATTTCCTATTTGTAATATGCGTCTAATGAGTAAAATATTAGATATAACAATTGTAACCAAAAAATAAAAAATGGAAAAACAACGGCTTTGAGGCACGATGAATCGTTTTTTTTAAGGCGAAATTTGCACCCACTCATTAGAGTTTGCTAAAAGGTTCCTAGAAAATCGCCTTCAGGATACAATAAAGCCAAAACCTACATATAGCAATTCTGGAGGTTTTCTGCAGAACTTATACAATAAACTGTAACTAACTGAAGCAAAGAAAAAGGGAAGAAAAAGAAGAGGTACCAAAACGCCATGGATCTTGGGTATTTTATAGAGGAGATGCAACTTGAAAAAACATGTATGTTCAATCTGAATGAACATACCTGTTCAATTCAAAATAAAACTGAAAATGATAATTATTATTCAGTGCATCTCGGCACATGCTGTCATTAGTAGATTGATTGCATTGCACGCGCCACGTGTCCAAGTGCCAAGCGCGCCTCTAAAGTGCCATTGGCCACGCCACCAAGCGTGCGCTCCAGTGCTCCACACTTGGAGCACATGGGATCCTCTCTCTTTATCTTGTACCAAGACAATAGTCCAAATGTGTCTCTTATTAATATACCTATAAAATTATCTCTCCATATTCGATGTGGAACTCCTCTTATTAACTATTACAACCTATCTACTTTGAACTCTCAAAGTATAACAATCCCCCATTAGGTTGTAATACTAAAAATTAAGCAATATTCAATTTTGACAAGTTCATGAATACAAGAAGATGTCTTTCGAACTAATTAATGTAAGCTTTCCAAAGTTTTGACGAAGACAATAGTGGCTATTGCTTAAACCATATTTTCTTTGTGTCAGAACCGAGAAAACCACATACATGAATTTGTTCAATTTAAATGAAAAGTTCTGATATCTTGCAGCACGTTTTATGGCCATGTGCTACGTCCTGGTTTCATGAACATTTACAAGAATTAAACCAAAACCTTGTTAGGAGCAGCACCACTCCCCATGCTTATATAGGTGAAGTTAACATATGTGTCCTTGTTATCCAGACACCATTAAAACTTCATTAAGAGTATTTAACTCATCCTCCTCTTCACTTGTAACACTCTGCATTGAACATTCTTCGGGGCATAAAATTTCAGTGCATATTAAATCATTAGTAACTTGTTGTTACCCATTAAACCTTATCAGTAGTTTTGCTGAAGTAAGGTTGGGTTTCTATTACTAGTGACTTTCTTCAAAAGGTTTAAGCCCCATAGCTAAAATGGTTACCCTTACCATTTCTATTGTCAAGCCTTTGGTAAAGGGATCTGCTAAATTGTTGCTTGTCCTTACATACATAATGGTAATAATGACATCTTTAATTAGTTATTTGACATATTCATGTCTCATACTAATATGTCTAGACTTACCATTATAAATATTGTTATAAGCTCTAGCCATCGTAGTTTGACTGTCGCAATGCAAAGAAATGGCTGACATTGGTTGTGGCCACAACTCTATATCTAACAACATATTTCGTAGCTATTTTGCTTCCTTTCATGTGGCTGCCAATGTTATGAATTCCGACTCCATAGTAGAATGTGAAATACAAGTTTGTTTATTTGAAGCCCATGAAACAGCACTTCCACCTAAAGTAAAAATCTATCCACCAGTGGACTTGTTATCACCTGCACTTGTGATCCAACTAGCATTAGTATAACCTTCTAGTACAGCTGGAAATTTTGAATAAAATGGTCCAAGTTTAGAAGTCCGCTTAAGATATCCAAGTGCTCATCCGATTGTTTTTCAATGATCTATACTTGGATTAGAAGTATACCTTGAAAGTTTGCTTACTGCAAATGCTATATCTGGTCTAGTACAATGCATGACATACATAAGACTTCCAATAGCACTTGCATAGTCAAGTTGAGCAATTGCTCTTCCTGAATTTATTGTTAATTTCATACTAGAATCAAAAAGAGTATTTGCTTCTTTAATCTTAAGATGCTTAAACTTTTCAAGCACTTTTCCAATGTAACGTGATTGACTTGGAGCCAAAACCCCCACTATGTCTCTTTACTTTGATTCCTTAGATAGTATCTACTTCATTAAGATCTTTCATCTTAAACTTTGAAGTAAGATACTTCTTAGTTTCTGTTATACCTTTTATATTGGTGCCAAACATTAGCATATCATCAACATAAAGGCATATATGCACCCCATATTCCTTAGTGAATTTTGAGTAAATACACTTGTCAGCAAAATTATGTTTGAAACCATTCGATAGTATTATGGAATCAAACTTTTCACGCCATAGTTTAGGTGCTTTCTTTAGACCATAAATAGACTTAATCAATTTACACACTTTCTTTTCATTACCAGGTAGAACAAATCCTTCAAATTGTTCCATTTATACTTCTTCACTAAGATCACCATTTAAGAATGCAGTCTTAATATCCGTTTGGTGAACATGTAAATTATAAATATAAGCGAGAGCTATCAAACACGAATAGAAGTAATTCTAGCAACAGATGCATATGTGTCAAAATAATCGATGCCCTCTTTCTGTGCAAATCCTTTAGGTACTAATCTAGCTTTAAGGGTTTGTGAGGATCCATCTATATTGAACTTCCTTCTAAATACCCATTTGTAACCAATTGCCTTTAATCTTGGAGGGAAATCCACTAAGACCCAAGTACTGTTAGACATAATTGAGTTCATTTCATCATTGATTGCTTCTTTCCAAAAAAACACATCTTTTGATGTCATGACTTCTTTGAAAGTCTTAGGATTATCTTCTAAATGTACCAGAATAGGTATTTTAGAGAAAACTCTATCTCTCTTACCTTTAACTAGGAAAACAATAGCCTGAGATGAAATAAAATTAGGATCCAAATATTTCTCTTTTATGATTCTTTGACCTTTCCTAGGCTCGATTTGAGCATCATTTGATTTCCTCTTATTTGAAAGAGTTGTTTGTGATGGAGTAGGCTCTTCAGTCACTGGAGTTTGTGTAAGCTCTTCAATTATTTTTGAATCTTGAATGAATTTATCTTCAATAAATTCAACATCACTAGATTCAACTATAAATTTAGACTCTAAGTCCAATAAACGATATGCTTTTGACCTTTCTGCATATCCTACAAATACACTCCTTATGGCCCTTGGTCCCAATTTCGTTCTTATTGAATCAGGAACTCGATAGAATACTAAACACCCCCACACTTTGAGGTGTTCCAAATTTGCTTTTCTACTCTTCCATAATTCATATAGAGAAGAAACCAATTTCTTAGATGGTATTCTGTTATGAATATAACAAGTCTTGAGCAATGCTTCACCTCAAAGATCAAAAGGTAACTTTGCATTTATAAGCATAGCTGCAACATCCGCCTCCGTAATTAATTGTTAAATCATGTGATTTCCATAATTATGTGTTTATTATGTCCAATCATATGCCATGTGTTATATGTGTCATGTGTTATGTGTGCTATGTGTTTATTGTATTGAATTAGTGGGAAATAAACCTATCTGAATCAGTAAACCGTAAGATTAAATGAAAGATTTGACATAGGCAACTAGAGCTTGACTCACAGTAATACATTTCAATTTAGTATTAATTTAAGAGGCTTGTAATAAGATTTGAGTTAGGACGAGAAGTAGACCCAAACAAGGCCTAACACTACTTATCAAATAAGAGGTAGATAGAGATATAAATTTTGGAAGAATTCTAGAGACAAAAAGAGAAAGAAAGAAAGCTAGGGTTCAAGGAGAAGAAATGGGGAATTAACCAATCTTCATCAAATCATCAACTTGAGGTAAGAACTTTTCCCTTAATCTCATGAATTTGGGTCGTCTTTATCATGAAATTAGAGAATCTAAGTTGAATCAAGAAGTGGACTGGTGTAATCTTGTTAGTATGAATGCTAAGGAGGGAAAATAGAGGAACAAGTGCAAGATATGAATCTCCATGGCATTCTTCATGTTTTACCACTTAATTTTTGCATGATTTATGAGCTATATGAAGGAAACTCCATGAATTAGAACTTACCCTCCATGTTTTATGATTTCCATGTTTTTCATTTGTGATAACTTAAGCGTGAATTGGTTATGATCCATATTGAGATTAGATATGGTGAATTCAAGTTGTTTTGATACATTTTGGACCTTGATTTTCATAAAATTGAGTTTGGGTTTGAAAGGGGAAAAATTCCATTTTCAGTAGAATTTTCGCATTGATTTTCACCCAGACTGCTTAAGCGGCCTGGGCCACTGCATGAGCGGCCAACCTTGATTTGGCCAAAATTGCATTTTGAAGTTTGCCCGCTCGTGCGACCAGCCACCGCACGTACGACCAATAGGGCCAGCTCAGTTTGATTTTTCTTCTGTTTTCTTTTACTTATAAGCCTCCAATTGCATGATATTCACCTGTATCCATGTACATGTGCATTGTATAACCACAAGAGGAAATGAAAGAATGAATAAGATCGGATTAAACAATAAGTAACGGATCAGTAACCGATAAGTTAGTGACTAATTAAACGGAAGGACTGTATATTGAATCATTGTGCTTACATGTGTCTATGTAGGTCAAACACCGCATCCTAGCCATGTGCTACATGGAACTAATTGTGAGTGACATTGTAGTAAAGCTATGTTTGAGTCATACTTCTTTCTAGTTATTATTGTTCTTGTTAAAGTTATTCTACAGTGATATGATTTACTGAATGAATGAGTCCATTCCATGCAATATGCGCATGTGGCCCATGCTTGGGGGTAACAATACCGCGATTTTATTCATGTGGCCCTTACCCGGGGGCAATAATACTGTGGTCTATATTCACATGGCCTTTACCCGAGGGTAATAGTACCGTGGTCCATGTTCATTGGCACGACCCAAACCCGCCTCTATGGGTTTAACATCGTAACCGGCCAGTAATCTTTGGATTACCAAAGGCCTCTTAGCAGAATATCATATAGTTAGGGGCTATAGAAGCAAATATACAAAATATACGTGGTCCAATGAGCTGTGATGACATACATGGGACAGATAAACAAATAATTTAAAACTTTAAAAAAAACTTGCGAGCGAAGTCAAAAGATATAGTATTTATACATCACTCCATGAACATATAAACATAAATCTTGCCCGCACTTAAAAGGAGCAAAGTCTAGTACATCACAAAAACAGCCACTAAACTTGTTTCCATCCGGAACCTTCTCGGGAGGCACAAAAGTTGGCAGACAAAAACTGAAACATAGGCCGTCAACTTTGGGCCTAGTTACGTGCCTGCTCACCTACATACATAATATAAATAGTGAGCTGGAGCCCAGTGAATAATAATGGAGTACAGGGTTTTAATGAATGATGTCCAGATAGATTCAGAAATCATAATTCAGATTCATAACAGATTTATATTCATATTCTTGTTCAGATTATATGCACAAATCATAGTTTATGCTTAATCATATGTGGTACATCCATTAGCACTAACAGAACAGATACAGAACAAATGCAGAACATATGGTGGTTATGAATAACCAGTTCCATAAAGGAACCTCCGGATTCGGGTAACAGATGACAGATATGCTGAGCTCCATGATGGAGTCTCCGGTATGGGTAACAGAGTGCAGACATAATAAGTTCCATAATGGAACCTCTGATACCGGGTAACAGCTAACAGATATCACATGATGCTAAGGATGCCACGAATACATTGTTAGAAATTGGACATTTATTGATTGTACAGAACATATCATTTCAGAAAATAGATCTTAATTCATCATACAGAAAATAAATAAAGTTGAAGATAGCTTTACTAAGCTATTACTCACAGTTGGCTTCGAGTGCAGACAGACAGAGCAGGCTAATCAAACGGTCTACGGCATGTGACCTACATTAACACATAACAAATACTCATCTGAAACACACGTTGGAAAACATCTAACCCATTACGTTCTTGTTCTTAGTGGGTCTCTTCATTAATCCTCCTTATTATGCCTTAATCTTGGCCCATGAATGCCTAGGATGGAATGAGGATGCAAAAATGTATTTGAAACACTTTTTTCAAAACTTGCTGAAAACAGGGTCCATGCTCGAGCGTGGCTTTCCTCGCTCGAGCGGACATGCAAAAAGTGAGGGTTCGCTTGAGCGCGACTTCCTTAGCTCGAGCGGACTGTAAACTCTAAAAAAGTACTGGTTATTTATTTTTCACTCTCGACGGACGCTCGATCTCCGCTCGAGCGTGAGACTCAAGCCCTCGCTCGAGTATGACTTCTGTCGCTCGAGCATGCTGTAAAACACATAAACTTTTGGATACATGCATTTCACGCTCAAGTGGGTATCATGTCACTCGAGCAGAAGTGCACGCATTCAGAGTGCTTCGTTCGAGCGTGAACTCCCACGCTCGAGCGTAGATTCAAATTCTAGAATTTTCAGATTTGGTCTCCAAGCTTCAAACTCAAACTAAACACTTCAAAACTCATCATCTTGGGCCAATATTCTGAAAAACATTTAGATATTCACAAAACATCATGATTTAAAGATCATTTCATGAAATCAAGGCCCAAAAGTATGCCAATTGTTCGCAAATTCAACTTAAATTTCATGAACTCTCCAAAAAATGACATGCATGAAATGATTGAGCTTCAAGTTTCTAAATGATGATCAAATGAAATGAGAGGATGTAAAACATGATGAATTCTCAAAACATAAGTGAGATGAACATATACATGAAAGAATTCTTTGAAATCATGCTCAATTTGTGAAGAAATGGATATGCATCCATGGTATAGCTCAATTCTTTTCACCTTTAACTCAATTCCCACATGAAAACATCTAATTTACTTGAGGTCTTGAAAAATCTAACTCAATTACACAACTAAGAATTTGATCCCTTACCTAGAGACTTGAATTCACAAGGGTTGAAGTTGAAACTCTCAAATCTTCTTCAAATGTCAACAATTCCTAACAAATCCTTGGTTTGATATCAATTTCCAAGCCTAGGACCAAATCTTCCTACTCTTTCTCTCTCTCACGTTTAGAGTATCAATTTGAGGTAGTGAGTGAGCAAAATAGACTAGTGAAGTCAAGTGGGCCTTAAATCGGCTTCATGGAATTGATTTAATTAGTTTTGGCTTAATCTACTTTAATCCTTCCAAATCAAATTTCAATTGACCTTACCAGAAAATTCTTAAAATTTCAAATAACATATAAATCAAATCAATTTCAGAATCAGATGCCGATAAAGCCTTCAATTCACAGACCGAAACTAAAACATGAACAGATCTTTCTACGTTAAACAGATATAACCACAAAATGATGCAATGCACATGTAATTAACTCAGGATTTCTTCTTAATTACTTATTAGGCATACATAAACATGAATTAGCGCTAATCATTTGTCGGGATTGTTATATTCACGTGGCCCTCACCCAAGGATAATAATACCGTGGCCTATATTCACGTGGCCCTCGCTTGAGGGTAATAGCACCATGGCCAGATGCGTATGAGATATTGAGTTATATAATTATAAGTGAATGACTCACACACGTGCCCGTAGATCCATGTGATTGCTATGTTTTAACGAACACACTACTGCTATGTGACTTAACTTTAATGTTCAAATGGACATTATTTCTAACCTCTTTAAACATTGTTGTTCACTGGGCTTTAGCTGACAAGTTTATGTCTGTCATGTAGGTGATCAAGCACAAGAGAGGACTTGAGGGCGTCAATCTATCTTGTAGCTGTCAAGCCAACCATTTTGGGTCTAACTCCAAGCTCTTTGGGTGGTAATGAATTCACCCTTTTGGTAAGTGATCATGTGTCTTATATAAAAGATCTTTTGTTTTATGTATACTATGTAAGGGAGTAATTCCCTAAGTATTGTATATGCTTTTGGTATATGTATAGGATAAGGTAGTGGATGATTGTACAGTGATGCTTCTGAGTTGTTTGTTCATTTTACTTTCACAACTCATTGGGCAATTGTAACACCCTGAAATAATCCGACATAAATTAAATACATCAACCCACGTCCACTAAATAATAATAACGATACTCCAACCTTTACACCATTAATCAACGAGGTTTATATAAAAGTTCCACATACGAATTATACATTCAATGATATTGAAATACATGACTCTATAGCATGTAGAGCATCATATCCCAAAATAATAAATTGCCCTCATGAGCTTACAATTTCCAAGGCTCAAGCCCAGTTACACAAAAATGGCCTCTCGGACCCATACATGAATAGCCCTTGGCTAACAAAGTAAATCACAACAAAATAGAGTCATTTACTCTTCACAAAATATATCCATGCCCTCAACTCGGCGAGGATCACCACATCTTTTCCTGCACCAAATCCCATAGAGGTGAGCATAAAGCCCTGTAAAAAATCCTTACAAAGTATATACAGTTATGCAAGATTTCGAATGTTAAATGCAAATGCCATACAATGCTATTTTAAAGAGAATTTCATTACATGCTCTTCTTGAAAGTCACCATGTTTCAACCACAGTTTGAAATCTCAATAATTTCGAAACTTCCAATTTTAATCAATAGGGGCGGTAAATACGACTCAGGTAATCCGTAGGTTGGTGTCTGCAAGTAGGCTCAATTAGCACTACCAAAAACCCCACTTTACCAGTTGCTAACCTGAAGGGAAGTGGTACCTCCTCTGCGCGTGTTTTCGGTCTTTCACCCCGGACACTCAAGCCAACTTAATCAATCTCATCTATACCTCCTATTCAGACTTACCAACGTATTTATCCCATAACATTTCAATAGTTCTCATTCAAAATATCCTCTCCTCTTTTTTTTTTTTTTTCCCTTCAATGTAAGCGTTTCCAAATTCAATTCAAGATGCATAATAACAACAATAAATTGAATGAGTATGTAATGCAATAATTAATGTCTCATAACATTTCTCCATTTTCAACATAATCTCAACAAGTATTATATGATGATCAAAACTTCCTTTTTCTCCTTTCAATGCCATTCCACAAATAGCCACAGCTTGCTACCATTTATTAATAACATAATAACATGTCCCCAATTCATGCACTTCCATCATTTTCGTCATTTCAAAGTTATAGCAAGATTTGGACAACAATCTCCAATCTCAAAATTTCTCATGTGTAGAGAAACTTATCATCAATATATATATATACATACACATTTGTAATAAAACAAGGAAACTCTCCACTTTCTTTACTTAACATGACCCACAACTATGGATTTATGTATATATATATATATATAGTATCACCCATAAACCCTCATCTTCCTTTATTCAAGAAAATCCCCAAAATTTCTAGGTTTTCTTCTTTACCAAAACACACACACACCCTAAGCATGTCACGACTCAAACCCGGCCCTATAGGTTTAGTACCGTAACCGGCCAGTAATCCGAGATTACCGAAGGCCTGCAGAACAGTAATACAGTAAAACAGAGTACAGGGCCTGGCGGAAGCCAATACAGTAAAGAAACAATGCCCAATGAGCTGCGACAGTCTATATGAAAAGATTTTTCATACATTTATACGTAAACAGTACAGAACGGTATGCACAATATTTACAATCATTCAGACTAGGGACTCAACCCTAGATAACAGTACGGTAAACATTCAGTCTATACAGAACAGTGAAACAGTACAAAAGGGGGAATTGTAAAACACCCCTAAGCCCTAACACGTTAGGCTCGGAACCTCGCAGTGAGGCACAAAGGCTGGCTTGACAAAACTGGAGTCTAACCCACGCTCCTAGCTCCGATCTGGTGGCTGAGCACCTACATATATATATAAACAGTGAGCTAAAGCCCAGTGAATAACATAATGCGTAAAGGGGTTATGAATGAAATGTCCTTACAGTAATGAAAACAGTCCATTAAATCAGTATTTCAGTCAGAACAGTTATTCAATCATATGTGGTACATCCATTAGCATAGCAGTAAACAGTAGGTCTTAAAGACCGAACAGTAATGATGGCCATCAGTCAGTAAACAGTAGTGGTTCCATGAGGGAACCGACAGAGATCTCTGTAACAGTAACAGTAACAGTAACAGTAACAGTAACAGTAGATGCCAAGGATGCCACAGTACAGTTTAGAATATAGGACATACATTCATTCAGTAAACAATAGCAGTTCAGTAAACAGTTCAGTTCAGTATTCAGAAGATAATCATTTGAACATATCTTTACACAATTGTTACTCACAGAGTTCGGGCTACAGTAAGCTAGAGCGTGTCTCCCCAGTCGCCAACCCTACACAGTTAACAGATTGAACACACTAAGCTACGCAGTTGGGAAATATAACAACTTAATCCCTAATGCCACGGTGTGTTCTACCTCTATATCCTCAATAAGATGTCTTAAACTAGGCCTAAGAATGCCTAGAATGGGATGAGGATGCAAAGATGCACATTTAAAAGCATTTTCAGAAAAACAGAGTTCTGCTCGAGCGCAGGTTTCCCCGCTCGAGCGGTCATGCAATAAAGGTACACGCTCGAGCGTAAACTTTCCCGCTCGAGCGTACTGTAAAAGTACTGGATGGGTGAAATCTCCGCTCGACGCCCGCTCGAGCTTGAGACATGACTCCGCTCGAGCGCCCGATCCTCCGCTCGAGCGGACTGTAAAACAGTGCAGAGAGATGCTGGATGCTCGGATTCCACGCTCGAGCGTAACTTCTCCGCTCGAGCGGAAGTATGAAATCTGGAAAACCCAGATTGCACCTCCAAGCTCATACTCAAGTTTAAATACATCAAAACCGATCCTCTTGGGCTGAATTTCCAGAAAACATTTATCAACACATAGAATAACATGGTTCAAAGCTCAATTTGAGAAATCAAAGCCCAAGGGTGTTTAATTCAAATCCAATTTCAAACCATTTTCCAAGAACATGGAGAACATGCAAACATGCATGATCTTAAATCATTTTCAAAGCTTTAATGCTGTTTCAAAAGAGCTCAAACCTTCAAAAACAAGATGAACCCATGGAGTATGACCAAAAGATGGACATGCATGTGAGGTAACATGGACTACAACCTCAAAACTTCAATATATGTACATGCATGCAACAATTAAGCCTCAATTCAACATCTAAACCATGTTTTGGCTCTACACTCCATCAATATGACATGAACCATGCAAGAATCAACTTAAAACATGAACAAGAAGACAATGGAGCTACCTTTAGTCTTGTAGTTCAAGAACGGAGCTCAAATATGCAATCTACCCTTCAACAATTCTTCAATTTCCAAGCAATATTGAGATGAACTCAACTCCTCAGGTCTCTCTCTCTCTATGGTTGGCTAAGGGTCTCACAAATAGGCCAAAGAAATGTTTGATTCAATGTATAAGGCTCAAGTGTGTGTGCGAGATAGTGGTCCACTAGGGGTAGTTCGGTAAATAAGGCCAACTCTGCAATTGATCAATATTTAATCTAATTTAATCGTACCTAATCAGTTTTCAGATAATTATACCATAAAATCATATTAAATATGACGATCATAATACACTAACCTATTTCCGGTTCGGTCGCCGATAAGGCCTTCAATTAATAGTTTAAACATAAAACACGAACAGATCAAACAAACAGTCAACAGATAAAATGCAATTCAAACAGATGTATTCACTCAATTCAGTTTCAATTTCGGTCAGTCAGTTCAGTACTTTAATCAGTTCAATTCTCAGTCAGTTATCAGTCATTATCAGTTCCGTTTAACAGTAATCGGTGATTATCGGTAATCAATCAGTCATTAATCAGTAAACAGTATGAGGGTTGTTACAAAGCATTTGAAAGAGATACTAATGAAGACACCATTTCCTTGCCCAAGATGGTTTCAACCTTCAAGATATTATTTCAGAAAGATTTGAGATTTTAAAATCCCCTTTTTGAAAGAAACTTACATTCATGAGCCAAAAATTAAACCCTCACATTATACCCAAAACAAACCCCAAAACCCTCATCAATCCTTGCAAAACATATATATATATATATATATAACTCAAGAAGTTCCTACCTCGAGTTTGATGAAGAGGTTAATGAAACCCTAGAGCCAAAGATGAGGGATTTTCGATTTCCACCACACAATGTGAAGTTCTAGCTTTGATCTTCAAGAATTGTGAGAGATGATGGATTTAGACCCAATGGATGACAAGAAATCAAAGATTTTTAGTGTTTGGCGAGGGTTTTTAGAGAGAATGAGGAGCAAAAGTGTTTTTAGAGTGAGAAAGAAGTGTTAAAAATGATATACATTTAGCCCAAAAGAAGAAAGAAAAAGCAGAGTTTTTGGACTGTCCAGAATCCCGCACGTGCGGAGCCTACCTCCCGCACGTGTGGCCCTTAACCCCGCATGTGCGGCCTGCCCATGCCGCACCACTTCCAGCACCTGCATATATTGCAGCGTGCTGCCCTAAACCTCCCATGAATTCCACACGTGCAGCCCTTCTCCCGTATGTGCACCCTAAGGCCCCGCACATGCGGCCCTGTTTCCCTTAGCCCATAATTTTTCTCAGCTATATTCTAGGCACTCGGACTTGACCTTGCATTCACCGGAACAAGTGGAAATTAACACTGAATAAACAAAAATAAGGATTTATTTTGAGAACAACTCCTGGACATTTCAAACCCAATGAAAACAAAAAAGAGAACGAAGCGAATAATACACCCGGTTGTCACAGCAATGTTTTATGATATTATTGGCTTCCGCCGGCCCCTTATACTATTGACTGTTAAGTAGGCCTTTGGTAATGGATTACTGGCCGGTCACGTTTCTAATCCCGTGGGGCAGGGGTCGGGTCGTGACAGAGTGGTATCAGAGCACGAGTTCTACCGCACACACGCATCCTAATGAGTTGTAGGGTGTCCTAGAAAAATAATTAGGGCATTGTATTACATGTGTGAGGACTTAATATTGACATAACTGATATGACTGTGAGAACTGCCTAGCCTGTGTTTATTATTTTCCGTTTTTATATAGCCAAATGGACGCAAGAAATGTAGATGATTTAGAATCATCGAGTGCTAGAATAGACAGACTGGAAAGGATGGTAGAAATGTTGACTGAATTCTTGAGGCAAAGAGAGCAAGTTCTACTCCTCCTCCACTTTGGTAAGCATTCCAATTTCCATGGCCGAAACCATGGCTACAAGACCTTTCATATCTTCTTCCAGTACATTTGCAGCATGAAAACCAGTGCCCTTTTTCTTTATCATTACGTTTCTTTTGGATCTTAAACTCACGGATATAATGTCTTGGCTTTCCACAATGAAAACATGCTCTTTTTACCTTATTGAAATTCTTCTTGTTAACGCTTAAACCCTTTCTCTTATTCTTGTTTGCTCCAACCCTATCAACATGATTTACAGACGACTTTGGATAAACACGATCACAAGTCCGATTTTCTTCTTCAATTTGTAAGTGTTTTCCTAATTTCTCGAGAGTAAGTTCTTCTATTAGATGCTGTAATTTCTTCTTATAATCATTCTAACTAGGAGGGAGTTTTGCTACAATAGCCCCAACTTGGATAGATTCAGGAACTTGAACATTAAGATCACGAAGTTTACTCACCAGCATTTGCAAACCATGTATTTGGTCCATAACAAGACTAGTATCAATCATCTTAAATTCAAAAATTTCAGAATTAAAAACTTATCTATGCCAATTTTCTCAGGCTTGTATTTGAATTCAAGAGCATACCATATCTCTCTCGGTGACTTGATTGGCATGAATAGATCATAGAGACGGTTTGACAATGTGTCCAAGATATGCCCCTTGCAGACCACTTCATCTTCTTCGCATTTCTTGTATTGTGCATTGATCTCATTTGTATCTTTGTCATTAGACAATGGCAACGATTGCAAATCCGAACTCAATAAATAGGCAATCTTTTGTTGTGTGAGGAAAAACAACATTTTGTCTTGCCAGCGAGTGTAGTTTGTTCCATTGAACCTATCCAAACGAACAAAATCTTGATTTATGATTTTAAAAGCCGCAACATCTGAAGTTCCTTCCATTGCCAAATTTTGGCTTAAAATTGTTGACCAAAAAATAAAGAATAAAAAACGACGACTTTGAGGCACGATGAATTGTTTTCTTTAAGGTGAAATTTGCACCCACTCGTTAGAGTTTGCTAAAAGGTTCCCAGTAAATCGTCTCCATGATACAACAAAGCCAAACCCTACAGATAGGAATTCTGGAGGTTTTCTGTAGAACTTATACAATAAA
Source organism: Camellia sinensis (assembly GCF_055761805.1). NCBI lineage: Eukaryota > Viridiplantae > Streptophyta > Magnoliopsida > Ericales > Theaceae > Camellia > Camellia sinensis. The sequence continues at coordinate 12,962,410 of NC_138965.1, forward strand.
CTATAACTGACTGAAGCAAAGAAAAAGTGAAGAAAGAGAAGAGATACCAAAACGCCATGGATCTTGGGCATTTTATAGAAATAGAGGAGATACAGCGTGAAAAAAATATGTCTGATCAATCTGAATGAACATACCTGTTCAATTCAAAATAAAACTGAAAAATTGAAAATGATAATTATTATTCAGTGCATCTTGTTGGAATATGTTCCACATTGCTTAGAGTTGTCACATCTGTGCTAGTTATAAGGCTCATGTTTCCCTCTCACGCCTAACCCAAACTTTTCCTTAAAACCCAAGTATTAAGGAGATGAAAACTGAAGCCTTATAACTAGCACAGATGGGGCAACTCTAAGCAATGTGGGACATATTCCAACATACCCTCCTAGACCACAACATACACTAGCTGGATAAATGGTACACTAGTCATAGGCCCAACCAAGCTCTGATACCAAATTGAAAAGTTCAATCTATACTTCTCCTTAAAACCCAAGTACTAAGGACAGGGAAACAAGAGCCTTACACAGATGGGACAACTCCAAACAATGTGGGGCATATTTCAATACATCTCAGCACATGTTGATCGCATCGCACGCGCCACGTGTGCCAAGTGCCAAGTGTGCCTCTAAAGCACCACATTACGCTCTAGTGCTCCACACTTGGAGCACATGGGATCCTCTCTCTTTATCTTGTACCAAGACAATAGTCCAAATGGGTCTCTTATTAATGTACCTACAAAATTATCTCTTCATATTTGATGCGACTCCCCTTGTTAACTATTACAACTTATCTACTTTGAACTCTCAATATATAACAAATAATAATATCACCTGATAGTATTATTATTCAATGAGTAATCTTGATTTACGATAGTGACCAGAATAATATTAGATTAATGAGTAATAAAATTTATTGACTTAGGTCTCGTTTGACAAGTTAACATTTTAGTTAAAAAATTAAAAAGTTATTAAAAAATTCAAAAAGTCAATAACCTATTCTAAAAAGTCAAAGATTTCATTTTTTTTTTACTTTTTGCACATCTTTTTGTAAAAATTCAAAAAAGTCTATAACCTAAACTAAAAAGTCAAAGATTTAATTTTCTTTTTACTTTTTATACATCTTTTCGTAAAAAGTCAAAAAATCACTCCAAACATATTAATTTTTTTACCTCATATTTTAACAAAAAAACTTAAAAAATTATTAAAATAATGGGTCATGCTACATCCCCCTAATTTTTGGCCCCCTAATCCCCCTAAATTTCAAACCAAGGCAAAAAAAAAAAAAAAAAAAAGTCCAGAACGATGTCGTTTTGGACATTAAAGAGATTAGGAAGAGCTTTTTTAGGGGGACAAAAAATAATTTGCTTGCAAATGAAACCTTAATCTTTTCATAATTTTTTATTGATGGATTTTTTTTTTTTTGGTCTCCCAGGGTATCCTTCGCCGACCGTGGAGACTAATCTCTTCGCTGATTGTAGGCACCTCAAAAGGTGGAACAGCTGACCCAAAGATTTAAAGCTGCTCCATGCCCAAGACGGGAATCGAACTCCCGACACTTGGTTAAGGGAGGAGGAGTCCTTACCACTACACCACACCCCTGGGTTATTTTTTATTGATGGATGACACTACATTCAATGGTGTCAACTTTACCCTTTATATTTTTTCATGTCTGACCACCACTTTCAATAGCTATTACATACGGGTACTATTTATTAGAAGACAATAAGTACTACGGGTAGTATTCATTAGCAGACAATAAGTACTATTTGTACTATTTTGTTAGAAGACAACAAACAAGGACTATTTTAGTAGATGGAATAGTTATTATCTACAGATTCAGATGAGATTTCCTTTTCGGATGTACGTAAAGGTGAAAACAAGTATGAAGTTTTAACTTAAGGAGTGGGATTGTGATTAAGGCTGGAGGTTTATATTTCAAGATCACATGTTCAATTTTCTTTTTTTTGGGTTAATTTTTTTGGGTGAAACATAGTTGGTTAGAAAGTTAGATCTCAAGTTGTCTAATCAACACTTGGTGAGTGGGTTGAATGCTTCTTCGCTGTACGAGTCTGTCGGGATAAATTTTCAGGTTATAGTCTCTTCGCTTGGAACGGCTAACAGGACATCTTGGTGATCTCTGGAGGATAGGAACGATTTTCCTGTAACAAAAAAAAAAAAAGAAAAAGTATGAAATAGAAAGAAAGAGTAGAGATCAAAAGAGAAATGGAGAAAAAATGAGAATTATATTATAGGAAGTAATTTCATTGGTTAGACACACCACATCAAACATGATGATGTGGTGTACCTGACCTATTAAATAATTTCTTGTAATGGTGGAGAGAGAAAAATAGGTCTTTAGACTGGGAAGAAAAATAAGATCCTTAAGGGTCTGTTTGGTAACGTTTACGTTTTCAGTTTATATTTACAAAAATTTTATAAACTGGTTTTTGTTTATTTTTTGTTTATTTTTAGAAAAACATAAACTACAAACGCGTTTGGTAATTGACAAAATATTTAAAAAAATTTAAAAATATAAAAAAGAGTAAGAAATGGCAAGTGGTGGCAAGTGGCAGCGGAAGACGGTAGTGGAAAGTGGTGACGGTGGGTGGTGGGTAGCGGGTGGTGGTGGGAGGGTGGTGGTGGTGGGTGAATGGGTGACGGTGACGGTGGCGAGTGGTGGGTGGTAGCGAGTGGGTGGTGGTGGTGGTGGGTGGTGGTGGTAGGTGGGTGGCGGATGGCGGGTGGTGGTGGTGGTGACAGGTGGGTGGCGGATGGCGGGTGGTGGTGGTGGGTGGTGGCGGGTGGGTGGCGGATGGCGGGTGGTGGTGGGTGGGTGGCGGGTGACGGTGGTGGGTAGTGGCGGGTGGGTGGGTGGGTGATGGTGGTGGGTGGTGGTGGGTGGGTGGTGGTGGATGGGTGGGTGACGGTGGTGGTGGCGGGTGGTGGGTGGCGGATGGCCGGTGGTGGTGGGTGGTGGCGGGTGGTGGTGGTGGTAGGTGGGTGGTGGTGGCAGGTGGGTGGCGGGTGGTGGTGGTGGTAGGTGGGTGGTAGTGGCAGGTGGGTGGCGGGTGGGTGGTGGTGGTGGTGGCAGTAGGTGGTGGTGGTAGTGGGTGGTGGGTGGTGGTAGGTGGCGGGTGGGTGGCGGGTGGTGGATGGTGGTGACAGGTGGGTGGTGAGTAGTGGTGGCAAGTAGGTGGCGGGTGGTGGTGGTGGGCGGTGGATGGTAGTGGAGGGTGGATGGCAGGTGGGCGGTGGTGGTGGTGGTGGCGGCGAAGGGTGGGTAGTGGTGGCGAGTGGGTGGCAGGTGGATGGTTGGTGGGTGCTGGTGGCGGGTGGTGGTGGCAGGTGGGTGGTGAGTAGTGGTGGCAGGCGGTGGTGGGTGATGGGTGATGGGTGGTGGTGGCGGAAAACGGTGGCGAGTGGTGGCTAGTGGTGGGTGGTAAAAAAAAAAAAAACTCAAAACTCAAGACGGAAACACATTTTTTGTGTTTTCATTTTTTTGGCTAAATTTATAAACTGAGACCATTGATTTATAAATCAAAAATTTTACCAAACAAGTTTTTATTTGAGTTTTTAAAATTTTTGTAAATATAAATAGAAAACTGAAAACGTAAGTGTTACCAAACGACACCTAAATGTTTACAGCATTTTATTTAATTTTTATTTTGTGTTGTGGGACTATCAGGTTTAGTTCGGAAATTTGAATCATTCCGTTTGGTTTTGATTTTTAAAATTTATTTTTTAAAAAATTTTACTTTTTTATTTTCTGTATTTTTTTGTTTTTACTGAATTTTTTTAATATTTTATGTATTTTTTTTTATTTTTAGACACACCTAATATAAATATATTTAAAAACTATAATATTTGTGACTAAATACCAAAAATACAAAAAAAAAAAAATAAAATGAAAACTCAGTATATATTTTTTTTTGTATTTTTTTGTGTATTTATTAATTTTTTTAAATATTTGTTTACAAATATTTTACTTTTTAGATACATCTAAATAAGGTGCATCTAAAAAATTTAAAAAAATTATTTAAAATTTTAAAAATATTTACTAAAAACAAAAAAACGAAAAACAAAAAATTTAATTTCCAAAAAATTAAATTTAGAAAATTGAAACCAAACACACTGAATAGGAATTTGAAAAATAAAATGAAAAAGATGTGTTAAATATATGTGAAATTAGTTATATTTTATTCGTATTTCACATTTTTTTTTCTCTAAATTTTCATCAAAATCTATGAATTAAACATAATACTAGTGCTTCATCATTTTGACATATATGTATTTAAATATTAATTTATTGGAATTTTGTTGATTCTGTAATATGAGTGAATTTTTAAAGCTGTCGTGTTTTAGAGGCTATGAATATGTGATTCACATGTGGTTATGCTTGATGATTTGAGATGTGACAACGAAAAAAAGACCTTCGAGGATTGGATTTCAAAATTAGGAGGGAATTAACTTGGAAAAAAAAAGAAGACTATTTTACACATATTGCGTGTTGTGTATTTGTGTATTTTTTTTGGATTGTCATAGAGAGCTCTAAGTATAAAGTTCTAAAAAAAAAAAAAAAAATTCTATGTGAGAAAAAAAACAAATTAGAACTCTAATATATATATATATATATATTTGATATTATGTCATTATATATAGTATTAAAATAATATAATACAAAAAAATATTTATAAAATATAATTTTTTAATATTAAAATATATCAAAAACATCAAAGAATATTTATGATATTTCATATAGTTTATTTTCTCACTAAAATATAGTATCACAAACAAATATCATTTTTCTCCTCATATAATTCCTACACTAATAATTTTTTGGACTTTGCTACAGACCCCACTGGGGGTCGACCCCCAATGAGGTGGTAGTGTGCCATTCGTCCAAATCACAAAAAAAAAAAAAAAAAAAAAATTTTTTTTTGAGTCATGATAGAGACTCTCTCTAATTATCACCTCCACAACCCCCACAGACACGTGGCGGGTGGTGATTGGAAGAGCAGGAAGAAAAGAAAAAAAAAATGTAATCAATGAGAAAGAGAGGGGGTCAAAGGGGGTGGGGAAAAAAGGGAACATGAAACATTTTTGTTTTTTTTTTACCAATGGGGAGTCTCGTACATGACCCCAGTGACCCCCGCTGGCGGTCTTAGGCATTTTTGTAATTTTTTTTTTACGAAGAATCACATTCAAGTTAACTCCAAAAGGTGACTGTACTCTTTTACCTAAAGGGACAATAATTATAGACATATTTTTTCATTATATTTAAATTATTAGGCAAAGTAGTCACTACAATTATTGGAAAAAAACGTGGAGGCCACTAAACCATTGTAATAATGAGACATATTTACTGTTGGGAAATAACGTGACGAGGATGCTTGAGACAAAAACATTAATTAATGATAAATTTTAAGATAAATTATAAATAGATTATTTGAAATTTGTTTAAAATATAAATTATTTTTTGTAATTTAAAAATTTTTTATTAAAATTTTTATTTAACAGAATTAACTAAAAAAATGAAATTCATAATTATTCTCTTATACAATACAGAATCACTTAAATTATTAATGATAATATATTTCTAATATCATTAAAAATTATTAATTGATTTCATATAAAATTTATTAATAAAATGGACTATTTGTTATGAAATTAAAAACCTCAGGGGATGAAATGTAATTTTTAGAATTATAAAGAATGATTCATATTTTAATTAAATCTCAAAAAATTTATTTATAATTTATCCTAAATTTTATAAATTTTAATAATTAAAATCATAAATTTTTCCTACCACAATTAATTTGTAGTTTCTCCTTTATTGTTTGGCTGACAATATTAATATTTAACTCATATGCAAGTTGGGCAAGAAGACAAATGGTGACTGATGAATTTTTTATTTTTAATAATTAGATATTCAGATCAATTTGTGCACATCTTAACTCTCTAATTTTTTATAATATTTTTAATATATATATATATATAGGAAAAATTTATAATGTGCACCATTTCAAATGAAACACATTGTAAAAAAGTTATAATTTTTTATGATGAACGTTATGATTGTTTATAGTGTGTTAAGATATTTTGTAAAACGTTATAAATAGCGAATTTATGATGTACACCATAAAGTTATGAATGATAATGTTAAGACATTTTTTAATTTTTGTTATAAGATTTTGAGATTTTGTTATGACATTTGTCAGTGAAAAAAAAAGATATGACTTTTGTAATGAAAAAGTTATGATATTTTGAGTTTAAGTTATGAAATTTTATAAAAAAATTATGAAAGGCATACCATATGCATATTTTTAAAAATGCACATTATAAAATTTCTCATATATATATATATATATACATATATACATATAGGATGGTCGTTTAAGTTGTTAAAAAAATATTATAATTTCTACTATTCCTACAATATGGCCTCTTTTGAAAAGATCGTAAAAAGTTATATTTTCACTTTTAATATATTTTGAGCCGTATTATCTCTTTCTATTTTTTTTACACATTTTTTTAAAAAAAAAAAAAAAAACAAAATGTGGACTTTTAACCAATTTTCCAAAGCAACCCTATATGTGGCATGACTTCAATCAGTTCACACAATACAGAAAAACGAATATCAATTTTATTGATTTGATATGTAATTTATTTTAAAAGTTTTAAAGGTAGAATATGAATAATGGCGGTATACTTGGGCCAAGTTTGGCATACCTCAAATAATTTATCTTTTTATCTTTTTATTTTTTTTCATCACATTACCTCTCTATTTTTTTGTACATCTTTTCATAAAAAGATAAAAAATATACTTATTTAAGTTATCCCAAACAACCTTTTGAAAATTGCAAGTCGAATGGCAAGTAAAGTAACAGTAACAGACAAGTGAGTAACATGTAAAAACTTGTCCTTAACAGGAAAAAGGCGGTTGAGTTTAGCCTCTGTCTGGGAAGAGATTTTTTGGATTTTTTTACTCCCTCCGTCCTAAAATAATGGTCCTTTTTGGGAAATTTAACTTTTTTTGATAGTACAATTATTGCATTTGAAAAAAGTTAATTTTCCAAAATTATCCTTTTGATAGTACATTTTTTGAGAATATCAATGCATAATTGTACTTTTTATGTTGTTTATTAATTTAAAAGAAGGGTAAAATAGGAAATTTATATTATTTTTGTACTTGATTTTTGAAGATGGACTAATATTTTGGGACAATAAAAAATAGAATAAGGGGCTAATATTTTGGGACGGATGGAGTAGTTAAAATAGTCACAAAAAATAAAATAGGTTATTTTAATCACAACAAACAAAACATCACATCCGACCAATAATCATTATACTCTTCTCTCACAAAAAAAAATCAAAAAATCCAAAAAGTCAAAAAATCCTTCTCAAACCAAGCTTTTTAGCCTAAGTTAAAATAACCAAAAAAAATCAAAAAACTAAAAAACCAACACACTTTCCAAACCAACCCTAAATTCTGTTGAAACGTCTCTAAAAAATTAAAATTTGCTTACCATAGTTGGAGTATGTGCAGCAAAAAAATATGATAAAAATCCTATACAAATATATACATATAATAAGATTTACAAGCAAACTAAAAATGTCCGTACTTTTGACATAAAATATTGTTTTGAACAATATTTTTGTTTAGTTATGGGTTTCAGAAAATATTTTTAAAAAAATTCTACTTTTATATTTTTCGGATTTTTTTTTTGTTTTCAATGATATTTTTAGCAATTTTTTTTTTTAATTTTTAGACACACCTAACATAAATACACTTAGGGTTAGTTTGGGAAGTGGATTAACTTTTTGGCTTTTTGGCTTTTTTGACTATTTTAGCTTGAGCTAAAAAGTTTGGTTTGGGAAGGGCTTTTTGACTTTTTGGCTTTTTTGACTTTTTTTGTGAGAGAAGAGTGTAATAATTATGGGTTGGATGTGATATTTTGTTTTTTGTGGATAAAATAGCCAAAAAAAGCCTAGTTTAGCTCTTCCCAAACGGTGCCTTAAAAAGTATAATATTTGTGAAAAAAAATCTTTAAAAAATTCACTAAATACCAAAAATACAAAAAAAATATAAAAATTCAGTGCATTTTTTCATATTTTGTATATTTATTAATTTTTTAAAATATTTTTTATAAATATTTTACTATTTAGATATATCTAATTAAGGTGTACCTAAAAAAATAAAAAAAAAATTACTTAAAATTTTTATAATATTCACTAAAAATAAAAAAATATCAAAAATAAAAAATTTATACCAAACACACTAAATTGTTTAATTGAGTCCTAGGCAAGTCCACGTTCATCGAAGAATCGTCGACCTTGATATGAGTGAACAATTATTTATTGTCTATTGCAACAATAATATCATCCTATTACAAATTAATAATTAAAATTGGTTAGGGACACTATCACAAGCCCTATAGAATAATTTTACAATATGATATGACCCTACATACAAACAAACAGCACATGTGCATTTTTGAGAGTTACATATTCAATTGAAACAAGTGAAAATTGCACCGTTTTTACCTTCATTAGGCTTCGTTTAGGAAGAGTTAAATTAGACTTTTTTGGCTACTTTAATCATAAAAGATAAAATAGACTTTTTAACTACAAAAAACAAAACATCACATCCAATCTACAATCATTACACTATTCTCTCATAAAAAAAATCAAAAAAGTCAAAAAGTCAAAAAATCTTTCTCAAATCAAATTTTTTAACTCAGACTAAAATAGTCAAAAAAAATCAAAAAACTAAAAAACCAACCCACTTCTCAAGCCAACCCTAAATTAACCATTAAATTCTCACTTTCGGAAAAAGCCATTGATTGGCCTTTCAATCCAAGATATATTCACACAACAATATTGTTATATTGGTAATATTTTTTTTTATCATATTATCAAACATAAATGATGATATCCATTAAATTAATACAATATTAATAAATAAAATATGATTAAAAAATGCAATTAAGGATAAGAACGTATGAGTATGATTTAATTTTTTTAGTTGCTCATATGAATCTTTTTTTTTTTTTTCTTTTTTCTGTTGTCATTTTTCCCAGAAAAAAAAAAAATGCTTTTGACTATTTTTTTAGAGTTCACTTTGTACTATCTATTTTCGATTGCGTTCCACTGCAATCAAGGGAAAGTGCAGGGAAGATTCGGAGTTGACGACAAATTTGAGACTGCTTATCTTTGGATCCCTTTCATTTTTATAGGATAGCAAAAAATGTACAATTTTGTAATTTTTCTTGTTTGTTTTTCTGTGTTTATTGAATTTTTTTATACTTTAGTCAAATATATTTTTACTATTTAGATGTACTTAATTTAAATACACTTAAAAAGTAAAATATTTGTAAAAAAAATTAAATAAAAATTCACTAAATACAAATTAATGTTAATCATTAAAACAAATTATTCTTTTATGTTAATGTTACATATTTTAATTACGCATATGAATGCATAATTTTAACTATGAAATTTGTCAAAAATGAATTGCGTAATAAGTTTGAAGATGATTTTCTAAACCAACTAGGCTAAACCTAGTTGGCTACCATGACTTTTTTAAGGGTTTTAGTCTCAAAATTAAATGTTTTTTAAAAAAACTTTTACAACAGTTTTTTGTTTTCAATTAACAACCTGTTTGGATTTGGGGGATTTAGAAACAAAATAAAATAAATGTGTTTCTCTTTATTCATATTACTTGTTTGGATCAAAAAAATAAAAGAAATTACCAGAAAAAAAACTCAATTCTCTTATAACCCTCATTTTGAATATCTCCAAAAGTATATAGAGATTAGAAAAGAAAAGAAATTAACGATAATTATTTTTCGTAATACCAAAATTATCTTTTTAGATATAATTTTTTTCTAGACATAATTAACAAGTTATTTTGATAATATAATATAAAGCAACTTCTTTCCTTTTCTTTTATATATAGTTTAACTAAACAAAATTGGAGAAAAATCATTCTCTTTTCTTTCTCTCTTGTTCTTTCATATTTATCTAAATAATGGAAGATGAAACACTTTATGTGGGTTTGGTTTAAGTTTTTTGGATTAAGTTTTTTAAAAATTGAGTTTTTTATTTTTCGTGTTTTTTTTTAGTGAATATTTATAAAATTTTAAGCATTTTTTTTACTTTTTTAGATGCACCTTACTTAGATGTATTTAAAAAGTAAAAAATTTGCAAAAAAATATTTTAAAAAATTAATAAATACATAAAAATACAAAAAAATATAGGGTAAATTACAAACACCTCCCTCGAGGTTTGGTGACAATACAGATTCTCCCCTGAGATTTGAGAAATTACATCTCACCCTCTGAGGTTTATATTTCCATAACAAATTGCCCCATGAGGTTTTTATTTTTATACAGATTCCCCCCTAATTTGTTATGCAAATTTGTTTCTCAGGGGGCAATTTGTAATTTTTCAAACCTCATGAGGGAATCTGTATTTTCACCAAATCTCGAGGGGGGTGTTTGTAATTTGTCCAAAATATATTGAATTCTCGTATTGTTTTTCGTATTTTTGGTATTTAGTGAATTTTTAAAAGTTTTTTTTTTTTGCAAAAATTATACTTTTTATGTGTATTTATGTTAGGTGTGTCTAAAAATTAAAAAAATTACTTAAAATATTAAAAAAATTTAGTAAAAACAAAAAAAAAACGAAAAACAAGAAAGTAGAATTTTCTGAAAAGTGTCTTTGAAAAACCAAAAACAAGTTTCTCTTCTTTTTTTTTTTTTTTTTTTGTTGAGAAAATTGGTGATAAATCTAGTTTAGAGATTGTCTAAAGCATTAAGTCCAGTGTATATTTTTTATTGGTGGGAGGTCTATCTGTGAAACCACATGTCACATAGTTTCATTTTGTTTTCACCATTTCAAAATGTCAAAATAATCGAAATTATCCACTGATAGGCTTTCCAAATAATGTTGTAAATCAGAACTACTTATGCTTGTATGTTGAAATATTCTTCTACTTTTTATTGCTGAAAAAATACTTAATCTTCCGCCTCCGGATGAGACTACTAATGTGGTCTGTATAGGTGTATTTACAGATGTTGCTTTGTATTCTTTAAATAATCTGTTACATGTTTGCATAATAGGGGCAAACTATGTTTGATCAACGAAAATACTTTTTAAAAAGTCTTGTAAATCAATTTATTTACACCTAGGATCAATTATTATGGCTAAACCTAAAAGATGAGGCAAATAATCAAAATATTTATCAAATTTTGCTTTCATTGAAATAATAATGGTTACATAATATTCATTACCCATATATTTTTCAAAAGCATTAATTATTTATGCTACCATATGTAAAACAAATGGTGAAGTATGAATATATATATATATATATAAGAAAATAATTTTATTGAAGTATCAAAAACTTTTTAAAAAATCTTCATCCAAAGCTACTTGGTGCCCATTAAGTTCTATGGGAGTAAGTACTCTTCTTATTGATATTGTTGCAAAAAATAAATCTATTACTCTTCTTTGTTTGCAAACTCTTTTCAACATATTATATTTAAAATTAATTTTTTAAATGGCATACTTTCTTGTTGACAAATTTTTATATATTCCGAAATTCGATTATCAAAAGACATAATAGTAACAATTGTATTTTTTTTATTACAAATACAAAAGTCTCGTATACATGTATAGTTTCTTTAACAATTAAGTTTAAAATATGGGCACAACAACGAACATAAAATAAATCACTATCAACAAGTAATTATAAAGTTGATTTTAAATGGGTTACAGTTTGATTATAATATACTATATTGTCTAAATTAATTATAAATATTTTATTTTGTAAAGCCCACTCATATAACACATTTCTTATTTCTACACCAAGCGAATGACCAATGTATGAAAGTTCAACTAATTTAAATGAAATAATATTTTTATTTAATTTCCAATCATTATCAATAAAATGTGCCATGACACATTGATATTCTAAACCATTATTTGACCAAAGATCAAATATTAAACAAATTCTTCCATTCCAATTTTTAAAGATGTCAAATAATTCACTTTTAACATTCTCAAATTTCTTTAAAATCATGTTTCTGTAGTATTTCTTGAAAAACTTTGATATTGAGGTGCAAAATTTACGTGAATCATTTTGGTAAAAGCGGGACATTTACTAGTAGTAAAATGTTGTTCTTTTTAATAATATAATCAACTATAGAATTTTGTGCACATATAAGATCATATGAAGATGTTTGCAAATTATGAGATGATGAAGCCCCTAATTACATTTGACTTTTAATATCAGGTTGTTGACTTTGTAAATGTTTGTTAGCATATACATTTTTAGATGACTAGCGCCCCCTGAAGATGCAGCACTAAGTAAATGTGCATAATATTTACATTTTGCTTTAAATGTAATTGTACCATCATGATTATTTATAGATACTTTTTCAAAATGTTCCCAAACATTACGGTCTTGTTTGATTTGCTTTTGAGAGAGTAATTTTGGAGAAAATTTTTCAAAATTTTGTTTGGTTTAGTGATTTTGGAAAAAAAAATTCCAAAATCACTTTCTTTCTCCTACACATCAATCAATTACCTTTTCTCTCTCCTCTCTCATTCTCAATCACTTTTTCTCTCCACATATCTATTCAACTACAACAAAATATCAAATCATTCCAAACTTCTATACTCTAAAACTATTTCCAAAATATACAACCAAATCAGCCAAAAAAATTTCTAAACTCTCTCTCCAATTTTTTTTTTTGAAAATTTATCTCTCAAAACCATACTAAACACACCCTACTAGTTGTGCCCCTAGATGATGATCCAACGGTTGGAAGAGGAATATGAGAAGGAGAATCAACAGATTTATGTTGTGTAGTATATATATATCAACATCGACATAAATATTAGGAATATTAGGATCTATAGTAATATAAGTAAAATAATATATAAGAACTAGCAATTAATTTAAATAATGTATAAATATAATGAGTAAAAAATAATAATTAATATATGTGCACAAATATTTAATGAAAAAAAAATGAGTAGCTAATAAATTTAATTAAATTAATTAATGTTACCGACTGACGAATGTAATACAGAAATTAGCTTATTCTGATAAAAGTTTCTTATTGTACAATTGCACTTGCCACTTAGGCATGACATTTCAAAATTAATTAAGAGTTGAGAGAGATTGGGAGTTTAAGAGAATAATTATTTGTGAGATTTATTTTGAAAAAGGAAGTATATTTATAGAAGTTTGAAAGATTGAAGTAAATTTATAAATAAAAAAATAAAAATAACCATTGTGTTAAACGGTAATATGACCATTATATTATTTTTGTTATTAACTTTTTTTTTTTTTAAAGTCTGCAGAGGTGTAGATATTTTTTTTCCCCATTCATTACAACTTTGAACTTGATGTGAGTGATGCAAAGGGGGGGAGGAGTAGGTGGACATCACTGTTGGGCAGCAGGAGCAACGGACGTGCAACATGTTTTTTTTTTTTTTTCCTTACATTCATTCATTGCAACCTTGAACTTGACGTAAATGATGCATGACATTGTGCCTGTTTGGCAGAGCTTAATTACAGCTTATTTCAGCTTTCAGCTTAATTTAAGTTATTTTGATATGTTTAGTTTAGCTTATAGCTTTTTGAAAGTCAGAAATCAGCTTATTCTTTGAGTGGAGCATGAGATGCTTTAAGAATAAGGTGGAAATCAGCTTAAGCTGAAAGTTATAAGCTATAAGCTGTTGAGGCATAAGCTATAAGCACTTTCCCACAGCTCTACCAAACAGGGCCATTAACAAGGGGAGTAGGGGTAGGCAGGCGGCACTGGGCAGCAGTAGACGTGCAAATTATTTTTATTTTTATTTTATTTATTTTATTTTTTCATTCGTTGCAAAAACTTGCAATGATGATGTGAATGAAGAGTGATGCATAACAAGGGATCAGCTTTGCCTCCCGGCAAGGAAATGACTTTTTTTTTTTTATTTTTTATTTTTACTGTGTTGCAAGATCAAGCATTTATTTATTTTATTATTATTATTATATTTTTTAATTATTTAACCGTTGCAACTTGACTTTTATTATTTATTTATTTTTAAATTTGACCATTGGCAAAGAGGGTCAGGTGGGCCCGGTCGGGCCACCCGCAAGGCCCAAAATTTTTTAGGCCAGACCAGATTTCAAATAGAAGGCCTAGACCCAAGATTCTGGGCTAGGCTAGGCTCGAGTCTGGGCTGAAACAGGTCGGGCCCATCTCAGGCAGGCTTCGGGCCGTCCACGGGCGTCGGGCCATTTTTACACTCCTATTGGTTTTGAAGAATATTTTGTTACTAATTTTACCCATTGACTTTTTTTTTTATCTGTCGACTTTTGTTGACTATCTGTTTAAATATTTTTCCTATCTGTTTAAAAAGATTCCCTATATGTTCAAAAAAATTTCTATCTGTTCAAATTTTTTCAATTTTATCTGTTCAATTTTATATCCATCTGTTTAATTTTTTTTCCTAAATTCTATCTATCAATTCATTTTTTTTCTATATGTTGAAAATCTGTTAACTTTTTTTATTTAACTGTTGCAATCATTATAATCAGTATCAATTTTTTTCCAAATTTGTCTCATACATACACACTCACAGATATATATGTATGTACTAACAGATATACATACACCAACACCTATTTATTGCAATCCAAACCAAACCTTATCTGTTGTAAACCTTATCATCATCCTACCATAGATTCATCATAATCATCATCATCAACAACAACAACTACTAAGCCCTAAACAAAAAAAAAAAAAAAAACCTCAGGTCTAATGTTCCTTTGTCAAAGTGGACCAACAATGTACCATAGTTCTAAATATCGGCCGATACGCTACGTATCGGCCGATACGTATCAGAAAAATGGGGTGCTGCGACGGATACAGGCCGATATACCACTGAGATTAAAAATCGTAGGAGTATCGGCCGAGTCCCGGTACGTATCGGCCTGTAAGCGTTACACAAGCCGCGACGGGCCGATACTCACCGGTTCGGACCGGTACGGGAAAGAAAAAGTTGAAAAACCTTTGAAATGATTTTTAAAATTTTACCACCGCGACACCCGATTCCCGATACATACCGATCGATACTACCGATACTGATACTCCGCGATCGATACCGTTACGTTACCCGTACCGCGATTTAGAACCTTGCAATGTACATAACTTCTCTATTTTCAACTCTCTCTCTCTCTCTCTCTATTTTAACAAGTAGACTTCCCACCAAAGCTTCAATTACATTTAAACATCCCCTTCATTCATGGCAGCAAAGTTGTCTGTCAAAATTAAAGAAATAGTCATCATGCATCATGCAAATGAGATATGGAATTTATACCAAATTCAAGCAAAACAGTCATATAAACATTACTACAAACAGATGGTGAGCAAAGTGTAGTCAAAATAAAACTGAAAGAAATAACCACGAAATTCATGCAAAAACTTATTTCAAACAAAAGCAAAATGTCCATGAGCATATGGGAAGAAAAGAGGGAAGAGATTGGATTTGTTTTTCTTTTTCCTTTTTCTAAAAAGAAGAAAAAATGAAGTTTTTCCAATTTCCTTCTCTATTTTTTTGTTGGAAATCAAACTGACTTTATTAATACATATATAAATGAGCACTTCAATCACTTTTCAATTGATTGTTTCTTTCTTCTTCATTTTTTTTTTTTTGTTTTTTTTTCATATAATAGCTTTGGAAAGCGATGAACATTGGGTTGTTCTCTTACATCTATAGCAAAACATCACACATAACCAAAACCATAACTACGCTATAACCAAGATGCTCATAATATAAAATTTTGCACAACAAAAATTAACCCCATTTTTCTGGACATGTGGTGGTTGTCGTAGTGAAAGAAGAAAAGATGTTGTCATGTAGTGATTTGAGATCTGGCTCTTAGTTTTGTAAGCGGTGTGCTTTTATAGATCTGTGCGATTTGAGTATAGATCTGAGTGATCTGGGTGATCTGAGTGTGAAGGCTTCGATATGGCGGCGATAGGGGTGGGAGTTGCAGGGTTTAGATGGCTGAAAAATGAGGAAGCGACAGTCGAGGAAGTCAGTGTTCTTCTATGTGCTTATGTACGCCACAACGGCGGAGGCGACGTAAGAACCGAGGTGAGGGCGGCAGTGTTGGTTATCAGTGGCGGAGGAGGAAGTGGCGGCAGTGTTGGTCTCCAGTGGCGGATGAGGAGGCGACAACATAAAGAGAAAGAATAGAGAGATTCTGTCACTATCGCTGTGACAACAGTATGCAAATGAGAGAGATGAGGTGGTGGTGGCAGAGTCGCGGTGGTTGAACTCAAGAGGTGGTGGAGTGGCGGAGGCGGTGGTGGAACGGTGGAGAGAGAATAAAGAGGCGATGCACACAGAGAGAGAGAGAGAGAGAAAGAGGCGTTAGTTTGAGCTGGAGGGAAAGCTGGGGAAAAGCATAGAGCATTCTCAAGATATTGAGCCTACCCGCTCTGAAGAAGTGAATACCATGCACAAAAACAATATATGGGAATTAGTACCACCTTCTTCAGATAAACATGTTATTGGTTGCAAATTAGTTTACGAGAGAAAATTCAAATCAAATAGATCAGTTGACAGATTTAAGGCCGGGCTAGTTGCCAGCCCTTTCTTTTTCTCCTAACCGAACTTTTGTAATCGTTTTTTTCTTATCTGTCTTAAGTTAAACCAAGTGTTAGAGTTATATGTGTTTTTGGGATAATTAGTGGTTATTTCGAATCATCATGTGACATTGCTTATGTGGTGGCCCAAATTAATGACCTAATAGAAAATCTTATAGGTTGGGCATGTCAACTTGCATTTGTTAGGTAATTTTTTGCTTGAAATCACTATTAAATAATTTGGAGACAAATACTGACTTGCTTGATATGTATTGTAGTTTTTCAATTGCTAAAAATATCACATAACGTCACACAATAGACTCCAAATGATCTAATAAATTTCCGTGTTTTCACCTCCTAATCATGTTTAAAAACAAACCCTCCTGCAAGCATTTGAGAATATTTTTATATTAGACTAATTTTTATACAACAAGACCGGTGGCTTGTCCACTCGGGAGAACTTTGACAATCAAATCAGTAACGAATCTCACAAATATATCGGCTAAAATAAACAACTCTCTAGTCAAAACATACCTTAAACTCACAGGGGTGCCATCTTTATATAGTAATCAGTGTCCACTTTCCTGTAGAAGTCTTACTTTATGAGACTCTATCTCCTTTTATGGATAACATTTATCTTGGACTCCTCTTACTTGTGTTAGGATTAACTCTCTTAAGAGTCTAATCTTACCCAAACAAAGAGTCCGTCATCATTTAGGACTCCTGTTATCTATTCCAATATCTCGGATTCAGGCATGATCTGATCACACCTCGCCGAACCAAGACTTCCCACATGACACCTCGATTAACCACTTATGCCACATGGACAATCGAAAAATATGTCCCTACAACAAAGGAGCTCAATATAATTATGTTAAAATTATGAGATTTACTGTATTTTTTTTTTCAAATCTCAAAAGAAGTCAGTGTACTTTATCCTTTATATTTGTGCGGGGTAATTTCCGTACTATAAAGAAGGGTAGAACTTCGTGGAAGAACAACGTGCTTCTGAAGTAAAAATCTACGTAGAATAACAAACGATAAGGTTGCCCAATCGGGGTTTGCTTGGAAACCCCTTCGATGGTCAAGTCATGGACTAAAGAAAAGGAAAAAAAGAGAATGCAAAGAGTGTGTATATGTTGAGTGTGTGAATTTCAGATACCTTGAGGGTGAATAGTGCTCACCTTTTATAGGAGAAGGTTGCTTGTCCTTCAAGTTCTTCTTTCTCTCTGCTATCTGTCCCATTTGTCTTGTTCGTAGTTATCTCCCATTGGAGAAGGACGGCCACTCTTCCTGACACTCAAGTGTAGGTCTATCTTGTTTGTCTCATTAGTGATCGTCTCTCATTGGGGAAGGACGACCACTCTACTTGACTTTCAGGTGCAGGTCTGTCATGTGTGCGCCTTGTCCCTCTGCACCTCCACGTCTCCACGTTCTGTTCAGACAGAGGGAGAGGAACAGAGTTGTTTGTCTCTTGTGAACTCAAGAAAGGCCTTCAGTATGTTGGCCTTCTCCAAGTTGGTCCAATGGTTGTCTAATCTGGAGGTACAACTTGTTGCTCGATCCGCTTTAGAAGGAGTCTTGCACGTTAGGCCGAGCCTCCTAGTATCAATTTTTGAGTGACGCTCGTATATTGGGTCGAACTCGAATGATTGTCCTACTTCGGAGCAATTGTTGGCCATAGGAGCTCCAACCTAGCCCAACTTCATATTGGGCCTAACGTAGTTAATTTTTACCCACTTCAATATTATATAGATTTACCTTCTAAGTTTTTTTTTTCTCAAAAAATATATATATATATATATTTAGTGGTATTGTTGGCCTCTGAAGTTAAAGGGTCTAACTACAGTACAGAAAAGAGGTTTTTTTGTATCATACATAAAAGTGGGATACACTCTCTACACATTTTACCCACCGGAAATCACCGGTTTTGCAGGTGGTGATTTTTTTTTAGGTGGTCACCTTTTATGCAATGGGAAAATATAGAAAAAAAAAACAGTTACACTAATCTTTTTAAGGATTTAAAAAATAGATTTAGTTTTATAAAATTTGACAAAATTAATTGTATTAGACTTCTTTTAAAATTTAATTTACATAATATTTAGTTCATTTATTTATAAAAATTTGTTAGTTATATGAATAAAAAAAAGGAATTTTTATTGATAAATTTTATTTAGAAGTGTTCTAACTCAAGAAGTCTATGAATGAATTTTTTAACCCACTTAATCCCATGTATTTATATTTTTATTCCATAAAATTCTTTTTCTTGATTTACACTATTTTCTTACGGTGGTGCTACATGCACCAATTAGTGTACACACTAGTATACCAAATAGTGTTATGATATCATTAATGATCCTATTTATTATACAAATTACAAATACCCATAACCTCTAAAATTATGCCACATCACTCGCTGGTACACTAGTGTGTACACTAATTAGTGCATATAGCATTATTCATTTTCTTAGACTCTTATACCCTTATATTTAATATTGGTGGGAGAAGAGAGAAGGGAAAGGATCAAGGGATAGGAAATTTCATACACAAATTAAAAAACGTTGCCTATTTTTTTTTTTTTGCTACAAAATTTTTAGTCACCAAATGTCTTTTTCAAATTTCTTTTTAGCTACTAATTGTTTAGTCTCCAAAAACATGATATTATGTTTTATCGCAAAATCATAATTTCTTCACAACCTGTCTATATTCTATGCTACCTATAATATGTATATAAACAAAATGATACATACTATCAATCATTCCACAATCCGCATCCATATACCAAAAATAAATAACTTTAAATGTCAAAGTTCATACAAATCAACTATTGTCCAAACTAAAATAATAATTCCATACAAAATATATCATACAAAAATCAAAACTCTCCATATACAAAAAATACATTTACTACCAGGCGAAATTACCATTTGGCATGGTACAAATTATCTTCATAATCTATACCACGACAAAAGTTTTCTACAGACCATGACAAAACGTCCTATGTGTACGGTGACAAATGGTATATATGTACCACGACAGAAGGTGATCTATGTACCACGATAGTCATTATCTGTTGATTGCCAAAAGTTTTCTGTATCAGTAATAATGAACTACACAAAAGCTGAGAATGACAAAAGTATTATATTAGTTCTACACAAAAATGAAAATTCTTCTCCATACACCAATATGGATTATCCACAAGTCACGCAACAAAGCCATCTACAAAGAAAAACAAAAAACGAAACATTAGAATTTGTTACAAAATGTCAATTCAGTCAGCCATATGGAACATGTTCTAACATGCATTTAACGTAGAACAATCGAGAAATGTCTTCTTGGAAATAAAAGAAATGTATATATATATATATATATATATGTATCATGCAATATTTATTCTAACCAACTGTACAAACAATGTAATATGTAATTTCTTCGTCCTATAAATATATAAAGGCAATTGTTAGAATATGTAGATGTTATTTTCATAAAGTTGTCGCTTTTTAAACTAAGGGTTGCAAGTTTTTCGACTAGGTATAAGGCGTATTCGAGGGCTGTTTTGAATTTTTGCCCCCAAAACGTCCTTTTTCTACTAAGTTGAAGGCGTATTCGGCTCTAACTCCCAACCTACGGGTTCGAATTACGTTATGTCAATTTTCCCAAGTCCTATTTGTCATGGCGAAGCTATCCGTGTGAGCCACATGGTCGTTCGGGGGCTATTTTGAATTTTTGCCCCTGAAACGCCCTTTTTGGACTAAGTTTAGGGCGTATTTGACTCTAACTCCCAACCTACAGGTCCGGATTACATTCCGTTAGTTTTCACAAGTCCTATTTTTCATTGGGGAACTGTTCGTGTGAGTCACATAGTGGTTCGGAGGCAGTTTAGAATTTTCGCCCCGAAACGCCGTTTTTCGACTAAGTTTAGGGCGTATTCAGCTCTAACTCCCAACCTACGGGGTCCAAATTACGTTCTGTCAGTTCTCACAAGTCCTATTTTTCATGGCGAAGCTATCCGTGTAAGCCACACGGTCGTTCGGGGGTTGTTTAGAATTTTCGCCCCCAAAACGCCCTTTTTCGACTAAAGTTTAGAGCGTATTCAGCTCTAACTCCCAACCTACAGGTCCAAATTACATTCTGTCAATTCTCACAAGTCCTATTTGCATTGGGAGAACTGTCCGTGTGAGCCACATGGTGGTTCGGGGGCTGTTTTGAATTTTCACCCCCGAAATGCCCTTTTTCGACTAAGTTTAGGGCGTATTCGGCTGTAACTCCCAACCTACAGGTCCAGATTACATTCCGTCAGTTCTCACAAGTCCTATTGGTCATGGGGGAACTGTCCGTGTGAGTCACACAGTGGTTCGGGGGCTGTTTATAATTTTCACCCCCGAAACGCTGTTTTTCGACTAAGTTTAGGGTGTTTTCAGCTCTAACTCCTAACCTACGGATCCGAATTACGTTCTCTCAGTTCTCATAACGGAGGAACTGTTCGTGTGAGTCACACGGTGGTTCGCGGGCTGTTTAGAATTTTTGCCCCCGAAACGCCATTTTTCGACTAAGTTTAGGACGTATTCGACTCTAACTCCCAATCTACGGATTTGAATTACGTTCCATCAGTTCTCACAAGTCCTATTTGTCATGGCGAAGCTATTTGTGTGTGCCACACGGTCGTTCGGGGGCTGTTTTGAATTTTAATTCTGAAACGCCATTTTTCGACTAAGTTTAGGGTGTATTCGGCTCTAACTCCCAACCTACGGGTTTGGATTAGATTCCGTCAGTTCTTACATGTCCCATTTGTCATGGGGGGAACTGTCTGTGTGAGCCACACGGTGGTTCGAGGCCTAATTAGAATTTTCGCCCCCGAAACGCCATTTTTCTACTAAGTTTGGAGCGTATTCGGCTCTAACTCCCAACTAACGGGTCCAAATTATGTTCCGTCAGTTCTCATAAGTCCTATTTATCATGGGGAAGCTATCTATGAGAGTCACACAGTCGTTCAGAAGCTGTTTTCAATTTTCGCCCTCGAAAAGCTCTTTTTCGAGTAAGTTTAAGGCGTATTCGGCTCTAACTCTCTACCTACCGGTCCGAATTACGTTCTGTCAGTTTTCATAAGTCTTATTTGTCATGGAGAAGCTATCCATGAGAGTCACACAGTGGATTGGGGGCTGTTTTGAATTTTCGGCCTTGAAACGCCCTTTTTCGACTAAATTTAGAGTGTATTCTGCTCTAACTTCCAACCTACGGGTCCGGATTACATTCTTTCAGTTGTTGCAAGTCCTATTTGTCATGGGGGAATTGTCCGTGTGAGCCACATGGTGGTTCGGTGGCTGTTTTGAATTTTCGCCCCCGAAACGCCTTTTTTCTACTAAGTGTAGGGCGTATTCGACTCTAACTCCCAACGTATGGGTCCGAATTACATTCCGTCAGTTGTCACAAGTCCTTTTTTTCATGGTGAAACTGTCCATGTGAGTCACACGGTCGTTCGGAGGCTGTTATGAATTTTTGCCCCCAGAAAGCTTTTTTTGAGTAAGTTTAAGGCGTATTCCGCTCGAACTCTCTATTTACGGGTCTGAATTACATTCCGTCAGTTGTCACCAGTCCTATTTGTCATGGAGGAACTATCTGTGTGAGCCACACGGTGGTTCGGGGGCTGCTTTGAATTTTTGCCCCCAAAACGCCATTTTTCTACCAAGTTTAGGGCGTATTCGGCTCTAACTCCCAACCTACGGGTCCGAATTACGTTCCGTCAGTTGTCATAGGTCCTATTTTTCATGGTGAAACTATCTGTATGAGTCATACGGTCGTTCAGGGGTTGTTATGAATTTTTGCCCCCGAAAAGCTTTTTTTCCAGTAAGTTTAAGGGGCATTCCGCTTTAACTCTCTACTTACAGGTCCGAATTATGTTCCATCAGTTGTCACAAGTCCTGTTTGTCATTGAGGAACTATCCGTGTGAGCCACACAGTGGTTCGGGGCCTGTTTTGAATTTTTGCCCCCGAAATGCCATTTTTCTACTAACTTTAGGGTGTATTCGGCTCTAACTCCCAATCTACGGGTTCGAATTACGTTCCGTCAGTTCTCACAAGTCCTATTTGTTATGGGGAAGCTATCTGTGATAGTCACACGGTCATTTGGGGGCTGTTTAGAATTTTAGCCCCCAAAACGCCCTTTTTCGACTAAGTTCAGGATGTATTCGTCTTTAACTCTCTACCCATGGGTCCGAATTATATTTCGTCAGTTGTCACAAGTCCTATTTGTCATGGGGAAGCTGTCCGTGACTGTCACACGGTCGTTCAGGGGTTGTTTAGAATTTTTGCCCCCTATACTCCCTTTTTCGACTAAGTTTAGGACGTATTCGGCTCTAACTCTCTACCTACGGGTCCGAATTATGTTCCGTCAGTTGTCACAAGTCCTATGTGAAGATTAAGAGTACACATATTTTAATTCTTCAATTGCATGATCTTAGCTTGTCCTCATGCTTAACAATAAAGAGATTGTACTGTTTAGTGAATACGTAAATCTAAGTTTGTATAAGTGCTAGTATGATATGAATAAAATTCTTCTTATCAAATACGACGATGACTGTCTAAACCCTCTAACAGTATTGAGAGTCGTAAAACCACAGAGTTCAAATGATTAAGTTGTTTTTGTTGCGCTTTCCTTGTTTTTTTTTTTTTTCCTTTTTCTACTTCTTTCATCAACTCCTCTCTCTCCCTCATCATCTCTTCACAATCTCTCTGGCACTCTTCCTTCTCCTTCATCAAATTTTCATGAAGAACCTCCATCTCAGATCACATTGCCTCCATTTGATTGTCATGAGATCATGATGCACTATTAGATGTCGAATAGGGTCGTGGGCCAATCCCAAATCCACGCAAGTAATTCTTTCTCTGTTCAAGAACTTGCCGTGAGAGTTCCTCCTCTATCAATGGGATCCTCGCATCCGTGGTTGTCGCTTGTAGATTCACCATCGCATCCTATCATTACCAAAAAAAAATAGACTATTTAACAAAGGCACAAAGAATCACATTCAATTTTGTGCTAAGATAGGAATTAATATTAAATACAATTGGCACAAAAAGTTTACTCCTTACATGTAGCTCATCACATTTGGGGTCAATCCATTCGTTTGTTTTCTTCGATTTGTGTGATTTGGAATAAAATTCTGGAAAATCCAACTCTTCGTTTTCATCTACCTGTTAGTTTCAAATAACAAAATTAATTCGTCACAATAGTAACCATGACTTCATCTTACATATATAAGTGATGAGAAATATGTTCCAAATGCATCTAGCTCACCATGAGTGACATTGCTGTTGGAAAAGAGCGAGATCCACTGGTGTGATTGTATGGTAGCAAACTCCGGTTTGCTTTACCAGTTTTAGAGCATTTCTAAAAAAAAGGAATTATGAAAGAATTAGTACATATCAATGCATAATACACAAATAAAGCAATAGAGTCGTTTATATTTGTTTGTTACCAAATGAGATGCATTCTTCCAAGCCACATCAATAATGTGTTTCCAATCATCCAAGCAAAACTCCTGTTGGCGAATGACTATATGGGTCATCAACACCCTTTTCTACAAGTTTTTCGAAGTGTTGCTTCAAGGTGTACCTCCAATCTTTGTACAAGAGATACGGCTTCATATTAACTATCTCTTGAGCTTGTTAATCAGTATGAAAATCCTCCCCAATTTCAAACTTGTCCTGCAAGCATAAGTGTGTGACGTATTATAGAAATTGAATGCAGCAATTGCAACTTTATGTAACAAAGACATTTAGTTTAGGGTCAGAGATTACTAGCACAGCTTGTACTACTGCATCTTTGATACTCTTATCAATTTTCTTCCATGACTTCACTCCCTTGAGAGGGCACAACTGCCATATCTGCAAGCCCAACTCATTTGTTGTAGGGGTGGCATTCCCTCATGTGAGTGCATTCAGCATGCGATTGACATAAACATGTAGTTTCTCCCCTTTTTTGCTCGCAATCATTTTTTGCACTCCTTTTTCGAGTGTAAGACCGCATACACGAATTGACGTACTTTTCCCTGCTCAAGAAGGGGCAACAAGTGTAAGGCCTTCAAATTGTAAATAGTGCCCCAAACATATAATCGACAATAATTAATATTAAATTTTTAATTTTATCAGCAAATTTTCTAGGAGATTATAATTTTTTTATATATGCAAGAAATTGTATTTTTAGATGAAGAAAAATCATTTACTTAAGTTCAATGGTCTTACTTACGCCGTGTGCCTGTGTCTTTTCCACAAATGTTTGTGTGTCATCTGGTGGTTGTGTCTCATCAGATAAAGTCTGTGGTATGACAATGACATGTGCAAATGTTCTTAAGGGTGATGATATGGGGTTAGTTGCTGTTTTCTTACGCCACCCTATTTTCATCCCAGGAACCATGCTGGTACCTGTAAAATAGCTGCAAACATGATATATTAAGTAAAAACATCACATGCATCATCGATATTATGACCAATATGGATTGTTTACAGAAGCTAAAGTATTTACAAAATTACAACAAGACAACAATAGGAAAATAATTGATAATGATTGTCAAATAAAAGTGTTGTACATAAACCGATGTTAAGCATAAATGTCAAATGAGGAGATTCATCAATTTAAGAGGTTCAACATAGCGAAAAAGTTTACAATATAGCTAAACATGATGACATGAAGAACAACATAAACAAAAGGACTAAACTCTCATCTAATTACATAACATATAAAGAACAACAATCTCCTTCATCCATTTCCCCATTACATCAACAAAAGGATAAAAAGACAAAACAACAACTACCAAGAACACACGTCGAAATTTAGAACCCATAAATCAAGACTCTATCACACATCTAAATTTAGAATCCATATATCAACATTCTATGTCCATATCTGTATCAAAATCACTGTCAAGTTCATCTTCTTCTTCATTGTCACCGTCCATTGTTAGTTCATTTTCATCATCACATATGAAGTCATCATCCATGCCAACCTTGGGTTGTACACAGTTATCAGACTGCAAAACTTCCATTGGAATGATTTTAGCGGCAATGTCATCTTGACACAACACCATATCGTCATCCATAGACTCAGTTGGTACAACATCAGTGCTTTTATCTTATTGGAACACATCATCAGGTTGTGGCATATCCACCTCGGGCACATCCCAAATTCTGCATTGTTGAAACTTTTCTACTACTCTCCAATTGGCATCTAACTTCGTATCATGCACGTAGAAAACTTGTTGCACTTGACTTGGTAGCACAAATGGGTCATCTTTATACCATCGACTTCGTATATCAATAATAGTGAAATGCGGTTCGACATGCAAAGTTCTGTTACTACCGGTGTTATACCATTCACATTGGAATAAAACAATACGGTGCCTAAACAAATATGTCATTTCCCAAACTTTACAAATGTAGGTGAAGAACTTTATGAATTGGTTTTCATGGTCCCCTTCCACTACCAATCCACTATTTTGAGTTTTACGACCATTGTCACGGTTGCGAGCATGGAATCGGACGCCATTACAAATGCATTCCGAATATGTGTTCACTAAGCTGTTAGGACCATTTGCCAGTGACCACATCTCATCGGTTGCTTCGGTTGACTTGTTGTGCCGCAATTGGTTCATCTACATAAGAAAAAACTGTCACGTTATTTTTGACATAACTTAAGTTGATTTGTAAACTACACTATAAGGAATTTTAGAATACGCGATCTTTGAACCATTTAGGAAATTCTTTGCATTGTATCTTGGCAATGTCACATGCACTTCCATGTTGTTGTTGCAACAACATCTTGTGTTCCCTACGTAGGACAATGTAATTCATAAGTAATTTAAAGAATGATTACTAAAAAAAAAGCATATAGGTCACATATAGTATGTCACAGGTTCGACGTGTACTCTAGATATTCTTCAACTTCTAAGCTGTTGTGTAAGACAAACCAATGAGCCCTTTCACGGTCGGCTACAGATACATCAGTTTCCCTTGTTAGTAGACCAAACGAATGAACATTTTGAGTGAAAATCGCCAACCCCGGGCCATTGTCACCCCCGTCATAGTTCTGTTCTTCCCGATTAAACATCGTTTCAACACCGTCTAAATACATTGAACAAAACGTCGTACTCTTTTTTGAAATGTAAGCCTCCACAATGGAACCTTCTGGCCGAGCTTTATTGCGAACAAATCCTTTTAGAAGTCCGAGCACCCTACATGGCAATATGATTTGAATGTTAATGTTTACATTATCTACTATATGTAAATAGGGATGTTCAGGAACTCATCGTATTACCTCTCAATGGGATACATCGATCGATATTGCATAGACCCTCCAAGCATAGCCTCGTGAGGCAGATGAATTGCCAAGTGGGCCATGACATCAAAAAACACAGGAGGAAAATTTTTCTCAAGCTTGCAAAGTATAAGTATGATTTGTTCCTCCATTTTCTCCAAATCAGTCACCCTCAATGTCTTTGAGCACAACTATTTGAAAAAATTTCCTAACTCAAAAAGTGTGGTCCCAATCTCCTTGGAAAGGTATCCACGCATCCCAATTGGAAGTAGTTGTTGTAGAAAGACATGACAGTCATGAGTTTTGAGGCCAACTAATTTTCTACCATGAGTGATGACACAGTTGGATATATTTGCTGCATAGCCATCAAGGTATTTAATCGATTTCAAAAAATCACAAAAACCTTGTCTTTCTACTGGGGACAGTGTGTACGATGCCAGAGGCTTCTCGAATGAGCCATTGGAACGCCTCTTCAAGTGTAACTCATTTCGTATCTGTATGTCTTCTAGATCCAAGCGTGCTTTATCCATGTCCTAGTTCTTGCCATCAATGCTTAGTCGTGTCCCAAGCAGATTGTCATATATATTCTTCTCTATGTGCATGACATCAAGGTTGTGTCGAAGCTTTAGCGTTTTCCAATAGGGTAGGTTGAACATAATGCTTCTTTTTGTCCAACTGGAAGGTGAATTTTCTGACCGTTGTCTTTTTCGGTTGTTTGGATGCTTGCCATACGACCTGTATGTCCCGGAATCAATTTGCTACAGTATTTGTTCTCCCGATAACTCCACAAGTTTGGACCGATGCTCATTTTGACCATTGAAGAGCTTACTTCTTCACCAAATATGGTTCTCGAGCAAGTTGCGGCGGGCACCCATATATCCTATCTTACTTCGCAGATGCTGAGATGATGCATCCATGTTACAATTAAGGCAAGCCAAGTAACCTTTTGTAGTCTAACCCGACATGGTAACCATATGCGGGGGAGTCATTGATGGTCCATATGATTGCTGCATGCATTTTAAAAACTTGACCATTTACGACATCATATGTTTGCACACCATGCTCCCACAAATTCATTAACTCCTCTACTAATGGTTGCAAGTAAACATCGATGTCTCTTCCAGGGGCGGATGGACCGGGAATAATCATTGACATCATCAGAAATGGCTCTTTCATATACTTCCATGGGAGAAGATTGTAAGGCATTAAGAGTACGGGCCACATGCTATATGATGTGCTTATATTTCTAAACAGATTGAAACCATCCGTGGCAAGCCCTAACCTTTCATGCCGGGGTTCCACAAAAAACGTAGGATGTTGTATATCAAAGTCCTTCCATGCTTGACCATCGGCTAAATGCCTTAACATTCCATCATCCACACGTTTCTCTTTGTGCCATCTCATATTTGCGGTGGTTTTTTTCGACATGTACAATTTCTTTAACCTCGGTGTCAAAGGAAAATACCTCAATATTTTGTGAGGTATCTTTTTACCACTCGCATTGTTGAACTTGTATCTAGACTCCTTACATGTAGGGCAAGTATCCAGTTTTGCGTTGTCATTCCAAAACAAAATATAATCATTCTTGCATGTATGAATAACTTCATATCCCAAACCCAATTCACGTAAGAACTTTTTCGATTCATAAAGCATCCATGGAACAATTTCATCACACTTTGGGAGAATGTCATTGAAAACTTGCATAACAATATCGAAAGATTTGTTGCTCCATCTATTGTACACCTTAATATAAAGCATCTTAAAAACGACGGACAACACAGAAAACTTTTCACACTCTGGGTACACTTTGCGTCGAGCATCATCAAACAACCTAATGAACTTTACTGAATTTTCTCTCTCCGAGCTATTAGGTTCTTCGTCGATATGATCATCCAGGAGACCATTCATGTAAATCTCTTCCAACATAGTAGGCAACTCACCCAAATTATCGTCAATGTCAAAAATTATAGCTCCATCTCTTTCGCCAACATCGTTTGACACACTAGGTTGATCATGACGCAATGGAGCATGTTCCCCGTGGTGCACCCAAGTTCCATAAGAACACGCGATTCCTTTTCGAATCAAGTGTAGCCATACAACTTGTCAACTATGTTTTGCGCCATTCAAGCAATCGACACATGAACAACGAATGTCATCGTGTGGGCCTAAATCCTTCGTTGCAAAGTCAATAAATGACTTAGCCCCTTGTTGGTACTCCTTACTTTTCAACCTATCACTTATCATCATCCAACTCTTGTCCATCTTTTGAACCCTACAAGTCAAGCAAAGATTAACTAGGACTTTTGAGGATGGCCATAAAAGATGACAATTTGGGTGAAGTAGGAGTATAAAGAAAATACAAACAAAATTTATAAAAAAAAAAAAAATCACACATAATGATGTATCTTATTTATATTATTTAATAAAAATTAAAATTTCTATCACTTTAGTGAATATTATAAAAATAACATTATTTCACCAATTTTGCCTTTAATATCATTTTTGTTTTAATAATAGAGCATCAATCTCCTTGTATTGTCTTTTAAGTGCTAGATGTGACTTTTGCACTTTATTTTGGCAAAATTTATGAGAAGAATGATACAAGTCATGAGCAAATAATTGACCAAATAGCTGCACTTATTTATGATGTCTTCAACATGAACATATACTCATTACTAAAGCTGCATATGATTTTTTCCCTATTTCCCTATTTTGTAAGGCAGGAAGCTGCAGATGATATTTTTCCCTTTATTAAAATTGTTACCCTTAAAAATTTCATACTAAAAAGACAATAAGGTTTAAAGTTTGATGATTTTTTTTTTATCGTCCAAATACAAATTTTATTACATTGAATAGATAACTATTTCTTTGATTATCTTGATGGTATTGCCCACTACAAATTGACATAATCAAAACTCTTTTTAATTTTATTCTACAAGGTAATCACGAGTAAATAGTTCTTTAAGTATTATTTGTCATGCATATTAATCTATTTCGAGGGTTCTTCATAGTCTTGAATTGTTCGGCATGTTCCTCATACCTTAATCTATTTTCTCTTATCTTCTCTTTCATTGGTACCATTTGTAACTTGCACTGAATGTATTTTCAGTTCTATCTTTTCTTATAACCACCTCAGTATATAGCAATCCCTAAAAACAGGAATTTTACTTCTAGCTCAAACATCATCACATGCAGCAAAAAGTTGGATTTAGTAGTTCAATCTATTCAAAATATCTACGTCTATTAACTTAGTGCGAGAGTGAGAATACCAATTAAACACATAAACATGTGGACATATATACATGTAAACATCTAACAAACTAAATTACACTTGCAACTTTATGTCTTAGAAAAGAAGCATCAACACAAAGATGTTTTTAGATAACAATGACTCGAATGAAGTAGGCAAGAAACATCTCTTTTAAGGGGCAAGAGGCAAACAAGTAGATGGATATTCATGGCTTAATATGTAGAGAATCTGTTTCAACATAAACAACTCTGATTCATGTTAACACAAAATAACCCAAAATCATCCAAGGAAAACAAACCAACATAAAAAAAAAGCAAAATCGTAGCACAGTAAAAAAAACTTGAACTAAGATAAAGCATTAGGAAAAAAATTTTGATCGTAAATCCAAAAGGAAAAAACAAAAAAGCACAAAAAGTTGACAAATTTTCCGTAGTACTTGGTGGTACCAACACTCAATTAACTAGCAAAATTGTCCATTGAAACTCTAGTCAATTTAGATAAATCTATTGGAAGTATAACTTCATTACCAGCACTTATACATAAATTGTTTAAAGAAATGCAATTATTAATTGTGATAATAAAATATAAATTAAACATGGTTAAAAACATTGTATGTTGTGTACAGTGTATACACACAAACAGAAAGGGAGAGAGGGGAGTTACACTTGGGCTATTGAGTTTTATTTTCCTTGTTAAGAGGCAGTGGAAGCTTTCTTAGGATATTATCATCAATTTTCATGAACTGCGTCTGAATGATCTTATGAGCTACAATTAGCTTCTCGTCAATTTGATCCTAGTACTTCTCATAAAGCACAGGGACCGACAGACTAAGAAGAACCCCTATGGGAAAAACAAAATGATAATTAGATTGAATGAAAATATTCTATGGAAAGGCTTGTGCACTTATATACAGGGAAAGGCCACGAAGAAACTCACCAATATAGACCAAGGTAAGGAAGTTGAAGAAACTACCAATGTAAGAAATTATCCACAAGACCAATGCAACTTGAAGACCAAAGCTATATTACATTGGCACATTCAACTATTTATATGTCTCTGTCAAAACCATAACACAAAAATCAAACCCATAAAACAAAAATCAAACCCATTCTGGACATGAAGAATTTCATAATTTCATAGAAATCAAACACTTCAACCAATGAGCCCTTAACCGAAATCAATACAAAAATAAACTAAAAAAGCATATAAACCTTAGATGAAGTGTGAGAAATAGGGAAATAGGGAAAGGGGGAGAGAGAGAGAGAGAGAGAGAGAGAGAGAGAACTAGAGAGATGGCTTGATAAAGAGAGAGAAGCAGATCGTAACGCCCGGGAGAGGATCGAATAGACAGAGACAGAGACAAACTTGTGATTTGTGGCAGTGTTGGTGGTGATTTCGGCGTCGGTGGTGGTGGTGGCGACGTGCGACGGTGGGGACGGATAGTGGCCAGCGACGGTGGTAGTGACAATCGGTGGTGAGCGGGTTTCTGGTTTTGTGGAGAGTGGTCTGTGTTTGTGAGACAGAATAGATACAAAAAAAATAAGTGTGAATAGGAGAGCGCCAATTCATAAGCTTCCCTCTAATTTTTTTTGGCCTACTTTTAGCGACCAAATTTTGTTTAGTTGGCAAAAATAGTCAATATTTGTCTAATTTGGCTACTAAGTATTCTTTTTGTCGGAAAACACTAACCATAAAATGACTAAACTTTAGTCACTGATAGTTTAGTAATTAAACCTATCTTTTGGAGACTAAACTTTTTTTTTGGTCGCCAAAAGGATATATACGTCGACTAAAATTATAATTAGTAGCCAAAAAATAGACAAATGCCTACTAAAACATTTTTAGTCGCCTATTTACATGAATTTTAGCGACTGATTTTTTTTTTTAGTCACCAATAACTAATATATGGCTACTAAAAAATTTTAGTAGCTAAAATGCTAAATATTGGCGACCAATAGCAAGATTAGTCAGTAAATGTGTGACTTTTGGCATTTAAAAAGGTTTTAGTCACCAAATTTGGTCGCTGAAGGTGCAAATTGTTGTAGTGTGATAAGTAGTTAATGATATTTTATTTATTACTCAATTAGACCTCAGTTACTCCTTAATCAGACTCTACTTACTATTCCATCAAACTTGACTTACGATTCAATTAAATATGATTACTACTCAATAATATCAAGTTACTAATGATTGGTAAGTAGAATGAAAACAAATTATAGGTAGAGTCACAATAACTGACAAGTAATAAGAAATATGAATTTTAAATTATCAAACAAAATATAAAAGTTTATTAGACCTCATTTAGTACTGAAAGAAATACCACTTCATTTGACTTGACTTACTATACAAAAAAAATATCTCACGTTATGGTAAATAGAATCAAAATGTATGGTAAGTATTGTATTTATAAGTACTCGGACATTTAATGGATGGGGTCCATTATTTTTTATCTCTTCCAATTTCGGTCTTTCCATATTTCATTAAATTGCACTTACTACAATATTAGATTTAATTTACTACTTCATTACTTTTGGCTTATCATTTCATTCAATCATACTTACTAGTCGATGAGACTACACTTACCACTTTTTTACGCTTTACTTACCATTCAAATAAACCCCACTTATTATCACTTTATTAGACTTGACTATCACTGAAATAAATCTCACTTACCACATCTTTAGACTTGATTTACCACTCAAATAAACCTTACTTACTACCATTCAAATAGACTTCACTTACTATTTTATTATTCTTGACTTACCATTTCATTCAACCATACTTACTATTTGATAAGACTCCGCTTATCACTTTTTTTACATTACCATTCAAATAAACCTCACTTACTATTACTTCATTAGACTTGACTATCATTGAAATAAACCTCACTTACCACATCTTTAAACTTGATTTATCACTGAAATAACCTTACTACCATTCAAATAGATTTCACTTACTACTTCATTATTTTTGGCTTATTATTTCATTCAATCATACTTACTAATCGATGAGACTCTACTTACCACTTTTTTAAACTTCACTTACTATTCAAATAAACCTCACTTATTATTACATCAGACTTGACTTACTATTCAATCAGTATTACTTTATTACACTTCACTTACTACTCAATTTTGGTTCCACTTAATACTTCACTAGACTCCACTTATTACTTAATAAGTTTCTATTTACTATTTCATTACACTTTAATTACTACTCAATGAGCTTCCATTTACTACTTCACTAGACTACATTTACTACTGAATGAGTTTTCACTTACTACTCAATTAACTTTCACTTACTATTTCATTTCCACTTCACTTACTACTCAATTTTGATTTCACTTATTACTCAATGAGCTTCCACTTATTACTTCACTAAATGCCCTATCATGAAATGGTTGTGCTCTGTGTTGGTAGTTGAATAAAGAAGAGTAACCACCAAGATGCTTCAAGTCGATCGGGTACTTTTTAGCCACCAACAGCTTGTGTTTCCGTTCCCTGGATGAGATCAAGGATTTTTTCCATCGGATTAGTAACAATCCGGTTCAATCTTAGCCTTCTTCTGAGCCACCATTCCCCTAGTTAGCATTAGAACTAAACAATTTTTTCAGAAAAGTTCTTAGGAGCCGTCTTCGAAACAACCCATAAATTGTTCTGACTAGCGGTTAGAATTTCTCGAATATCTCCTTGAATTCATTCGAGATGTGAGTAAAACCCAAATTGGGGAAGAATATGGTCCTTGGGTTCCCTTTATTGGAACTATGTTTCTATTTATATTTGTTTCGAATTGGTTAGGAGCTCTTTTTAACAAACTCAATCACTTCATATTTGCAAATATTTCGATTGTGTTTGATACTAAAGGATGCATGAGATCTCTAGTTAATTGTTTCGATTCTCTTTTACGATCTTCCACCTCAAGGTATTCGGATTGTCGATGCCCTTCTTTTGAGCAAACCCATCTCCTCGATATGGCCATATTACTCTTGTCCTTATACAACTGATCTCTTCAAATACTAAAACCTTTTACCTTTGCATACATATTATAGAAACTTTCTCCATTTTCTACTGAATCAAATGTCATTTCAAATACAATTTTTTCAGTTAGTTGATCCATATATTTTACATCTATTTCGGTTGGGAGATTATCAGAATTAACGATATTCTCTTGATTGCTATTGTTATACTCACTAGTGTCAATATTATCATCATCATCATCATCATTATGTAATTCATAAATGGTGTTGTTATGCCCATTTGTGATAAGTATAATAAAATTAATCAGATCAAACTAAATGGTAAGTGATATTACAATAAGTTAATGAGACTCCACTTATTATTTTACTAGGTTTCACTTACTATTCAATTAAATTGTACTTACTATTTTATTAGACTTTACTTAGTACTCAATAACCTTCCACTTATTATTTCATTACACTTCATTTACTGCTAAATTAAACATTATTTTCTATTTAATGAGACTCTACTTACTATTCGTTGATACTTTACTTACTAAGTGGTAAATTGGTAAGTGGTAAGTTGAGTCACAAAATGTTGCAAGTAAGGCTGAGCATAAAAATCAAAAAAATCGTAAATCGGTCTGATCTAGACCAAACCACACGGTTTGGATTGGTTTTTTCGCTGCACAGTTCAATTCTGATTTTGAAATAGGCGAATTGTACTTTACCATTCAATCCGCGATTTTATGGCCTCCTTTTTCTTTTTTTTTTTGTTGGAAACAAACTAGACCATTTAGATTATATTATATAAGGGTAAGTTACAAATACACCTCCATATATTATATAAGGATAAATAAGAGATATTCCTAAGTATATTTATAAGTAAGAGATATTCCTACAGATATTCTATTTATGTTTCAAAATATTGTAAATATTAAATTTGTAAAAACATATTCATAGCCAATCATATGAATTTGTGAGAAAAAAAAAATCATTTCATTGTGGATTTTAAATTCATAAAAGATTATGTATTTTTCAAAATTCCTAAAAGGTTGGTACATGAAATTCATATAATTTTTTTTTATAAAATATATAATTAATAAAATTTGATTGTAAATTTATTCCTAACTTTCTTAAATAAAATAACACTATACATTTTATTTTTTACACTTTATAGTGTGTCTTAAAAAATCATAAATAAATTAAAAAAAAAAACAAAATGTGAAGTGATAGTAGTCATGTTAAAAAATAATTAAAAAATATATACAAAATGTAGAGTGGAAGTAATCAATATAGTGTGTTATTAGTTTAGCACAAATTTCAAAATATTACCTATTACTTTTTGAACCAATAATCTCTTGAATGTGTCATTTTCAATAGTAAGTATAAGTTTATATAATAGTAAGTTCTCTCATAATAAATAGTAAGTGTGTCATGTTACAATAGTAAACTAATCTTATAAATATTTTATTAAAAATACTCAAAACTACCTTGTTTGTGAGAATCTATCTTGATTTTCCAACTAAATATTAATTATTTACTCATCAATGGTCAAGATAATACATTATCCAAATCCAAATGGTGAATGTTTATTCACGTACCATATCTCAAAACTACTTTTTTGTATGAATACCTTATCCAAATCCAAATGGTGAATGTTTATTCATGTACCATATCTCAAAACTACTTTTTTGTATGATAGAATTTTCCGGAGTTAAAATGCTATACCGTGGACTGAACAGCAATTGAAAGTGTGGGGATATATTTTCTGAATACCAACACGTGGCAAGGTGACGCCGATGTGTCAGCCGAGGTGCCACGTGTCCTGGTCGTGATGCCGAGGTGATCTCGGCAAGGCCGAGGTTGTTTCCGAAGATATCGGGATCCAAGATAAGCGGATAAAGGACAAGAGTCCTAGAATGAAGAGGGAACTCAACTTGGATATGGACAAGAGTCCTAGATTGGGAGAAGACTTCAGTTTGGGTAAAGATAAGACTCTTAGAGAGTTTATCCTAATCCCACTGGGAGTCCCAGATTAGCAGTAATCCTAAGTCCATTAGGGCCAGGCTCCTTTTGGGACTAGGATTGTATTGGCTATAAAAGAGAGGCACCCCCATGGGTCTAAGGTATGCTTTTGATACTCAAGCTTGTGAGTTTAGTACTTGATTTATCTTTGAGAGATATACTGACTTGATCGTCGGAGTGCCCCCGGGTGGTCGAAACCACCGCGGGATTCTTATATTTCTATTGCAGGTCAGTCAGGTGCCATCTATTCTGCCAGTGCTCTCCAGCTGGTTACTAAGCGGGCAGTGTGGTCGGAAAATCACCCACACAATTTGGCGCCGTCTGTGGGAAAGAAAGAAGAATAAATGGCCAATGACGGACAGAAGGATCAGATTAGAGACAATGCTCCTACTGGGAGTGAGAAACCTATCGATCTCGACATTGAAGGGGACGATCGCAACACAGAAACTCGTGACCAGAGTCACGGAGTGAAAGACGCCGGCCAGGAAGGTGACACACCAAAGACAACAGATCGAAGAGGATACTACAACGAAGATGACCTCCAGGTATGGAAGGATAGATACCTGCAGAGGAATGAAGACCCTTCCAGAAGGGATGCAAAGACAGGGGGCATGAGCGCTCCCAAGGAGATAACATTCAAGTATAGAAGAGCTCAACCTAAGTAAGCAAATCCCGGATCCTAGATCCCAGAAGACATGATCTCAGCCTAGATGAGTAGGTCCGAGAAAAGAAGAGCTCAACCTGAGTGAGCAGATCCAAGATTCCAGAAGATAAGATCTCGGCACCTGAGTCCGAGAAGAGAAGAGCACAATGAGCAGATCTCAAATCCCAGAAGATAAAAAAGAAACACACAAGATCAGACTAAAGTTGGCCAGAATTGAGAAGTATGCTAAGGCCGAGGAAGACATGCCGGGAACAAAGGCGTCGGAACAAGAAAAGAGAAACGGCTCGCCGATGCGAGGCCAAAAATCAAACTCAGGTTGGAGCCAAGTAAGATCAATAGAGAAACCAAGGCCGACAACCTCGGCGACAAGGTCAAAGCTACATGTATGATGAGAACCCAAGTGGATTTTAAGTTCACACTGGGGGCGTAGAGAAGAAGAATGCGTTTACCACTTGTTGAAATTTGTAGCAATTTACAAGTTGGTTAAACCAAGATGATGCTTAACCGAAGTTAAGCCGAGATGATGCTTAATCGAAGTTAAGCCCAGACGATGCTTAACCGAAGTTAAGCCGAGATGATGCTTAACCGAAGTTAAGCCCAGATGATTTTAACCGAAGTGAAACCGAGACGATGCTTAACCGAAGTTAAGCCAAGATGATGCTTAGTTGAAGTTAAGCTGAGATGGTTCCTTACCTTCACTTGTTGAAATTTGTAGCAATTTACAAGTTGAAGTTAAGCTGAAATGATTCCTTAATTCACTTGTTGAAATTTGTAGCAATTTACAAGTTGGAATTAAGCTGATTCCTTAATTCACTTGTTGAAATTTGTAGCAATTTACAAGTTGGAATTAAGCTGATTCCTTATCTTCACTTGTTGAAATTTGTAGCAATTTACAAGTTGGAGTTAAGCTAATTCCTTATCTTCACTTGTTGAAATTTGTAGCAATTTACAAGTTGAAGTTAAGCCGAGATTACTGGTTCTCTTCACTTGTTGAAATTTGTAGCAATTTACAAGTTGAAGTTAAGCCGAGATTACTGGTTCTCTTCACTTGTTGAAATTTGTAGCAATTTACAAGTCAAAATGAAACCGAGGTTATAGTTTGCACACTTATAGCAATCTACAGGTTGGTCCAACCAAAGAAGATGCTTAACACTTGTTGAAATTTGTAGCAATTTATAAGATAATGTTGAGCCGACATGTGATCATCTGTTGAAATTTGCAGCAATTTACAGGTTGAGGTAAAAGCTAAGTATATTGTTTAAACACTTGTTGAAATTTGTAGCAATTTACAAGTAGATCATTGTTATAACTTGAGAAAAATTTACAGTATATGTTAACACTTGTTGAAATTTGCAGCAATTTACAAGTAGGCTAGACCGAGATCACCGTTTAAACACTTGTTGAAACTTGAGAAAAATTTTGCAAAAGTTAACATTGAGTAGTATATGTTCCACACTTTTTAGAATTTATGAAAAGTTTGCAGGTCAGTATCTTGCCGAAGTAAAAGTTTTGTAGCTATTATACCCGAGGTATGTAACCCCGAGAAGATTGCACAAAGGAGGCAAAGTATGAAAGGTATGCAAAATATTCTAAGTATAGAATCATGCAAGAGCAGTTAGAAGAAGATCAAGACAGAATTCATGGTGATTGACACGCCTTCACCTTACAACATCATCTTGGGAAGGCCATGGTTGCATGCAATGGGGGCAGTTCCCTCAATGTTGCATCAACTATTGCGGTTCCCCACAGTACATGAGATTGAAGAAGTCAGAGGAAACCAACTGCAGGCAAAGAATTGCTCCATGGCAGCAATGAAAACTACCTGCAAAATTCGAGAACCAGGGAAGGCAGAGATTGAAGACGAGGACATGGAGGTCCCAGATGATGTTGGCAAGGAGCCAGCCAAAAAGAGTGAAGAGACACTAAAGAAAATCTTCGTCTAGGAGGGCGACGAAGAGCGCTTCATTCAGAGAAGGAAAGTTGAATTAGACATTGAAGAACAAGGAGGCACATCGGCCATATGCAGAGTTTACATTATCTAAAGAACAAAAAGGTACAAGAGTACAAGCGACAAAAAAAAGAGGAAAAACTTCAAAAACTGAGATGATGCTTAAACCGAAATTAAGCCGAGATGATGTTTAACCGAAGTTAAACTGAGGTGATGTTTAACTGAAGTTAAACTGAGATGATACTTAACCGAAGTTAAACCGAAATGATGTTTAAATTCTGAGCGAATTTACAAGTTAAAGAGTGCACAAAGTTAAATGTCGGCAAAAGATTCGCCGGAGTCAAACGTCGTTTTGATTAGAACCACTAAAGTGCACGCCAGAAGTGGTGACCAGAATTGTGAAAGGAATAAATGCTTCAGGAAATAGCGATGATAGTTTGCAAAGGCCAAGAGAAAGAGGGTCTAAAGGAGGTGAATTAAATACCAGAAGTTTTAATACATTGGCGAAAGAAGAACACATCAGGTCCGTGACTACAGCACGAAGCCCACTTCCCTAATGTGATCCTAACGTTCACATTAGGGGGCAGGGAGAAGGTGCAGGGGGAATGAATGATAATTAAGGAGCAAGGAATGTTAACACTTGTTGAAATTTTTGAGCAAAATTACAAAATGAGTTAACCAAAGATTATGAAGTCTACCACTTGTTGAAATTTGTAGCAATTTACAAGTTTGGTATAGTCGAGATAAACACTGAAAGACGTTTCCGAGATATGATCAACCGGGATGACCAACTAGTTTGTTAAGAGCTGAGAAGGTTGGCAAGTACAAAAATGAAGACCTTAAAGAACTAGGGACTGAAAGCAAGAACGTCGGACTAATCTGCTTCGACGGATGACAATGGTTCAGCCTCGGCAGTCAGTTGGAGGAGCTTCTCTACCGCTACCTCGGCATCAATTTCAAGAAGGAAGCAAACTACTCGGCATCAGCGGTAGGTTGTGTCTCACCCCCAGAAGACAGTTGGAAAGAACTTCTCAGCAGCCTTCTCAACCACGAGCTCAGTATCGACCTCCTGAAGAGTTTGATCAAAGCTCTTCTTGGCGATTGGCACCTCGGAGTTTGAAGGCAAAGATTGAAAGCAAGAATCTGGAAAAAGACACAGAAAACAGAAACATGAATATAATTCGTAATCAAGAATGATGATGAAGCTATCAAAAAATCAAGGCAAAAAGATTGCACAAGTGTGTCAAGCCAAGAACAGTGGTAGAAATCAACAGATGTGTGAACAGTATGTATTTAAGAAGATGATTTGGAAATAACGGGTAAAACAAACAATGGTGATTAACAATGAAGCAGAGCTTCTTGGAAAGCAACAAGAAATAAAACCAGGAGGAACAGTGGCTTACCAGAAAGAGGGAAGCCGGAATGAGAATTGCCGAAGTCTGACGACAATGACAGAATGACGTAAAGCTTCACCAGAGGAGAGAAACGAAGACAGTTGTAGAAGCTTGAAAGCTTGGAACAAATGGCGGATTCAAGCAAAAGAGCTAGAAAGCAAAGAAGCCAGAGGATTAAATGAAAAAAGAGAAAAACAGAAGTCAAGAAGATGACAAAGTTCAAAGAATAAAGCCAAGTGCACAGGCACTAAGTAAGTATGTGAAGAACAAGAAAGTAATGAACCAGACATGATGCTCGCAACAGAAAGCGGATATGACAAAGAACAATTCCAGGCATTTTAGTAAATAAGAAATCAAAAACTTGAAGACAGACGAGAACAGAAGGCCACAGATGGCAAATAAACAGATTCAAAGTAAATCAAAAGAGTTATGAAAGATTGAGCTTAATAAAAAAGTAAGAGCTTATGAACCTACAAAAGTGAAATGAACGCCGATATGAAAATCGCCGGAGTCAAATAGGTGACTGGAAATCGGGAACTCACCAGAGAGTGTGAGTGGAGCAGTTGCAAAGCTCTTGGAGTTTACGAATTAAAGGAACCAGAATCTCGGCTAGGAAGTGCGATTTCAAGCAGCTTGGAAAGCATGAAATTTGATTCTTGACACTAGTAGACAGTAAAGTCCAGAGAACTTTGAGGTCGGCGAGTTTGATCTCGGACAAAGGGGCACAGATGAACGAACAGTGTAGGTTCCATCACCTCAGAATGCCGAGGTAATAGAACCTAGGGGGCAGTTGTGGGGATATATTTTCTGAATACCAATACGTGGCAAGGTGACGCCGATGTGTCAACCGAGGTGCCACGTGTCCTGGTCGTGATGCCGAGGTGATCTCGGCAAGGCCGAGGTTGTTTCCGAAGATATCGGGATCCGAGATAAGCGGATAAAGGACAAGAGTCCTAGAATGAAGAGGGAACTCAACTTGGATATGGACAAGAGTCCTAGATTGGGAGAAGACTTCAGTTTGGGTAAAGATAAGACTCTTAGAGAGTTTATCCTAATCCCACTGGGAGTCCTAGATTAGCAGTAATCCTAAGTCCATTAGGGCCAGGCTCCTTTTGGGACTAGGATTGCATTGGCTATAAAAAAGAGGCACCCTCATGGGTCTAAGGTATGCTTTTGATACTCAAGCTTGTGAGTTTAGTACTTGATTTATCTTTGAGAGATATACTGACTTGATCGTCGGAGTGCCCCCGGGTGGTCGAAACCACCGCGGGATTCTTATATTTCTATTGCAGGTCAGTCAGGTGCCATCTATTCTGCCAGTGCTCTCCAGCTGGTTACTAAGCGGGCAGTGTGGTCGGAAAATCACCCACACAGAAAGCAACAAAACAACGTGGATGTGAGACTTTCAACATTTTGCCCGATTTTTGGAATCAATCTATTTTCAGAAAAAATGCAGGACAATGCCCTAGTAAATCTTTTTTAACTTCTTGTGGTAGGGCATGTCTTGATCCAATTTATAAGTCGTTACTTCTACAATTCCAATTGTAAAGTGTAATTTATTATATGATTGTGTTTGATTTCATACCTGATGCCACGACTGATTTTGATATTGAATGATAAAGACCATTATTTCACTTGT
Organism: Camellia sinensis; assembly: GCF_055761805.1. Taxonomy (NCBI): domain Eukaryota; kingdom Viridiplantae; phylum Streptophyta; class Magnoliopsida; order Ericales; family Theaceae; genus Camellia; species Camellia sinensis. Next base: position 13,004,245 of record NC_138965.1, read on the forward strand.
GGAATTGGAATAGAGTTGTGTTCGATTTTGACGGTATATTTGGGATTTGTTTTCATGATTCTAAGACTAAGTAAAACGAACACTTGAAAATCGATTTTCAAAGAAAGGGGTTTCTAAGAAACTAATATTCTATGGTGAACCTATTATTAAATGATGTGGAGTCATTGTTAGCAATTGATACGTTTAATTAGAATGGATTAGATATAAAATAAAACAAAAATAAAAAAATAAGAAGAAATGATAAATCAAATATACATGAAGATAAATCAACTCAATATCATTATGTCAAGTTTATAGAGCTAACTGTATTTTCTTAAAATATTAGAGAAAGTCAATATAATTTACTCAATTATTTTTTATTTCAATTTTTTTTTCCAGTTAATTAGTATATATGGAATAGTCAATTGTTCTTAATCCATTATTGTTTTATTTATTTTTTATTTTGGGTAAAACAAGATTTATTGCATCTAGGCGTAATCCCAGATCGGTTTAGATTGGATGGCTTCTTATCCGTCATCCGTCTGAACTTAGGTGGATTGAAAGTAATCAATTCGCATCCATTTGCTTTGTTAATTGATGCAAATTGAGCGGACCGTACGGGTTGGTGAATATATGCGGATCGATTTAGTAGTTTAGGCTTTATTGTTTTACGCTTTTTTAAAATTATTTTAGAGTAATTTTTTAATATTTTGAGCCTTGTTTAAGTCTAAAACTTTTTTTGGATGAAGCACTAATAAATCTCAACTAATGAACTTATGAATTATTTGGTCATTCTTTTTTTCTTATAGATCCAAAAAAGCTCATTCTAGTATGAATTACATAAAGGGCCAAGCATAAATAAGCGTGTTATGTGTTGATAGATAAATGTGAGTTTTCTTATAATGTTGAAATTTTAAATGTAACAATTCAAAAAAAACTCCTTAGTGTATTTTTTTCCAAACGTAACATTCCAATGTAACATTTCAAAAACGTAACACGTTAAAAAATTTCTTAGTGTATTTTTCTCAAACATGACAACGTAATATTATATTAAAAAAAAACTGCTTAACGTGCATTTCCGAAACATAACACTTCAATCAATGTAACACATAAAAACTCATTAGTTTGTTTTTTTTCCCAAATGTAACACTTCAATACTACACACTAAAAAACACCTTAGTGTACTTTTCTCAAACGTAATAGCGTAACATTCCAAAAAAATTCCTTAGTGTATTTTTTTTCTAAACGTAACATTACAATCAATGTAACACACAAAAACTCTTTAGCATATTTTTCCAAACGTACCACTCCAATATAACAGTAGAAAACCACACTAACATAAATGTAAATTTCCACACTCGGCAATCAACACTACAACCATCAATCCCTCCAAAAATTTTTTTCCACCCCTCACCTTTTCATTCTCATCCCAAAAATGAATCAGAAAATTGAAAAAATGAATCACAAAAAGGCATTTCATTTAAACTCAAATAACACCAAATCAAATAAATACAACTTTTCAAAACAAAAAAGAACAAATTGGTTCATAAGAAAACTCTTAGACTAAATGAATCAACATTCCCCAATATAAAATTTATGGGTATAATTTTCAACTGTTTATTGTTCATTTTTTATAATTAAAATAAAGGTCAAACTTTTATATTTTACAAATAGCTAATATTATTACTAAATAAAATGTCATTTTTTAGGTTAAATTATCAATAGGTCTTAATAGTTTGACTTAATTCCCATCAAGTCCTATTGAAAATAAGTCATAGTAAAATCGTCGATAATTTTTTTTTTTTTTTTTTTACATCTCACTAAAAATTGACAATTAGTGATTTTTTTTGGTCATATTTTTTATAAATTGTCGCTAAAACTTACAATTAGTGACGTTTTTCTTTAAGAATTTTTCAAATTGTCGCGGAAAAGTTAAAAATTGGTAACATTTTTTTGTGATGATTTTTTAAATTGTTGCTAAAACTTATAATTAATGATATTTTTTATGACAATTTTCAAACAGTCGCTGAAAAGTTAACAGTTAGTGACTTTTTTTAATAGTGTTTGATAAAAAAAAATCATTAATTATCATAGGACCTATTGGACAATAAGTTTGCTTCTTAGGACTTATATATAAATCCTCAATGTTTTTTTTTAATATACAAAACATAAAAACATAATATCATTTTTTTAAGAAAGGTTGGCGAATCGAATTGAGTCTGGTGACTTCTCATCCACCATTTGTCTGAACATAGGCAGATTTAGAAGATGTCCATCCACATCCATCCCCTCATACAATGGAAACCATTTAAAAAGAGGTAGATTTGGTTGGATCGATCAATTTTCGCAGATCAATCGGGTCTGTAAACACCCCTAATTGCATCAACAAGGACATACATATAATACACGTAGGGAAGGAACCAAAAGAAACTGGGAATGAAGAATAGGGCTAGACATGGGCCACACGAGCCCATGTACTGTAAACCGGCTTGGGCCTTTCTTTGTCAAAGGTTACATATCAATAAGGGGACCCAGACACTCTTGACTAGTTGGGCCCTTGTGGACCATGAACTTGTTGGTAAGAGTCGAAATTCAATTTAAAAAAAATCAAAATGCATTTTGAAAAAGAATTATCAAAATATTAGAATAATGTTATACCTAATTTCATTCCTTACTTTATTTCCTCACTCGTAAACATGACGTTAATAAATGCATATAAATATTTATAAAAAATAAAATTATATATAACAATTTAAAAAAAATTATGCTCATCTTATTTATGGTTGTAGACTTTTTATTCTCAATTTGCTTCCCCTAGAGCAAGACAATGAGTTTTTTTTTTTAATAATTAATTTCAATAATTCGTGAATTTCCAAATTAATTGGGATATATTGTATAAATATGGCTTGTAGTCCTTGTACATTAGGGATGTAAAAATGGCCTGGCCTGTCCCATTCGGGCCCGGGCTCAGGCTGGCTCAAGCAAGCGTCGCGGGCTCTCGTTTTTTTTGGGGACCGGGCCAGTTCATGGGCCAAAAAGTGGAGCCTAGGCCCAACCCTAGGCACACTCAGAATAGGACCTAAAGCCGAGTTGCGGGCCTGGCTTGGCCAGACCCTTTTTTCATTTTTATTTTTTAAAAAATGAACAATAAATACATTATTTATGTAGATTATTTATTAGGGATAAAAAAATAAAAAAAATTATATTATAGTATTTTAATTAAGATTAATAGGATGTTCTGTTTGATTCTGTTTAGTTATGTTTCAGAAAAAATGCAGGACAATGCCCTAGTAAATCTTTTTTAACTTCTTGTGACAGCACATGTCTTGATCCAATTTATAAGTCGTTACTTCTACAATTCCAATTGTAAACTGTAATTTATTATATGATTGTGTTTGATTTCATACCAGATGCCACGACTGATTTTGATATTTAATGATAAAAGACCATTATTTCACTTGTGGAATTGGAATAGAGTTGTGTTCGATTTTGACGGTATATTTAGGATTTTTTTCATGATTCAAAGACTAAGTAAAACTAACACTTGAAAATTGATTTGCAGAGAAAGGGGTTTCTAAGAAACAATATTCTATGGTGAACCTATTATTAAATGATGTGGAATTATTGTTAGGAATTGATACATTTAATTAGAATGGATGAGATATAAAATAAAACGTAAATAAAATAATAAGAAGAAATGATAAATCAAATATACACAAAGATAAATCAACTCAATATCATTATGTCAAGCTTATAGAGCTTCCTGTATTTTCTTAAAATCCTAGAGAAAGTCAATATAATTTCCTCAATTATTTTTTATTTCAATTTTTTTTTCCAGTTAATTAGTATATATGGAATAGTCAATTGTTCTTAATCCATTATTGTTTTATTTATTTTTTATTTTGGGTAAAACAAGATTTATTGCGTCGAGGCGTACTCCCTGATTGGTTTAGATTGGATGGCCTCTTATCTATCATCCGTCCGAACTTCGGTGGATTGAAAAAAATTAATTCGCATCCGTTTGCTTTGTTAATTGATGCAAATTGAGCGGACCGTACGGGTTGGCGAGTGGATGTGGATCGATTTAGTGGTTCAGCCTTTATTGTTTTATGCTTTTTTTTAACAGTAATTTTGAGCCTTATTTAAGTCTAAAACTTTTTTGGGTGAAGTATCAATAAATCTCAAATAATGAACTTATGAATTATTTGGTCCTTCATTTTTTCTTATAGGTCCAAAAGGCTCATTCTAGTATGAATTACATAAAGAGTCAAGCGTAAACACGCGTGGTATGTATTGAAAGATAAATGTGAGTTTTCTTATAATGCTGAAATTATTAAACGTAATACTTCAAAAAAACTCCTGTGTATTTTTTTTCCAAACGTAACACTCCAATGTAGCATTTCAAAAACGTAACACACTAAAAAAATTTTTAGTGTATTTTTCTCAAACATAACAACGTAACATTATAAAAAAAAAAAAAAAATCTTTAATGTGCATTTCTGAAACATAACACTTCAATCAATGTAACACATAAAAACTCCCTAGTTTGTTTTTTCCGAACATAACACTTCAATCAATGTAACACATAAAAACTCCATAGTTTGTTTTTTTCCGAACATAACACTTCAATGTAACACACTAAAAAATTCCTTACTGTACTTTTTTCAAACGTAATAACGTAACATTCCAAAAAAACTCCTTAATGTATTTTTTTCCAAACGTAACGCTTCAATCAATGTAACACACAAAAACTCTTAGTATATTTTTTTCTAAACGTAGCGGTCCAGTATAACAGTAGAAAACCACACTAACAGAAATGTAAATTTCCTCACTCGGCAATCAACACTTCAGCCACCAATCCCTCCAAAAAAGAATTTTTCACACCTCACCTTTTCATTCTCATCCCAAAAATGAATCAAAAAATTGAAAAAATAAATCACAAAAAGGTATTTCACTTAAACTCAAATGACACAAAATCAAATAAATACAACTTTTCAAAACAAAAAGGACTAATTGGTTCATAAGAAAACTCTTAGACTAAATGAATCAACATTCCCCAATACGAAATTTATGGGTAAAATTTTCAACTTTTTATTCTTCATTTTTTTTATAATTAAAATAAAGGTCAAGCTTTCATATTTTACAAATAACTAATATTACTACTAAAATAAAATATCATTTTTTTAGGCTAAACGACCAATAGGTCTTAATAGTTGGATTTCATCAAGTTCTATTGAAAATAAGTCATAATAAAATCGTCAGTAAAAATAAAAAAATAAAAATTGTGATTTTTTTTTTTTACATGTTGCTAAAATTTACAATTGGTGACGTTTTTCTGTAATAATTTTTCAAATTGTCACTGAAAAGTTAAAAATTGGTAATATTTTTTTGTGATGATTTTTTAAACTATTGCTAAAACTTATAATTAGTGATATTTTTTATGACAATTTTCAAACTGTCGCTGAAAGTTAACAATTAGTAACTTTTTTAATAGTGTTTGATAAAAAACGCTATTAATTATCATAGAACCTATTGGACAATAAGTCTACTTATTAGGACTTACATGTAAGTCCTCAATTTTTTTATTTAATATACCAAACATAAAAACATAATATCATTTTTTTAAAAAAGATTGGCTAATCGGATTAGATTTGGTGACCTCTCATCCACCACCCGTCTAAATATAGGTAAATTTAAAAGATCCCTATCCACATCCATTCACTCATACTATCGAAACCATTTAAAAAGTGGTAGATTTGGTTGGATCGATCAATTTTCGCAGGTCAATCGGGTCTGTAAACACCCCTAATTGCATCAACAACAAGGACATACATATAATACACAGAGGGAAGGAACCAAAATAGGGCTAGACATGGGCCACACGAGCCCATGTACTATAAACCGGCTTGGGCCTTTCTTTTTCAAAGGTTACATATGAACAAGGGGACCCAGATACTCTTGACTAGTTGGGCCCTTGTGGCCCATGAACTTGTTGGTAAGAGTCGAAATTCAATTTTAAAAAAAATCAAAATGCATTTTGAAAAAGAATTATCAAAATATTAGAATAATGTTATACCTAATTTCATTCCTTACTTTATTTCCTCACTCGTAAACATGACGTTAATAAATGCATATAAATATTTATAAAAAATAAAATTATATATAACAATTTAAAAAAAATTATGCTCATCTTATTCATGGTTGTAGACTTTTTATTCTCAATTTGCTCCCCCTAAAGCAAGACAATGAGTTTTTTTTTAAATAATTAATTTCAATAATTCGTGAATTTCCAAATTAATTGGGATATATTGTATAAATATGGCTTGTGATCCTTGTACATTAGGGATGTAAAAATGGCCCGGCCTGCCCTATTTGAGCTTGGGCTCAGGCCGGCTCAAGCGAGTGCCGCGGGCTCTCGCTTTTTTGGGGGACCGGGCCAGTCCATGGGTCAAAAAGTGGAGCCTAAGCCCAAGCCTAGGCACACTCAGAATGGGGCCTAAAGCTGAGTCGCAAGCCTGGCTTAACCAGACCCTTTTTTTATTTTTGTTTTTTAAAAAATGAACAATAAATACATTATTTATGTCGATTATTTATTAGGGATAAAAAAATAATAGAAAAATTATATTATAGTATTTTAGTTAAGATTAATAGGATGTTTTGTTTGGTTATGTTTCATGGTAGTATTTAAATTTAATTATGTATGACTTATGTTTTTTTAATTATGAACTTATAATTTAAAAAAATGCAATTATGTAATTTTTTTTCTTTTGAAATGAATAATTTTACATATATGAAAATAAAACTTTCAATATTATAATATTAAATCAATTATATAACATTTATTGAATGAATAATTTTTATTTCAAAATGAAATAAAATATTACAAAAATTTATATTATTAAATAAAATAAGTATAGATTATTTATTTAATTTTTTTCATTCATTGCAAATTGCAATGAATCATGATGTGAGTGATGATGCTGCATGACATGATGACAAGGCAAGGCCCAAGGGGGGCAGGGATAGGGCGGCACTAGCAACCTGCAAGGAAATGATTTGGTAATTGATTTTGAGTCAGTCCTACCCCTACATGACAAGGGGCAGGCATCAGCTCTATCTCCTTGCAAAGAAATGACCGACCCTATTTTTATTTTTTTTACTGTTGTTGCACAACAAAATCAACCTTTATTTTATTTTTTTTATTTTTTAAAAAATTATTTAACCGTTGGTTGCAACTTACAACTTGCCTTTTATTTATTTTTATTTTTTTGAAATCTGACCGTTGGCGGAGGGAGAGTCGGGCCGGGCTTCAAATAGAAGGCTCAGGCCCAAGACCATGGGCTAAGCTTGGGCCCGGGCTGAAACGAGGCCGAGCCCACCTCGGACTGCAGATGGGATTCAAGCCGCCTACGGGTCTCGGGTAACTTTTACACTCCTATTTTACATGCACATTTGTTATGTTGATCCACATGTGGTCCTAAATTAAAACATATATATATATATATTATATGTAAAGGCCTATTGAGAGGGTAATTTTGGTGAAAATTGGGCCGAGCTATGAGATGGATTTTATGGCCCAAAGTACGAAGGACTGGGTAACAAGGCTGAAAAGTTACTCTGGCCCAAGAGAGATAAAGTTACTCCGGCCCAAGAATTGTAAAGTTACTCCGGTCCGGAAGCAACTTGGAGTTAGGCCGGTCTCAGAGGTAGTCCGGTCATGACGTATGGTGGTTAGAACGGTCAAAACCTTGCTACTCGGTAGCTCGGTCTAAACACACCATGGGTTGAACAGGAGAGAACCAAGATAAGGAGGAGTAAAAGGAAAAACCGAACTAAGGATAGTTCGGTCTACTCTGTGGCTCAGCATAGCCAGTTTTATTTCGGTCATATGGTAGTTCGGCCATGGTAAAAACCATCTCACTTGGTTTAAGCAGTGAGGGGGGTGTTGAAGGATAAACATTATCTTTCAGGAGTATGAATCCTAGGGGGACTCTACATGGAGGAGTAGAAGTCCTACTAGGATTGTGCCACTCGAAACCTATAAAAGCTCACTAACATCACCTTTGGGGAGGTAATACACAACTTTGCTTTCTGAATACATAGAGCTTTGTCTATTTGTCAAGTTTACTGACTTAGGCATCGGAGAGGTTTCCGGCGCACACCCGCCGGCTAGCTCACGTTTGTGTTTTCAGGTGATAAAGCGACGTCGTACGGAGGAGCGCAGACTTGGTCAACAGGATTATACGAGAAGGTGTATTTCTTTCCCGTACAATTGGCGCCGCCTGTGGGAAAAACAGACAGAACAAAACCTCTTGAACAAGCTTCTCCTCTTTTCAAACAATGGCACACATTGAAGAATTGCCGCAGTCCGCCGTCGACGGGCTAACTCCAGATGGAGGCGCAAGGCGTGAAGGATTACCTTCTGTCCCTCCCATGGCGGACTTGGAGTCCCAATGACATAACCCCAGGAGAGATGCTAGGGGAAGACGGACTCACAGCCCCGTCAATCTCATTTTCAAAGTCCTGAAAGGCAAAGAAGGAGGATTGACCCCCAAGCTCTGGAAGATCGCGTGAAAGAACAAGATGAATTGATAAGAAAAATGGCGGCGGACATGGAGGCCTTAAAACGCCAGATGAAGAAAAAAGAAGTGGCGACAGGAGAGGGGCAAAAAAACAAGACGCGCCCTCGCCATTCAGAAAATCGTAGTAGGAATACCACACCCTCGCAAGGAGAGAGTAGAAGCCTCAGGACAGGCGATACTCAATCCTGGTCTTCCAGAACTTGTCACTCCAGGTCTGAGAGAACGAGATCTGAAAGATCATACACAGAAGGAAGCACGTATTGGCCCTCGCATTCGCACCAAACCCGATCTAGACAGACGGAATTACCCAGATCATCCGACTTACGAACCGTGCTCGAAGCAAAGGCATGATGCAAGGAGGATGCCAGGACAAGGGATCCACACAGAGTTTTGGCCTTACAGCGGTTGGCTCCTCGGACGCATGGAAGCGTTGAGGTTGGAATGCCAATACCGCGCCCTGCCTATGAACTAACAGACAAAGCATTAGCAAGGCTGCAGACTTCGCCGTTTGTTCCGGTGATTGAAAACGCGCCTCTACCATCAGGCTTCCTTCAGCCGAAATTCACTACATATGAAGGGAAGACGAACCCGTACTCACACTTGAGCCACTTTCGCCAAGTCATGGCCGTATATAGGCGAAACGAGGCCTTAATGTGCATACTCTTCCCGTCTAGCCTTGGCGACCTAGGCTTGACTTGGTTCGAGAAACTTCCTGAGGGCAGCATAGCTTCTTGGGCGCAATTAGCAGAGGCCTTCGTAACAAGGTTCCGAACAAACACTAAAACCCCGGTGGAAATCGACCAACTGCTCTCCATCGACATGGGCGATAAAGAGACCTTCAGATCGTACAATAGTCGCTATTAGGAGACATTCAATCAGATTGGGGACTGCCCCACCAATCTCGCCATTACACAGTATAAAAGAGGCCTTCCAGTCGGAAACAGACTAAGGGACTTGATCACCATGACACCACCCCTCACCATGGAAGCCTTGATGGAAAGAGTGCACCAGCACATCAGGGTAGAAGAGGATGGCGCACGCGCCAAAGCAAAATTTGGGGCGCCCACAGTACCAGAAAAGAAGACCTCAGCAAAGGTCAACATCGTAGATCGAAGTAATAGAAACGGACGTGGCAGGCGAGATAACGGAGAAGACTCGGATAAAAGATGGTTAAGAATCCGCACTGCCATAACCACGGTGTTCAAGAAACCGATATATCGGATTCTTAGCGAAATAAGAGATGAGCCTTTCGTCAAGTGGCCAGCCAAATTAGGGGAAACGCAAAAGGACTATGACGAAAGATCACGGTGCACCTTCGATAAAGAAAAAGGACACCGCACTGAGAATTGCACACCATTGAGACAACACCTGGAAGAGTTGGTGACAGCAGGCCACTTGGACAAGTACATTGAAGGAGGGACGCAACCAGCCCCCCAGGATCACAATAACCCCAACGGGATGCCAGTCGACGCCCCATCTCAAGGCGTTATCAATGTGATACATGGAGTCTTTGAACCTAAGCGTGTATGCAAGCTCAGAGGATCAATCAAAAAGGCTGAACATTTAAGAGAGGTGCTAAGTGCCCAACCTGTCGCAAAAAAAGGGAAGACAGAGGTAACAAACGTCATGTCTTTTCAGATAAAGACTTAGAACGGATATATTGCCCACACAATGATGCCCTGGTCGTCACCCTCCGAGTCAAGGATTTTGACGTCAAGCGGATTCTGATTGACCAGGGTAGTTCATGTGAAATCATGTACTACGAAACATTTAAACAACTGAAGCTACAAGACAAAGACTTGGCACCTGCTGTATCTCCCCTAATTGGATTCAACTCCATGCCAGAATGGCCCGTCGGCAAGATAATTCTTCCAGTTAAAGCAGGGAGCGTGACAAAACAAATGGAGTTCTGGGTATTGAAGGTTCCCTCCACTTACAACATCATCTTGGGCAGAACATGGCTGCATGCCATGCGTTCGGTGGCGTCATCCTACCACCAAGTAATGCGGTTCCCCAACGACACCGGTATAATTGAAGAAGTCTATGGAGACCAGATCATGTCAAAGCAATGTTTCGCCACGGTGAATGGCAGCCGCGCTGCCAAAGGATACGTTCATTCGGTGGAAGAGCCTGAAAGCAATGAACTATTCGCGGATGTCGGCAAAGAGGCTGATCAGAAAGCAGTGGAGGACTTGGTGGAGGTAAAAATAGATGAAAAGAACCCGGATAAGTTCTTGTTGCTCGGTTCGTCGTTGTCCAGCACTGAGAGGTTAGAGGTCTTAGAATTCTTAACCTCTAACATCGAAGTGTTCGCCTGGACGCCCTACGACATGCCAGGCATTGATCCAAACTTCATCAGTCACCAACTTAATGTCCACCCATCCGCCAGACCAATCATCCAACGAACACGCAGACCAGCACTCCACCATGTCGAAATAGTGGCGGAGGAAGTAGGTAACCTGCTGGAGGTAGGAGCAATTAGAGAAGTGCACTACCCAAGATGAATCTCCAATACAGTCGTAGTGCCAAAGAAGAATGGCAAGTGGCGCGTCTGTGTCGACTACAAGACAGTCAACAAGGCGTGCCCAAAAGACAGCTTTCCTCTACCACGAATAGATCAACTGGTAGACCTAACGGCGGGGCACAACAGACTTAGCTTTCTGGATGCATACAGAGGCTATCACCAAATCGCCATGCATGAACCAGACCAGGAGGTCACATCTTTTACCACTCCAAGAGGACTATACTGTTACAAGGTCATGCCTTTTGGCCTGAAAAACGCAGGGGCAACATTCCAACGAATGGTCACCAAGATGTTTGAACCATTGCTAGGCAGAACAATGGAGGCTTACATCGACGACATGGTGGTCAAGAGCAAGGATGAGAGTGACCATCTTAAAGACCTAGGTGAGATGTTTGAGATCCTGAAGAAGCACAAGTTGCGCCTTAATGCGTCCAAGTGTGCATTCGGAGTAGGATCTGGCAAATTCCTGGGTTTCCTTGTGACCAACCGAGGTATAGAAGCAGACCCCTCCCAGATCAAGGCAATCCAAGATTTGGAGAGACCAAACTCTGTGAAAGAAGTACAGCATCTCACCGGCATGGCAGCTGCACTCAACCGGTTCATAAGCAGGTCGTCAGATAGACTACGACCATTTTTTCATGCCCTAAAGGCCAAGTTTGAGTGGGATGAAGAATGCGACCAAGCTCTGGAAAGCTTGAAGGAATATATGTCTTCTCCACCACTGCTTGTTACCCCAGTACCTGGTGAAGAACTCTTCTTGTACCTAGCAGTCTTTCAGCACGCAGTTAGCGCAGTGTTAGTTCGTGTAGAGGGAATCCAACACTTGCCCATCTATTATGTCAGCAAGACATTGTTGGGAGCCGAAACAAGGTATTTGCCACTGGAAAAACTGGCATTAGCCTTGATGATGGCCTCCAGAAAATTGGAACACTACTTTCACGCCCACACCGTAGTCGTCCTCACAGCTTTTCCACTAAAAGCTTTGTTTGAGAGGGCGAACTTTTCTGGGCGAATTTTGAAGTGGGTAGTAGAGTTGGGACAATTCGACATCAAGTTCCAACCCAGGACCGCAATAAAAGCCCAATCTTTGGCAGACTTCGTCGCAGAGTTTACTCCTGAAAATCATCATATCTGCCCAGTCGACCTAACTGACACCTCCGAATTAGGGATGGAAGTTGACGCCGGAATAGCGCAACCCCTAGTAGAAGGTACTCAGTCAGACTCCAAGGCAGACCAGACTAAAGATAGTAAGGCAGAAGCTACACCAAACCAAGGCCCTCCAACAAAACAAGACTTGGCACAATCAGATAGCGAGGGGCAGACAGCAAGCATGGACCTTGAAGAAAACACCATTCTTGACCCCACAACATTATCTGACCCCTCCACTTGCTGGAAATTGTTCGTTGGAGAGATGTGGAAGCTCTTTGTAGATGGAGCATCTAACCGGCATGGTGCAGGACTCGGCATAGTCCTCATCTCACCAGACAGATTAGTTGTAGAGCAAGCAATCAACCTTGGCTTCCCAGCATCAAACAATGAAGCGGAGTACGAAGCACTTCTCGCAGGACTCAAATCAGCATATTACATGATGGCTACCGAACTAATGGTCTACAGCGACTCATAGTTGGTGGTAAACTAAATTTCTGGCGACTATGAAGCAAAGGATGATAGGATGGCCAAGTACCAAGAATTGTTCAGAACAGAGATCAAGAAGTTTGATGTAGTAAGGATAGAACAAATCGGCAGGGAGGAAAACAGCAGAGCAGACGAACTAGCAGGCCTCGCTTCAATGGCAGATACCTCCATACCTCATCCACTACTGATCGACTACCTACCTAGACCAAGCATTGAAGACCCCGAAGCAGAAGAGGTATGTTGCGCAGAGCTAGGCCCCTCTTGGATGGACCCCATCATCCTATTCTTAAAAGACAGCATCTTACCAGAAGAGAAAAAAGAAGCCAACAGAATAAGAGCAAAGTCGCAGCGATTTTGGCTCTCCCTATCTTTGGCATTATACAAGAAGTCGTTCTCAGGACCCTATCTAAGGTGTGTCCACCCCAGCAAAGTGGAAGCATTCTTGTACGAGATACACGAAGGGGTGTGCGGAAGCCATCAAGGAGGAAGATCGCTAGCTTACAGGGCCATTTCGCAAGGATACTGGTGGCCATACATGCAGGCAGACTCAGAGAAATATGTGAAGAAGTGCGAGAAATGCCAGAAATTCGCACACCAAATACATCAACCGGCTAGAGAACTCCTACCATTGACTAGCCCATGGCTTTTCGCAATGTGGGGCTTGGACATAGTAGGACCACTTCCAACAGCACCCGGCAACAGGAAGTTCTTTCTCGCAGCAACAGACTACTTCACAAAGTGGGTGGAAGCAGAAGCATTGGCATCAATCAAAGAAAAAGATGTGAAGAAGTTCGTTTGGCAGAATATCATCACTCGGTTTGGCATACCAAAAGCCCTAATCTCAGACAATGGCATTCAGTTCGACGGCAGAATCTTCAGAGGCTTTTGTGAAGAGTACAAGATAGAGTTTTACAATTCTACACCAGCATATCCTCAAGCAAATGGCCAAGCAGAAGCATCAAATAAAGTCGTCTTGGATGGACTGAAGAAAAGGTTAGAAAAAACAAAAGGCAAGTGGGCAGATGAACTTCCTCATGTTTTATGGGCTTATCGCACCACACCTCGGCGATCAACAGGAGAGACACCATTCTCCTTAGCCTACGGAATGGAAGCAGTAATCCCACTCGAAGTTGGCCTCCCCACAATTCGAAGCGAAAATTTTGATCCAGACTTGAATGGAGAAGCCATAGCATTAGAACTCGACCTTGCGGAAGAAAGAAGAGAAAGAGCACTGGTTCACATTGCCTCATACCAACAAGAGTTGATCAAAAAATACAACAAAACGGTGCATCCAAGACAATTCAAGATCGGAGATTGGGTACTGCGCAAAGTGATGGGAAACACCTTGATACCAAGAGATGGCAAGTTATGGCCAAACTGGGAAGGTCTTTACAAAGTGGTTGGGTTAGCAGGCAAAGAGGCATACCACTTAGAAGACAAGGACGGCAAAGCAATCCCTAGGCCATGGAACACGGCCAATCTCAAGTTATTTTATTTTTAGCTTTTTTCTTTTCAAACATGTGTAATTTCTTTTTCTTCAATAAAACAATTGATTCTTTTCAGCATGAGTTATTCTCTGTAAAAGTTAACTTTAGTAAAGTTTAGGTACATTGCGAACATTTTTTCTAAGATAGCTGGAAAAGCTAACTTAGAGGTTGGTTGGAATAAACCAACACCCCTCCTAAGCCCAGGATAAGAATCGAGGCTGCAGGACGTTTGGTCGGAATAACCAAACATTTTTCTAAGTTGGCTGGAAAAACTAACTTAGAGGTTGGCTGGATTAAACCAACACCCTACCTAAGCCCAGGATAAGAATCCAGGCTGCAAGACGTTTGGTCGGAATAACCAAACATTTTTCTAAGTTGGCTGGAAAAACTAACTTAGAGGTTGGCTGGATTAAACCAACACCCTACCTAAGCCCAGGATAAGAATCCAGGCTGCAAGACGTTTGGTCGGAATAACCAAACATTTTTCTAAGTTGGCTGGAAAAACCAACTTAGAGGTTGGCTGGACTAAACTAACTCTTTGTGCTCTTCAGCCGAAATATGGGTATGGCTGAAGAGCGGTTGGCTGGACTAAACCAACTCTTTGTACTCTTCAGCCGAAGTAAGGGTATGGCTGAAGAGTGGTTAGCTGGATTAAACCAACTCTTTATACCCTTCAGCCGAAGTATGGGTATGGCTGAAGAGTGGTTAGCTGGATTAAACCAACTCTTTGTGCTCTTCAGCCGAAGTATGGGTATGGCTGAAGAGTGGTTGGCTGGACTAAACCAACTCTTTGTAGTTTTCAGCCGAAGTAAGGGTATGGCTGAAGAGTGGTTGGCTGGATTAAACTAACTCTTTGTACCCTTCAGCCGAAGTATGGGTATGGCTGAAGAGTGGTTGGCTGGATTAAACCAACTCTTTGTACTCTTCAGCCGAAGTAAGGGTATGGCTGAAGAGTGGTTGGCTGGAATAAACCAACTCTTTGTACTCTTCAGCCGAAGTATGGGTATGGCTGAAGAGTGGTTGGCTGGATTAAACAAACACCGAGTACTCCTCAGCCGAAGTAATTATGTCGGCTAAGGAGTGGTTGGCTGGTAAGCATAAGTTAGTTTGAGCAGCAAAAACCGAGATAACAGTTGAAAGTACAAAGACCATGAAAAAAATCATAAGTACAACGTACAGATCAACCGAAGTAAGAGTACATCAAAATTTTTATTCATCAGGAAGCAAGTACAAAGGAGGGGCCGTAGCCCGGTTACAAAAGTAAAAAAGGTAGCAAAAAAGAAAAAGTACAAAATCAAGAGAAAAGATCTTCAATTTCGGCATCAACGTCAACTAGAACTCCGGTTGCAGATGGAACATCCGTCTCAGTAGCAACTGGCAAAACGATATCAGTCGATGGCTCAACAGTCTGGTCTTCCACCGTTGTCTCCAACCGAGCTGATTGATCGTTAACATGCGCGTTGACTACCGAAATAATAGTTTGTTCGTTCTCATCGTCTGAATCATCTGAATCCTGCAAAAATTGTTCTTGGACCGAAGCAGCATATTCCGCAAGTGAGGCCGGAATGCAGTACTGTGGAGCATTGTAGACCTCGGTTTCAGGCCCACAGCCGAGCTGTTCCACAGCACTCCTCCAGCCACACTTGAAGAGCAAGTCTTTTGCCCCCTCGCATTGCGGAATGTAGAGACCCTCCGCTTCTTTAAAACCTTGGGCATTGGCATCACTGATTTTCTTCTTCAGATCCGCTATTTCGGCGTCTTTTTTGCCTTCGAGTTTGGCCAACTTGCGCAAATATTTATCTTTCACCGTTATTGCAATTTTTTGTTTTTCAGCTTCAACCGAGCTAACAAGTCCGGTCAAGCGACCGTTCTCAAACTGTAGCTCGGCTATCCGCTTCTTGGCATTCTCAAGTTCGACTCTCTTTGCCTCGGCTTCAGCTATGGCCTGCCTCGTCATTTTTCTGAGCTCCAGCACTTTTTTATGTGCGATATTGTTCTTCTGAATGGCCTGACAAAACAAAGATTTCCCTTTAGCCGAAGTAAAAGTTGAACAAACTACACAGAAAAACGGAGCTACTTACTAGGATCATCGATTTTGTTGAAGACCGGATGGCCTTCAGTTCAGTGTTCAGTTGCTTTTGGTGGTGCTCCATATCTTTGGGGAGGCACACACTCTTGGCCAGGTTGAAGGCCAACTGGTGGTCCTTATCAGTAACAACCGAGTCAGAGTCTTGGATATCTCGGTTGTTGAAGGTAAGTTTTGGTGCCCAGCTGCTGGTAGTTCGGTCAGAAGGCTCCGATTGGGGGCTCGGTGGTGGGCTCGGTGGAAGAACAGTTTCGTCTTCATCAGCCGAGCGTTGTTCAGTTTCTGTAGTCCGGGCGCGCTTGGTTCGGTGGGATGAGGACGGTTGTGGCGTAGGAAGCGCCACCACCGCTTCTTGGGTTTGACTTGCTGATGATACCTCGGCCCTGTTGGTCTCGGTCAAGAGGGCCCTTACTCTGTTCTTTTTGGCCATCTCCTCTTCAGCAGTTAGTGGAATTAGTCTGATTTGTGGTAAGGTTGGGTCTGGCTCTGGGGCGTCCTCAAGAAGAAAATCAGTCACTCTGGCTTTTCGGCGACCACTGTATCTGTAGGTCGGCTCGAACTTCAGCAATTTGGCCCAACTGCGTTCTGGATACCGTAGTGCGGCGCGCAAAGTGGCTAGGTTTGGGTAGTTGTATAAAGAGTGAAGGTGGGCAGAATCTGCGTAAGAAGACAACTGTTAGTCCGGCTGAGAGATTAACAAACCGAGATATAATAAAGCAAGCAAGAATACCGAAGTAAGTATACCGGGTTCTCCTTTTTTCCAGTTTATAGGTCGGCCAGGAATCTGGGCTTGATGATCCTCAAAGTTCCCAGACACCCAGAAAAAGTCGTCGTCGTTTAAGTCTTTATCCGGTGTATGTTTTATTATCTTCTCTCGACGACGACGTATTCTCAAATAGTAGACCCGCCCATCTTCTTTTGAAGCAATGGAGTATTGGTGGAAGATTTCGGCCAGGCCAAGGTTTAGTCCGGCTTGGCGGTTCAGTTCGGCTATTCCCATAATGATGCGGTATGAATTGGTGGATAGTTGGGTAGGGCATAATCTAGTTTGCCTAAGAAACGCGCAGATTAAAGGTTGGACTGGAAATCGTAGTCCGGTTTCAATAATTGACAAGAGGGTGAAGGGGACAAAGCCTTCATTATCCCAAGGAATGACATCTTTTTCGGCTAAAGACAGGTGGACGTCATCGGGTATATTATAGTCCTTTCTGAATTCGGCTAGGCCGCCTGGAGTGTCTACTAGATACCTATACTTCCCCATTTATGGTATAAATTATGAATAATTTATATCGGTGCAAAAGTTGTGCTCAGTAGCTCGGTTGAACGCACGGAGGAGTGCCTGGGCAACCTAAGTCTGCAAAGTAGAAAACAAAGGGGTTAAGCACAGATCATTGGACCATGCTACAAATTAAAAGCAAGGTAAAAGAGCCCTACTTCGGTTTTGTGGACAGGTTCTATCTCGGTTCGGCAAAATGCTTGGTAGCTCGGTTTGAGCAGGGTTTTTATTAGCCAGACCTTGGCAAGCATCTCGGCATACTTGCTTTGGAAACAATTTTGTTAGACCGGTTCATCGTCTAGGGGCAACTTTCTGAGTTCGGTCTAAAAACTAAGAAAGCTGGTTTAGCCCCAAAGGCCTAAATCGGTTGAACTATGAGTTTTGTTACTTCGGTTGAGCCTCTAGGGGCAGCTTTCTGAGTTTGGTTCAGAAACTAGGAAAGCTGGCTTAGCCCCAAAGGCTTAGCTCGGTTGAAGACCGAGGCTCCTAGTTTAATGGGTTCAAACTTCGTTCGGTGAGCTTATCTCAGCTAGAGTGATTCAGGAGTTGGTAACTTACTGAAACTACTGTTATTTCTACGAGTTCTAGTTCGGTTATTGTCTGAAGTGATCTACATACATAGCACAAACAGTATCCTAGTTCGGTTGCATCATGATTATAGATCAAAAGCTAGTTTCCTACAGGATGAATCATATGCTCATGTGTTCTACAGTTAAAGTTTTTTTCATAGAAGTACAGAGCAAAGCAAGATAGAAAAAGTGTTTGCAAAAAGCACACAAAGCAAAATATACAGATACGAAAGCAAAACAGAGCAAGAATGATAGGCTTGCTTACCAGATTGAAGAAGACCTAGATGGAAGCAGCAACAGTAAAGAAGGCCCACGCGAAGCAAACTTCACAGTTGCAAAAATTAGAGAAAAATGAAGAACTCGAAGAGAAGGAAGAAGGTAAATGGAAAAAGTAGAGGGACCTGGCCTCAGGGGTAGTTTTTGTTAGAAAGCCCAAAATTTGGGCGGGACTGTTCAAAATTGCGAAATACGAAGACGGCGTTGACAGCTGCCTTCTGCGAATGGGAACGTGCCACGTGTATACAGAAAAGGAAGCGATTCAGTTTTTGGTGATTGAAAAGACGTTGTGACCGGATGAGAGCGGCTCGGTTTAAGTTTAGCTCGGCAGGATAGGCTAAATGGTTGTAGCTCGACTGGAAGGTTTGGGGACTATAGCTCGGCTGATGAACGGTTAATCCCAATCATGCTGTACAGATGGAATTAAGGGGCAATTGAGAGGGTAATTTTGGTGAAAATTGGGCCGAGCTATGAGATGGACTTTATGGCCCAAAGTACGAAGAACTGGGTAACAAGGCCGAAAAGTTACTCCGGCCCAAGAGAGATAAAGTTACTCCGGCCCAAGAATTGTAAAGTTACTCCGGCCCAAGAATTGTAAGGTTACTCCGGCCCAAGAATTGTAAAGTTACTCCGGTCCGGAAGTAACTTGGAGTTAGGCTGGTCTCAGAGGTAGTCCGGTCATGACGTATGGTGGTTAGAACGGTCAAAACCTTGCTACTCGGTAGCTCGGTCTAAACACACCATGGGTTGAACAGGAGAGAACCGAGATAAGGAGGAGTAAAAGGAAAAACCGAACTAAGGATAGTTCGGTCTACTCTGTGGCTCAGCATAGCCAGTTTTATTCCGGTCATATGGTAGTTCGGCCATGGTAAAAACCATCTCACTTGGTTTAAGCAGTGAAGGGGGTGTTGAAGGATAAGCATTATCTTTCAGGAGTATAAATCCTAGGGGGACTCTACATGGAGGAGTAGAATTCCTACTAGGATTGTGCCACTCGAAACCTATAAAAGCTCACTAACATCACCTTTGGGGAGGTAACACACAACTTTGCTTTCTGAATACATAGAGCTTTGTCTATTTGTCAAGTTTACTGACTTAGGCATCGGAGAGGTTTCCGGCGCACACCCGCCGGCTAGCTAACGTTTGTGTTTTCAGGTGATAAAGCGACGTCGTACGGAGGAGCGCAGACTTGGTCAACAGGATTATACGAGAAGGTGTGTTTCTTTCCCGTACATAATTTTAATTTTAAATTACCTTTCTGTAATTAATAATTGAAGTAGGTTTTCTGTAACTCTTCACTCAATCTCCCATTCTATTATATATGTAACGGCCTAAGTTGGTATAGCCACTTTTGTGCCACATAAATTTTTTTCTCAAATTACTGTTCAGTAATTAAGAATTGAAACAGGTTTTGTGTAACTACACTCTCATGGCCAATTTCAACCAAGAATGAAAATTTTAAACACATCCATGTAGATGTGGACAACTTTTAAATAAATATTTATTCAAATCCCATCACCTATTTAAGATAAAAATAAAAAAATCATACTACAAATTAATGAAATAATTGTTGAAAAGTCTAATCTAAAGAGGGTATAAGACATTAGATCTAATAGATATTTTTTGTTAGTGAAAAATTCACCATTTGTAAAATAGTTTGATGAGAAGTTTTTTTTTTATTTGTTTTGAAGGACATTTTGTTTCTAATTTTATCCCTTAATTTATTTATTGACTTTTTTTGACTATCTATTTAAATTTATATCTATCTGTTTAATTTTTTTTCCTATTTGTTCAAATTTATATCTATTTGTTCAAATTTTGACTATTTGTTCAATTTTTCCCCTTATCAGTCCAAATTTTATTATATGTTCAATTTGTTTTTGAAATTTTTTTTATATATTGAAATAACTAGCCAAACCAAATTCTATCTGTTAAAATAGAGTACCAAACCAACCCTTATCTGTTGTAATACCAAGCCCATATATGTTTAGAATTTGAATAACTTTGTTCAAAATAAACCTGTCTTATCTGTCAAATTGTTTTTTATTTGTTACAATTTGTTTCTTCAACATTCATCATCATCAACAACATCAAAAAGAAATCAACAAGCTAGATAAATAAAAAATGAACAAATATGTTCAGATTAATCATGTAATCAAAGTGATGAAAAAATAGTTAATGGTGTCAACCCTTCATTACTGTTCAATCAATCTATGAAGGAAGTCAGAAAACCAACATTAGTGATTTTGTTGTTGATGTAGTTCTCTAGATATGAAAAAAATCAATGTAGTCCTTGGAATGTTCGAACACAAAATCAGAGAGAGAGAGGGGAGAAGAGAGAACTCTTTTTTGATGGATGTTTTGCTTCTTGTTCTTGATATGGAAACGAGAGGCGTGATTTGAGTTAGGATTTGACAAAATATCCGAGTTAGGATCTAGATCTGGTGGTAAGGAGATGGCGTCGATGATGGAGACGACGAGAGCGATGGTAAAAAGATGAGACGCTAGTGTTGGTTGGATTTGCGGTGGCAATCGCTTCCCCTAAAGAAGTGGTCATCAAAGAGAATCTAGAGAGAGAGATAGGGGTTAGGGTTAGGGTTGGAGAGAGGGGAGAGAGATAATGACTGTGACTCTGTATTTTGGTTCGTGGATGATATATATAGGGTTATTTTAGTCATTTTATTAAGCTGGTCCTTTTACTCAAAATATTTTAATGCTTGAATCTTCAACCAAACAAAATTTATGGACTAAGTACCTATAACTCGGCTTTTTTGTGCCCCTTTTCGGAAGGTTGAAATAAGCCTTACAGTTCGAACTCCCGCGGTTTTGAATCTAATTTCACAAGTGCAATGTGAAATTGATAAACACCAAAGAGTCAACATCCGACAAATCTTTTGAAAAATCGATTTTGAATAAAAAATGTCAAAATTGGACTGCTTTTCCAGATATAGAGTCGCCACCTAAATATTTTATTTTGGGAGAATTTAGAAAACCCATGACTCGTGCCAAAGGTCACATGTCCGTCATCACCAAGATTGTCTCTGCTTGGAAACTTAGGTACGAGAGGGGAAGGTCATGAATACATTTTGAGCACCCCCGCTCACCCGATCAAAGATCGGCCTCTACTAATCATGATATGAATCTTTTGTACATTATATGCTCTTGTTTCGATTTATTAGGCTAGCATTTACTATGTGATACGCACACACACAAGTATAGACTAACTCGCAAGAATTGGAACACTTGAGTCATGTTCGTTTTGAAAATTGTTTTGAAATATGTACCACTTGAAAAAGTGATCGCATATAAACATTTTGTTCCAATTCAAGCAAATAGCCTTCATCTACAGGCATTCAAACAATTTATAGCAATTAAGCACTTAGCCTCATGGCAAGCATGCTAGACATGGCAACATCAACTTTTCATGCAAGATGCTAAAGCAAGTAAAGGCTCACATAGTACTCCAAACTAAAATAAACAAAAGAGTTAGAAAAATGCATGATCCTAACTTATGCAATATGACTAATGAAACACATGCAAAAATGCAACTAATAGGCTCGACTACTAATATGGCATATGAAGCAATTTGATAGCATGCAGTCTAAGCACCTATTCAAAGAAGTATTTAAACTAACAATGCAGTTAGAATGATGAACCGAACCTCGTTGCATACAATACAAATGGATGCAAACATGGAGAATGCTAATTGAAATATGATATCCCTAAACTAACCATCATAAGTTAGTAAATAAAACGGAGAAAGACGTGGAGTTGGAAGACATACACACTATTACAACATTGCGCTCTCACGAAGGAGAGTCTGAATAAACTAAGCTAACTAGCTAATTAATTAAAGCTAATGAACTAACTATTACAAACAAATGGAATAAACTAGCTAAGCTACTTAACTAATTATTACAACAACAAATGAACTAATTAATTAACTAATCTAACTAATTAAAATAATTACATCATAACTAGTTAACTACTTAACTAATCATTACAACACAAGTGCAAGTAAAATAAGTGATTAAACTAAACGACTAGCTACTCTGCCTCGGGAAACGAGGGATGTTCATGCGCATGCCTGATTTCCACCCGAAAAGCCACTGTTTTGTTTCTAAATGCCTCTATTTGCATAGTTGAACACCAACACTGCTGCTCACTCTGCTCTGCCTTACAAACTCACTGCTGAATTTTGCACCAGTGGTTGGCCCGGCCACTGGTAAGGATTGCCGGCCACAAGCCGGCCATAGATGGTGGTCTGCTGGCCACCTGTCGGCCACTGATGCACAGGTTCATCTTACTGCAATAGAGAACAAACAGAGCATATACAGGGTATTTCCAGGCTTGTTTGCACAACTTACCCTTCCTTTTCATGATCAAATCAAAGAAGAAGTGAACTTAAGCCAGAAACTACCAACTCAAACAATTTCATTGCATGATGGCTTGTGACTCAAGAGGTGCAAGTTCAATAAATGCAAAACAAGACACAAACCTCCTCCCTTTCATGAATGATCAAGGGAAGAAGTTAACCTTGGAAACTTGGCACATTTCATCACTTTGAGTATGAAATGCCCCAATTTTTCTTGTGTTCAATTAATGTCCGATTGAACACACCGAAACACAATCAAATTCTTATCTTTGCACAAATTTAGTTTCAACTTTTAGTTACTCATTTTAATTACCATTCCATTCTTTAATCAATTAAGTCCATTGGTCTCTAAAAGAGAAGGGAGTGTTATACAACTGGTAGTTTAAGGCAAGAGAGAGATGTCATGTCGTCGATAATGAACCCCCAAAAGAGGATTAAACTATTAAGCATGGACCTCAATCTCGAGCTTAAACAATCCTAAGATTGACACAACCCTCAAAACAAATAAAAAAACTAAGAAATGAGGGAGGTTGCAGAGATTAAACTTGCTGAAATTAAGTGAGAGAATCACTAAAACATGTAATCAATTTAAACAAGTGGTGTGTAAAGGCCTAAAACACCAAACTTGTGAGTAGGGATAGCAATTTAAACTCGGCCCGACCGGGACCCTACTCCCCGACCCCGATTTGAGTGGTTTTTTCCCGAAAAATATCCCCACGGGGACGAGGATGGTATTTAAAAATCAATCCCCGATCAATTTCGGGCCGGGGATGGAGATAAATGTCCCAGCCCCGTGCCCGTCCCCGTTTGTCCCTGAAGTAAATTTACTATTTTACCCCTATATATATATGTAACCAATTACCAAACCTCATCTCAGTTCACTTTCTCTCTTCCTCTCTGATATGTCTCTCTCTCTCTCTCTTCCCTCTACTCTCTCTCACTCTCGCAGCTCTCCTCCTTCTCTTCACTGCCACCGCCGCCACTTTCTGCGATACCGATCATCCTCCTCCGTCGTTCATCGCCTCCGTCGTCGCAGTCACAGCCTCCGTCCATCACCTCAGCGCCTTCGTCATCCTCCTTCGTCGCTGTCGCAGTCGTCCATGCCTCCGTCGTCGTCTACCGCTTCCGTCATCCTCCACCACCTCCGCTGTCTTCCTCTGTACTGTTTGTGTATGTATTTATATGTATGTTTTGTCCATTTTTTCAGTCCTCTTCTTAGATTTATACTGTTGTGTATGTATGTATACATGTATGTATATGTTGTGTTCTGTCTATCACCGCCTCCGTCGTTCTCCTCTGTATTGTTTGTGTATGTATTTATATGTATGTTTTGTCCATTTTTTCAGTCCTCTTCTCAGATCTATATTGTTAGGTATGTATGTATACATGTATGCGTGTGTTGTGTTTTGTCTATTTTTTTTTTTTTTTGATGGTGTTGATGAAACAGATTTGGTCCGGGGAATTTTTGGGGTCGGGAAAACCCGATCCCCGTTAGGGGGCGAGGGCGGGAACGGGGACGGGGAGTGTGGTCCCCGGCCCCGACCCCGGCCCCGGCCCGGCCCGTTGTCATTTCTACTTGTGAGGACACTTACACTAGAAGCATGCAAAACAAGACTCAAATGACTTAAACAGCCCAAAACAGAGACAAAACAGTCTAAAATACAGCCTAAAACATGCTGGAATTAAGTTACAAAAGGCTAGAAAAATATGTTAACACATAGAACTATCTTGGCTAGCAAACAAAACACAAGGAGGGGAGGCTAATCCCTCCAAATTTAGACTTCAAAACATAATTTTCACCACTAAAAATAATCTGAAATTCGGTATTTAAAAGCCCAAAAAAGATGGTTTGAAAGTGGGAAATAAAGGTGGAAAGGCCTTACAAACAAGAAAGAAAGAATGGTGGACCACCCCCTAACTTTAAATGGCCTAAAACCACCAATTTCAACTCATAAAAATAGAGTTTTTACAACCCAAAAATAGCTCAAATCAGTGGGAAAAGATAAGAAAAATAAGTATGCAAAGCAAGTTAAAAAGGCAAATGTTATACCTCTTGAAGGGAAGACCAACTCTAGGCAGCAATCTAAGCCAAAACCACCTTCTAGAGCTCTAAGAAGGCCTCAAGGAATCTCAACTCAAAGATGAACCACTTTGGTTAAGGAAGTGTAGGCAAAAGTTGAAGAATTGTAGGCTAAAAGTGTAGAGATTTTGTAGAGAGAGAAAGAGAGAGAGGAAAATTTTTGAAGCTCAAAATTTTCTTACATTTAAAACAATATGAGAGGTCTTCTATATATAGAGAACCAAGCAACTCCCTCAAAACATCCAGCTATACATGTGGGTGAAGATGCATGTATCTGTGCAAACAGCTGGCACAACAGACATAAAATATCTGCAAAACAGCTAGTGGCCGGCCGGCCATCACTAGTGGCTGGCAAGCCACATCAATGGCCGGCAGCCCAAAAGTGATGGCCGACAGCCCAAAAGTGGTGGCCGACAGGCCACTTGAGGTTGCAGGCTGGAAAGCCAGGCTTGGTCCAAAGCTGGGACAACAAAGGTACAGGGTTTGAAAGGCTCAAAGTTGTGGCATTCTACTAAGGACTTCGAGTACTTGGTGAGCAAATACGTTCATCATCGGGTGTGCATGCGAAGATGTCCAAGTCGTAAGGGTCATAAAAAATGGAGTGTCTACAGTACCCATAATTAATTATGTTGTGAAGATCTTAATTAAAGATCACTATGCCATCAGGTCAACCTATCCAAAACTGGATCACTAATGCTTAAAAAATAAAAATAAAATACAAAATGGATCACAAAAAATGTAATAATATTGTTCTGGATATGAACTTCTCAATAATTAGATTTCCCAAAGTCCACTAACACAGATTTTAAATCAAAAAATGATTCAAACGGTTAACATGTTTTATGTATATTTAAAATTATTATTGTGGATAAATCTTGATCTTTGATTGATAATAGATTTAATCCCAGTCTTCTATTATATTTTGTGTGAATTGTTTTGAGATCCATTCTGTACTGAAACTGGATAAGGCTTACTTTTTTCAATTTTTTTATTTTTTATTTTTGAGGAAAAGGCTTACTTCCCTTGTGGTTTAGCTTTCACACACGTCACCACATTTGTGGGCTATATTCTTTGCAGGGTTACCAAGGCACCACTCATCTCCAAGTATTGTTATGGAACAAAACAAGCTAGTTAATTTATATCCCGTTTAGACTTAAAAACTAATTTTTGAAATTATTGTATAGTTCACCTGATGGAGTGGAAATTGAAATTTAGACCTCAAAACAATTATTGAATGCTCACAAGCCTTCAATTCAAAGCAAACCAGTACATGATAAAGATACAGAGCCAAAAAATAGAAAACACTTTATACACTGACAAATAGAATAAACATGCAACCAAACATAACCACAAAAGAACCCATTAACGACACAACGAACAACCTCACTCACAAAAAGCAATCACCATGAATGATCATGATTTAGTTTGATGAGATGAAAAACTATAGAAGATCAAGTGGAAAAGGATTAGATTCAGGCTTTTCCTTCAACCCTTGCATGTGTAAGCCCAACACAGGCATCGACAAAATCCTCATCAATAAAATCTGTGGAAAAGACCTGCAGCCGATCCGCGCAACCCCGGGAAAAGCATTGAGTAATGAAAAGCCGAGCATATCCGTGAATCCGCCCTGTCACTGGTTTAACGCATAGCACCGGATTATCTGCCTGAGGTGTTACTGTGTTCTCCACTCGGTAAAAGAATTTCCTGGACATCACCGGCGATTGATCACTCAAATGCTTTAAATTGCTCTCAAACTTTGTTGATGGCAAATCCGTGTCAACCCAATTATCCTTCAAATACCCAGCACTCCATAACGGCCCTCCTGCCTTGGGCTGAGGCGATTTTCTCGGCTTCCAAACACAGATAATTCTTTTTGGCAATAGTTCTGCAATCGTCTTCTCAAAGACCTGATCATCTTGGTGAATCAGAAACTCACCAAGTTGATCCTCCAAGTAACTGTCAAAATCCGGAGGATCCTCGTGCCCAAACTCTGTCCGGATCTCCAGAATTATAATCTCCGATTGGGTTTCGGATAAAAACCTCTTGATATCGTTGATGACAACATCAACACTGTAGGTAATGAGGATTCCATGGCAAACATGGCGATCCTCCTCAACACGGATATCGAGAAGGCGGGTCCCTCTTTCGAGCTGATGGTAAATGGAGAGAGATTGGCATTGGGCAAAAGGCCGAGTAATGCAGGGGATTCCAATTTTGTTGGTGCCAGAGTCGTGGGTCCCCGGCCATACAATCTTGTTCAGGTGAACCTTCTCTGGGTTGAGGCCAGCCATCCAATTTTTCCGGTCAGGAGGACGGTAATCGCAACCGGGAAATTCGTGGCCGCAACTTTCCCGGAGACTGCATAAAGTTTTCTTCTCCGTTGACACCACGTTCCGTCGTTCCCACTGTTTTGAGACCTGCCCACCCATTATGAGAATCAGTCAATCAAAGAAGACGAAGATGAAGACGAGGGAGAATTACGTTGAAGAAGAAGAAGAATGCCAGAATTCTTCCTCTTCTTCTGGCTTCTGTCTCCTCCTCCTCCTCCTATTATAATGTTTATGGAGTAAGTTGTGATAAAGAGGTGTTGTGCTTGTGGGTTTTAATATATGCATTTTAACATTTGGGGGTTTCCCTGTGAGGTGAGACATCTCTAATTATGATTCTAATTTTCTCTCAATTCTTCATTTGTTTTTTCTTCCCAAATATCTATAATACATTGTAATGAGACTTCCTCTTTTGTCTTTGTTTTTGGTGGGCCGGCACGATTGAATTATTGATGGAGAGTTATAATCGATACAACTCCTTGATTGGTCCACCTGTTTTTGTTGATGTTGATTTTTTATATAATGCCCTCTTGTCTTCTTTGTACCTAAAAAGTAATTTTTTAAAGTCACCTAAAAAAAAGGATTTACACAGAGATGTTGCACACATCATTATTGGCCTTTCAATGGTGGTGGTTGAACCAACAAACCTGGTGTCAACGACTCAATGGTCCCTAAATTTAAGGATATTCCATTAATCACAACCTTAACACTAATGAAATCTAGCATATGATATGTATCAAATATCTTAGATGTGGAGGAAAAATAAGATGGGATCCACATGGGCTGAGTCGGCTAAGCTGGCAGTGCCTGATTGAGTGTGGCCCATCAGAGCCACATAGCATGGTATGATTGGCCATCACTTCGGCAATCTCAAAGTCTCAAGGAAGATGGATCCAACAACCCAAAATTGAAGGATCTTGGTAAAGAGACTATATTATTCTCTCCAAGATATTTTGCTCTACTTATTTTGCCTTGTTTTGCACTAATTTGACGAGAATCATCATCAACCCACCAAGTACATAAATTTTCACATGCAAGATGTATATTGATTCAAGATAATTTGTTCCCACACTGATAGAGTGTGTAAAAAATATATACTATTTGATTGGTCTAAAATTGTGAGTTTCATATTCAAAAAGTGTATTAACCCCATCTAAACTTGTTGTGCGTTCCACAATTTTGAACTAACCAAAATCATGTTTTGTTTACACATCTTGTCAGATGTCGGACTCTTGATTCAACCCTAGTTATCATCTAACAATATATAAGGAGATTCTTATAAATGTGACACCATACCGACAATTCCAACAAGTGCATGGAACTTTGCAATGCATGGATATTCCACTAATAACGAAATTCAACATATATTTATATACCAAATATTTTAGATGTAGAGGAAAAATAAGATAAGACCCGCATGGGCCCCGAGTCGGCTAAGCTGGCAATGCTTGATTGAGTGTGGCCCAACAGAGCCATATAGCATGGTATGATTGTCCAACACTCCAGAGGTTAATGAAGATGGATCCAACAATCTACCTAGAAAGGATGAGATCTTATCACTATTCTCTCTCTAAGATATGTTGCTATTTATTTTGCCTAGAAAAATTCACATACAAGATGTATATTGATTCAACCCTAGTTATCATCTAACATGTCTAAGTAGATGTATATTGATTTTTTTTATTTTTATTTTTGATAAATAAGTAGATGTATATTGATTTGACCCTAGTTATCATCTAACAGCACATAAGTATACTCCTACAAATTTAATATACATACCGGCAATTCCCATAAGTGCATAGAACTTTGCAATTAATGGAGACAGCTCAGAAAAGGGTATATCATCACCAAGTTGTCCCTCGCCTGGAAAGTGATCAAAAAGTTGGACGAAACTATTTTAAAAAGATGTTTTCAAACAGATCAAAGGGTTATCAGAAAGAAGAAATCACAGACCTGAAGGAGATAAAAACCCATGTATTAAGAACCAGGTAGAAAGGAGACCATTAAGGGCCCTACACCGTGAAGGATCAAGAGGGTCTTGATGATTATAGGTTGCATTTACATTGGCATACCCGTAACATACCTGTATCTGTATCCGTACCTGTGCTTTCTAGGCTGTAGGCAACAGAGAAACTGGTTTGACTACACTACCGACCATATTTATATAAGACTTGATATGTATGGACTGCCCATTGAGGCATATAACAATCAGACGAAGCAGGAAATTTCCTGCACAAAAGCTAATATATATGTAATGTACAATGTACATGTATATTAAAAGAACATCTTATAAACTTTATCAGCCAATAAACAGCAGGTTTAAGTCTCTTGGGCTTGAGAACTAAGTTCAAGTCATCCTAAATGTCTGGAAACTGTCTTGACTAACTAAACCCCAACTGTGAACTATACATTCATCGAGACAGATAAATTTAAATAAGTTATATACATTTGAAATTAGATAAATCAGCATGTCCAATTGGGCCATAAAGGCGTGCAAGTATTACTGGATCAAATTGCACTGGACAGTTGAATAGAAAGGGTAACTGATTCAGTAAATATATATTACATGCAGATTCCACATTCGTATTGAATCAAAAGCCTTTCGTGTAGCACACTTGAATTGCCCACACACCCACATATAACCACAATACCCATAAAAAAGAGAACAATCAAGGAAGAAGAATTTTTTTAATACTGCAACAATGCCCGGATCCTGGATCCAGGATCCAGAATCCCACCAAGAACTAGTATTCCACCACCACTGCCCTCTCCTTTCAAGCAATGTTTTGGGAGTAATCCCCCGGGATGACAACTGTGATATGACTGACTGATCATGTTGACCAAATCCAAATATCCCATCAATTGCTCTATGTCTTAAGTCCCAGACTGATTGGTGCTACACCTGTTCATAAATTCCAACACAGCCATTCAACTGTTCAAATCCAGCCAACAAAACTAAAAATGAACACTGATATAGCATATCATTTCCCTGAAGAGAAGGATGAAAGCTTTAGGTGTATATTCTGCTAAGACCATTACTTTCCTAATCTTCCTTTAGTTAACCTTTATCTTTCCTTTTCCAGTTACCATTACTAATCTTAATCCTTATTTAGTTTATAATCCTCATCCTCTTTCCACAGTACCATAACAATGTAGAATATCATAAGAGAATGAACACCACTGTTTATTTTATTTATTTATTTATTTGTGTAGAAAACAGTAGGGGCCATGGCACCCGAATTTTAAAAATAAAAATTATATATGTATAGTTTTTTTAAAAACAAAGAGACCTTTAAAATGCTCCCCCTTTTAGTGTTTTACTTCATCAAAGATCCAAAGATCTTGGTTTAAAAAGTAAGGCTCCAAGTCAATTACACTAGTTAATTTTAAAATATATATACACACTAGTTTAAAAAACATATGTACAGCTGCCAAATCACTTTATCAATACAAAGATAGCAATTGAAAAAAAGAAAAAAGAAAAAAACTGAATCAATTGTCATCTTTACTTTTACCAATACCTTCACTTTATAGTATTTCCATCACAATTTTGTTCAGCATAGGCATCAATTCTCAAAACAAATTGTCAAAACCATATCATCATCAAAAGATTGAACCCATATTGTTGAGATATTTTTTCTATGCTATTTTTGTAACTTTATGTCTATGTCATATAAAATTGTAGAAAGATTTGCTGATAACAATTCAAAATTAAAAAAGATAAAATCCTATCTAAAATCAGATATGTGACAAGAAATATTAAATGTGTTAGTCATTTTATCAAGAGTAAATAATATATTAACAAAACTTGAATATAAGATTTAATTGTTAGTTACTTGCATCTCAAAAAGAGAGAAAAATAAATTTTAAATTAAAAAATTACTATAATATTGAAAATTGTAAAAGTCTCATTTAAAATTGTTACTTTATGCCTCATACTATCTCAAGCCAAGCTGAGCCTAGTTGGTGAAAATCTCTTTCTCCAAATTAGGCCCCACTCAAGTCAAAATTCTGGTTCTGTCCCTGGCTGTAATTATGCTATTTATCACGGCCGTGTATTAGTCATTGTTTGGAAGGGGAACAAAAAATAATTCTCATCTGATAATCACTTTCAGCCCCAAATTGACACAGCATCTTTGAGAGGCATAGCAGCTTACCCGAAAACAATTGGAGCCGAAGAGTTGGCGAACAAAAGGCACCTCCAATTGTGTTAAATCAGACTTCCCACTTCAGCGGCAGCAGTTTGAACTATAGAGGCACAATATTGGGTCTGAACAAGAAACCAGAGAAGCAGTTGTTGAGCTGGCAGCATCAAAGAAATTGAACTCAATCTGCATAAACAAATTAGTATCAGTAAATGACATATTCTAGAATATCTAGTCAGTCTAACAACTCAATAGATCAAAGAATAACATATATAGCAATATAAATACTTACACCATGTCCACTTGATTGGGGGCAGTCATTGCAGGAATTGTAAGTAACCCACAAGATGTCACTTCCAGTATTGATCTGCACACTGAATTCCTTTGGTGGAGAGTCCAATTTAACTCTTGTAAAGCCAATAGTAAAACCACAAAACCCAAAAATGAATAATATAGTCAACAGCATACATTTATATTACACAACAAGATACCCATGGTTCCGCACAACAGAAGCTTGTTATAGGGGGGAAAACAAAAACAAAAACAAAATCCAGACAAGGTAGATAAACAAAAATAGAGGAGTTGAAGAATATAGTCAACTAACTCAATGCCCTGTATTTAATATGATACCAGTCAGGTTTTACCCACTAATGTTTGCATCAGAAAAAATAAACAAATAAATAAAGAATGATGACAAAAAAGAAGAAACATGACCACAGAAATTCATCAAAATCAAGGACCAAAGATCACAAATGACAAATCAGGAACAAAGAACAGCATAGACCCAAATCTTTCACAACAACTTAAATTTGAAATAATTAAAGAACATGACTTTGACAAATGATGCAATCAATTAGTTTAGTATGCATGCATGCAATTATAGCAGTATGTATACAAGTATAGAAGAAGAAGAATGGAACAAAGACCCATAATTTACAATGATTGGACAAACTATGAACTGCTAAAAATTCTACAGTGCCAGAGAGAGAGAGAGAGAGGAGGCATTATGAATCTTGATAACACTACCCGACTAGGAATGGATCAGGGTACCGAGGACTGAGAAATCAACGATGACACCGAAGACACCATACAAGATTTGGGCATGCCTTGCTCAGCCCTGAGCCCTGAGCACACCTCCAGCTTGACCCTCTGGCTCGCTGAAAAAAGCCCTCCACTACAGTACACTGTACACCACCAACAGAGAGACAGAGCATTTATTTTTTATTTTTTTTTGTTTTATCGGCAAGAGAGAAAGCATTACACCACTATTTTAACAAAAGCCTCACCACTGGCCATTTAATTCTTTGTACTTTCAAATAACATCTGATTATGGACAGCCTGGCATAAAATCTGCGAGATACAAGAGCCTCAAAATTATTTACAAGTATAAAGCAATGTTAAAAAAATGCAAACGCTGAGTCTCAGAAAAAGCTAAGACAGATTACTAACCACTGGGGAATTATAGTGAAGCAATAATAGTGTTTGTAGTAAAAATTTTAAACATAATCTGTGATGATACCTCTTCTCCTTCCATCTTTTTCCTGATTTTTTTAAGGTGTCATTTAAAAAGACTTGCAGAGCTTCTTAAAATTTGAGAAGACAGTGAGTGAATTTTATATATCAAAAGATTGGAAAGATCTACATCAACAGAGGAGGGAAGACCCCCCTTAACTCAGAAAATACCAGCCCCTAGCTGCAAAAACAAAAGGCTATATCTGAAACAAGGGGAATCTGCAGAACTAAACAAACAAAACCATCATCTGCTAAACAAGTCAATGAGCCACTGCAAACTAGAAAGATAACAACATGCTGGGGGCTTCATATCTGCTAGCCAAAAATTATTGCTTCAAATTTTTTGTAAAAATATCCCATACTACACATAACTGCAAATTAGCTTGACAGTTAAAACTGAATTCCAAGAGCTTATCACCTTGAAAAGAGCTGCATTGTCCCTCCCAATAATAGAAAAATCCCTTTTGTTTCTTTCCCTCCAAATATGACATACTGCTACAGCAAGGGAAAGCTTATAAATTGAGTTTCTGAAGTTCTTTGTCCTATGGATCTGGAAAGGAGTCCATAGGAGCTCCTCATTTCATTGAAGGCAACTTCTATTCACTACATTTATGCACAAAATATCAGGCCACATCAATGAAGAATACGGACAACCCTAGAACAGATGCTGCTGGCTCTTATCTTTTTCTTGATTTTGGTTGATTTCTTTGAACCGGTTGCTTAAAAAACTTGCACAATTTCACACATTGGCTTTGAAATCTAATGAAATGGATATTAAATGAACTTAAACTCTTTAATAGGAGAAAGAAAGAAAAAAAGTAAAAACCAATCCCAAAAGAGGAAAAAGAGAATAAGAAGAAAAATAAAGAAAGGAAGGAAAACTTGTATTGGATAATATAAAGCTTCAGTATACTACATTTGCCTAGAAGAAAACGCACACACACAACGACTAAAATATGCAGATAAAACAATTCATACTCAACATAATTCCAGAATGCTGAAAAACGAAGATAAAGCAGTTAATTAAGGTCTTCAAACTTCAACACTAAGAATGAATAGCAATACAAGGAAGTCAGTTCCTATAGCTGTTTGTTGTATCAACATCACATGTTGCTGTTCTGACAGCTTTCATGTGGTTTTTTCCACTTCTTTCATAAAAGTTGCACTTCATCTGCAGGTTCCAGTTTAAAGAGAGAACTACCCTTATATCTAGAAATGGATACATTTCAAGGAACGAAAAGGAAATAAATAGTTTAGTGAAAGAGTGAAACAGAGAATCTCATTTCCAATTTACTGGAGAAAAATAATGAGATAAACAATGACACAAAACAAACCAAAACATATTCAAAGGGTCACCTATCTAAATATCTAAAGGGGGAGGGGGAAAAAGGAACTCAAACTATATTGTTGTGAAGATTCCAATCTATGGAATTGAGAAAGCAGTGATCTTAATTGCATGCACACCTCCCCATTATTGACTATGAAAGAAAAATTATACATGTCATGGAAGCACATGGAGGTAGAGTTGCTACAGTTTTTCTGTGATTCGCAGTTGGAAAAGGAACATGACAAAGGTTTATCATGGAGTATGAAGTAATAAGGCATCATCTTCCACCTGGCCAGCTAACTGTTCCAAAACCGAGTATATTTCCTCTTTCAATGGGTGCAACCTATCTGATACAGTAAAAGCATGAAGCTTATTTTCCATTTCTACCCAACTAATAGCCCGTTCTTTCTTCACATGTCTCTTTTTCATAAGCTGTCTCACCTTCTCTACAGACTCCCACTTCCCAAGAGCCGCATAAATACTTGAAAGTAATACATAAGCTGCAGAGGATTGAGGCTCCAATTCAATAAGGTTTTCAGCTGCTTTTCTCCCTAACTCTAAGTTTCCATGAATCCTGCAAACACCAAGTAAGGCATTCCACACCAGACCATCAGGCTTGCAAGGCATCTTATCAAGCTGGTTCATTAATTCATCAAAACATCCAGCTCGACCCAAGAGATCAACTAAGCATGCATAATGTTCTTGGTCAGGAACAATGCCATGTTCTTTAGTCATTGACTGAAAATACGTAAGCCCCTCTTCTACAAGGCCAGAGTGGCTGCATGCATTGAGTATGACAACAAAGGTTATCCGGTCAGGCTTAACACCTGATCTCACCATGTCATTATACATGTGTATTGCCTCTTCACCACAACCATGCTGTGCTAAAGCTGATATCATCGTGTTCCATAACACATAATCTTGCTTATTACCCATAATATCAAAGACCTGCCTTCCAACCCCCAAACATCCACACTTTGAATACATGTCGATAAGAGAGCTCACAACAATTGCATTAGGTTTGAAACCACTTCGAATCAAATAGGCATGAATTTGTTTGCCATGCTTAAGTGAAGCTATACTAGCACACGCACAGAGGCAACTGCTGAAAGTGAATTGATCTGGTCTGATTTGAAACAACATCATCTTTGTGAACAATTCAAGGGCGTTGTTTCCCATATTGTTTCGAGCGTACCCAGCAATCAAAGAGGTCCATGAGACAGGGTTCTTCTCAGGCATCCTATCAAACAATTCACTAGCCAATTTCATATCACCCCACTTGGCATATCCCGAGACTAAGGTAGTCCAAGCAAGGACATCCCTGATGGTCATCTCATCAAACAATCTCCTTGCATCACTCATCTCCCCACATTTGGCATAAACATCAACCACAGAACTCGAAAGAACCACATTTGGCAAAAACCCAGCAGCCAAAACCTGACAATGAACCTGCCTGGAAAGTCCCAACTCCTTCAACTTCACACACACAGTCAAAACACCAGCAAAGCTAAACTCATTAAACCCAATTGACAATCTCCGGAAATCTCTGTAAAACCGTAAAGCCTCATCGCAATACCCGCTCTTCGCATACCCAATTACCATCGTATTCCACGAGACAACATCTTTCTCAGGCATTTGATCAAACAACCTCCTAGCAGGCTTTACCATCCCCAACTTCACATACCCAGAAAGCATATTGTTCCAAGAATACAAATTTCTCACAGACATTTTATCAAACACTTTACGTGCACCCACATGGTTGCCACATTTGCAATACAAATTGATCAAATGGTTCGATAAAAACGTATTGGGTTGCTTCAGACCCGTGAGTTTCAAATGGAGGTGAACCCATTTCCCTTCTTTCAAAGACTTAGTGTTCGCACACTCTTGCAAGAAAGAAGCAAGAGTGCGAGAGTCTAATCGAATGCCTTTACGAGCTAGGAGGCCTAGAGATTCGAGGGCTTGTTTGATGTGGCCTTTAGAGAAGAGTTCGAGAATGGGTTGGACAATGCAATGGCGTTTGGGTTTGGGTTTGGTTCGAAATGGTGGTCTAAAGATGCGAGATGAGGAAGAGAGAGAGGGCATTGCATAAGGACACCATGTGAGGGTGTAGGTGAAGAAGTTGGAGAAAGAGAGAGTAGGGGGGGGGTCAGCTCCGGCGATGACGAATGACAATGACGACTCGCCGTTGGCAGGGTAGACCAAAGTTGTTACCATCTGATGAGAGAAGGTCCTCAAATGAGTAGTTGTAGCAGCCAATAAAAACTTGCCACGTCGGACAAATAATGGTACCCTCCCTTTTAAACCTCAATCTTTTGAGGTTTATGTTTATTACAATTTTTTCTTTCACCTTTTAAAAATTACATCCACTTCTTGAGATTTAAAGTTTCATTACAGATTACTCTCTCAGTTAGTTGACTGTTAAGTCAACTAACAAATTTTACTTATGTCCACAATTTAATTTTTTTAAATATCAATTTTGCCCTCATTGGGTAAATTACGTTGATACTCTTCACATTTTAGAAATTGTAATCCCCTCCCTACGGTTTAAAGTAGTATTACTAATTGCCCACTCGGTTAATATTAGTTGAAAAAAAAATTAGTTGAAAAAAAAAACTATTTGGAAAAAAAATTAATTGAAATTTTTTTTTGTTAGTCAAATTTTTAAATTTCAGTTTAAAAGCCAACGTAAACTCATTTTTTGAATTTACGGTTTTTTCTCAAATTTACAAATTGAGAAAATCATTTATAAGTTAAAAAAATTATCAAACAAGTTTTTATGACAGTTTTTAAAATTTTTGTAAATATAAATTAAAAACTGAAAACGAAATGGTTACCAAACAAGCCTCAGATGATAAAAATGTCATAAAATTAACAAATAATTAAATACGTTACCAACGTAAGAAATGACTTATCAAAAGATTCTTAGGCTATGTATGGTTTGATTTTTAGAAAAAAAATTTAAAAATTAAAAATTAATTTGGTTAAGAAATAAAAAATAAAAAATAATTATCATTTTTATATAATTTTTATCTTTCGAGTGGTTAGAAATAATTTTTTACAAATTAAATATATTTCTTCATATTTGTTTTTATTAAATTAGTTTTTCTTTTTTTTTTTAAATGTTAGGGGGGATCCGTATTAAATTGAAATTTCAGGGGGTGTCAATGTAATTTATCCTTTAAAGTATATGTAAAAGTTAAGGGTAAATACGTCATTTTAACTTAAAAGTTAACATCGTCAAATAATTACACTGACAATAAGGGGTCAGTGCAATTTTCCAAATGTCAAGGGAGAAACTATAATAAATATAAATCTCAGGAGGTGTTAGTGTAATTTATCCATCTTTTTTGATGTAATTTACACTCTGCTCCTTTTATATTTTTTTGATATAGTTACAACGATATTTATTTTAGTACGATAAAGAGATTGAAATTAGGGAGTTTTTTTTTTTTTTTTTATAAATCTCATTTTTAAGAGTTTTATTTTTTTAATTCATATTTTTTTTAACTATTTTATTAGGTCCTATTTAAGATACGAATACCAAAACATTCTAAATCTCTTTTACCCCCATTAATGTTGATATTTAATGTTAATTGTCATTATATCTTCACTTCAAAAAAATGCATTAACTACATGCCACTATTTAATGTTGATATATATTACACACAACAAATTAAACATGGTTCTTTATTGATGACGTGAATGTGAATGTTTACATCAAATGACGTAAATGTAAATGTTCACATCAGATGACGTTGTGATAAAGGTAATGTTAATGTCTACATCAACATTGCATCAAATTACACAACTACAAGCTTTGACTTGAAATGAATTTTTGTCATTGTGCTGTCAATTGCATGATGTGAATATTCATACTAAAACATACGAATATAAATGTTTACATCACTACATATTGTGAATACTAATGTGTTGTCAATTAAAAATATAATGAACGTTATTTTTAATGTGTTGTTAATTAAAAATAAGAAAGCTCACATGTTGTGAACGTTTACATCAATGCATTAGATGAGAGAGGATCAGAAAGGTGTTGTGAACGTTTACATCAGATGAAAGATAATGTTCACGTTATTTTTAATGTGTTGTCAATTAAAAACATATTCCCATTGGATGAGAGAGAATATTCACATTATTTTTAATGCGTTGTCAATTCAAAATATATTAATATAAAATAATAACATCAATGTTAGTTAATTTGTGTATAAAATTTCATATGCCTTGATCTTTTCCCTTCTTTTCTCCTAATGTGTTGTCAATTAAAAATAAGAAGGTTCACATGTTGTGAACATTCATATCACTACATTCGATGAGAGAGAATTTTTCAGAAAGGTGTTATGAACGTTTATATCAAATGAGAAATAATGCTCACATTATTTTTAATGTGTTGTCAATTCAAAATATATTCACATTATATAATAATATAAAATAACAATATCAATATTATTTAATTTGTGTTTGAAATTTCCTATGCCTTGATCCTTTCCCTTTTCTCTCATCTCCCAACATTAAATATCAATATTAAATATAAGGACACAAAAGTCTAACAAAATAGTGTAAATCAAGAAAAATGACTTTATAGAATAAAACTATAAATATATAGGATTAAGTGGGTTAAAAAATTCATTCACGGACTTTTTGGATTAAAACACTTCTAAATGAGATTTATCAATAAAAATCCCTCGAAAGTAATGTTAATTATTTGTAAATATAGAAATAAATAAATATCAATGTATATTTTAATAGAAAAATATACGATAGCATCATTTTTATTTAGACAACTAACTAATTATTGATAAAAAAATTTAAGCATTATGTGAATAAAAATTTTAAACGAGATAAGTGTAATTATATAAAATATGTAAGATTAATTATATTTTTTATAAATTGCAGGAGGAGTGTAATTTATTTATTTATTTATTTTGGGTAACACTCACAACTCAATTTATTTGGGTTATTTTTTAAAATAAAAAAAATTAATTAATGGTCTTTGGTTATAATTTTAAATATAATTTTTTTTAACTCAAAAGAAATTATGTTAAACAAAAAAATTATAAACTTATTTGAAATTCTTAAATATGTATAACAAAAGAATTCCATCTTTTTTATCATAGTTATAGTTTTTGAAGGTATGGCCTATATTTGCGCAATAAAAAATTTGTGTGACAATTTATTTAATCAAAAAATATTCAATATTCTTTTTACAAATTATCAAAAATTACACCAAACATGTTTAGAATTTATTTTATTTTTAAAAAATTAATAATTTAAAAAGTTATAATCATAAAATTAAATTATAACAAACGAGACATTTAGGATAAATTACAATGACACCTTTAGAAAATTGCTTAAACTAACATTCTTCTTTGACAACTGGAAAATTTATTTGCACTCTTTGATGTTCTAAATTGCATTGCAATTTTCTCTTCATTAATCCCTATTAGATCAACAAACGGGTTTTAATAACATTATTAGCATTAAAATTTATAAAACTATCAAATTTATTTGTAATTATCGAAATCCAAACCCTAATCCACATAAACCAAGTCGTATTGAGAAAAAAGTAATTGTGAGAGGGAGTGAGTTGATAAAAAGGAAGGTAGGGTGTGTGGCCATCTAATTCTGATTTCAATATTACATGCTTTCTCTTTTCTCCTTTCCTCTATTCTCATCTCTTTCTCTCTATCACCATTGACTCTAATTGGGTTGGGTTCATGGGTAGGTTCGGGTTTCAAATATTTGTCCAAAGTCCTAAATCATCTTCTATATGATA
Organism: Camellia sinensis; assembly: GCF_055761805.1. Lineage (NCBI taxonomy): Eukaryota > Viridiplantae > Streptophyta > Magnoliopsida > Ericales > Theaceae > Camellia > Camellia sinensis. The sequence goes on from NC_138965.1 coordinate 13,044,216, forward strand.
GGACGGGCTGAGTATCCAAGTGGACTAGGACGGGTTGGGTAATACTGAATTTTTTGTCCACGGGCTATTTGATGACCCCTATGCCAAAGCAGTGTTTTTTTTCTTTTTTTCATTTTTTAGTGAGAAAATGAGAAGGCAAAATTTGTATTGTGTTACTTGTGCATATAATATTATTGTAAATATAGCTTAACAACACAAATTTTAATATCATCAAACAATTAATAAGTTATATATATGTTATTTGGGTTAGGAATTGCTCGGATCAAACTCCTAAGTAGTTCAAAAAAAAACCTTAACTCCTCAATTTAATTGGGAAAATTAGAATTCGAGGTATCTTTTGAAAAATTTCAAATAAATAATAAAATTTTCCATCTATGTATAAATATTTTGTCATAGTACCATTGGCGTGTAATTTATTTTTTCGTTTTAAATTAGACTTTCAAATTTCGACCCAATTACACACAAAATTTAAAAATATATTGTCAAAAACTCTATAAAAAAAAAGGATTAATTTGTAAAGTTCACTATCAACTTTTGGGCTCTCTGTTATGAATTGGCGTAAAGATCTTGCAATGAGAGGAAATGTGTAGTCCCAGATTCCAATTGAAGGGTTTTCAAATTTAATTGTTCATGCCAAATTTGAACAGTAGGAGTTCAGCGCAAGTCTCAAATCTTCAATTAGCTTTGATTGGCTTCCTTCCTCTACTTAGCTATTGTCATGACCCAAACTCGCCGCTATGGGTTTAGCACTATAACTAGCCAGTAATCCTAGGATTACCGAAGGCCTCTGGACAAAATAAATAAAATACAGGGGCTAGCAGAAGCAAATACAAATATATAACGTTCATAGAGCTGTGTAGTCATACATGAAATAGAAAATTTAAAGTTTAATTTACATATTAAAGATGTCATTCCCACGTCACCATATAGGCAAACAAACAAACAAAAAATATGCTTAGACTTAACAAAAGAAATACAAAAAGGTCTTTAATATTGTTCACAAAACTTGACCACTTCTAAAAAGGGAATCTCCTCGGGAGGCACAGTGGCTAGTAGACAGACAGAACTCTAGGCAATCAACTCTGAGTTTGGTTGCGTGCCTGATTACCTACATACATAAATAATACGATGAACTGGAGCTCAGTGAATAATAACAGAGTAAAGGTTTAAATGAATGAGGTCTATAAGAAACTAAAAAATCAAAATTCAGATTCGAAATAGATTCATAAACATATTCATATTCATGTTCATTTTCAGTGTTTACATATCCCATATGATTATACGTGGTACATCTATTAGCGTTAACAAATTCGATGACCCATAAAGGGACAGCCATAAAGGCATTCTGATGACTCATGTGTACAGAGATGTTTTCGATGACCTATAAATGGATGACCATAAAGGCATTCCGATGACCCATAAATGGATAGCCATAAAGGCATTTTGATGACCCATAAGGGACGCATATCAGATGATGCTAAGGATGCCATGAATACATTTCTGAGAATTGGACTATCATTTATTTAATCTCAAAATAACATTTTAGGAAATAGATCGTATCATATTATATTGTTCAGAAAATATTTAACATTGAACATAGCTTTACAAGTTATTACTCACAGATAGCTCCAATAGCAGAACAGATAAAGCAGACGGATCAGATAGTCTACAGCTCATGACCTATATAACACACAATGGATACACATTGAAACACACATTCGGAAAACACTTAACTTGTTTATTTCCTATCTTGGTGTGTTTCTAATCCTTATTCTCATTATTATGGCTTAATTAAGGCTTAAGAATGCCTAAGATACAATGAGGAGGCTAAAATGTACTTTGGAACACTTAGTTAATTTTGCAAAAATAAAGCAGTTCACTTGAGCACAACTTCAGTCCCTTTAGTGGTCTACAAAGTCTACAAAAGTACTGGTTGCTTGATTTTTACGCTCGACGGACGTTCGACGGTCGCTCGAGCCAAAGACTAGGTAAACAGGGTCTTCGCTCAAGCGCAACTTTGGTCGCTTGAGCGGTCTGCAAAATTCTGTAAAACTTCTGGAAACATGAATTTTACGCTCAAGCCAACTTTTGCTCGCTCGTGCTAAAGTTCCAAACAAAGAGTGGTCACTCAAGCACAACTTCTGTTGCTCGAGTAGTGATGCAAAATTCTAGAATTTTCCAAATTGATGTGTAAGATGCAAAACTCGAGTGTAAAGTTTCAAAACACATCCTTTGGGCCCCAAAACTTGAGAAAACATGTCTAAACTTGTAAAACATCAAGAATTAAGGATCATTTCGCAAAATCAAGGCCCAAACGCAAGCCAATTGTTCAAAATTCAACTTGAAACTTCCAAAACATAACATGTATGAATTGTCATGAACTTCAACCTTCTAAAACATGATCAAATGATATAAAATGGCATGAAACTTGATGAATTTCCAAAACCAAGGTGAAATAATGACATGCATGAGAGACTTACTTTAAATCAACTTCAAAATGTTTTAGAATGCACATGCATGCATGATTCCTCTCAAAATCATCTATCTAAATTCAATTCTCATACTAATCTACTTAATTCTCTTGATTTCATTCTCATAGTGATTCAAACTCTTAGTTTATTGGTTGAATTCTTACCTTAAGCTTAAGTTCACAAGTGTGGGAGCTTAATTTTCTTAAGTCTTATTCAATTCTTTCAAATTATCTCCAATTCTCCTATGTCTTCCTTGATCTCAACCCTCTTCTATGTTTTTCCCTCTCATTCACGTTTTGAGCTCAAAAGATGAGGAAATGAAAGTGTATATAATGGTCCTAAGTCAACAATTTGCCTTATATAAACTTGATTAAGAAATTTCATTAACGACTAATCAATTGGTTTTATTTATTCTAATTATTTGGGTCCAAATCAAATATCAATTAATCCTATCATAAATTCCTAAAAATTCCAAATAACACATAAACCGAGTCAATTTCGTGATCAAATGTTGATAAGGCATTCAATTCACATAATGAAATAGGAACACAGACAAATCTTTCTACAATAAACAGATACAAATGCAAATAACATATAACACATGTAGGTAATGTAGAATTTCATCTTAATTACGTGTTAAGCAGTCTTAATCAAGGATCATGGGCTAATCACAGATTGGGGTTGTTATAACTATTAGGTTATCATCAACAATTGCAACAATGATGAAAACCTATGTTACATGGACTCGCCGGTTTATAGCAGAGTACCCATGTTGACACGACACGGGTGCGGGTGTGAGATATGTGTCAGATTCGACATGGTTTTCTCGGACACGACTAACATGAGAGGAGAAAGAAAAAGGGTTATTGAGAAAAACTTACAGTGGACCAATGGTAGCAGGAGGTTGCAAGCCTTTGTCACCAAAAGTTGCAAGCCTTTGTAATTGGATTGGAGGTCGTAAGCCTCTCCTTTATCATCTCAAGCCTTTCGTCGGAGGTCGCAAGTCTCGTTGGAGAATTGATAGAGATAAGAAAGGGAACTGAGATAAATATGAGAGAGATATGACAATGAGACTTCATAATTTTTTTTTTTAATTTTTTTTTTTATCTCTAGTAAGAGAAGTTGTTCAATTCCAAATCTGAGAGGAAGATTGTATCGGAGGTCGTAAGTCTCGCCGAAGAACTAATAGAGATGAGAAAAGAAATTGAGAGAGATATGAGAGAGAGATGAGAATGAGACTTCATAATTCTTTTTTTATCTCTAGTAAGAGAAGTCATTCAATTCCAAATTTGAGAGGAAGATTGTACATCATAGAGATATGTTTATGCTTTTCACATGGCTCGAGATGGTTGATAGTGTGCATAATTATGATAAGAGGAGATGGCTATACACATAATATATATATAAATGAGTAATGTTAGAGACCCCAAAAATTTTACCAATTGTCTCACATGGGTGTAGGACTCACATGGAACCCGCATGATATGGGTCCCACGCTCATGTGAGACATTTGATAGAAAATTTAGTAAAACTTTTGGGGTGTCTAGCATTTTTCCATATATATATATATATATATATGAATATTGTTATTTATATTTAAAAATTAGATATACTTTTTATATATATCAAAAAGATGATTAGTTGATAGCGGAAGATAGACAGATTAATAAAGATACAAAAATGAAAATAACTGAAATAAAATTATGCAATTAAAATTATACAATTACAACTGATGGAAATTAAAACTTACAATTGTTTACTGGAAACTAGGAAATGTAGCTTCAAAATACATAACTTCAATATAAAATAACTTAAAATGTATTATTGTTACAGAGAGAGTGAAAGTGAGGTGTTTCTCAATTTTTCCAATCTGTCTTCTATCTGATTGAAGAAGCTCATTTATAGGAGAAGAAGGTGATTGTGAGACCTGTGAGCAATTCTGACTGAAAGTAGGAGACACATGGGGTGCTGTCTATTGCTTTCGGTGACTGATCGAGAGTTGTCGACTTTAACTTGTTTTTTGCCATGAATAGTGAACAGTGAATAGTGACTTTTTTCACTATTCATTTATTTTCAAGGGAGAGATTTGACTAAAAGGGAATCAATATATATATATCAACAGCTTTTCTCAAAGTAGGAGTAGTGAGTGAAGCTGATATATATATGGAACCCAATAATTATTTTAAACATATGGGTCCTAAGCATATTGGACTTGTGGACCATATCGATCATGACTTGTGGATGTTTCGAATGAGACTGAACTATCAAAAGCATTATCTTCATCTTGTGACTTGGTTTGGGCCAAAAGTAACTTGGCTATTTGAATAAGTTCTTTATTGCTGGTTTTGGACTTGGGCTTTGCTTTAGGCTTTGATTTAGATGACTTGGATTTAGCAGGCCCAGTGCTGGTTATTAGACTTCCAAGTCTAACTGTTGTAAGAGGAAGTGGGCTTCCTTGAGTGACTGAAACAGTTGGGTTCTGTTGAGAGGACTCAACCATTGCCAGGGTAAGAGCATGAATGTTGACTGGAAATTCTTGCTGGACTTGTTCAATAATGTGATGGGCTTTAAAAGTATCCCACCATTTGATAAAGTGTTGGCAGATGACTATATTATTTGAAATATTGTATTGCCATTTGAATATCCAAGGGACTTTATATTTGGACATAAAATGGAGCAATATATGGAATTGATTTTTATGTTGACTCAATTTGTAGACTATAGGTAACTTGTTCCAATAGGTCAGCAGGAATAATCTCTAGGATGGTACCATGATAAGACCACCATCTCAGAAACCATGAAGGAAATTCGGACTTGAATTTATGATCAAAAGAGAAAAACCAGGAATGACTGTATGACTCATTTTGGTAGAGAAGGATCTTGAACCAGGCATCTATGTAGTTATAGTAACTGTATTGTATCTTGTCATTGGGAAGATCTCGAAGTAGGAAAGGGAGACCCCATTCATTAAGAGATATAATATTGTGTATATATAAAGAATGGTAGATGATTTTACTAGTATTGACTCGATCATAGATAGGTTTAATAACTATAGATTTGTGATGGAAGAGAATATCCTTGTAAAAAGTAATTGACTTGTCTGGATGAGAAGTAATGAAATGTCATCCAGAAGGGAAATAGGATTTAACTAGCTCAAGGACATTGTGAATATTTTTGTGGACTGGTTCCTTGTAGAAAAGATTTGATGACTGAGGTTTAAGAACATAATCTATTCTTGGTATAGATCTGACTGGATAATTAGATGGCATGGGAGTAATTGACTGACATGCAAAGGGGTCTGAAGCCAGAGCTAAAGTGTAACTAGGTTTAGGAATGTCACCAAGAATTTGTTATCGGTTAACTAGATCAACTGGGGGTGCAATAATAGGTTGATTGGTTGGCATGATGGCAAGAGGCTTTATGGAAGGTTTGTGACTTGTCATCTGTAAGATAGAAATAAATTAGCATCTATTGAGGAGATCTAGCTTGTCAATATGAAAAATGAGAAGATTAGTGTAATGGGCAATTAGATTGCGGTGACTTCTAATATGGTGAAATTGAAGGTAAGGATCTTGATCAATGGATTTTAAGTAGGTGATTTTAAAGGCATAATGACGAATAATTTTGCGATATCGAGTGTCTTGTAACCTGTGTGTAGAACAATAAGGAGTAGGCATGAGCACTATCCCCCCTGTAACAATTATCGGGTAAGGAAATCAAGAATAGAATTTTGACTACTAGCAATATATTCAATATCAAAATCAAAGATACTTAAGATAGATTGTGTTGAAAATTGAGCCGGGTATTGGACCCGAATTTGGGCGCCCATATGGCATGACCCATGACCCATTCAAATTACCCATGTAATTTGAATTTGATTTCCTGATTATCCTATTTGTTAAGATAACCCTCTATCTATCTACATCTATCGTATCCTTAGGAGATATGGATAGATATATATGGTTATATATTTGATTATATATCTGAATGATATAGAACATCAGATACGTATTTTACCCATAACATTTTTTTCCATACTCTCTCTCTAACTCTTTACCATATCAGAGAATGATCCAGCCTTTGCACTATGATTTAGAGTGGGTGATACTCATACTGTGGTATTACCCCATTGTTGGGTGTTCTTAGTTTGTGATTAAAGAAGCACGTGATTTACCCACAAGGTTCTTTATTTTGGATTTTATCACACAAGGTATGGTTTGAATCTTTTTACTCGCTGCGTTATATATATCTTACATTGGTATCAGAGCAATAAATGGGTATTTCGTGCTTATTTTTTATGCATTAAAATGTGTATATAATTATATATATATATATATATATTTACATGATATATGCATGAAAAATTAATATTTTTTTGAACTTTCTCCGATCAACCTGAAATTTACACATGTTGTAGTATATTTCATGTAGAATATATCTGTCAAGTTTCATAAAAATCCAACGGTCGGATTTTGAGTAAAATGGAGATTCATATTTAATTTTTTGTAACTTTGATTGCATGCTGGTTTTACATGCTTTGTTTTTATGTTATGAAAATTATATATTTGGAATCCTTGTTTCGATGACTTCGAAATGATATATTATGGACCTGATTTCGACTCACGGTTGATGAGAAAAAGTAACCCTAATTTGGGTTCATTTTGTATTTTTTGGTGGCTTAAAGAAGAAGATGAAGCACAGAGTTTCTGCACTTCCACTCTCATTTGAGAGAGTGTGTGATACACCCTATTATTTGGATTTGTTAAATGTCATTTTTGATACCACCATTGTTTTTATTTTGGAAAATGGAGTCCGACAGTACGAAAATTGGACCAGAAAACACCCCGGAAGGCTGCGTGTGTTCCTCACATGCCAGCTGACGCTGTCAGTGGTGACCACGAGCTGCCATGCGCCATCACCCGCGCGTCAGCCACGCTGTCCATGCATGCTCAATCCGCGCTGTCACTCGTGCCACGTGTCGAGCCGAGCCGCGCCGTTTTCCGCGCCAACTTAGTTGGGTTGGTAGCTGAGTGTAAGGCGCTGTTTGTTTTTTTTTATTTTTAAATCTAGAATTACTTTAAATGGTCATAAGTAATTTGTTATAGCTTTGTTTTAAGCGTGGTTAGTACTATTAGACTCGGAATTAAATTTTTTATCTTCTGTAAAATTTTAAAATTTTTATGAAAATAAAAAAATATTTTTCCTGAAATAATAATTCATTATTTCTGTTTTAAAATGCTTATGGTGTTGCATGATTAAGTTTCTGGATCTGAAATTTTTACTGTGGACCACTGTAATGGTTTACTATTTACTGGTATGGTTGTTACATTTTTCCAGATTCTAGAATATTTATTTATGATTTTACGTGTATTTATAAATTATTTAAAATTTCAGAAATTCCAGAAAATTTTAGAAGTGATGTACTTTCTGTTATGGCATAATCAGAATATTAAACACAGCATATTGTTGTTTTTTGCATAGAGATTCTAACATGTTGTGATTAGAATAGCATGATTATTTTTTTTATTTATTTAAATTCCATTATTAAATGTAACATAGCATGAGTTGATTGTGAATCTACATTAAGATACTATTGTATGGAATTAGAATATTTTATCATACTTTAGACATGCCATAGTCAGTGGGAGGTTATTCGGTTGAGAAATATCTTTGTAGATTTACTCCCGAAAGCTAACATTTTGGGCATGAATTAAATTAAATTTTGGATAATTGTCACTTGTGGCGCAAGAGATGATTACGAGTGTAGCGGATGTTCGATCTTGCGACTTGTGTAATATTGTCACTATTTAATTTAGATTTTTGCGTCAAAATTATATTATGCTAATCAAATTAATCCCAATGCTAATTTCTCTCTAAATTGACTTAGCTTATGGAAGTTAATTTGGTTGACTTAGACTTAGTAGAGATGTTCAAATGTGAACAATGTAATCCTATTCTTTAGTTGAGTAAAAAGTCTTGGAGTCTTTAGGTCAGACCTTAATTGACCCAAAGTAAAGAAACAAGACTCAAAGTCATCGTAGTTTTGTTGCCTTGTTTTGGCACCAAAAAAAAAAAAAGATGTGTGTGCTATGGTTAGCGACATGCTACGTAGTTTTGATTGGCGAGTTTTGGAGTTGTGAAATTTGTAAGCCCTCAATAGATCTGTCTATGATCTTGACTATTGAGTTGCGCGGATTGACTTTGTAATTTGACTTGTAATAATGTTGCATCATTGGATGAAGTAACATTCAAGAGTCACATTATCCAAGAAATGCGAGCTTAAATGAATTAGTCATTAAGTGTAAGATGAATAGCCAGTATGAGCAGTGTTTTACTCTCTATCCAACTGTTGGGAGTGGATGGAGCAAAATTTCATGCACTATAATAGTGTGCATTAAAGTATCACTTGAAGTTAACAGATTAGCGCTTAGTAGCAGAAAAATCTATTAACACTAAGTGAAAAGATTAGCGCCAAGTGGCTGCAAAATCTATTAACACTAAGTAAAAAGATTAGCGCCAAGTGGCTGCAAAATCTATTAGCACTAAGTGAAAAGATTAGTGCCTAGTGGCTGCAAAATCTATTAGCATTACCAACTTGTCTAAGTCTGGATACTTACTGTTTCCATACTTGAGTGTGAGACATGAGGAGGGGCTTCTTTGTATGATTCCTTAGCTAGGCTAACGTTTTTGAATAACGTTTATGACTAAGTTTTGGACAATCTTCACTGTATTTAAATAGATTAAATTCTATTGTGTACAAAACAACAACAAGAATATAAAGAAATAAAGAAAATGAGAGAATTTGTTTGATTACAAAAATCAAACTCTAAATAATAAATAAATAATAAAACCACAGATTTTATTTTGTTACAAAAACAAAAAATAAAATCTGATTAAATAAACAAATAAAAACAGAATAAAAATAAACAACTTACTTGGTTAATTTATCTGAATAACTTTTTTGATCAAGTCCAGTGTTTAACACTGTATCCTTAAGACAGATTCGTCCTCTCCACGGTGCTTTCAGAATTTGGACGTCTATCTCCCAAGATAAAATGATCTTATTAACGAATAAAAGCAGCACTACAATTTAATCATTCGTCGAATACACAAAGTGTTTACACTCTTTCTTTCAGAAATAAAATGCAACAAAATGCAGAGATTTAAAGCAGAGGATGGAGTACAAAAATTCGAGATTAATCCAAATGGGAGGCTAGTCTATTTATAGATGTAAAGGTGGCTCTTGGTTTTGAATTGAACAGGTATGAAACCTATTAGTTTCGAATTTAAACAGATTTTGAATCTGTTGGGTTAATAATTCAAACAGATAAAAACGGGAAGGGCTCTGTTTGGATGAGCAATAAATCCAAACCGGTTTAATTCTGTTTGAAAACGGGAAGGGCCCTGTTTGGATGAACAGGCCTCGTTTGGGAACAGGCTAATTTAATAACTTTTTGGCTATTTGGCTAAAAAGGTAGGTAAAAAAAACTTGTATGTTTGGGATGACTTTTTGGCTAATTACGAAAAGATGTGCAAAAAGTAGAGAGAAAAGAGAATCTTTGACTTTTTGGTATGGGTTGTTGGCTTTTTGGCTAATTTAGTAACTTTTTGGCTAATTGGCTAAAATAGCCTCTTGCCAAACGAGGCCTAAATCCAAACCAGTTTAATTTGAATTCTGGATTTTATTTTAATAAAAAATTAAATTAAATTCAAATGTTTTTGACCCAAAAAGATTAATATCAGGCCGAACAAGCCCAACCCAACCACACACCACGCACCCGCGCCCAAGCCCAGGCCCAGCCCAGCCCGCCCGACCGGATGGACGGCGGCGGCGGCGCGCGCGCGCGTGTGTGGTGATTTTTGGGTCCAATGGGTCTAGCCCATTTTGCCCATAACCTCTCCCTCTAAAACACTTGGGTACCCCTTGGGGCACACCCCAAGTATCTCACCCAAGCCTTATAAACCCTTTCAAAACTTCCCACCAAATCAATGTGGGACAAGCCAATTTACAACCTTAAGGAATTTCCACCAAAACTCCATTTCCATGGAGCACACTTTGGCTTCAATTTCCTATTCACTCGGTAATAGTTTTGAGCAACCAAATATACCACGTGAATCACAACGCGGCATAGAACGCGTTACCACTTTGACCCGTGTAAATCGATGCACGGGGCCCACCTAAAAAATAGACCAAACTTGAGAAAAAATTCTGGTTTTATCTAGAATTTTTCTACCATTTCCAACAATCTCCCACATGAATGGAATTTGATGACAACGGAAATGCAACAATATGCAGACTTAACGAAAGAGTATAAGTCGAAAAATATCTTGCATCAGGATAGGTAGTTTTCGGCCTTGAACCTTCCCTAGTGATAACCTATCGGACTTACTGACTAACCAATGGACGCGATGCCTTGAATTGTTCAGCCGTTTGTGTAAGCCAAGACAATATATTTCACACAAAATATCTTCTAACACATCGTGGTTCTCACTGTTGTGTTCATTTTGGCCTTGAACGCGCCTGGTTTTCATAAGTGTTTCTAGAGAATTTAGCCTTTTCATTCTCATAGAACCGGCCCTAGTTCAACACTCATATAGGTGATTCTTATTGTGAGTATCTCCTTATACTCGTCTTGATTTTACACCTTAATCAAGATATAAGTAATCATTAAAAGCAAAGCTTATCCTTATACCCCTGCATACAACATATGTTGCAGATATCACTCTTACCATAGGAATGGGTAGGGAATTTTTTAATCCCTTGGTGATTTCTGGTGAGCCATACATAACTTAGTTGTCCCTTTGAACTTAGTTCTTGGGATCTCCAGTCATATAAGTAGGGTTACCATTATGACTACTCTTATGTAATAGGCTTTAATCCCATCCCCTTTGATGAACTATACACTAGCTCTTTTGTCAAACCTTTTGTTAACGGATCCGCAATATTCTCTTTAGAATTTATATAATCTATTGAGATTATTCCGTTTGACAACAATTGCCTTACGGTATTATGTCGACGACGAATATGTCATGACTTACCGTTATACATGTGATTCTGTGCCCTGCCTATTGCAGATTGACTATCACAATGAATGCAAATAGCTGGCACAGGTTTCGGCCACATTGGAATGTCTTCTAAGAAGTGACGAAGCCATTCTGCTTCTTCACCTGCTTTGTCTAAAGCAATGAACTCATATTCCATTGTGGATCGTGCGATGCAAGTTTGTTTCGTGGACTTCCAAGAAACAGCAGCGCCTCCTAGAGTAAAGACATATCCACTAGTGGATTTTGAATCTTTAGTATCCGATATCCAATTGGCATCACAATAACCTTCGAGTACTGCTGGATATCGAGTAAAGTTCAAACCATGATCACGAGTAAATCTTAGATATCTAAGAACCCGAATGATCGCTTTCCAATGGTCTTCTCCAGGGTTACTAGTGTACCTACTCAATTTACTGATAGCATAAGCTATATCAGGACGAGTACAATTCATTAGGTACATTAGGCTTCCAATGATTTGGGAGTATTTTAACTGAGACACTGCATCACCTTTATTTTTTGATAAGTAAAGATTGACGTCTATAGGTGTTTTAGCTAAATTCATATCATCCTTGATAAATTTATCAAGAATTTTCTCAATATAATGTGATTGAGATAATGCATATCCGTCAGATGTTTTAGTAATTTTCATTCCTAATATAACATCTGCGACCCCCATATCTTTCATATCAAATCTTTTGTTAAGTATCTGCTTAGTTGATTTGATCATGTTTTGATTGCTTCCAATGATAGTCATCCACATAAAGACAAACTATGACATATCCTTGGTCAGTGTTTTTAACATAGACGCATTTGTCACATTCGTTTATCTTTAACCCATTAGTAAGCATTGCATGATCAAATTTTTCATGCCATTGCTTAGGTGCTTGTTTTAATCCATAAAGGGATTTTACAAGTCGACAAACTTTCTTTTCTTGTCCTGATACTACAAACCCTTCGGGTTGTTCCATATAGATCTCTTCATTTAGATCACCGTTTAAGAAAGTTGTCTTAACATCCATTTGATGTATTTCTAAATTAAACAACGCTGCTATAGCAATAAGCATACGAATGGATGTTATTCTTGTCACAGGGGAATATGTGTTAAAATAATCCAGACCTTCCTTTTGTCTGTAACCTTTAACTACAAGTCTTGCTTTATACTTGTCAATTGAACCATCTGCTTTCATTTTTCTCTTGAATATCCATTTATATCCAAGAGGTTTAGAACCTGGTGGAAGATCCACCAATTCCCAAGTATGATTTTGCATAATGAATTCAATTTCATTATTAACAGCCTCTTTCCACAAAGGTGCTTCAGGACCTGTCATTGCTGCCTTAAAGTTTTGAGGTTCATTTTTTAACAAGTATGTCAGAAAATCTGCACCAAAGGATTTTGATGTTCTCACTCTCTTACTTCGTCTTGTTTCATCATCAGTTAAATCCTGATGGTCGAGATTATTACTAGTCTCTTGTGTTTGATTGTCATTAGTCTCTTGACTTTGTGTACAATCATAAGTTCTTTTCTGTGAACTTAATTCCTGTCATTTCTTGTAAGGAAAGACATGTTCAAAAAATACAGCATTCCTTGACTCTATAATAGTGTTCACATTTATATCAGGTATTTCTGATTTATAAGTCAGAAACCGATATGCACTACTATTCTGAGCATAACCAATAAACACACAATCTACTGTTGTTGGTCCAATCTTAGTCTTTTTAGGAACAGGTATTTCAACTTTTGCCAAACACCCCCACACTTTTAAGTGTTTGTAGGAAGGTGGTCGACCTTTCCACAATTCATAAGGAATGCTTTTGGTTTTCTTGTGGGGTATTCTATTAAGAACATAATTAGCAGACAATATTGCTTCCCCCCACAAGTTCTGTGGTAAACTTGAACTTAGTAACATGGCATTCATCATTTCTTTGAGGGTTCTATTCTTCCTTTCAGCAATTCCATTTTGCTGTGGAGAATAAGGGGCTGTAGTTTGGTGAATAATGCCATGTTGTGCACAAAATTCATTTAATGGTGCATCATATTCACCACCCCTATCACTTCTAACCATTTTAATGGTTTTACCAAGTTGATTTTCAACTTCTGTTTTGTAGAGTTTAAACATTTTTAAGGCTTCATCTTTACTTCTAAGTAAATAAACATAACAATATCTTGTGCAATCATCGATAAATGTTATGAAATACTTTTTGCCTCCTCTAGTTTGAATAAATTTTAAATCACATACATCAGTATGAATTAATTCTAGAGGTTCGGTTTTTCTTTCAACCGATTTAAATTGAGCTTTAGTTAGTTTCGCTTCTATACAAATTTCACATTTATGATTAGGGTTAATTTCAAACTTTGGTATATGATCTAAACTAATTAATCTATGCAAAGCATCAAAATTCACATGTCCTAATCTACCATGCCATAAATTTGACTCAAGAATATAAACAAAAGATGTGTTATTCTTATTCATAGCAATTTTTGGTACAACTGTCATTACATTCAACTTAAAGAGACCATCACTCATGTATCCCTTACCAACATACATACCACTCTTTGTTAATACAAATTTATCAGACTCAAAGACAAGCCTAAATCCATTTTTACTTAACAAAGAACCAGAAACTAAATTCTTCCGGATGTCATGTACATGCAGTACGTTGTTGAGGGTTAGTTCTTTCCCTGATGTCATCTTCAAGATAACTTTTCCTTGTCCAGCCACAGTAGAAGTAGAAGAATTTTCCATGAAAAGTTGTTCACCATTTGTAGCCTCATTGTAGGTAGTGAACATTTTCTTGTCCGCACATATGTGACGAGTTGCTCCAGTGTCAACCCACCACTCTTTGGGATTTCCAACCAAGTTAGCCTCAGACACCACAGCAGAAAGGTTGATGTCATTCACTCCGTCAGAGATGTAATCCAATTCTGTTACATTGGCCTGATTGGTGGTCTTCTTACTTGTACTTTCATGATCCTTCTTAGGGCGGCGGCAGTCAGAAGCTCGATGTCCAGTTTTGCCACAGTTATAGCATTTTCCTTTGAACTTCTTGTTGCCATTGTTGTCGCCTTGTTTAGGACCATCTCCAGTAAACTTCCTCTTTTTGTTATGTGGTTTATGAACTTGTTCAACCACATTAGCCTTGGACTCAATGGGATTTTTTCCATTCCTCTTTTCAGCCTTTCGGTTATCTTCCTCAATTCTTAATCTTATAATCAACTTATCCATGGTCATCTCTTTGCGTTTATGTTTTAAATAATTTTTGAAATCTTTCCAAGCTAGTGGTAACTTTTCCACTAAAGCAGCGACTTGGAATGACTCGCTAAGAGACATACATTCTGAATGAATATCATGCAAAATTATTTGAAAACTTTGAACTTGAGATATTACTGTTTGGGAGTCTACCATAACAAAATCCAGAAATTTACCAACGACAAATTTCTTCGTGCCGGCATCTTCAGTCTTGTATTTCTTCTCCAAAGAATCCCACAATTTTTTTGCTGTTTTCAAAGGACTGTATACATTATACAGCATATTGTCAAGGCCATTTAGGATGTAGTTTCTGCACAGGAAATCTGAATGTTTCCAAGCATCTACAGCGGCAACAACTTGCCGATCACTTTCACCCTCTTTAAGTGCTAGAGCCTCTTCATGGAGAAATCGGGCCAAATTAAGAGTTGTAAGATAGAACAGCATCTTCTGCTGCCATCTCTTAAACTCGGTACGGTTAAATTTTTCTGATTTCTCTCCATGATTGATTGGTACATGAACATGGTTCTGGATAGGGACCGATGTAGGTGTAACAATAGGAGTACCACTGCCAGATGCAGTTTCAGTTGTAGTAGCCATAATCTCTGATTACAAAAATCAGAAAAAATTAAAACACAAATTAATTTTCTAGTTACTAAAACCAGAAAATAAATTATAGCAACAAAATAATTTTATTTTCTTTGTTACTGAAACTAGAAAAATAAAATTTCACAATAATTTTCTGTAATACCAAATAATATTCTGCAATTGTTAATAACACCAGTATATTACTACTAGTTGTCAAAGAAAAGAGACAGTATATTACTACTATCTGTTAAATAGCATAAATCACTATTTGTTTTTCCAACCAGAATATTACTTTGAAAATACAGAAAATTAAATACAATGAAGATACCAAAAAGGAGTCTGTCTTAAGATTTTTGGACAATCTTCACTGTATTTAAATAGATTAAATTCTGTTGTGTACAAAACAACAACAAGAATATAAAGAAATAAAGAAAAGGAGAGAATTTGTTTGATTACAAAAATCAAACTCTAAATAATAAATAAATAATAAAACCACAGATTTTATTTTGTTACAAAAACAAAAAATAAAATCTGATTAAATAAACAAATAAAAATAGAATAAAAATAAACAACTTACTTGGTTAATTTATCTGAATAACTTTTCTGATCAAGTCCAGTGTTTAACACTGTGTCCTTAAGACAGATTCGTCCTCTCCACGGTGCTTTCAGAATTTGGACGTCTATCTCCCAGGATAAAATGATCTTATCAATGAATAAAAGCAGCACTACAATTTAATCGTTCGTCGAACACACAAAGCGTTTACACTCTTTCTTTCAGAAATAAAATGCAGCAAAATGCAGAGATTTAAAGCAGAGGATGGAGTACAAAAATTCGAGATTAATCCAAATGGGAGGCTAGTCTATTTATAGATGTAAAGGTGGCTCTTGGTTTTGAATTGAACAGGTATGAAACCTGTTAGTTTCAAATTTAAACAGATTTTGAATCTGTTGGGTTAATAATTCAAACAGATAAAAACGGGAATGGCTTTATTTGGATGAGCAATAAATCCAAACCAGTTTAATTCTGTTTGAAAACGGGAAGGGCCCTGTTTGGATGAACAGTAAATCCAAACCAGTTTAATTTGAATTCTGGATTTTATTTTAATAAAAAATAAAATTAAATTCAAATGTTTTTGACCCAAAAAGATTAATATCGGGCTGAACAAGCCCAACCCAACCACACACCACGCACCCGTGCCCAAGCCCAGGCCCAGCCCACCCCGCACGACCGGACGGACGGCGGTAGCGGCGCGCGCGTGTGTGGTGATTTTTGGGTCCGATGGGTCTAGCCCATTTTGCCCATAACCTCTCCCTCTAAAACACTTGGGTACCCCTTGGGGCACACCCCAAGTATCTCACCCAAGCCTTATAAACCCTTTCAAAATTTCCCACCAAATCAATGTGAGACAAGCCAATTTACATCCTTAAGGAATTTCCACCAAAACTCCATTTTCATGGAGCACACTTTGGCTTCAATTTCCTATTCACTAGGTAATGGTTTTGAGCAACCAAATATACCACGTGAATCACAACGCGGCATAGAACGCGTTACCACTTTGACCCGTGTAAATCGATGCACGGGGCCCACCTAAAAAATAGACCAAACTTGAGAAAAAATTCTGGTTTTATCCAGAATTTTTCTACCATTTCCAACACTAAGCACAAACGTTGCAACATGGTAATGAAAACGTCAAGGCTGACAAGGTAGTTATGACTCTAAGAATTTGACGCATCGCTTGTGAGATCATTGTGTTGAATTAGACTCTTTAGCCTAATTTGCGCTTAAGTTACTTTAGGAGTTGTCATAGATTGATAGCTTATTCTCTCCTTCTTGTGAATAGTAGAATTAATTGCAAGTAACTATGAAGCGAGAAACAGAGATGGGAAGAGGAGTATCGTCATCTTTCAACTAGATGCAGTAAAGTGTATGGAGAATAAAATTGACTTGAAGGTGTGACACCCCGAACGTTTAA
This sequence comes from Camellia sinensis, assembly GCF_055761805.1. Lineage (NCBI taxonomy): Eukaryota > Viridiplantae > Streptophyta > Magnoliopsida > Ericales > Theaceae > Camellia > Camellia sinensis. The sequence goes on from NC_138965.1 coordinate 13,061,538, forward strand.
TTAGGTACCACATAAATATTTAGAGTTATATATAATTATGATTGCATGTGATGATAGACTATTGAATAAATAAATATATAAATCTAATTTGACATTGGATTATCAAATATAGGATGAATTAGAAATTATTTGGGGATAAATTAACACATTTATGGAAGTCTAATACTAGTTGGGTTAAATTAAAGTTAAAAATAGTAAATAAAAAAAATAATATGGAATAATAATAGTAATCTGTAAAGTAAAATAAAATAATTAATTTTACAATGATAAGATGTACTTTAATTGGATACACTGAAAAATTTAGCACCAAAACAAGTAAATAAATAAATAAAAAGAAGAAAAGAAAAACAAAAATAAATAATAAAAGTTTAAGCTAGTGTTGGCCCAGCCAATGCCTTGCAAATATTGGCCCAAGCAAAAAAAGGCCCAAGTATATATATATATATATATTGAGGAGATTTTTACTTATCCAGTAAAGATGCAAATCTGTGAATTTGATCTACAATTAAGGCTCAATCTACTAGCTTAATGATGGCCTCCATATAGAGAGGTTACGTGGCATTCACATCAAGGCTTGGTTTGCAGTATAAAAAGGGGCAAAGGTGTTGTGAATAAAGAGAAGGGAAAAAAACGAAAGAAAAAAAAAAGGAAAGAAAGAGTGAAAAATCGAGAGGAAGAAACTTATAGTAGGGAAGTTCTGATAGTAAAGTAAGGCTAAGAGTTATAATTAAGGTGAGTTATATTATACCTTGATTTACCATTATATGTTTTACGAATGTTTTGAGTTACCATAACTTATTTTATACAAGTTATATTTATTAAGTTATATAAATAAAAGTTATGTTTATAAATATTTCAGTTACGTGGATTACTTTCTAAACTCTATTTACTAAAAAGGAAACCCATGGATGTGTTTGTTTAAATTTTAGTATATATTTGACTATAATCTTATAAACAATTATGTTTTGTAAGTACTACCACGAGAGTCCCACGTCTTGGGGGACTTAAATAACCACTGGCCTTTGTTTGAGCACTTTGTGGTCCTCTATTTGTCATGGATCCATTGACCTCTGTTCTGACTGTCACATCTGTGACCTCTGCTTTGTTCTGTTTTATACCGTAGTTATGATTATTTATTTACATGATTTCTGTATTCTGCCACTTTAAATAAATTGTCATTTTAAATTAAATTATGCAAATTTTTTAGCCTAACTATTTATCCATGGTTATTTTGTATTCCCTACACTTTTGGCATAATATTTCTCACTCTGCTGTGTGCTTATAGCTGTTACCCTTTCAGGTGACGAGATGTAAGGGAAACCCATAACCCCACAAAATGGAACTTGCACATGGACTGATGTTGAATCACTATTTTATCTTTCTTTTTTTTTTTTTTTTTATATTTTTGCTCCCTTTTGTTTCTATTCGGGGCTGGTCACTGAATAATAAAATAATAAAAGCCCTAGAAATGTATTTCCTCTTTCTTAAATAGTATCATGAAGTAAAATTTCTGTTTAATTATTTTTATCTTCTCTTGCGCAACCTAATTTGCTTCGAATAAGAATAAGTTAGTAAGTTGCGATTCCAACCCTAAGCCCTGGGGTTGGGTCGTGACAGAAGGTGCAGGGGATTAGCACTTACTAGTTAAATTTGCGACTTAGGCGCACTTAATATCTCCATGACATCCTTTTATGATTTAGTGAATATGAATTAGTTGTGAGTCATTACCTAGTTAGGCCTAAACCTTTAAAACTTGTCTTCGAGAACTCACACATTAGGATGATTGGAATTAGTTTATGATATTGATCATGAACTGGTGGCTTATTATACTTAATCACATTAATGAGAAGATGACATGGATGGTTGGAGTAGGCCCTCTCAGGCCCACTTGTTTGTGACATCTTACTCATATATGAATGTGTAACTTTGTTCGCAATGGTTGCGCACATGTAAGTAGGAAAGCTGCAGAAGGGCATTTGTATTGGCACATTTAGTCCACTGTGATATTTGTGACTGAATATGTGTAAAGGTATGATAGCTAGCCTCAATCTCGACACATTTATAGGTTATGATACGCATCTAAGTCAAGACTATTTGATCTCCCCTAAATCAAAAGTTTTGAGATAATTTTTGACATTGCACATATGAGGTTGAGATCAATCAGATAACAACTTTTGTGCTTTTAGTTTTGACCAAGGTGACAAGTATCTATTTGAGTTATTTTTAGAAAGCTCTGTGAAAAGAAATGGATGCTTGAAAAATTGATTATTCCTAGTACTCGGCAACACAATGGTGTAGTAGAGATAAGGAATTAAGTATTGTTAATGTTAGGTGGATAATGGCGCAAAATGTTTCCAAATTGGGAATTGCACTTTAGTTTGTTGCCTATATTCCTAAGTAAGTGACCTCTATATTAGATTTTACACTCCATTTGAGTAAGGGGTTAGCGGAGAGCCATTTATGGGCAATCTATAACTATTAAGCAGCTTATCTTTATTTTACTTCTCATAAGGTTGCGAAGTTAAGACCTAGGGTTCTATGGCGCATTATTATATGCTATCTTGTAAACATTTAAGGTAATGTGGCGCATTATTGTATGTTGTCATGTAAACCCTCCGGGTCATATGCATATAGCTAAGCAGCTTTGTGGTAGTGTAACTAAGTCACGTAAAGTTTTCTTAGTAAAGGTGATGTGAATAGAGTTTTGGAACTCTATAAGATAGAGAATTTTAAGTATAGTGCTTTATGTAGCCTAGTTGAGAATGGAAAGAAATTTCCAATATACTAGGGATAGTGGGAGTGATATGCCTACTAATGGATTAATCCATTAGAGAAGAATACTCTACATTCTTAGTTGCGTGGTAGCAAATGTGAAATTTTTCCACGTCATCATTGGGTGATTGAGAGGGAAACATTCATGATTGCTCCACAAGATGATAAAGAGCCTAGGATAATGCCAAAGGCTTTAGTCCCCTATTTTTAAAAAGTGGATTAATGTTGCACAATTTAAGACAAAGTCTTTAAGGATTAACCATTTCTATAATTTGGTTGACTTTCCATCATGACGCGAAACTGTTCTAAAGTTATGCGTAATTTGGATAATCATTGTTGAGGTATAAGGCTCGCTAGATACCGAAAAGTTGCACCATTGAGGAAGGTGTAGACCATGAGAAGACTTCCTCCTGGGGAGTGAGGTTATTTCGACTTAGGCTATGATTGACATGAGTTCGGAACATTGATTTATGGATGTTGTGACCCAACTTCTCGTTGGAGAATTTGATAAGTAGATCCGTAGGGATTTACCTTCTGCTTTTATGGTAAAAAGTTAGGAGCGCAAAAAGGTTGCTAGTTCTAATAAATCTTTTATAGCTTAAAACAGTTATCCAAATAGTGGTTCTTAGATTTCGTCGAGCCATGATAGGCCAACGATGATTGATGAAGACCATTGAGGCATGATCAATGGTCAAAAAGAAGTTTTTTCCTTACTTAGTCATTATGAGCCAGGAATTTATAAGGTTATCGCCACCTAAGGTGGGCAGTCCTCTATTTTAGATATAATGGACATGGGTGATGTAATTTATATGCTCGTATGTACGATCCTAAGGGATTATTTTGGGAGAATTTTCGGTTTGTCTTTGATGACTTACATAAGGAATATCCTAGAATGATTCTAGATGCAAAATTGTAAACCCATTAACTTACTTATTGGTAAAAGCCAGAGCCTTAGCTATTGAGTGAATCCTCTGATTGTCTTTGGGAGAAATAGATGAGACCTATATTCCTTGGTTTTTTTTTGGTTGTTGTTGTGGGAGCTTGAAGTATGCTATGTGGGTGTATTTGGCATGATGAGTGTTATCTTTGGTAAATGGTCAACTGAGTAGTTTAGACATTGACCTTGCTCATTCGATTGTGGATAGAATGCTTTACTAGTAGTATATTAACTTGCCCCTTATAAGATTCAATGCGCTAGTTGGCGCGCATCTTGAATGAACGCAGATTGGTCACCAAAATATCTTTAGAGAGGTAATTGCGCAAGAGGTAGTGATCTTGAACCATTTCACGTGAGGCGCAAATGGTGGATTCTGTTGTATATGCTTATCGCAAGAAGTGCTAATAAGGTTTATGTTTGGAATCTAGAATTGCGCAGACTGTGGTCGTATTTTTTAAAATTGATCATTTATTTGTTGTGAGATGATGAGATGTTGACACTATTTGTGTCATAATGATTAGCAGATGATGATGTCAGTAGGCAAGATTGACTCACTTACACGAGCAATCGCCCTTTGGCACTTGGGAGCGAGTAAGGATGAGACTAGTGGTTTATTTTTATTTAGAGCCAAGAGAGGCTTAAATTATCCACTATGTATGTCGCCTTGGTTATAACCAAGATGAGGTCGTGTTAAGGACCAAACATGGATGTTAGTAGCCACTTTCCATGTTGTGCCTGTTATGATTAGCCAGATGGGAGATCTTATTTGGCACCTGAAAGGCGAGCAAATAGAGAATTCGGGTTAGGCGTTAGAAAGCGACTAGACTAAGATCTGTACAATGTATTGAGTATGACGTCACTCTTTTGGAAGAGTTACTCCACTATAGCATGTATTCATACTATATGTGCTTGGCGACCGAGTAATAAGGTGAGAGAATGGATCCCTGATTCCTCACCGTGTGAGTCTTTTGTGTCATTATTAATATGACTTTCATTTATGTACCCTTTTGTGACTTTTGACTATGTCATAAGGTAAGAGGTTGATGTTCTGCTACTTTGGTATGTTGCCTGCAGTCATGTATGATTCGGCCTTGAGGGACATCACTGGGAAAGCGGTCAATCCCAAACTAAATGGCATGAGGGTAAAGGGAAGATCATCTAGTATTACACCATTGTTGTATATTCACTGCCAGCAACTCACATTGCTCTGTATGAGTGTAGACGGCCCGAACTCCGCTCTGTGCGCGAGGGCGCGAATTGTGGTTCTAGCTACTACAGTTCGAACCCGTGTCACGGTTTCGAATCTAATCTCGCAAAGTGCAATGTAAGACTAATAAATCACCAAAGAGTCAAAATTTGGCAAATCGTTTTGGAAAATCGATTTTAATCAAGAAGTGCCAAACATGGACTACTTTGCCAGATTTCAGAGTTGCTATCTAAATATTTTATTTTGAAAAATTTAGGAAACCCTTACTCGTGCCTAAGGCCACGTGTCTGTCATCACCAAAATTGCCTCGGCTCGGGAACTTGGGTACGAGAGGGGAAGGTCCTGAAATGAGCACCCCCGCTCGCCTGATCAAAGATCGGCCTCTACTAACATGATATGTTGTTTTTGAAAACACATGCGTTCTTATTCCGGTTATTAATCTAGAATTATTATGTGATGCGCACAACATATAAGTATAGACTAGATCACCTAAATTGGAACAAAACATCTCATGTTTATTTGTTTAAAAATGGTTTGAAGGTGCTACTCGTAAGTAGGCTAAGACGCGAATTTTGCCACCCTTAAGTGGGCCTAGAAAACATGGTGATTTGCCACTTCAAGTGGGCTTAAAACTCGTATTTTGATAAATTGTTTCAATTCAAGCAATCCAACCTTCATCCACAGGCATTCATGCAGTTATATTAGTTAAGCAAATAGCCTCATGGCAAGCATGCTAACATGGCAACATACACATCTCATGCAGTATGCTAAAGCATAAAAGCTTACCTAGTACACCGAGCCAAAACAAAAGCTAGTTAGTAATCAATGCATGATCCTAGCTATGTTATCAATGCCTAATGCAACACATGCGAAATGCAATAAGATAGGCTCGGCTACCTAAGATGGCATATGAAATGCAACAATTGATACATGTATTCAAATTGAAATTGAAATACAATGCAGTTTGTATGATGCGCCGAGCTCGGTGCATGCAAGACGAATGAATGAATGCAAACATGCTAGCATAAGGATGCTAATTGAAATATGTCCTAAAACTAACCATCGAAAGCGGTTAAGTAAAAGGGAGAAAAAAATGGGGGTTGGAAGACATGCATCACACACACGCACATTTATTACAAAAGTTGTGCCCTCTCGACGGAGGGTCCGAACAATAAGCTAACTAGCTAATCTAAGCTAATTAAACTAATTATTACAAAACGAAACTAATTAACTAACAAGTTAACTAATTATTACAAAACAAGCTAATTAGCTAACTACACTAGCTAATTAAATACAAATGAGTAGCTAAACGCATTAACTACTTAAGCACAGAACCAAAGTGTAAGCTAGCTAAATAAAGCAGTTAAAAGGAGCCTCGGGTCGAGAAGGGCATGCATGCTCGGTCACCTCGTTCGAAAATCCATCGCTATGCCCTAACTTGCCTCTGTTTGCATTTGTTTTCAAAGCACTTCACAAAGCTTCAGGTAGTTTCTACTCCAACATGGAGACCTCTAGGAGCATTGCCGACCACTTATTGGTGGTGTAGACCACTTCCATTTGCTGCAGACCAGAAAAAGTGGTCGGCCAGTTACTTTTTTTGGTCTGCTGACCAGAAAATTCTACACAACTCCATTTTGCTGCAACAGAGAACAAGAAGGGGCACAACAGTGTATTTGCAAGGTATGTGTGCACAACCACTCTCCCTATCATTACTTAAGCTCAAGGGAGTGCGGTTCTTGACTCTCGGGCGACCAACCGAGCATCGCAATATACGATGGCTGAGAAGTCGAGTTTGTACAATTCAATGTCAATGAATGCACAAATAACAAATAAGGGCCTTAAACTCTATCATGCTTGATCAAGAGTGTCGGCGACCGAGAAATGAGGCACGTTTCATCACTTTAAGTATGAAATGTCCCTCGTTTCTCATGTTTGGATTTACACACTATCCAAACACAATGCAATGCAACATGATCAACCTATCAATGCTAATGGTTTGTGCAAGACCCTATCATGTGAATAATGCATGCATGGCATGTTTAGGACCTAAGGTATCAAGACAAGTGAAGTGTATCACACATGAAGCATGCAAGACAATGCACAAATGGCCAAACCAAACATGGACAGACCTGAGATACTTCAAAACAGTGGCCAAAACTCAACAAAACCTAGGCACAAAGAGCATGGAATGCATATTCAACTCATGGCTCGCAAGCAAGGCATAAAGGCACAACTCTTAGACGCAATTAAAGAGTGACATGCATGCGAATATGGCAATACTACATGCTCTGAAATGAAGTGTTAAATGATGCCAAATCATCTAAACAACACAAATGAGGCATGCTAGGAGGCCTAGAGCATAAGTCTAGTTAAGAGCAATACACAAGGAGCATGCAATACTAAGCTTAAACCATTAAACCAACTTTGGACAGAGCTTAACCATGCCAAGTTAAGGGTCAAGAACATGCTGAAATGGAGCCAAGACATGCTAGAAAGACATGCTACTTTGCAAGGCTACAAGTAGGATTACACTACAAGTACAAGAAGCATGCAAGAGGTGACCAAGACAACCCAAAACAGAGTCATGGCCGGTCTGGAAAGTCACAAAAATGAGCCTAAACAAAGCCTCCAAGAAGTAGAAACACATGCTCTTTTGGAGGGCCATCAACACAAGCACACAAGAGAAGAGGAGGGGGGGACAACCCCCTCCTATTTGGGGCCTCAAAACCAAGTTTCCACCACTGAAATTCCTCTGAATTTCAGTGGTAGGAAGGCCAAACAAAGGTGATTACAAAGGCCTAAAGTGATGGCCCAAAACAAGGCCAAACAAGGCACAAGAGGGGGTATACCACCACCAACACCAAAGAAGCCTTAAACAAACATTTCAAACACTTAAAAAAGAAGCTTTTTGCAGTAGAAAGTCAAACCAAAATAAGCATGCAAGGGTGGCCTAGTAAGCAACTACAACAAGGCTTTAAGAGGATTAGAGACTCACCCTTGAAGAATCAAAGCAAGACAGCAACTTCTGAGGCAAAAACCAAACCTTGAGCTCCAAACAAACCTCCAAGAACCTCAGTCCAAGATTGAAGGTGTTTTACTATGTGTTTGTGTGTAAAAGTGTGAAGAAAAGGCACTTTCAAGCACAAATATAGAGCAAAGGAAGAAATATAGAGATAGAATATATGTATAGCTCTCAGCCAAATTTTCTGAACCTAAGGCAAGAGAGATGAGGTTCCCTCTTATAGAACATCAAGCATCAAGCTTGTTGAACAAGCTTTAGGCTCCAAACAATTGCTCTATACACGTGTATGGAGGATACTTTCTGTGCCCAACAGCTGGCACAACTGGCAAGAAAATATTTGCAGGAAACTGCAAGAAAGCTGCCGACCAGTTGAAGTGGTCGCCCAGCTACTTGCACTGGTCAGCCGACCAGTGAAAGTGTCTGCAAGGAGACCAAGTGATCGGCAAGGGGGGAGAGGTGCTCTGCACTAAGAAAACAAGGTGGTGTCATGGCTGCCGGCCACTTTTGGTGGTTAAAGACCACCAAGACCAGTTAGCAGACCAGAAAACTGACTGGCGGGAAAGAAAAGTGGTTTTCAGGGAGAGAAACTAGTCTTCAACCTTTATTCCACCTTCCAAGCAAGGAAAACAAGGTTTGTGCCAAAAACAAACCAAAAAGGAAGAAATACGAAAGTCCGCGGGTCAAGGCACACAGCCGGAAGCATCGAAAACTACTCTACGGGCACCAAAAGTGGTCTACGAGAGGAAAAAGTAGTCTACGACTACAAAAAGTGGTCTACAAGACCTCTGTGTCCCTCTAGGCAAAGGCAACAAGGCATAGTTCGAAAACCAGGCAAAGAGGAGAACGTTAAGCGGTCCCGAGACAAGGCAGCCGAAGACTCCGGAAACTAGCCTATAAGAGAGAAAAGTGGTCTACGACCACAAAAAGTGGCCTATAGACCCCTCTCTCCCTCCAGGCAAGGGAAACAAGGCATAGTCCACAAACCAAGCCAATACACAAAGAGTTCAGAGGCCCGGAGGAAAGGCACTCAGCCGAAAACTCCGGAAACTCGAGACGAGCACAAACATGTGTAATCATCGAGCGCTCAATCGATGATGTCTGAGTCTTAAGGTCGGTCAAAAATGGGGTGTCTACAATGAGAGGTGGATTGAGTGTGAATATATTGCAAGAATTGAGAGGGTTAAACATGCTTTTTTGAGGGATTAGAGATGTTTTTTGGACCAGTGTAATTAGATAGGTCTAGGGTATATGAGACATTATTTTTATTTTCGGGTTGATGTCTCTATGCTGGCTCATTTTTTGAGTTCTAGTATAGAGCTCCCACATGCGGGTATTTCTCAACGGTCGCACGATTTATTAGCTAGCATAGGATTGTTCAATATTTGGGGAGATTAAGATAGAGATGTGGCAGTGTCACGCCAACTCATGTGCAAGTGGGAGATGTTGGAAATTGGGTTGAGTATTGGACCGGAATTTGGGTGCCCATGTGGCATAACCCATGACTCATTCAAATTACCTATGTAATTTGATTTCCTGATTATCCTATTTGTTAGGATAACCCTCTATCTATCTACATCTATTATATTCTTATGAGATATGGATAGATAGATATATATGGTTATATATTTGATTATATATGTGAGTGATATAGAACATTAGATACGTTTTATTGTTTTTACCCATAACATTTTTTCCAATACTCTCTCTCTAACTCTCTTCCATATTAGAAAACGATCTAGCCTTTGCATTGTGATTTAGAGTGGGTGATACTCATACTGTGGTATCACCCCATTGCTAGGTGTTCTTAGTTCGTGATTAAAGAAGCACGTGATTTACCCACAAGGTTCTTCGTTTCGGATTCTATCACACAAGGTATGGTTTGAATCGTTTTACCTGCTGTTATATATATCTTACGGATTGACAACGAGCAAAAATATGCTTACTAGTAATATTTTGAACATCGTTTTTCAAAACATATTTAGCACTTTTACAATCAACATGTATCAAGAATTTGTGATTTAAAATATCATCTTGAAATTTACTAACATATAATACAATAGATAAAATTTCTTTTTTAATAGTACTATAATTTTTCTGTATTTTGTTCCAAACACTAGAATGAAATGAGTAGGCTGTTCAGAAGACTTAAGAGTGACTTTCTAAAGGAGGATTCCACCAGAACCAATGTCAGAGGCATCAATTTGAATGAATTCTCAGTCGGAATACCAAGACAAGGCAAAGTTTTGACATATTTCTTGACTTGTTGAACAATATCAGTATGACTAGAAGACAATGGAGGATGATTATCTTTCAACCGATCAAAAAGAGGTTGACAGGTTTTCCTAAGGTCTTGATAGAATTCAGCAATGTAATTAAGAGAACCAAAGAATTGTTGTAACTGGGTTTTGTCTAAGATTTCATCAGGAAACTTAGAAGCAAATTCAATAGATTGACTAATTGGAAGAATAGTACTTTGGTATATGTCATAACCTAAAAATCTGACCTTGGTTTGAAATAACTTGATTTTAGGTGCAGAGATGACTAAGCCATTATGTTTGATAATCTGAAGGAAGGAGTGGAGATGTTTCCAATGTTCATCTATTGACTTGAAGAAAATAACAATGTCATCTATGTAAACAATAGAAAAACGACTAAAAGGATTAAATATTTCATTCATGATATTTTGAAATTCACTAGGTGCATTTTTTAAACCAAAAGACATGACATTCCATTCATAATGACCAAAAGGTATAGTAAAAGCAGTTTTATATCTATCATTAGGGTGAATTTGTATTTGTCAAAATTCACTTTTAAAATCAAATTTACTAAAGATGACAGCTTGATTAAGTCTTTTAATTAGATCTTTTTTTTTTTTATTATTGGGGATTGGATATCTTATCTATTCTAAAACTTTGTTTAAAGGCTTATAATTAATGACAAGTCTTGAGACGCCACGTTCAAGTTCACCATCTTTATTAATATAAAAAGCAAGGCAAGACCATGGGGATTTACTTTTACTAATGATTTTATTATTAGTAATTCAATAATTTCTTTTTTTATACATTTTTACTAATTCATTACTCATTTGGATTGGTCTGGATTTAGTAGGAATTAATTGTCCATTAAAATTTTTAATATAAGGAAGTGTGACGGTATGTTTTTTCCTATGCCAGAAAGTGCTAGGTATAGTAGAACAAACGGTAGTCTCTAAATTACTTTTAAATTGTTCAATTTTGGAAATAAGAATATGATTTTTTAATTGAGATTCAACTCTTTTGTAGTTTACTTATTCTTTGAGAAATTTTAGATGTTTTGTTAATTGATTAATAGATTGGGATATGAAATATTCTTTTAGTTGATTTAATTCTCGGATTTTAGGAGGAGTTAAAAATTTGAAGGTTATTGTGTGACCAAAGGCTTGTGTCGTGATACCAGAATTAGTAGTGGTAAATGGATATAATAGGAAAATAAATGGGGTGCCTAGAATGACTTTATCTATCATGTTTTTTACTAGGATGAATCATGTTTTAAAACATACATTGTTTTGACAAATATGAATCTTGGGTAATTTATATTTAATATGCATTCGACTCCCATTAGCAGAGCTTAGTTGTTCACTAGTTTTATGATCATATTTTGTGGGGATTAAATCTTATTGAATACAGTTTAAATCAATACCTTTGTCAATCAGGGCTATGACTTCAATCTCAAAGTTATTAATTATAAGTTTGATTTTTGAATGCCATTTTTGAATATTAATTCTATTGATTATATTTAATCTATAATTTTCTTGATTATCATTATCACTATGAGATTTGGTAGATTGATTATCAAAGATAACGCGGTTGGGATTATGACTAGTACTAGATTTATCAGAGGAAGTATCATTATTTTGAAATCATTAAGACCTTTGTTAAATTTTAATATTGCAATTTCGTCTTCTAATGACTTATCTTTATTTTTTAATTCTTTAAGAGTTAATTTAATTTGATTTATTTCTTTCTGTAAATCTTGTAAAGTCACTTTTTTATGTTGAGCTTTTCTAAATCTTTCCCAAGTAGTAGTAAGCCTAATGATTAGTTTATTTTGATGAGGTTTCTTATCTTTATTCATTAGTAAAGATTTTAATTTATTAGTATATTTTCTTTTCAATTCAGGATTGTCTAATTTATTGATTAATTCAATTATTGAATCTTTTTCTTGTTGTGATTTACGAAGAACATTGATTTGTTCACAGCAAGTATCATTATATCCTAATTCAATTTGATTATTATCAGTAATATCACTAGGACAATAGTAATTAGAAGTATCACTGGAAAAGGGTAGGTTTACTAGTTTCACTAGATGAAGTACTAGATGGATGAGGAGATTGGTTGTCTACTTTGAATATTTCATGGATTAGCATTAATCGGAGGTCGGGGTTATTACAAATTGAGTTTGCAGAACTTTCCATCAATGAACCTGAGTTGAAGTTTGTGACTTTTGATGATGCAATAGAGGAGCTTGATGATGTTGATCATGATGCTTAGGACTTAGATGCTTAACTTTTGGACTAGCTTGATTTGATCTTTTGCCTTTTCATATATTGATGTTTATGTAAAGACTATAATCTGTTTTTATCTTTTTGTCTTTTGACATTTTGTGGTGTGGTGGAGATGATTAGTCAACTATGAATAAGAATAGTTGACTTGACATATAAAACTTATCATTTTTGTAAATCTAAATTTGATCATCACAGTCAACTAGAATGTAGTTTTTTTTTATCATAACGCTTATATTTGTGACATCATTCACAATTCGAATTTATAATATGCTGCAATTAGGGCTACAAATTAATCGAACTGTTCATGAACAAACTTAGCTCTGCTCATTAATGGCTCGGCTTAGTTTGTTTAGTGAACGAGCCTAATATTCAAGCCGAGCTCGAGTCTAGTTCCTTATTGAGCCAAGCTCTAGCTCAATAAACGAGCCCGATAAATAAACGAGCTGAGCTCGAGCTCAGCAAAGCTCGGCTCGGCTTGGTTCGTTTGCAACCCTAATTGCAATTATTATAATATAGAATATTATAGGTGTGGTAAAAGTTATACATATTTTAAACTTGATCAAGTAAGCATCCATATCATTTTCTTGTCTTTTTTTGCTTAATTTATATTTTATACATAATATTTTTTTATATCTTGCCTAAACTAATGGTGATAAGGAATTATGCAACTAAAATGATGGAAGAACATGTGAATTGTGGGAGGTTGGAAGCACTAATCAATCAGGTATGTGCCTAGGTCTTACATTCATTTCATAACAAATTACTTTTTTCTTTTTCTATGTATTTTTTTAAACTTTAACTATCTGGGTATTGATCATCATAACACATAGATTATGTAGTTAGTCACAATAAATAAATAAAAAATATTAATACTTTATGTGCCGTGTCCCCGTATCCGTATATATTTTTTGGACATTTTTTAGCCGAGTCCCTGTATCCTTACACTACAAGAATTCACACATTTGCCGACCACTTTTGCCGACCAAAAAAATTTTGGTCGCAAAAAAATGACATTTGGCGACCAAATATTAATTAGTCACGAATGATCATTATTTTTGGCAACCAAATATTATTGGTTGCAGAAGGTTATATTTTGGCGACCAAAAAATATGTTGGTCGTAGAAAGTGGTATACTTTTGCCGACCAACAACAAATTTGGTCGCCGAAGGTCACATATTTTTTTGCGACCAAAAATTTGGTCGCGAAAAACTTATTTTCAGCGACCAAAAAAAATTAGTCGCCAAATTAGTACTTTTGCCGACTAATATTTTAGTCGCCGTTGATTGAGATTTGGCGACTAAAAAAATTTGTCAGTGAAAGAACCTGTTTTTGCGACTAATTTGAGAGTTTGGTCGCCAAAAGTTCGGGGGGAAATTTGAAACGTGGGGCGGGAATTGAATTTTTTTATCTTTAGCAATCTGTTAGCTCACAAATTTTCATTTTCTCCTCTCTCATCTCTCTTTGAAATAGGTGTGACACAAGCCAACAAACAACACCGAACCACTCTCTCTCTCTCTCGTCTTTGCGTTCGATTCGAACCCTAGGCACATTGGATCAATCATTCGGAGTCTCTCTTGGATCTTCAATCAATGGCGTCTTGATCTGGTAATCAATATTTTGCTCTTTATTTCGTTCTTGATTTTTCACATGTTTGGTTGCTGAGAAATAATCATTCGGAGTCTCTCTCGGATCTTCAATCAATGGCGTCTTTATTTCTTTCTATATCATGTTTGATTTGTCACGATTTGAGATAATCTGAGTGTGCACTTATGAGTTTTTATCATTGCTTTGAATCGGAGGGATGCTAGGGAAATTTGAAATCGATCTCTCATTCCCCAAATTCACTCACGACTTTAAAGGAGAGAACTTGTGGGTTTTGTGTTTGAGTTTATCATATATATGATAATGGTTTTTAGGATATAGAACTTGATTGAATTTTACAGTTTGTGCATTCAATTTATAGAGATATCTAGATAGATTTTATACTATTCCATTAGTGACATTGTTTGGTCATTTTTAGGTCTGTGGATAATTTTTTGGTCAGAATTTAATAGGATTTACAGACTACAGGTCTTCATACTTTTTATGTTTTGGGAAATTTAATAAATTTTAGAAGTAGGTTGTTTGACAGTTTAGAAAGGTGTTGTTCGATTATTTGGTTGTCATTATTTTGTAAGTAGCTGCTGCCAAGATCTTAGGGAAGCATCTATCCATGGTGTTAAAGGAGAGTTGGAAAATCAGCTTGATGGGAGAACAGAGTATAAAATAACTGTAACAGAGCAAGTTAAACAATCAAAACTTTGGTTGAAGTTATTAGACAAGTTCTTTAATTGGAAAGCCAACATCAATGGCAGTATTCCGTGCCCACCAAAGGAGTATGGCAGTTGTGGTTGCCTGTCATTGACCTTAAAACGAAATTTTAAGATGAATTGGGTTGCAAAACTGGTAAAAAATTACGAAGAAATGGTTATTGGTTGTAAGGTTTATGTTACTGGTAGTTCACGAGAAATTGGGTTTAACTCTAGGCTCTTCGAATATGCAAATAGAGAGAACTGCAATGACAATTTCTTGTACTGTCCAACTTCTGAAGATATAAAAGTTGATGGGATTGCAGATTTTAGAAAGCGTTGGATCCGGGGTGAATCTGTTATTGTCAAGGAGGTTTGTGATGGCTTGTTAATGTCAAGCTGGGATCCCATGGTTATATGGAAAAGAATTCGAGAGACAACAGAAGAGAAAATGAAGGATGATAGCAGAAATGTGAAGGCTACAGATTTCTTAGACTGGTTTGAGGTAGCCTTCATCAAACTCCCAATTATGGAATGGATAAAACTGACCCCTGATTGTTTATATTTTGTATATTGTTTCATCTATTGTATCTGGATATCATTTATTGTGTTTTATTTTTTTTATTTTTTATTTTTTCTCTTCATATTATTGGGTTGGGTTGATAATTTGCTATTATGCTATGCCAAATGCTCTGATATCTGCCTGTTGTGCTTGATGTGTTAGTAAGTAACTATTGAGCTTGGTCAGTTTATCATGGGATACTCAAAGGGTTGAATCCATGAAAATGGTTGGCCACAAATGTTAAAGTTGAAGGACTGGCCTTCCCCAACTGCTCCTGAAGATTTTTTGTTGTATCAGAGACCCAATTTCATTAGTAAACTACCATTGCTTGGGTACATCCATTCCAAGTGGGGTCTATTAAATGTTGCTGCCAAATTGCCTCATTATTCCCTGCAGAATGATGTGGGCCCTAAGATTTTTATTTCTTATGGGATGAATGAAGAACTTGGTAGAGGTGATTCAGTGAACAATCTCCATTTTCAGTATGCGTGACATGGTGAGTTCCATGTTCTCCTTTCTTAGTGACCAATGTCCATCGTCCTTTAAGAAATATCTTCCCTTTGCATCTCATATGATACAATGGGTGGTAGTTTTGCAATTTCTTCCATTACCTATGCTTTTCTTCCTTTTGGCTGTATGCCATTATTCCTAAACATTTATAAGTGAATTAAGGAGTGAAAATGCTGATAAAAACAATTAAAGGAGTAAAAGTGTAACTTATGCTTGAAATTATATTTGTTTTGCTCCTGATTTAGGTGGATTCATAATTTTAGATAACACTATTTTAGGGTTAAATCTTGAATATATTATTTTTTTAAGTTAAAATCTTGAGTAGTCTATTTATAGTTTCATATGTAAGTTTTGAAAAGTAGAATTTTTGCCATCTTGAATTAGTTGGTTTTCAGGTGGGGATGATACATTCTTGGACCAATTTTTGGACTTTGTAAAGCTTCTACTGTAGTTTGATGTGTAGGTTCACTTTTTGTACATGGACACCTCCTCGGTGCTCCTTTTTTATTATAATAACACATACATTCTTACTTAAAAAAAGTAGTTGCATATCAAACTTATACGCTACAATCTAAGGAGCCGAATTATGTACCAGGTGAACACATCTCCATTTTGCATATTGAATGATTCATGGAGCTGCTTGCCTTCGAGTGTTATCACAATTGAACTTGTGTAGTAGTGCTAATGCAACCACCTGAATTTGTGCCATCTTTAACAAAATACCCCTGAATGTAACGTTTGGTTACTTTACCCTCTGGTGGTCTCTTGATTTAATGTGAATTTGTGAAGTGGTGGAATAATTTGAAGAACGATCTCCTGAACTATGGTCAGGTATACCTTCTGGTGCATACATGTGAAGTAAAGTTAAAAAATTGGCAGCGGAGGATTATGCTTGTAATGTGCCCAAGCTTTGTAATGTGCCCAAGTTAAAAATTTGAAATTTTCAGAAAAATAATTTCAGGGCAAATAACTCATCATTTTTTTTATCACTTTATTTAATTGCTTGGTTTTGCATTTATATATAGGATGGTTCTTTTTGCCGAGTGTTCAAGGCTTTACAGCCTTTTGAGAAAGAAGAGAAGAAAAAGGTATTTGCTTTTATAATATTTATCTATCTGATTCTTCCCCAATTGTGTTGTTTGTGCCAAG
Source organism: Camellia sinensis (assembly GCF_055761805.1). Classification (NCBI taxonomy): domain Eukaryota; kingdom Viridiplantae; phylum Streptophyta; class Magnoliopsida; order Ericales; family Theaceae; genus Camellia; species Camellia sinensis. The sequence continues at coordinate 13,078,528 of NC_138965.1, forward strand.
AGAACTAAACTGGATAAAAGACACTGGAACAAAATTTACTTAAGTTGACAAACTACACCAGTTTTGTCCAACTAGATTTCTCATATATAAGTTCTTCAAATTACATTTAAAACATAAAAAACTTACAAAAGAATCTATGACTGACTAAATAGGTCCAACAAATTCATAGGAAGAAGCAGCGTTTCATTTCCCAAATCAGAAACACACCCCAACATGAGGTAAATGCTCACTTCTGTTTCAGCATTTTTCAGTCATCAATTTGTTCCAATTATTAGAAATTAGTTTCAATTTTATGTTATGTTCTATCCTTTTTTCCCCCTAGTAAATGTTCTGATATGGTGCTAATATAGAAATCTTCTATCTTTAATTTGAATTGATTTGACATTACATTTTCATTTTCACTATTAAACATGCATTAATAAATCTTTCATTTCCCAAATGATGTTGTTCTAAGTTGCCCACAACTTATAAATTTTGATTATTACCTTATTTTATTTTTGAGATAGTCAATGCAATAGACCAATGTTGCAATAGACCAATGTTGCCTCATCGTATACTTCTGTAATATTCCTTGCAGAGTGACATCTAGATCTTTGTTACAGATTTGATGTGAAGTTGCTTGTTTTTTTACAGCATTACAACATGTTGTTACATTGTTTTGCAATTGCTGAAATTGTCAAATGGAGAATCTTCAGAAGATCCAATATATTACGTTTTAATGCGACGCCCTAACAAGTAAGTACCAAAGACTTTGATTAATAATGAAAAAAAGAAAATTAGTGGTTGATTCATATTTATATCATAGCTTATTGTCAATTAAATAAAGGCCGTACTCAGCACAAGACTCCTGCTTTGCAGCAGGGTTTGGGATTCAATTATTGATTTCTCTTCTACTGTCTTTCATAGTATTTGAGAGTGAAGCTTTTCTCCGTTATCTTTCAATAGACCGTATTTAGTTATTTGCATTGAGTAGGAGAAACATGATATAATATCCTCATTGGGTATATTGACCTGCTTGTTGAGGTTTAGCCATGGTTACTAGAATTCCATATACCAAAACAATCATCTTTCTAGTAACATTGGTCCTGATTGGTTGAATGTAGGAATTATCTTGCTATTAGTGAATGAGAACAGAGAAATGTGGATTGTTATATTTTTGAAGTCGAATCACATTTTTGGTTAATTTGCTGCCCAAATTTCATAAATAATCCACAAACAATTCTCTACCACATTGAGTTAAGAAAGTGAGAAAATTTTATATTCTGAATCTATTTCTATATGTGTATTTGCATCAGTTTGAACAGTGTTGTATAAACATATTGTTAGATGTAATCATGGAAGTTGGAAATATATCATCAATGCTAGAGACAATGTTGTTTGCTGCATTTGGTAATCTTTCAAGCATATCAAGGTAACTCGTTTCTTAGTTACCTTCTTTGGTCATATTGCCTCAAAAGTCCCTTGTTTGGTTGTGAACTTATGAGAGGAATATATGCAAGGATTTTAAAAATGAATAAGATGACTGCATACTATTGTGTGAACATCCCCCTTTCTGTTTTATCGCTGGGCAACATCTTGATATTTTCATGTTTCCTCTTTCTTTTCTGGCACTCATTCTCATATAATGTGATTTTCTCCTGCATTAAGTAATTTTGTTATTTTAGGGATGGAATGGAACACGAGGAGGTTTTCTGTTGTAACTACAAGAATGATCTTCACTGCTCTGGGTTTTTTGATGCTGGGAACTTTGCTTTACACTCTCTTGACAGATGGCTCTCCATTTTTTTTTATCACTTTATTTAATTGCTTGGTTTTGTATTTATATATAGGAAAAATCAGCAAGGACTGCTGTTTATAGAGATAGTGGATTATACACTTGCTGAACATCCAATTAATAAGGATAGTTGATTGTCCTCTTGCTAAACATTCAACCTTTCGTTTTCAATCCCTTAAGTGGTAATTTGCATATTGTCCTTGCAGATGGTCGAGAAGACAATTATGTGCATGTCTGAGGCCTTTATGGCAGGAATTGCAGCTGGTGCCGTGGAATCAGTTGTAAGCTCTCCGTTTGAACTTATTAAACTTTGTGCACAGGTGAATTCGGCTTCTCGCATTCTGAGTTCTGACACTGTTGCAACAAGGACTGCTGTTTCACCTTTGCTTGCAAGACTATTACCTGGATATTCACCTGATATGAGGACATTGAACCACTCTGTTGGCCTTTTGTTCCCAGAAACATTTGAAGTGGCTAAAACAATATCGATGGGGCCATCATTGGAAAGTGGATCAAAAGTTGGGAAAAGTGGATCAAAAGTTGGGAAAAGTGGATCAAAAGTTCACGAACCAGACGAGCACCCTCCCCAACATGTTTCTTAACAAGTTCACGATGCTAAATTGTACAAGACTACTTGGCAGTATAAGCATTTTTGAGAGGATTAAATATTTTTGGATGGATGTGTATGGATAACAAATATTAGTAGTTTTATTTGTTGATAGCTGCGCATGGATAGCAAATAGTTATGTTTCAAATTGTTATGCTAGATGGATGTGACTTGTGAATGAAAACTTAGAATAATTGTATTGTGTCGAATGTTAATGATTCAGTTAATTTGAATGATGCTTTAAAATTATAGGTTTATTATGGATTAAATGAATTCTTAGGAATTACAGGTGCATTGTTTTCTTGCTTTGGCGACCAATTTATTAGTCGCGACAAATAAATAATTTTTTTTTGCAAAAAATGACAATTGCCGACCAAGAGTTTTGGTCGCAAAAAATACATCTATTGCCGACTAAAACAACTCTTGGTCGTGGAAACTCACTTTTGCCGACCAAAAGTTTTGGTCGCGAAAAGTAACAAATGGCGACCAAATTTTTTGGTCGTGGAATGTCACAATTGGCGACCAAACTTTTTGGTCGTTGAATGTGATAATTGGCGACCAAACTTTTTGGTCGCGAAATGTGTCAATTGGCGACTAAGAAATTTGGTCGGCAAAAGGCGACTTTTTGCGACCAAAGTGTTTTAGTGACAAAATAAATTAGTTGCGGTAATTAAATAATTAGCGACCAAAAATTTAGTCGGCAAATCCAACTTTTACTGACCAACCAAAATTTTGGTCGCGAATTACTTTTGCCGACCCTCAACTGGTGACCAAAGTAGCGACCAAAAAAATTGGTCGCGGATAACTTTTGCCGACCAAAAATAGACTTTTAGCGACCAATTTTTTTGTTGCCAAAAGTGTTATTTCTTGTAGTGTTATTTATACGAATAGGCAAATCTAACACTTAGACACATATCCGTATCCAACACCCGCACCTGAGTCCATGTAACATTGATGAAAACGAGGTTATTTTTGCTGTGGCAGCCATGTGGGTAACAGAAAATAATCCAAAATGGCCAAATCCCTATGGTTAGCATCGAATACGAGTATATAAACTATGCCATTGATTTATTTTCACTGCCTATAATGCTTTAATTATAGTGACTGTAATTTTCTTGTGAGATATTTGAATTCTGTGATTTTGTACCAGCTAGGCTTAATTCCAATGTCTAAACCTAAAAAGTGTGCCCAGCAGCTTCTGAAAATTTTGGATTTTTTTCATTTTCCGTCAATCCCTTGGATCGTTACCTTTAAAATCTCTTTCTTACATTGCATACCACCCATATGAATGTTTTCTCATGAATTAATTATCTTCTTAGTGCAGTTCTTTGCATGTAAGTATTAGTAACTGTGTCTTGACCAATTTGGATTGCCTAGCTTTCAATGGAATGTTTAGAACTGCCCCTTTGAATTTTTTTTCTTATATTATTTATTGTTAATCAACTAGTTGTAATTGGTTTCTGTGTCAATTTACGTGAGAATTTGATTTATATAGTCATATTTACATTTTCTCTGTTGGAGTGTCTCGTATATTGTGAAAATTTGCCTTTGATGTTGATGTTGTTGCATATGATCACTAGAGCTTCCCTATGATATTAATTCTTTTAACTGGATTTGTTGAAATTGTTTGTTTCTCATGTATTTCAATGTTTAATAAAGTTTTGTTTTAGGTGTTGTATAATTGTGAACTCGGCAGTTTGGATGGTTGTACGGGGAGCAAATATCCGGTGTTGTTTGTACTCCTTGTATCCAAGCTTTACTTCACTCCAATTAACTTGCGAGCACAACGACAGTGAACAACCTGGTGGTGTGTTGCCGGAAAATCCCTTCGACGAGCAAGTTAATATACTTCTAGAGAGAGAGAAGATTATAAGTGGTGGTTGAGCTCTCACTTGTCCATCCCCTCTATGGAGGCGCAACCTTGTTTATATAGGCTCTATTTGGTTGTGTTCTGGAAATGTGATTCCATGTGTGTTTTTGAGTTGCGTGTTTGTTTACAGTTTTTAAAAATCAATTCCACGCTTTGCTTTGAAAACTCTGTCACCCGGATGTCCCCCCGGATGTCCTACAGGACGTCCCCGCCAGTGAATTTTTTTTTTTTTTTGGAATTGGCACATGTTATGTTTTATATATTAAATAAAAAATATTTTCTGAATTAATTTTTTTTTTATGAGTTCTGTATAGAATTTTGAGTTGTGTGTTTGATTATGAGTTGTTAGTTTTTGTATCAAATATCACATGTCACATCAAAAATTTCCTACTCAATTTAAAATTCTTTTTAAAACTCTTTTCAAAACTCATAACCAAACAAATTTTCTACACTCAAATCATAATTCCAAAACTCACAAACTCAAAATACAACTCATATTCTCAAATCATATTTACAAAACTCTACCAAACGCAACCATAGTTTCTGCGCGTGCTTTCGTGCCCATTCCTCTCGAGACGCGTGGACCTGCTCCTCTCTCACATTTCCCCACGTGTCAGCGCTAAAATAGCTAATCACTACCTAACAAAACCGTCAAACCGAATTAAAGCATATGAACCGCGGAACCTCCTTCCTGCAATGCCGGGGTGTTGCATAAAACCCCCAATTGGGCTACTCCTAAAGCGGCATCACGGCTCACCGAAATAACCATTCTAATTGACCGGTTACTTTGACAACTTCATTGTGGCTCCTTCCGACCTTCTCAGTCTTGGCCGTTCACCTGCTCGGTTGGTTCGATCCTCGGAAGTTCTAATCCACCTAACACATCGGAGTGCACATGTTCAGCCGAGATATCAGTCTAAGGTCACTTAAGCTACACCGCTCTAAGATTTCGACCGGGGCATGCAATGCATGCACGAGCTTAGCTCGGCCTGACTAGCTTGGCCCAACTTAGCTCGGCCCAATGCCAAATTAGGAAATCTCCCTCTCAATGGTCATTGGAAAGGTACACCTATTTTGCATTGAGAGCTCAATTTGCTTTGATGTTTTTTCTTCATGGTAGCTAAACATGAACTTTGCTTGCATCTGCATTCTAGTTTGTGGTCATCAATGCTACTATCAAAACTGGTTATTTTAGGCTCCATCGATTTGGATTACACTTTGTTTCTGGTGGAAAACATTTTTCCAGATATGTATATATATATTTATATGTATTTTGTAGAAATTTTTTTCTTATGTTTGGTTGTGGTTTTGAAATTAATGTACTAGTTGTGGTGTGGTGGTGGGTCGGCTGCGGTGGTGGTAGGGTACAATAATATGATTGTATTTTCCAATTTGCTGATAAGCAAAGCAGTTGAAAACAAAGTTATTTTAGTTGTTAATTGAAAGATGAGCCCCCTAATAAATTGAGAGGAACTCCTTTAATTTGTGTTTGAAGTTTGAATTTATAAAATAAAATAAAAAAAAAATTGTATTTTTTAAAAAATATTGCCAAATTATAATATTTTGACACTTTAGAATGTCAAATTTTGGTTTTAGCATTGCAGTTTTGTCACCTATCATTGGCACCAAGGATCCTTTAGAGTGTTTTTTTCCTAAAGTTTTCTAAAGTGGTATATTGTGTGGTTGAGATTTAATGCTGAAAAATTGATGTGACTTGTTATTAAATCTCAACCACACAATGCACCACTCTAGAAAATTTTAGAAAAAAAAAAACTCTAGAGGATCCTTGCTCATTGCTCATCTATCATTGGATAAGATGATTTGTAATATCACATGAACGAACTTGGTCTCCAATAAATACAACAATGCCTAAATCAATTTTCTTATGTCATTTAAATAACCTTGTTTTCAAGACTACTAGTAGTAATAATAAATGATTTATATTTATAAAAAAATAAAGTTAAATAATATAAATTATAACAAATATATATAAATTTAGTATATAATGTAATATAATAAACTAGAGAGTGAGGTCGGGTCGGGTCGGGTCGGATTGAAGTATAGAATGGAGAGATAAGGGTGATTGAAAATTTGAAGGAATACATTATATCAATTTTTAATTTGAGGGGATAAAATGAAAAATGGTAATAGTTGAAGGTAACAAAGTGTAATTTACCCTTAAAATAATAAAAAAGTTAAAAGACTAAAAAAATCAAGTGACAAAAAAAAATCAGTCACATATGTTTTTTTATTTCTTTATAAAATTAAAAAATATTATTTCTAAACATATTAATTTTTTTTTACCTCATAAAAAAAATATAACTAAAAAGGCCAAACTCTAGATAGAACCATATTAATTTATTAATAAGTTTTGCTCTAATTTTTAATAATAAATTTATCAATATACAAATATTATAAAAAATTACAATTCAACAATTTATACTTTCTTATCGTATTTCAATACAAACCAACACAAATAAATTAAAAATAAATCAAAACTTATAACAAAAGTCAAAATGTTCAAACCATTTTATTGCTTTAATAAAGTTTTCAGTATTATTATACATAAAAAAAAAAGTCCCAAAATTTTCTATTATCATAACGAGCCTTAAAAAAAATTCACTCAAAATTTATGAATAAATAAGTCCAGTCCATGGAACTCGTAGGCAATTATCTTGCTTTGATACACTAAGCTTTCGTTTAGGATGTGGGTTAATTTTTTAAACTTTTGATTATTTTAGTCTGGGGTTAAAGAATCTCGTTTATGATAGGTTTTTTGATTTTTTTGACTTTTGTAAGAGAAAATATAAAATGATTATGATTTGAATGTGATTTTTTTGTATTGACTTTTTAGCTTATTTTGGGGTTTTTTAGGAAGCGCTAGATTAATATACTTTTTGACTTTTTACAAAAAATATTAAATATGGATTGAGTTTGAAGTGATATGATAGAGAGGTGATGTAACCCAAACAAGATGATTGTGACCCGAATATGATAATGTGTTAAAATAGTATTTGCTATTTTAGTGCATGCCAAACAAATATTTATCTTTTTGTAACTATTTTAGTCCAAACTTTATAGGCCAAACAAAGCCTTACTAGGCGGTTTGCAACCCTAAAAAAGAGTCTAATTTTAGCTTAAAAAAAACTAAAAAGCCACTAAGTTATTTATTACTAGCTAAAAAAGTTAAAGAAAAATGTTTTAAGAGTTCCAAACTATGAGCTCTAAAATAGCTTTAAGGGATGAGTTCTATTAATTGATATGATGTTTTGGTTTTAATTTTTTAAATTTTTTTTATCTCATTAATACTCAATTAAAATTCACAAATTAATAGAATGAATCATTGTTGAAAAGTTAATATATTTGAAGAGTTGCTAAGCAAATTATTAGGAAAAGATCTTGTTTGAAAGATGAGTTTGTAGTAAGAAAAAAATCACTAAAAATTGTCAAATCATTTTTTCTTCACGTTTTTTTTATAAAAAATTTAAAAATAATAAAAAAGTAAATTTCCAAAGATCCTCGAATTCCTAAAAAAAGTCAAACAAAACAAAAAAATTAGACAAATATAAGAAGACACCAAACAAACAGATAAAACCTTATAAATTGTGGGCCAACTGGGCCATGTCCACAACTATGTAGGCCCATAAGTGCTAAATAGAAAGCTCAAGATGGTTAGTTGATTGTACATCGAAAAAACAAAAAAACAAGAGAAAAAGATTGCAAGAAATTAGACAAATACAAGAAGACACAAATGAGAGCACAGAGCTAGTCTGATCATGAAGGTTAGGTCTTATCATGTCCCAATGAACGGTCCACATTTGTCCCTCACTTTTTTACCATAATAGTCTACAAAGCCCTACCTGTTCCGCAACACAGGTAACCATATCCCCACCTTCCCTTGTCGACGTCACCAAATGGGAGCAAAGATTTCCTCCTTCACTTCCCTACTTAATTTCGGCCATCCTTGATGGCCCATTGGGCCAACTTATGGGTCAAATTTTAATGGTTTAAACAGTTTATATTTTCAAATTTATCATTTATATCATATTTATAAAAAATTAAAAAATTAAGTCGATCGAATATTATAAATTATGTGAATTAAAAATTTTATTAAATAATAAAATTATTTATTAAAATTTTTTTAATAAACGATTTTTAATTTTTTTAATATTTGATCAATTTAATTTTTTACAAATATGATATATATAACAAATTTTAAAATATAAACTGTCCGAATCATTGAAATTAGACTAAAAAATAAACCCAATAACATCAGGTAAGAAGTCAAGTAGAGGTGTCAATAGGGATCCTTGCTCACCCAATGGATCTGCGTTTTCTCACGATTACATCGATGAACTCTCTTGAACCACACAATCTCCACCTCTCGAGCTTTCTCAGCCGTTCGATCAATCTCTTATCTGTAATATTTTCATATGCTGTTGTGTGTGTGTGTTTACTGGTTCGGGTAGATGTGTGGAGATTTTAGAGTAAGCGAGCGAGAGAGAGAGGAGAAAATCTTCATTCGGCAGCGCAATCGTTTCTCTCTCTAAAGCCCTAACTTTCTCTCTCTATCTCTATATCTATATCTATATCATCTACACAGACATAGCAAGGTAAGCTTTCTTGATTCTGTTTAATTGTTTTCATCATTTCACTCTCTTGCAAAACCCTAATTTGTTGTATATTACTTATTTATTTTTTGTAATACTATTTGAGATCTAATATTTGTGTATTAATAGTTTGATTTCAATATATATAAAGATCTGACTAGTAATGGTTATGTTTTGATCTTAGGGTTTTGTATTGATCTGTTTTCGATCGTTGCATTTAGGTTTTATTGGAAATTAAACGATAGATTAATTTTAGGTGTTTTGGTTTGTGGGTTTTCAGTGAATCCCGGGTTTTGAAGATCTGATTGGTATTTTTTTTGTGATGGAAAATGGGGTTGGGATTGTTGATGGGTCTCGTTTGGAAGACAAGATTGTGGAACATGAGGCTTTGGATTCGAGAGTAGAAGAAAGGGGTGTGGTTGGGTCTGATGAGTCGAAGGATGTGGAAGTGGACGAAGTTTTTGAGGAGGCGATTGGGGTTGACACACCGAGAGTTTATTCTGTTGTCAATCAAGATGATGTTGTTGAGGAGGTTGGGGATTTGGGTGGTTCAGTAGAGATTGAAGAGAACTCAGATGTGGGAAGTGATCTTGAGAAGTTTGAAGAGGCAATTGGGGTTCCTGTTGAGGTTGGTAATTACGAGGAGGAGCTGCCAGTTGGTGTTGAAGATAAGGTGGAGGAGGGTTTGGTGGGTGGGGAGCCTACTGATGAGGCAGCAGTGCAGGAAGTCATCGATGAGGAAAGTGTAGACGAGAAAGTTGTGAGTGATGAAATGAATCAAATGGAGAATGATGTAATGGTAAGTGCTGGAGAGCATGCTGATATTGCTGCTGCTGGTGAAAATGGACATCAGGTGGATCAGAAGTCTGATGTAGTTGGTGAGAAGTTTGAAAATGATGTTTCAGATATTGTGAGCTTGGAGGCAACACCGGTTCGTGAAATCTCAGGTAATGGACATGCCAACAAGGAGGCAATGCTGATTGAAAAAGAATTAGAAACTGGGGATGCCAAAATTGTGCAGGGAGGTGACCCTGATTTTCAGCAGGAGGTTGGATCGACTGGGGAGATTTTGCATCAAGTTGGAAAGAGTGAGGAAGTGAAGGAGACCTTGGGTTTATTGGATACTGGGCATCAGGATTACAAGAGCTGGGAAAATGAAGATGCTGTAGCTTCTGAGATTCAAATTGATAAGGTTGAAGAAGTAAGGGACAGTTTGGTTAACTTGGACGTGGAACCTAAAGATGATCAGAGTATGGCACTGAAGGTTGAAGTTTCAGCAAGCCCAGTTCTGTTGCATCACAGTGATAAAAATGAGGAACTGGAGGACACAGCTAAGTTGGGTTTGGGAAAACAGGATGATGGTAGTGAACTGAATGGTACTTCAGCTACTACAGATTCAGATCACCATGGAATAAGTTTAAAACCTGAAGATAAGCTACATACTTTTGTGGAGGGAAGGGAAGTAACTCCGGAGGTTGATAAATTTCCTATTTCAGAAGATTCTGTGGTGGTGACTGATGAGAATGTTCAGGCTAGTGCATCTAATTTGGGAGCAAAAAAAATTGAGGGCTATAAACTTCAGCATGCAGACAAAGTTGTTGAAGCTGCCAATGCTGTGGCCAAGGTGCCCGAAAACAAAGTAGCAAAAGATGAGGTCAAACATATTACTCAAGGGAATAGAGAACGTGAAATCAAGCCCGCAGCAGATGTTTCCGTGGCCTCTAGAAAACCTGCAAATTCTACCCCTACACCTGCTCGTCCTGCCGGCCTTGGTCATGCTGCCCCACTACTGGAACCTGCTTCTCGAGTTTCACAGCAGCCTCGGATGAATGGAACATTATCTCAGATGCAAAACCAACTCATTGAAGACCCAGCAAATGGGGAAGCTGATGAAAATGATGAGACCCGTGAAAAACTCCAGATGATAAGAGTGAAGTTCTTGCGTCTTGCTCATCGGCTTGGACAGACTCCCCACAATGTTGTTGTAGCTCAAGTCTTGTACAGACTAGGGCTAGCTGAACAGCTGCGAGGGAGAAATGGGAGTCGTGTTGCTGCCTTCAGCTTTGACCGTGCTAGTGCAATGGCAGAGCAACAAGAAGCAGCTGGGCAGGAACCCCTTGATTTTTCCTGCACAATTATGCTTCTTGGAAAAACAGGAGTCGGGAAAAGTGCAACCATCAACTCCATATTTGATGAGGTTAAGTTTAGCACTGATGCTTTTCAGATGGGTACAAAGAACGTTCAGGATGTTGTCGGAACTGTCCAGGGGATCAAGGTAAGGGTAATTGACACACCAGGTCTTCTACCATCACGGTCAGACCAACGCCAGAATGAAAAGATCCTGCACTCTGTGAAGCGGTTTATTAAGAAAACACCCCCTGATATTGTTTTGTATCTTGATAGGCTGGATATGCAGAGCAGAGATTTTGGTGACATGCCACTCTTGCGTACGATCACTGAGATATTTGGGCCATCAATTTGGTTTAATGCAATTGTAGTTCTAACTCATGCAGCATCAGCTCCACCTGAGGGCCCAAATGGCACTGCTACAAGTTACGACGTGTTTGTCACTCAACGATCTCATGTTGTCCAGCAAGCAATTCGCCAGGCAGCTGGGGATATGAGGCTCATGAATCCTGTTTCTTTAGTTGAGAACCACTCGGCTTGCAGAACAAACAGGGCTGGTCAGAGAGTTTTACCAAATGGTCAGGTTTGGAAGCCCCACTTGTTATTACTCTCCTTTGCGTCAAAAATTTTGGCTGAAGCAAATAAACTTCTAAACATGCAAGATAGTCCACCTGGAAAGGCTTTTGGTACTAGAACAAGAGCACCTCCTTTACCTTTTCTTCTCTCGTCGCTTCTCCAATCAAGACCACAGCTAAAGCTGCCAGAAGAGCAGTTTGGTGATGATGACACCTTAGATGATGATCTGGATGAGTCATCTGACTCAGATAATGAGTCAGAATATGATGAGTTGCCACCATTTAAACGGTTGACAAAGGCCCAGCTGGCAAAGCTTACTAAAGCTCAGAAGAAAGCATATTTTGATGAGCTGGAGTATAGGGAAAAACTTTTTATGAAGAAGCAGTTGAAGGAAGAGAAGAAGCGAAGGAAGATGATGAAAAAAATGGCAGCTGCAGCTAAGGATTTGCCAAGTGACTATAGTGAGAATGTGGAAGAAGAAAGTGGTGGTGCAGCATCTGTTCCAGTTCCCATGCCGGATTTGGCCCTACCGGCTTCTTTTGATTCTGATAATCCGACTCATCGTTACCGGTATCTTGATTCTCCCAACCAGTGGGTTGTGAGACCTGTTCTAGATACTCATGGTTGGGACCATGACATTGGGTATGAAGGTGTTAATCTAGAAAGTTTGTTTGTGGTTAAACAAGAGATACCTGTGTCTTTATCTGGCCAGATTACGAAGGATAAGAAGGATACCAATTTCCAAATGGAAATAGCTAGTTCATTAAAGCATGGCGAGGGCAAATCTACTTCTTTAAGTTTTGACATGCAGACTCTTGGAAAGGACATGGGTTATACACTGCGCAGCGAGACAATGTTTTGTAATTATAGGCGAAATAAGGCAACAGCGGGTCTTTCAGCAACTCTTTTGGGTGATGCCTTAACAGCAGGAGTGAAAGTTGAGGACAAATTAATTGTTAACAAAAGATTCCGGTTGGTTGTGTCTGGAGGTGCCATGACAGGTCGTGGTGATGTTGCTTACGGTGGTAGTTTGGAGGCCACCTTGAGAGATAAAGATCATCCTCTGGGTCGTTCACTATCAACTTTTGGGCTATCTGTCATGGATTGGCATGGAGATCTTGCCTTGGGAGCAAATATGCAGTCCCAGATTCCTATTGGACGGTTTACAAACTTGATTGCTCGTGCCAGTTTGAATAATAAGAGTTCAGGGCAAGCCAGTATCCGCTTGAATAGCTCAGAACAGCTTCAAATAGCTTTGATTGGCCTCCTTCCACTACTGAGAAAGCTATTAGGTCATCCTCAACAATTGCAGTTTGGACAATGATGAAAATTGGGTTATATATGCTGCAGCAGCCATGTGCTGGGTAAAGGGAAATAACTTCCAAAATGGCCATGTCCAGCGTGAGTATAACTCTGCTGCTTTATTTCTTTTCACTCCCCTGCAATGCTTTTATTATGGTAAGCGTAGTTTTCTTGTTAGATATTTGAATTTGGTGTTTTTGTTCCATCTGAGCTTAATTATGGACAATTTGATGCTTCTTCTTCAATCATACCTTTGTTATTATTTAGTCATAATGGGTGTGGAATTAAATGTATTTCAGCAGTGTTAATGCATTCTGCCCCTTGATGTCTTTTCTAGTTTCTATGATAACCTCTTCATTGAAATTATGTTCATATTTCTTTATTGCTTATGCTTAGCTCATTGTATAAGGCAATAATTCAGTTTCTCATTTTGTTGTTACCAGTTTTTGGACTGAGGCTGTTGTACGTTGTAATAAATGTTATTCATGCTTATACATTTAATTGATTGAGAATTTTTGTTTACAGCAATCCACGGATGCATTCTTCTTCTAATAATATAGATTTCAGGTAATGGCACCCCATCTATTTGATTCTATGGCTTATTGCTATCTTAATAGCTGGAAAATTTTGTAGAAGTTTATTGTCAGTGTTGTATTCACTTTTCATTGGATGTTTTTCTGTATTGCTTGTACAAGTTTGAGTTAATTTTCATCTTGCTTCCCTCCATTCATTTGTCTTTTCATTGAATGAAATGAAGGATTAAAAAAGATAGCTGTGGGATATGATCTTCACATAGCAATTTAAATTTTTTAACTGTTAGAGATACATTGAACTTGAAAAATAACTGATGTAATGTTCTTATACTTAGATTTAAATTTATGGACTCGTCTTCCGTTTTTCCAATGTCTAAAAAGTGTGCTCAGCAGTTTCTGGAATTTTCAGATTTTTTGATTTGCCTTTAATCCCCTTGGTTGTTTTGTAATCTTAAAAATATCTTTCTTCCATTGCATGCACCCGTATGAATGATTTCTCATGAATTTATCTTCCTAATGCAGTTCTTTGCATGTTAGTAATTGTGGCTTGATCAATTTGGACTGCTGAGCTTTCAATGGAATGTCTTGAACAGCTTTGATTTTTGTTAAACAACTAGAGTTGTAATTGATTTCTGCTTCAAGTTATGGCAGAAGTCAATTTATTCTGTGTTCTTTGCATTGTTCTCTGTTGAATCTCGTGTATATTGCGAAAGTTTGCTCTTACTGTGATGTTGTGCAGCACGAATGTTTTTATGATATTTTCATTAATTCCTTTGAGAAGTAAGGTGTTTTTATTAACTTGGGCTTTTTTTTATTTGATTATTTGCTGGCCGAGGTTCCTAGCTCTGGTTCTGTTTGACTTTCTGGGATTTGGCTAGCGATGTGTGTTGATTTTTGTGGTTTTTGTAGTTTGATTGGCCAGGTTTCTTCCAGGTTGTTACCCGGTTGCCATTTCTTTTCAGTTTCTCCCCCTTGGTTTGTGTATTAGGTTCTTAAAGGCGATTGCTCGTTCGATGTTTGCTTATGTAATCATGTTTATTAAGAATGAAGTTCTTAAAATTCTCCCAACATATTTAAAAAAGCAAATGAAATAGCATCAGGTTTTTGTGCTGTAATTTGGTTCAAATATCGTGTAGTTGTAATCTTGTCACCTGTGATGAATACAACTAATTTCCAAGCAAAGCTAGAGAAGTAATCTGGTCGTATTTTGCTGCCTTTGTTTCTTTGTTTTTTCTTTGTTTTACTACCTTGTCTTGTATGAGTTATGTTTTGGACCTGTATGATCTAGAATGGCATGACCAAGCTCTTTTAATCTTATCTTTTATCGATGAAGTTCTCTAATTTGCCAAAAAATGCAAAATCTAAAGAAGTTGAAATACTCACAAAAAGGAGAATTTTTGAGATTATTTGTTTCCCCATGTATTTATTTTTATGTTAAATTGAGTCTTTTTAGGTCTTGTCTATAGTGGTAAAGTTGGATGGCATTGGAAGGTACAACTATTTTTGTATTGAGAGCACTACTTGCTATTGATGTTTTTTCATGAAAAGCAAAGCATGAACTTTGGAACTCCTAACTATTGTCAGCCAGTTCTCCTACCCTTTCGTGTTTTTATTTGCAATTCTAGTTTGTGGTTATGAGTCTTGTCAAAAATTGCTCTTGTATGCTCTCAATCGATTTGGATTTGAAGCATGTAGTTAGGGTATCTGTAATGGTGCATTAATTTTTTCATTAAATTTGAGTAAAAAATCTAGTAAAAGCTCATTTTGATATCAAGTGGTCTAACGGAGGGTTTTGTAGTTTTATCAAATTACCGAACGATCGGATGGACAACTGGTCGGTCAACTGATCAGTGTAATCTTTAACAAATTTTTGCCTCAAGGTGGTCATCTGAGGGGACATTCGGTGGATATCTGGTAGTGAAAATCTAATGGCAATGAACAGTAGTTTGATGAAAGGCACATTGGTCTTCAGTTTAATGAAAGGAGTAAAATCTTGAATTTGATGAAAGACACATTGGCCTTCAGTTTAATGAAAAGAGTAAAATCTTGAATTTCATAGGAGTAAAATCTTGAATTTGATGAAATGTTGGGGAGTAAAAAGTAATTTTTTTATTAAATTTAAATTTTATGATAGATTTGATGGATCATTAGAGATGATCTTAGTTCTTCACAGAAACGTTTTAATTGTTTAGACTTCAAAAGTCATGAGGAAAATTATCATATTGTTTAGACTTCACAAGTCAAAGGAAGAAAATTACAGATATGATGAGCTTTTTAAGACTGTTTAGATCTTAAATTTATGGAAGGATTTATAGATAGGAAATATTGAGGATGAGATTTGTGAAAAAAATAAAAATTTATAGTTGATTTATTTCTTCTTTTACAAATTCAAGAGTTAATCGACTAGGCTGATTGCCTTGGAGAGCTATTTCACAACCAAAAATCTTGCAAAAATGACAAAAAAAGGGTGCGTTGGGGAGATATCTCTAACAAGAAAAAATCAATTAATGCGATGGATAGCCACTTAGAGTTAAAGATTTTCTCCTTGGACTTTTCTTTGTCTCTTTATTTGTAATGGCAGAGATGTATTTTGAGTTGATCTAATGGTTTAGATTTGTTTATTTAAATAAAAAAAAATAATAAAACAAATTTAAATTTACTTTTTTGGCCCAAATCTGAACCGTTAAATTAACTCAAAATGCATCTCCATCATTGTAAGTAGGAAGGTAAGAAAAGAGTCCAAAGAAAAAATCTCAACTCTAGCCACTATGACAAATCAACTGATAGACTTCAAAATGTTTTAAAACGGATTAATTACGTTGAATTTTTTTCAATTATTATTGGATATCATTTTACAATAATGTTACATCTTTTAATTTTGAAATTTTAATTGAGTTTTAATGATGTGACAGAGAATAAAAAAAATAAAAAAATCAAAACATTGCCATAACTGTGGGGCTCACACATTTAGAGCTCCTTTAAACCTCTCAAATATTTTTGATCATTTTATCACTTGTTAATTATAAATATGTACATATTAATTTTTGCAATTATGAAAAGTTTATAAATGCACCATTCTTGAAGGTGGTTTAGCGGGGTTGAAAGTAATACATTTTCTTAGTTAAGTAGATCAAAATATATGAATTTATCAATAGTTTCGAAGTATGGACATGTGATACTCTTTGGTATTATGATTGGTAGAGAATGTGAGTAGGTGAGATATTTGTACTGGGTGATTAAAAAATATGAAGAGACATAATGAATGGTGATTAGTGAGAGAGTACGGTGACTTGGTCCTTCGGAATTATTGTATAATTTTCCATGAATTCAAAAATGAAAAGGTTAAAGTATATTTGCCCCAAGCAAATATATATATATATATATATATATATCTAATCGTTAATAGTCGAGGGGTGTTTAGGCTTAGGAATTATGGTTAATATATGTATTTGTGTAATGTAGTAGAAGGCTGTTTACAAATTTGAAAACATTTTTTTAATGAGATTTGTAATTTCAAAATGGATTGGGTTTTCCTCCGGTTCATAATTTGGACTCGCGTCGGTGAGATTCATCATGAATTTTACTTCAATAATTTGAGTCGTTTATTTTATAAGATTCTTCAAGTATATCGTCAGAAAAAATATCAATCCGATAATAGTAACTTATTCAATTTATCACATTTGTTACACACAAAAAAAAAAGGTCTATTTTTAAAATTCATTTGTCATTCATTATTTTGTACACAAAGGTAATAAATTAAATAGATTATGATTATCAGATCAATTTAAATTTTTTTTCTTTTGTAAATAATATATACAAAAAAATTAAAAAAATAAATTATCTAAATAATTAAAACAAGACGTATAATAAATTTATTTAACAACACACTTCAATCCAGATGTGAACTAAATTGAAAGAATCCAACTCCTTTAAACGCGTGAGGTTGGTGGGTTTGGTTTGATTAGTAGTATACTTGACCACATAGAAAAAATCCAATATCACTATCACCAACCCCTCTTCGCTTGATCGATCATGCGAACATAAAATGAAAAATCCAAGACTTCGAACCATGGACACGTGGCGTGTCCCACCCCCAATGGCTGGAGTACATGGTCACCTACCCTGTCATCCCTTTCGCAACACCGAACACTATAAATTCAGAATTTATACAAAAATGGGAATTAATATTTTAAATTTATTTTACTCATAAATCTCTCATTTTATCATTTTAATCTTTACCATATATGTCCATTCTTAATCAATTTTGGATTTCCAAATTCTAAATCCATAGATTTTTTGCTTTCCCAAACAAGGCATTATCAAATAATTGCTCAAGATCATGGCTTTTCATAAACTCATTTTTCAATAACTTGATGGACAGAATAAGAAATGTTATATATAAATTTAAAAGTATTGTAGTATGAATTATATTTACGATGAATTTTATCAACACATTCTAAAATTTTTAACCTTTTTTTCCAAGTGAATATTTCTAAATACCTGATTGTACAATGATCGATTTGTAGATGAAGCATTGAGGTCTGTATTGCAAACCATTAGATTAAGTTGGTTTTAACATTTGAGGCATTGAACATGAAGATGGATAAACCATTTACTCATGTAATGGAGAGTAACTTTGTCCATAAAATGCAAGAAAATGTTATAATCTCACATTGGTTAACATAGATTTTACTATATGTATTAAAAGTTGAGTCGAGTATGGAATCAAACGCATCTATGCGAGATATGAAGTTAGATGAGTGTGACTTTGCGGATCAAACCGCATAAGGGTTGACCTATAGGTTGGATAAGATATCAAAAGAAGTGTCGAATACTGATAGTTGCTCAGATCGGTGTCGATAGAGTGGACATGACAATAGAACCTGATGGTATGCTATGATCCTATATCGGTTAACATTAATTTTGGCCATGCCAATTTTAAAAGGTAAGTTATACCCAAAGGATTCGTATTAGAAAACGAACCCACATAACCATGAATAAAGTACGGCATAATAGAGTTTCAAAATATTAAGATTATGTATCTTATTTCGTATTTGAAATATTATTATTACAATTCTATCGTATCTCATATTTGTTTAAAATCATTATACATAGATTTCATAGTATCAATATAACACACAAATAAGTTCCATTTTAATCCATTGTTTTCATCCATCCCTAGACCAGACTATTTGTTTTGAGCTCAATTTTTCATCCAAACTCTATAATTTTTTTTATAAGACATTTAATCCAATCTCATATTATATTCCTCCAAACACACGACTTATAACCTAGAGATAAAGGAATGCATGATCGGTTCGTACTTTTTGTCTTTTCTTAATTAACCATAACCAAACATGGCATGCTATTTCTTGAAGGATCTCCACAACCTTCAACCATCATATAAAGGCAACAATAATCTTGGAACCATTGGCCATTCAACAAGCTTTTGTGGACTGAGAGGGTAATTTATGTGCATAAATTGGGCCGAGCTAAGCCTTTCCTACTGTGGACATTGGGCCGAGCTATGGGCTGAGGTAAGAGCTTGGATAGCTCGGTCTTGGGCCAGGCGCATGCCAAGCTGTTCAAAAGTGTGTTGCTAGGGCCTTGACTTAGCTATCTAGAGCTAAGTTTAGTGACCGACCGAGGTGTGTCCAGAGAAGAGGGCCGAGCTAGGCGTAGCTCAGCAGGGCACCATCCTGTAGTTAGGGTTGCCACGATCCTACCCAGGGCAATACAAAGCCATGTTAGCTCAGTCAACCGTAATGCCCGCCAAGGTAAAGGGTTTAAACCATCTCACTTGGTTGGCATTGAGAATGGTGTTATCAGGATAGACATTATCCTATGGGAAAGTGATTCTTAGGAGGACTCTACTAAGGAGAGTTAAAATCCTACTAGGAATGTGCCTGCTGGAATCGATAAAAGCTCATAACAGAACCTATGGGATAGGTATTGCAATTCTTACTCTCAAATGCACAAAGCTTTTGTCTATTGTCTATTTGGCTAACTTAGGCATCAGAGAGGTTTCTGGCACACACCCGCCGGCTAGCTCACGTTTATTTTTTTTAGGTGGCAAAGCGATGACATTTGGAGGAGTGCAAACTTGGCCAACAAGATTATACAAGAAAATTATTTCGTGCTCGTACAATTGGTGCCATATGTGAGAACACGACAGAGAACAAACCTTTTGATTAAGTTTCCCTTCAATTGGTTTCAATGGCCACAACAAAGACTTGCCATATTCTGCTGTTGATGGGCAAACCTCGGAAGAGGGAGGGAGGCCAAGGGTTTGTCTTTTGTCCTGCCTATGGCAGAATTGGATCTCTAGCGACGGAATCCATGGAGAGACGCGTGAGAAATACGGGGCTTAAGTCCTCATCGCTCTCAAAGCCCTGATAGATAGAGACGGATGATGGATCCTCAGGTTTTGGAAGATCACGTAAAAGAGCAAAACGAGTTAATAAAAAGAATGGCGGCTGACATGGAGACAATGAAGCGCCAGATAAAGGGCAAAGGATGACAGGAGAAGAGATTCGCGAAGGCAGAATGTGTTCTCGCCACTGAAGAGATCGTGACAGGCAAGTCACACCATCACAATAAGAAAACAGAAGCCTCAGGACAGGCGACACACAATCAAGGACTTCTAGGACTCGTTACTCCAGGTATGAGAGAACGAGGACTGAAAGGTCTTACGTAGAGGGAAGCGGTTATCGACCCTCACATATGCATCAAACAACTTCTCAACACACCAGGTTGCTTAGGTCAGTGGACCTGCAGACAGTGCTAGAAGAGAAGGCTCGAATAAGAGAAGACGCATAGGCATGTGACCCCCAAAGGGTCTCTGCTCTGTAGCGGTTGACTCCTAGGACACGTGTAAGTGTCGAGGTTGGAATGCCAGTGCTGCGCTTTGCTTACGAACCAACAGACAAAGCGTTAGTAAGGTTGCAAAACTCGCTGTTTGTTCTGGCAATAGAGAAAACACTATTACCCTTGGGTTTCTACTAGCCTAAGTTCACAACTTATGAGGGGAAGTCAAATCCCTACATGTACTTGAGCCACTTTCGCTAGGTGGTGGCCATATATCGACGGAACGAGGCCCTAATGTGTATCTTGTTTCCCTTAAGCTTAGACGACCTGGGCTTGACTTGGTTTGAGAGGTTGCCAAAAGGCAGCATCGCTTTATGGGTGCAACTTGTAGAGACGTTTGTTACCAGGTTTAAGACAAACACCAAAACGCCGGTGGAGATAGACCAGCTACTCTCCGTCGATATGTGTCACGACCCAAATCCGCCCTTATAGGTTTAGTATTGTAACCGGCCAGTAATCCTTGGATTACCGAAGGCCTCTAAACTGATTAACATAATTAAGGGGCTAGCGGAAACAAATACATAAATATAATTGTTCAATGACCTGTGCTGACTTATGTGAAACAGAATATTTAAAACCTTACATACATATCCAATAGTCAGCCTTGCATTATACCCACACATATTAAAGCAGCTTGAGTACAACCAACAAAATAAACAAGTCAAATACATAAGTAACCGAAACTCATAACATGCGACATGTTCGGAACCTCCACGTGAAGCTCAATGGTTAACTGACAACAGAACACAGATCCAAACAAAAGCTTTTAGGCTCGATCTCCAAAATGCCCACTTATACATATATATACACACAGTGAGCTAAAGCCCAGTGAATAATATTAAGGTAAAGAGGTTAGTGAACGAAATTTGAACATATCATAAGCGTAAAACAGATTATAGCATAATCATTCTCGTATCTGAACATAATAATGGTACATCCCATAGAACACATCACACATCGTCTTCCGGCTAGAGTAATCGGTTCCGGATACTGATTAAACACATATCACCACAATGAAGTGGCTAACGAGATCTCGTGATCACATATATGTCACGGACCCGCATTAACATGCCGTCCCCCATGACTTGAGACTATCTATGGATGCCATAATAGATTTCAAACATAGGATATTCGTTCACGTAAACAATATCATTTTAGATATCATAACTAATCATAACTCGTTTGGAACATAATTCATATCAACATATCTTTACAGAAATGTTACTCACTGTGGTTCTCGTAAACGGCCAATCAATCCTTGAGTCTTGACCTACAACCACAAGGTACATAACACAAACATATCGTATCATTACACATTTATATGGCCAACACGGCTTAACTTTCTTTACATAAGTTTCTTGTTTAACGCATTGTTCCAAAACACACTATTGTAATCTCTTAACTTAGTACATTCCTTTTCTTAGTGTGTTTCTAATCCATAACCTCAATACTATGGCTTAATTAAGTCTTAGGAATGCCTAAGATGCAATGAGGATGCCAAAATACATTGGAAAACACTTAGACAAATTTCTAAAAACAGGGTCCTCACTTGAGCGGACACGCAAAATGTGAAAGGTCGCTCAAGCGCAGTTTTCTTCGCTCAAGTGGTCTGCAAAAACATGAAACTTCTGGGAACTTGCATTTCACGCTTGAGCGGACTTCAGGTCGCTCGAGCGGAAGTGTACGCACTCAGAGTGGTCGCTCGAGCGTGAACTCCTACGCTCGAGTGTAGGTGCAAATTTTGGAATTTCCAGATTTGATCACCAAGCTCAAAACTCGAATTCAACTTTTCAAAACACATCTCTTGGGCCCCAAAACTTGAGATAACATAGTAAACTTGTAAAATATGATGAATTAAGGGTTATTTCATAAAATCATGGCCCAAGAGTTTGCCAATAGCTCACAATTCAACATGAAACTCAAGAAGCAAAGCATGCATGTAAAATCTTTCAAACTCTTTTCTTCAAAATTCATGAAACTAGCAAATTTGGCTCATAAGCTCCATGCATGCAAGAAATTCCTTCTCAAAACATGAATTCAAGTGATTAAACATGGTAATTCTAACATGCATGCACCAAATAATTTATCAAAATAATTTAGATGCTCAAAATCAAACTTAACATGTCAAAACTCCATATCTCCATGCATGTATGCCTCAAATTCATTCAATTTCTTTCCTTTCACTTCCAACATATGCAATTGAGCCTCAAACCTTTATGCATTATGCATGCATGTGATTTCTAACTTTTAATTTCATCTCTAATGGTATGGATGATGCTTAAACATGAGAGTTCTTGACAAATTCACACATGCATGTATGACTTAGTAACAATTCCTTCATTCTAAGCTTATTTTATGCATTTAAATACATAATCTTCATGTTGATGACTTAGATTCATAAATTGGGGGTTGAATTCATACCTATGGTCTTGAATTAATTAAATTCTTGTACAATATTGATGAACTCAAGCAAAATCTTCAACTTCTAACTTAAATCTACACTTTCTCTCACTAAAATGGAGTCTCTCTCTCTCTAGGATGTATGAATTCATATTTTGGAACTCAAAGATGGGCAAGGATGAGCTCAAATGAGTTTAAGGGCTCATATTTATATTTATGATGCTATAGTACATTAATTGGAACATTAGGCTAACCAAACACAACTTAATTAATCGTTCTGAATCAATTTTTAATAAAAATTGCCATAGTGTTCTAAAAATTCCAAATAACATATTAGTGTAACCAATTCCGATTTCGGATGCCGATAAGGCTTTCAATATTCATATTAAAGTGGAATTTCAGACAGATATTTCTACAAGTAACAGATAAAAAGCCAAAGGTCATGTGAAATACATAATAAACACCTAATTTATTTTATCCTCTTAATTAACATCCTTAATTACGGATTAGTAGCTAATTGCGGATCGGGGTTGTTACAATATGGGCGAGAAAAAAACACTGAAGTCTTACAACAACCGGTATTGGAAGACTTTTAATTAGATCGGAGATTGCCCCACAAACCTAGCTATCGCACAGTATAAATAGGGTTTGTCGGCAGACAATAAATTAAGGGATTCAATGACAATGACACCACCCCTCACAATGGAAGCCTTGATGGAGAGAGTGCATCAGCATATTAGGGTAGACGAAGATGGCGCTCGGGTAAAGTCAAAGTCCAGCACAACAGTAATGTCGGACAGAAAACCAACAGCAAAAGTTAACACGGTCAGCTAGGAGGAATGACCAAACAAAAATGGTTGAGGCAGAAAACCAAACGATGAGGACTCCTAAACAAGGAGGTGTAGACACCCCATTTTTGACCGCCCTTAAGACTTGGGCGCTACTGATGGTTTACTTGGTGATGAAAGATGTGCAGGGCAAAGGTTCGATTTTTTTGGCAAGAGGAGAGTCAAATCCTAACCTCACACCCCATTTTGGACCAATGCTATTTTGAATGATTTTTAGACCTTAAAACCCTCTCTTTCAAAATATTTTTGAAAAGAAGTTTTTATGATGTTTCGAGGCTCGCATTTTGTCAAATGTTGCACTTTTCGGTAAACCGAGAAGGGACAAAGTGGAAATGAATGAAAGAGAGTTGAAATCTTTGAAAAATATTTCAAAACACTTTGTTTAGGGGTGTGGATTTGAAGAAAAGAGGAGAAGAGAGAAGAAACCTAGCTGAGGAAGAAGTTGGGTATGAATCGCTAAGAGAGAGTCGAGCGGTCCTCGCTAAATCAGGCTCATCTGACTATGTACTTGGATTTAAGCTATGAGGCCACCACCGTTGGAAACAAGACTTCTGAGGTTTCATTTTACACTCAAGAATCTCCTAAAGCCGAGTCCAGATGGGGAAGATATGATTGGTTGAAGTTGGGCATCATTTCGGTTGGACCGAAATTGAGCAGTCTTCACTAAAAGAGGGATATTTCTTAGCACACTTAGAATTTTGAGGTGAGGCTTCCAAATTTGGAAAGAAGACTTCCGGGGCTATAGTTTAGGCTCAAGAATGACGTGAAAAGGAGTCCATATGAAGGAGTTAGGATTTCTTCAAGTTAGGGATCAGGATTGATTTTTGCCATCGGCCTCTATGGAAGTGCATCGGCCACAATTTGACCTCATAGGCCATAGGTCGGCCAAAAATGATGGCCGGTCGGCACCAAAGATGGCCGGTCGGCCAGAGGTGTCTAGAAGGCCCAGAATTGGCAGATATTTTCCTCTCCAGCTGTTGTGCATTGCATCAGATATTTCCAAATGAGATATTTCGACCAAATGCTCATATATTGCTATATATTGAGCCATATCTCATATATTGAAGGGTTGGGGAGTTGTGGGACTCTCTCTCTCTAAAAAAATTCCTCTCTCTCTACAAGATTTTGTGAGCAAACTCTAAGCCTCTCTCCCTAGAATCTTCTTCTTTTCTTGTTTTGAGCCTTAAGCTTAGAATCCTCTATAATTTTACAAAGAGACCCTTAACCAAACTTAATCACCATTTGGCTGAGGTTATTTGAGGATCATTTGGAGCTCCAAAAGGCTGATTTTGGCTGGTTTTGCTACTGTCCTTCAAGGTGCTTCAAGGGTAAGCTCTTATTCCTTTAAACCTTTGCCTTGCATGCTTGTTTTACCAACTTTGTAAACTGTTTTTGGGGTGGTGTTGAACTACAAAAACCTCTATTTTCCCTCTGTTTTTCAGCCCTAAAAGTCTTGGTTTGTGCCTTGGTTGGCTAGGGGGTTGTCCTCCATTTTGCTCCTTGGCTTGTAAGGCCTTGTGAGCTAACTTTCAAACATTTCAAACAACTTCTTTTTGGCCTTAGAACCACTGAAATCCAAAGGATTTTCAGTGGTAAAAACCCTATTTTGAGGGCCCAAATAGGAGAGGGTGGTCCCCTTTTCTCTTGTCTTGCTTGCTAGTGTTGATGGCCAACCAAATGAGCATGTATTTTTACTTCTTTATGGCTTTGTTTAGGTTCATTTTTGTGACTTATCAGACCCATAACTCTGTTTTTGGCTTTCTTGGTCACCTCTTGCATGCTTATTGCACTTGTAGTGTAAATCCTCTTTGTTAGTCTTGTTAGCCTTACAAAGTAGCATGCTCTTGTGGTTTGAATTAGCTTAGTTCAAGCATGTTTTTGGCATTATTTTGACATGTTATAACTCTGATTTTGATTGGTGGACTCACTCCTTGCATGGTTTATACACTTGTAGAGTATTTCTCACAAACTAGTCTTGTATGCTTCATGAAGTAGCATGCCTCTCTAGCATGATTTGATTCTATTTCAGCATGTTTTTGGTGATGTTTTGCCATGTCATACCTCTGTTAAGGTTTGGTTTGGTTGGCCCTTGCATGCTCCATGCACTTGTAGTGCAATTCCATGAATTAGTCTAATGTGTACCATGCTTTAACATGTCATTCTAGCATAATTTTGGCTTAACTCTAAGAAGATTTTGGTCATTTTTTAGCATGATTAAGCTCTGATTTTTGTTGTTTTGGCCATGCATGCCATGATTTGTATAGCTATGGTTCATCCTAGCGTATTAGCTTTGTGCATCAAGTCCACTAGCATGCATTGCTTGATCTATTTGAATGATTTGGCATCATTTGTTACGTTATTTCAGAGCATGTTTCATTTTCATGCACTCACATCTTTCACATTTTAAATGCATTGAAGGGTTGGTCCTTTATGCCTTGAACATGAACCTTTGCGTATGCCTTCATTCCTAAGCTTGAGAGCTATCATTTCAATGTGTATTTGGGGTTATTTTGCCATGATATAACTCTAATTTTTGTTGGCGAAGCCATCCCATGCTTGGTCTTGATAGGTGTAGTGTAATCCACCTTATTTGCCTTGCATCCATCATGCCTTATGCCCTTCATGCTAGCATATTTTGACTTCCTTCCATACATGTTTTAGACTTATTTTAGACTTATTTTAACATGTTTTAGGACTGTTTCGGGTTGCCCTTGCCATATGCTTCATGTTCTGCATAGTTGTAGTGCAAGTGCCTTGCTAGCCTTAAGCTTTGGGCACCATAGCATGCTTCGGGCACCATAGCATGCTTCATTTGTATCATGTACATGATTTGGCATCATTCCACATGACATTTCACAGCATGTAGTATTGCCATGTTTCCATTTCATTCACCCTTTGAGTGCCTCTAAGGGCTGTGCATTTGTTACCTTGTTTGTGGCTTAGTTTGTATGCATGCATGCCTAGGCATTTGTGCCTCAATCTTAGCATATTTTGGTCTTTGTCTAGACCTATTTGAACTCTATCCATGATTGGTTCATGCCTTTATACCATGTATTGCATAGCTTCACATACTTGTATTGTTTGGTTGATTTGACATCATTCCATGCATGATTTCAGAGTTTATAGTGTTACTACACTTCTACATTTGTCACTCCTTGAGCACCTTCGAGAGTTATGTTCTTATGCTTAATTGATAGGCCAATGCATGTGCATGCATTTCCTTATTTTTCATGCCATTGTTTTATCATTTTGGCCACTGTTTTTGGCATGGCTGAGGTATGTCCATTTTCAGTTTAAGTCCATTGGGTATGTGGTTTGCATGTTGTTGCATGCTTATTACATTCCATGTTTTTGCATGCTTATTGCATTGCTTGGTATATTGCATGTTGTCGCATGTTTGTCGCATTGCATGATTCTTGCATGTTGTTTACATGTTTAGGTTGCATTACATGGTGCTTGCATGCTCGTGCTTGCATTACATCGTTTGCATGTCATTAGTTTTGTTAAGTTGTGCATGCATTGCATTGTGTTTGGTTTGGGTGTTAAGCCAAACACGAGGAACGAGGGACGTTTCATACTTGAAGTGATGAAACGTGCCTCAATCCTCGGTCGCCGACCCTCTTGATCATGTATGATAGAGGTTAAGGCATTTATGTATTTTTGCGCATTTCATCCGTATTGATTTCTGCAACTCGGCCTCTTTGGCTATCATGCATCGAAATGCGTGATTGATGGCTCGAGAGTCGAGCACTACACTCCTTTGAGCTTTGAACATGATAAGGGGTGTAGTTGCACAATATTTTCTTGCACATGTATTGCCATGCCTCTGTTTGTACTCTACTGTAGCAAAAGGAGGAGTTTGCAGGAAGAGATGGTCGATCATCTATCTAGTGTGCCGATCGGGTACAAATATTTGGCCGATATGCTCAAAATTGGTCGATGATCATTATCCACTGGTCGATGGCCACCCCTCTTGGCCGATGACCTCTCAGAGTGTCCATGAGGTGGGTCAAAAGCATCACAGAAATTGGCATAATTTTCAGAGGTGCAGAACAGTGCAAACAGAGGCAACATGAGACATGGCAACGGGTTTCTGAGCGAAGCCAATCGAGTATGCATATGCCTCTCTTCTCGAGGCCGTTTTAACTATTTTGTATAGTTAGTTAATTTGTAATTAATTAGTTAATGTGTTAGCTACTTTAATTCATTATTGTAAATTCTTGATTAGCTTAGCATAGCTAATTTTCAATTCGGTGTTGCAATAATTAGTCTAATTAGATTATTAGATTAGTTAGAATAGCTTAGCGTAGCTAGCTTGTATTATTCATTCGGACCCTCCGTCGAGAGGGCGAATTTTGTAATAAGTGTGCGCGAGTGTGTGAATGTCTTCCAACCCCACGTCTTTCTCCCTTTTACTTAACCGCTTACGATGGTTAGTTTTAGGACATGTTTCAATTAGTATCCTTATGCTTGCATGCGTGCATCATTCATTTGTTTTGCATGCACTGGGCTCGGCGTATCATACAAACTACATAGTATTTCAATTCCTATTTGAATACATGTATCAAGTTGCATTCATATGCCATTCTTAGAAAAATTGAGCC
Organism: Camellia sinensis; assembly: GCF_055761805.1. NCBI lineage: Eukaryota > Viridiplantae > Streptophyta > Magnoliopsida > Ericales > Theaceae > Camellia > Camellia sinensis. The sequence continues at coordinate 13,106,646 of NC_138965.1, forward strand.
TATGTTAGTTGCATTTTGCATTTGTTGCATTAGGCATTCTTGACATAAGCTAGGATCATGCATTGATTACTAAGTAGCTTCTTTTTTTTTGGCTCGGAGTACACTGTGAGTGTTTATGTTTTAGCATCTTGCATGCGTGTAAGTGTTGCCATGTTTAGCATGCTTGCCATGAGGCTAACTGTTTAAATGTTCAACTGCCTGAATGCCTGTGGATGAAGGTTGAATTGCTTGAATTGAAACAATTCATCAAAATACGAGTTTTAAGCCCACTTTGCGAAGTGGCAAAATCATGTTTTCTAAGGCCACTTGAGGGTGGCAAATCCACGTCTTAGCCTACTTGCGAGTAGCATCTTCAAACCATTTTCAAACAAACAAACATGAGATATTTTGTTCCAACTTAGGCGATCTAGCCTATACTTGTATGCTGTGCGCATCACATAGTAAAGCTAGCTAATAAACCGAGATAAGAACGCATGTGTTTTCAAAAACAATGTATCATGTTAGTAAAGGCCGATCTTTGATTGGGTGAGCGGGGGTGCTCATTTCAGGACCTTTCCCTCTCGTACCCAAGTTCCCGAGCAGAGGCAACTTTGGTGATGATGGACACATGGCCTTAGGCACGAGTCAGGGTTTCCTAAATTTCCCAAAACAAAATATTTAGGTGGCGACTCTGAAATCTGGCAAAGCAATCCATGTTTGACACTTCTTGATTAAAATCGATTTTCCAAAATGTTTTGCCAGATTTGGACTCTTTGGTGATTTATTAGTCTTACATTGCACTTTGTGAGATTAGATTCAGAATCGTGACAGGAGTCCGAACTGTAGTAGCTAATGAACAAAACAGATTTCGCGCCATTCGCACACAGAGCCGGGAGTTCTCGGGCGGTCTACAGTTTCTGGCGACTCTGCTGGGGATTTAGAGAACTTGACTCGAACTCTTGATATGTTGTTTTGTTTACACTTATGTATTTCTTTGCATTGCATTTGCATTGGTGCGCCTAGGACACCGTGTTTGCTGTATGCTATTCCTGAACGATTGTCGGAGGCTTGCTTTGAGAAGTGTGCCATAAGGCTAAGCGGTTGCAAGCTCTGCCACGACGGGAACACAAACCTCGATTTTTACCGAGGCACCATTTTTGACTATTCGACCTAGTTGCATATCGGAAGCTGTAGTGACCATTCCAAGCTAGGACAGGTTTCTTACCCGATTGTAGGTTGTTTGAAACCATTGTGTGCTTAGTGAAACCCAAGCTCTTGACAAGATAGGACATGGAAACCCTACCCCTCCATAGGGGTGTTTTGGCTCTTACTTGCTTGCTATGTGCTTTTAGAGTGTGTCTCTACAGGATATATGTATCAGTTGCAAGTTTGGGTATCAGCCTGAGGGTATCAGTTTACAGGCAGAATTTTGGGCAGAATTCAGTAAAGAGTGCAGTCATTCAGTTATGCTCATATCTATTTTGGTGAAATCAAGTTGAGATGCTATATGTTTTCTTTTTTTGCAAGGTAGTCTCAGAACCATAGCTTCAGAAGGCTCCAATATCCCCCGGGTACACTGGACTTGTATTGATTAACTTTGTCAGGTTAGAATTCTTTCAGAAGCAACCTGTGTTTGCCTCACCCCCACCGGCTACAAGACGAAGGAGGTTCAGGCAGAATTCACCAGTACAGTTTCCACAGCAGTCACACCTCAGTTCACCCGGGTTTAGTCTGGTTTGGGAACAGTTGTCTGCATTTAGCTCAGCACGAGATCAATCACCCATTCCCATGGCTCAGTATCCCCTAGCCAGTATGGAAGAACAGATGCGGTACCTGCAACAAACAATCGAGGCACTCTAGCAGGACGCAGTCCGTCAAGCTGAAGTCACGGCTCGTCAGGCCGAAGTGATAACCCAGCTACAACAACAATAGCTACAGCAGGCTGTGGCTTCTACATCTCATGCACCTCCCACGGGTAACCTGACACCCGGAGCCATTGCCTATACTGCTAATGTCCAAGAGACTCAAGGCAATTCGGAGGAGCCAATCCCAGCACAGGCCTCTAAAGCTCCTCTCCACCAAAGCGAAGCTCCATTTGAATTGGAGGTTGACTCAACTGCACTTAAGGTCAATAAAATGGAGAAGTTATTCAAGCGGGCACAAGGGGTGAACTCCATCCTGGATTTAGAGGATGGGTATACTGAATCTACAGTTACCTTACCGAAGCGGTTTAAAATGCCGCGTATCGACTGCTTCGATGGCTCTGGAGACCCAATGGTGCACCTCCACTTGTTTTTTGATATCTGAAGGCCAATGGGTTTGACCACAGCCCAAAAGTTGTCACTATTCGGCCGAACCATGTCTGGGATAGCCGCAATTTGGTATGCTAAATTGGAGGACTCTGTGAAACAGAATTGGAAAGAGGTGGCTGATGCCTTTATTGCTTAATACTTCTACAACACACAGATCAAGGTCACAACTTGTGATCTCGAAGTCACCCGCCAAGAGCTAAATGAGGGTTTCTCAGAGTTCGTGACGAGATGGAGAGCAAAGGCCTCGATGATAACTACAAGGCCTTCCGACAAAGATCAGATCAAGATGATTGTTCGGAATCTACATGGCAAGTTGCTATAGAAGATGATCGTTCTACCACTTTTTACCTTTCCAGACCTTCATGGAATGGGGGTTCAAATCGAGGATGCCATCCGACAAGGGATCTTTGCAGAAGATAATGAGCCTTTGAAGCGGAATGTAGCTCACAGTTCCAATGCTACTCCTGAAGGTAGCACAACTGTGAAATGCTCAGAAGTAGACACTATCACCATTTTCCTTAATGGCCAAAAACCAACCACCTCAAATCAGCCCCAAGCCCGAAACTTTCATCCTCTCATGAGTCTCTCTCAAGCTTTGAAAATGCTGTGCGAGGAAGGGCACCTAGAGCTCCTAGAACCTCAACCCCTTCCAAATCCTCTTCCACCAAGATATGACCCAGCTAAATACCATGTCTATCATCAACAACACAGTCATGATATGAACCGTTGCATCTGCCTCCGTTATAAGATTCAGGATCTTATTGACGAAGAGACCATACCTCCACCTAAAGGACCTCGGGCCAGTACTGACCCGTCATCTCTGCATCTCAATCAGATCCGTATATTGCCATCCAACTACAACCCCAGCATATACATCACCCCAGCCCATCTACCCAAGCCTGAGGTGTTTATTCCAGAAAGCATGGACTTATGCATGATGAATGCACCTAAACCCCAATCATCTCAAACTCATGAACCCATTACTTCTGAGCTAATGAGAATGATTAAAGATCTTCAGAGAACTGTGGCAGATTTGGCCTTCGGAATATGGCTCCGTCATCGACCACATTATAGGCCAGAAGTTTCAGCCCAAAAGGCTCCTTGATCTTGGGGCAAGCGACAATTGAAAAGGGCCAACCTGAAGCCATCTCAAATCTGGGTGTTGGCATGTCGACAACAACTGGGCTCCGCTCTGATATGGCGACCCGATCCCTTGGTAAAGTGGAGGCGAGTGGAAAGAACAAGGTAGGGGTAGGTATTGGTCCCCATGAACACCTTCAGTGGGCTGTTGAGGCTTTGAAAGCCGAGGGGCTGAACAAACAGCAAGTGATTGCAGTTATTGCGAAGACTGTGGATGATACTTTTGCCACTCAGAATAAGAGAGGTTTGAATCAAGGGGCAAGCCAGGAAAAGGGATGTCGTGCCAGAAACGTTCCTTTCAGCTCCAATCCTACACTCAAAAGAGATCATCAAACCCAGTTAGCACCTGCCAATCCCTTTGCTGGTACATCCAACACTCTACTGACCTTGAAGTACCCACCCCGAGGCCAGAGGGTCTTTCATCCCCTCTACATGACTTTGTCCAAAACTCTCCAAATCCTTATAGAAAAGGGCCATCTCAAACCCCTAGAGCCGCGGCCATTACCAAAAAACCTTCCTCCCTCCCATAACCCAGCTAACTACTGTGCCTTCCATCAACAAGCTGGCCATGACACTAACATGTGTTTTCGTCTTCACCACGAAATACAAGATCTGATTGATAAAGAGGTCATCGTCGCGCCAGGTCCTACAAAGTTTATCGGCACTGGATCAGTGAACTTGGGGGATAATGTGATTATGTGATCGGGGGAAGAACCACTTGCGGATGGCACTCAGTTTACTCCAGATATAGGGATGGCGAGCACTGTTTTGAACATTTGCGAATGCTGATTATTTTACATTCAGACTTGGGTATTGGGTCAGTCTTGTTGTGATGTATTGAGTCAGTCCTTTTGTACTGAGTCAATTGAGTCCGTCTTGTTGTATCGAGTCAGTCTTGTTGTGTCGGAGTCGGGTGATTTCGGGGGTGTTACCTCAGACATCACTATCTTGTTTTGTGTTTGTCTTTTACACTCTTTTGAGTTTGTTTCTGCCTTGGAGCCAGTTGTGCCAGAAAATCTGAATGAAACGGCAGTGCTTTTCACTTACTTTTCTGTGCCTTGAAATCATTGCATTGACCTAAGTTTTTCAAAACTTTTTGAACAATGTATTGAAAACAAAGAGGGAGGAATTCCTCTGGATTTGCAAAAATTTGATCGATTGAGAGTAAGAGAAGCATGCTAAGCCCTTAATGAATGAGATCATGCTTGTTAATATGAGTTCTGAGAAGGATCCTGGCTTGATCTAGATTGGTTCTACATTGTCTTCAGCGCGAGCGACTAGTCGCTTTCTTAAAAGATTTCAAAAAATATTTTGCGCCGTCCTGCGAAGACCTGTGTGGAATCGCTCTTGAGATTGTGCAGTATAGGATCGTTCTCAGCCTTGAGACTCGACCCCTTGCTTTCAAACCTTGAACTTGGATTTAGAATGTTCAACGGTTAACCATAATGTGAGGCCTGTATGGTCAAATTTGAAGCAGCCCATGAGCTAAGGGCAAGAGAGTCAGATCAAGAAGATCAGATATTATCAAAGGAAGCTTGCGAAGCTGGATGAGAAGCAGCCCTTGAACTAGGGGCAAAAATGTCAAATGTGCTGAAAGAGTAAAAAATTAGGACATTTCTCAAGCTAACGAAGATCGACAAGAATGCCAAATCCTCTTCTATGAAGAAAAGAAGAAAGTTTTGCTGAAGGAAAATCGAGTTCCTATCCACAACACCGGGGGCAATTCAGACCCGGTTGGATGGACTTCTACATCATCAGCAAACAACAACCATTCCCTTGGATTCAGATGGATTCGAGATCCTACGACCATTCAACATGGACTTGTTACACTTTTTACCCTTGAGAGGCTCGCTGGGCCGAAAACCCAGAAGGGCGACCCAGGCAAAAGTTAGAGCAAGAAAAAGAAGAAAAAGAACAAAAAAGAAAAAAATGCAAAGATTGAAAAAAGAAAAGAAGAAAAATGAAGAAAATGAAAAGAAAAGATGAAAAAACAAGAAAAGAAATGAAAAGAAGAGAAAAACATAGCTCGCAAGGTTGAAAACCCAGAAGGGCGGCCTTGGCAAAAGTTAGAGCGCAAAAGGAGAGGTTAATACCCGAGTGTACCTTAACCCGAAACTATGTCAGGCTTGATTCCCATCTTTGGGATACGTAGGCAACTTCATTATGAAGTCTAGCCATAAACACTTCCAAATTGACTGTGTCCATATAATGGTTCTGATCATCCGAGAGTTCGGTTGTGATCGTCACTTTGAGGACTGATTACGATGCGCTGTGGTACCATTCAAACAAGGGGCAACTTTCCGTTGCTGCGCAGTGCCATTTAGACAAGGGACAATTTTTCATTATTTTGGATCTGAGGTTGTGCATCTCAAGAGTAAATTCTATGTTGGTCGAGTAGTGGCCATTTGCATAAAATAGCTTTTGAGGATTTTTAATGAGTTGACTAATTTTCTCGAAAATTATTCCATTTTTCCAAAATTGGACCATTTTTTGGACTAAAAAAAGGAAAATTTTCAGTGCTCACAACCTGACTTTCATGATTTTAAATCAAAAAATTGAACAAGTGTGTTAATCTAACTCTCATATTGGTCAAAATTGTTTTAGTAGAAAGCCAAAACAAAAAATGGTCAAAATAATGAACTAGGGGCACAGTTGAGTCAGGTGTTTTGTCTTTTTCCCATTGTCAACATACTTGCCAGAAAGGGCACTACACTTGCCAGAAAAGGGCACAACTGAGGCTAACAACAAAGGGCTGAAAGCTCTCTCATCCTCCAAGTAGCGAGGTATTAAGCTAAGTGCGAAGCACGAACTAGAATGGATCAAGATATTCCACTCCCTCATCTGAAAAGGTCTGGTCACATCCGAACTGGTCAAGGTCATCATCAACCGATCTCAGTTGCAGACCTGCTGCACACCTAACTGTAGTGCAACCCCTCTGTGGGAGGAACTCACTGGCTGTGAGTGAAAGAAGAAAAATCTAGCAGAATGATAAGGGCACGAGCCCACAACTTCCTGTTTATCCATCAACCACCCAGGGGAGGGATAAAAAATAAAAGAGATTGAAGAATAGAGAGATGTGCGTTAAGAGAAAAAGTGAGAAAAGGGCTTTCAGAAAAATAGAGATTGAGTGCCAGAGTGATGTGAGAATCACAAATAAGAAAGGGTGGGAAACAATACTCGGAGAAACTGGCTCCTCGTGAACCGAGAGGTTTCTCGCCATTGGAACACATTTGAGTCTTGTTTTTTGTTGTGTTTTTGTTTGTCTCGATTCTTGTTTTGAGTCGTTTCGGGTGTCAATAGATGTGTTTGGGTTGTTTTACCTTTGTTTTCTGTTGTTGAGTCGTTTTTGCTGTGGTCAGTCATAGACTCACTACCCGGTTAAAGACTCATTATCAATTTCAATTTAAAAAAAAATCATTTTGTGCTCAGAGTGCTGTGCCGTTCTCCACACATGTGCAAAACAGGATTTGTTCTTTCATAAAACTATAGGGTTCAACCCAGGTCATATGAGAACAGTCGAACAAGGATCTATTTGAAGCTACATAGGTTCCAGACTGCAAAGCAAAAGAAAAGAGGAAAAATTGGTAGCATCTGAGTTTGTTTCAACTTCAGAAAGTCCCGAGATTGCATTTCGGGTATACCTCTTCAGGCCTTGTCAATGCTACGAAGTATGAGTTTGCCTCTACCTCAAGCGTAAGATCAAGCTTGCTTCAAAGCCAGAATGGCGATCTGAAGTGCTCTCCCTGAGCACCATTTCCCTGCCAGGGGCATCTTGGCCGTGTTTGCAATGAGTTCCTAGGAGATCAACTGCAACGGTGGAAACTAGAGTTCGAATGACTGATGCCTAGAACACAAATGTTTGGAATTTCCGAGACTAAAGTCTGGTTTAAATACCCAGGGGTGTATCCCCAGCTTGAAATTTGTATGGCAGCCCCATAGATTGAGATAGCATGTGTATGTGCCTCAATTCTAGATACTGAACCAACCTAGTCTGTCACCCCGTTAGAGAATAGAGAAAGTTGTGAATATGGTCAGGAAGGAAAACGTCATTTGTGGTTTCTACATGCAGAAGTTACCCCTTGTCAGCATTTTGGAACCTTTGTACTGTGAGTTGAAGGTAAGTGTTCGAAGAACACAAGGGGAGATCCCCGTCAGAGTAGAGCGGTTCATCACCACTCACCCCATGAGGTGCTTTCTAAAGCGCCGCTTTGTTTGTTTATTGCATTCCCTAAATATCACGCTTTACATTGCCTGTAACATGTATCGTATCATCGCACTTATTGTATTTATTTGCATCTTGTGTTATCTTGTATCATTTATCCTTTCACGCTGTGCAGCGTTTAGGATCATTGTCCTCCGGGGTTATCTCAAGTTGCGTAGAACGCGCTCTTGATTGTTTGTTTTCGAACCTCTTCTCACGATTTCAGCGTGTTTGGAATTTATCTCAGGTTGCGTGGAATGTGCTCCTGATTGCTTTGTTTTAGACCTCTTCTCACGGTTTCAGTGTGGTTAGAGTGTTCATTTCCTCACACGATTTCAGCGTGTTTGGAATTTATCTCAAGATGCGTGAAGCGCGGCCCTGGGCGTGCTTTATCTCAAGTTGCATCGTGTGCGCACCTGAGCGGTTGTTTCCGGACCTCTTCTCACGATTTTAGCGTGGTTAGACTGTTCCTTTCCTCACACGATTTCAGCGTGTTTGGAATTTATCTCAGGACGCGTGAAGCATGACCCTGGGCGTGTTTTATCTCAAGTTGCGTCGTGTGCGCACCTGAGCGGTTGTTTCCAGACCTCTTCTCACGATTTCAGCATGGTTAGAGTGTTCCTTTCCTCACGTGATTTCGGAGCTTTTGGAATTTATCTCAGGTTGCGTCGAGTGCGCTCCTGATTGGTTGTTTTCAGACCTCTTCTTACGATTTCAGTGTGGCTTGAGTGTCCCCTTTCCTCACACGATTTCAGCGTGTTTGGAATTTATCTTAGGTTGTGTCGTGCGTGCACTTGGGCGGTTTGTTTTCGGAACTCTTCTCACGATTTCAGCGTGGTTAGAATGTTCTTTTCCTCACGCGATTTCAGCGTGTTTGGAATTCATCTCAGGTTACGTTGTGCGTGCACCTGGGCGGTTGTTTTCGGGCCTCTTCTCACGATTTCAGCATGGTTTGAGTATTCTTTTCCTCACACGATTTCGGCGTGTTTGGGATTTGTTTTTCCTCCTCTTATGATTCTCAGCATGGTTAGAGTGTTCCTTTCCTCACACGATTTCGGAGCTTTTGGAATTTATCTCAGGTTGCGTCGAGTGCGCTCCTGATTGGTTGTTTTCAGACCTCTTCTTACGATTTCAGTGTGGCTTGAGTGTCCCCTTTCCTCACACGATTTCAGCGTGTTTGGAATTTATCTTAGGTTGTGTCGTGCGTGCACTTGGGCGGTTTGTTTTCGGACCTCTTCTCACGATTTCAGCGTGGTTAGAATGTTCTTTTCCTCACGCGATTTCAGCGTGTTTGGAATTCATCTCAGGTTACGTTGTGCGTGCACCTGGGCGGTTGTTTTCGGGCCTCTTCTCACGATTTCAGCATGGTTTGAGTATTCTTTTCCTTACACGATTTCGGCGTGTTTGGGATTTGTTTTTCCTCCTCTTATGATTCTAGTATGGTTGGAATATGTTACCCTTTGTATCTACTGTACTATCTATTACATCGCATTTATTATCTATTGCATTACATCTGTTATGTCTATTTCATTGCATGTAGAATATATTGCATGCATGTACTGCATTGTCCATTTATCGCTTACATCCTTTCCACGTTAAGCTTAGTCCGGCATGTGCCCATGCTTTTCGCGTTAAAGCATGGTTCTGTGATTATGTGTACGCGCCTATTCCACTAAGAGAATTGTGGTCTGAGGGTGTCGGCACCTTTTCTGTGTTAGACGTGGTTTGTTTTGTGTCTATGCCTTTTCTAAGTAGAAATGTGGTTTGGCCGCACGCCTTATTCACTCTATCCATTGCATCCATTACATTGTAGTTTGTTGCATTCAGCATGTAGGATCATGGTCTTTCCTCAGCAGATCATTCCACACTTATATCATGCCACCCAATTTGTCACGACCCAAACCCGCCCCTATGGGTTTAGCACTGTAACCGGCCAGTAATCCGTGATTACCGAAGGCCTGCTTAACAGTAAAGACAGTAATACAGAGTACAGGGGCTGGCGGAAGCCAAAACAGTAATAAAAGATGTCCAATGAGCTGTGACTGTCTGTATGCAAAAAGACTTTTCCGAACATATTCACATTCATAAGTAAAACATATATACATACAACATATACAGATATTCAGGTTAGGGACCAAATCCCTACCATGACAGTACAATACAAATCTTAACATTCTATACAAAACAGAAGCAGAAAGGGGGAATCTAAAACACTCCAAAGCAGCCTTAGCTTGAGTACACTTGGAACCTCGCAGTGAGGCACATTGGCTGGCTAGATAAAAAGGGAGTTTAACCCAACGCTCCTAGCTCCGATCCGGTGCCTGGACACCTATATATATATATATAAACAGTGAGCTAAAGCCCAGTGAATAATAGTTATGTAAAGAGGTTAAGAATGAATGTCCTTTCAGTTAATAAGCAGTCATATCAGTCATTTAGAAATCATAACAGTTATATGTGGTACATCCAATAGCAAAACAGTACAGTAGGTCTTAATAGACCGAACAGTCGGTTGATGGCCATCATAATAGTAAACAGTAGTGGTTCCAAACATGGGAACCGACAGAGATCTTTGTAACAGTAGCAGTAACAGTACAGTAACAATAAATTGCTATGGATGCCACGAATATAGTTCACAAATAGGATAAACATTCATTTAGTAAGAAATATTATTTCAGAAAACGGTACAGTTAATCGTTCAGAAAATATTCATGATCGAACATATCTTTACAACATTGTTACTCACAGAGTACTGGGCTAATAGCGGCTAGTGAGCGTCCTCGCATGCCAACCCTACACAGTTACAGAATGAACACACACTAAGTTACACACTTGGGAATCAATGACTTAGTCCCTATCTTGACTCGGTGTGGTTCTACATCAATATCCTCATTACGATGCCTTAAACATGGCCTAGGAATACCTATGATGGAATGAGGATGCAAAGATGCACTTTAAAACAGTTTTCAAAATTTTCAGAAAACAGGGGTCTCGCTCGAGCGTGGCTTTCTACGCTCGAGCGGACATGCAGATAAAGGAGCTCCGCTCGAGCGTGAATTCCTTCGCTCGAGCAGACTATAAACTCATGAAAAGTACTGGATGCATGCAATTCACGCTCGATGGGCGCTTGACCTCCGCTCGAGCGTGAGACACAAGTCCTCGCTCGAGCATGCTTTCCCTCGCACGAGTGGACTGTAAACATATGAAAATTACTAGATACACTCATTTTACGCTCGAGTGTTACTTTCCCTGCTTGAGCGGGATGCATGTACTCAGAGTGTACGCTCGAGCATGAAGTCTTACGCTCGAGCGTGGGTCCAAAATCTGAAATTTTCAGATTGAACCTCCAAGCTCAAATTCAACATTTAAAGCATCAAATTCGATTCTTTTGGGCCAATTTTCTGGAAAACACTTTAAAACTCATAATATGACATGTTTCAAAGATCATTTGCAAAATCAAAGCCCAAAGGTAGTTCAATTAAACACAAATCCAAACAAAACTTCATGAACATAATGTATATGTAACATGCAAGTGTTCAATTGAAATCAAAGCTTCAAATACTTGATCAAATGAGTCAATTCACTCAAAAACATGATGAATTCATGGACCATAGCTAGAATATAGACATGCATGTGAGGATTTCCATGAAATCAGCCTCAAACACAACAATGTGTACATGCATGCATGATTTAAGCTTCAATTCAACAATTTAAAACTAATTCTAGACTTAGATCACTAATGGTTCATGGACCATGCAAGATACAACTAGAATTCAAGTTCAAGAAGGTGATTCTCCTACCTTAGGTCTCAATTTCAAGTCTAGGAGCTCAAATATGCAATGAATTCCTCAAATCTTCTAAGTCTCCAAGCCAAGTTCTTGATGAGCTAAGTTTTCTCCTACTCTCTCACTCTCTCTCCCACGACTATGGCCAAGAAGATAGAGAATGATGCAACAAAATGATACAAATTCAAGTCTCAAGAAGTCTAATGAAGTGGCCCTAATGTGGTAAAAAGGTAAATAATGCAACTAATGTAATTTAACAATATCAATAATTCCTAATCAACTTTTAATTAAATTTACCATAAAATCGCATAAATCCTAATCAGCACATAACACTAATCAATTTCTGATTTGGCCGCCGATAAGGCCTTCAATTTGCAGTTTAAAACATAAAACATGAATAGATCATTTAGCAGTCAAACAGATAGACTTGCATTTAAACTAATACACTTAATCAATCAGTTCCGAATTTCAGTCAGATCAATTACTTAACATGCTTAACCACAATTTAGCATTAATCAGTAGTATATTAGTAAACAGTGGCAAGGGTTGTCACAGTCTCCTCTCCTTACAAAGAGTTTGGTCCTCCAAACTCGAATTACCTTCGTTTTGAAAGAATACTGGATCCAGAGGGAACAGTTCTGTCACGACCCATAACCGCCCCTAAAAGTTTTGGGCATGACCATTTCAGAAACAAACATAAAACCAATATACTTAACGTATGGGGCTTGAACGGAAGCACCTGATAACCAAAAATCTATTCCATTGAGCTATCACTATTATGCCAGTATCACACACATTACGTAAGGTAGATGAACATACAGTAAATATACACCTGAACATCAGTAATAGACATGCACATATACAGACCCGATCCCATGATTGGGCGTATAACAAAAGCATTAGCGAGGAAGAGGTTATACACCTCTCAATATACAAAGCCCAAAAACTGGGCAAAACCACATAACACACACGAGCTTCACTTAAGTGCCTGGACATACTGAGGTTGATAGAGTAGAGACGAGCATCAGGGTCAGGATTGACTCCAGGTTGAATACCTACAGAAGCAGACAAAATACTGAGTGAGCTAGGCTCAGTGAATAGTAGTACTTCAACAATTTCATGTTCAACTTAAATTATAATACATATCAATGCGTATGTGAACGTAGAAATCATGTGGTTAATCTGATTCTGTACAAATTTTCAGAACGGTCTTGTTGGTTCAAAAATTCACAAATTAGCCCTTGGCCTGGTGGGTTCACATATCCACAAATTAGCCTTTGGCTTTATAGGTTCATAACTGAGATTCATAACTTCACAACTTGGCCCTTGGCCTTTTGGATTCATAGTTTCACACGTTGGCCCTCGGCCTCATGGATTCATATTTTCACAAGTTGGCCCTCGACCTCATAAGTTCATAAGTTCACAAGTTGGCCCTCGGCCTCATAAGTTCATAAGTTCACAAGTTCACAAGGGTATGAACTTAAGAGGTGGCTCGTACGGATTCTAGAGGTGACTCGCACTGCAGCACTTAGTTTCGTACAGCACTTTGTTCCATACCAGAAATTATCATAACAAATTAACTTCAGAATCATATAGAAAATACATACATTCTTCCCATTATTCACATGAATTAACATAGATAATATAAGTTTAACAGAACATTACTGATAATTGTTAGCAAAAGGTAAACACATTTCACAGATTGAACGCTTCCAGAGATACGTAGATACCATAGTTCCATAATGCATAAACATCCCATTTGCTTAACATATTTCAGTACCACTAGTTAGCAGATAACAGAATGCTAACATTAATTATCAATAGCAAACAAAACATATGGTACAATGATGCGCTTAGATTTCTTCATGGTTCTTTGTAAGTCGACATACTTGTCTCGTAATTAGCAGAACCTTAACATTAACAATAATCCGAAGGTAAGGGTACCATTACATCAGCAGGTCAGAACCATTCATATCATAACATGAGTCACATAACAATGTCGTTGATACACAATTCCTTCCTATTAACCAACTTCACAGTGTTAATAGTTTGTATGCAATTTTTGTACGAAATCACAGGTAATTCTTAGGATGGTACATTAACATTAATCTTTAGCCATAACCAAAACACGGGGTAGGTTCAGAGTCATACTGACGTACACCAAATCTTTTCAATGTTCCCACTGATTTCCATTCAACATAATATCAACATAGCTACTTGTCAAGAGCAGAGCATTAATAAACAGAATTATTAACGGAATTCAAATGTGTGATTACAGTACTATTACTCACAGTGCTATAACGGAGCGCTTGTCGTTCCCGGGTTATGCCCTACACACGTACACAACTTATACATTAATTCCTTTTTCTTTCTTAATTCATTCCCTGCTTCATTTTACTTCGAATGAATTTACAGGCATCTTAAGGGCATCAAACACAAATTCTAAAAATACCAGAGGGTTAAGCACATAAAACAGAGCAAACAACATTTTGCAACACGAGCCGCACCAAGGACTACACATGAAGTTTTCAAACCTATTCCTTCAACTCAATATATATAAAAGATTACCAATCTTGCAAAACACATTATGAAGTTTATAATTAATCACTTCGATTTTAAGATAGAAAGGAATTGTATGGACATCTTCCACATTTTTTAAAAAATTCCTGAATGTCTAGCTTTTTCACCAAAAACCAAACATTTCCAATCCCCATAAAGAAACCTCATTAAATCATTCTTTCGATTTAATAACTAAGCAAGCCCACAAGTATTTAGTAAAATGATTTGGGATTAAACCCATTTTTGAAAATTCCACGTTTAGGTCACAAAAATCAAAATCAACATAGTCAATACCATCCCACATAATCACCACAATTCAACATAAGCAACATGATTCAACTCAACATCATTAAATAAAATTTGACATAATTCAAGAGGGATTCTTAAATCCCATTTCAACATTCCATAATCGAGTTTATGCCATCTATATCATTAATAAATCATTTCCCCCAATTTCCTTTCTCATTACAGCATGATTTACAATGCACTTAACAAAGTTCATTCGCAAATTTTAAACATAATTTTCAAACATAACCAAATTCCAATTAAACTTGTACATATATAATTCAACCTACCAATTTCATGATTCAACTTTCAATTTGGGCCAAATCATTGATTATCATCAAAAATCAACCTAGGGTTTCAAGAAAAAATCTAGAAATTTCAAGAAAAATCCAAATTTCTTAACCCATTACTTTGTTTCAAATCTTCCCATTTATTATGCACCCTAGGTCCATAATCCATAAATCATAATCTAAAACCCGAACCCCAACATTTCAAACCCTAACCCCAAAATTTCATGATTTACACTATATGCTCAAAATGTAGATTTTGCATTTATATACTCCCAAAATACCACAAATCTAACTATCAATGTAAGCATTGAAGGGGAACTAGGACTCCTACTTCAAGATTCAAGCAAGAAAAGCAAGCTTTGATGAGATTCCTTCAAAATTTCGAAATTCCAATCGGTTGAAAAAAAAAGTTGATCTTCTCTTGTTCTTCATCCTTGATACAAGATTCATGGTGGATTTGTTGATAAAAGTAGAGGAAATCAAGGTTTGGGGAGCTAGGGTTTCGGATATGGAGGAGGGGAGAAGAAGAGAGGAAAAGAAAATGTAAGAAATGGTCCAAAAATCACGTTTTTGAGCTGCTGTCCCGCACAGTCCCGCACGTGTGCCGCTATTCCCCGCACGTGCGGATCTGCTTCCAGCACAGATATGAAAACCTCAAATGGGTATAACTCTCTCATTGGGACTCCGTTCTAGGTCGTTCTTGTGTCCAAATTGAATCCCCGGAAACAAGCTTTCCAATGGTTTCAACCTCACATTCAAATTCTAAGTATGGAAGGAGAAAAGGGCAAAAGAGTGATGGCTGGTCAAAAACTCAAACTCAACCTTGGGACTTTTTATCTAATCTTATCTATATATCTTGTTAAGGCTTCAATCAAGGTTCCAAACATCATCCAAGGGTCTTCAATTATAATATTTAAAGTTCACTTGCCAACCCATCAATATCAAGAGTCCGACAACCATATAAGTTTTAAGGTGACAGACACCACTATACATCAATCCGATGTGAATTTAAAATCCGAGTCGTTATAAGTTCAGGATACTGTTTCATCATATCGTCTTCTCTTTACCAAGTGGAATACACGCCACTATGGTTTTGCCAATCAACTTTCACTAGTGGGATCTCTTTGTTCCTTAACTTTTTGATCCGACGGTTTACAATTTGAATGGGCCGTTCTTCATAAGTATAGTCATCACTTAGCACTACACGGGTAGGCTCAATAACATGGAAGGGATCCCAGAGGTAATCCCTCAACATTGAAATATGGAAGACATTATGCATATGCTCCATTTCAGGAGGAAGCGCTACTTGATACGCCACCGGATTAATCTTTTCAATAATCTCATACGACCCGACATATCTCGGCGCTAGCTTACCCTTGACTCCAAAATGAGTCTGGCCTTTCATCTTTGTCACTTTAACAAAAACGTGATCACCTACTTCATATTCTCTGTCTCGCCTTCGGACATCCGCATAACTTTTCTGTCGGCTTCGTGCGGTTTTCAATCTCTGTTGAATTAGTTTCACTTTTTTCGGTGGTTTCCTGTACAATCTCGGGCCCAAGCAAAGGCCCATCTCCAACTTCTACCCAGCAGATAGGAGATCGACATTTTCTACCATATAAAGCCTCGAAAGGCGCCATATCGATGCTCGAGTGAAAACTGTTGTTGTAGGCGAACTCGGCCAAAGGTAAATGACTTTCCCAATTTCCTTGGAAATCAAGAACACACATTCGTAGTAAATCTTCCAGAGTCTGGATGGTTCTTTCTGACTGGCCATCTGTCTGAGGATGGTATGCACTACTCAATCTCAGTTCAGTCCGCAATGCAGTTTGCAGACTTTGCCAAAATCTCGATGTAAACTTCGAGTCCCTGTTAGAAACAATAGATACAGGCACTCCATTCAATCTAACAATCTCGTCAATATAAATTATAGCCAATTTGTCCGCATTGTAAATCGTTTTGACAGGTAAGAAGTGAGTAGATTTAGTTAGTCTATCAACAATAATCCAAATTGAGTCCATACCTTTACTGGAGCGAGGTAAACCAACAATGAAATCCTTAGTGATATGTTCCCATTTTCACTCCAGTATTGGTAAGGGCTGCAGTAAGCCTGCGGGTCGTTGATGCTTAGCTTTAACTTGTTGGCAATGAAGACATTTCGATACAAAGTCAGCAATCTCTTTCTTCATTCCCGGCCACCAGAAATTCAGTTTCAAGTCTTGATAGGTGTAATGTAATCCACCTTATTTGTCTTGCATCCATCATGCCTTATGCCCTTCATGCTAGCATATTTTGGCTTCCTTCCATACATGTTTTAGACTTATTTTAATATGTTTTAGGACTGTTTCGGGTTGCCCTTTCCATATGCTTCATGTTCTGTATAGTTGTGGTGCAAGTGCCTTGCTAGCCTTAAGCTTTGGGCACCATAGCATGCTTCATTTGTATCATGTACATGATTTGGCATCATTCCACATGACATTTCAAAACATGTAGCATTGCCATGTTCCCACTTCATTCACCTTTTGAGTGCCTCTAAGGGTTGTGCATTTGTTACCTTGTTTGTGGCTTAGTGTGCATGCATGCATGACTAGGCATTTGTGCCTCAATCTTAGCATATTTTGGTCTTTGTTTAGACCTATTTGAACTCTATCCATGATTGGTTCATGCCTTTGTACCGTGTATTGCATAGCTTCACATACTTGTGTTGTTTCGTTGATTTGACATCATTCCATGCATGATTTCAGAGTTTATAGTATTACTACACTTCTACATTTTTCACTCCTTGAGTACCTTCAAGAGTTGTGTTCTTATGCTTAATTGATAGGCCAATGCATGTGCATGCATTTCCTTATTTTTCATGCCATTGTTTCATCATTTTGGTCACTGTTTTTGGCATGGCTGAGGTCTGTCCATTTTCAGTTTAAGTCCATTGGGTATGTGGTTTGCATGTTGTTGCATGCTTGTTACATTCCATGTTGTTGCATGCTTATTGCATTGCTTGGTACATTGCATGTTGTCACATGCATGTCGCATTACATGATTCTTGCATGTTGTTTACATGTTTAGGTTGCATTACATGGTGCTTGCATGCTCGTGCATGCATTACATCGTTTGCATGTCATTAGTTTTGTTAAGTTGTGCATGCATTGCATTGTGTTTGGCTTGGGTGTCAAGCCAAACACGAGGAACGAGGGACGTTTCATACTTGAAGTGATGAAACGTGCCTCAATCCTCGGTCGCCGACCCTCTTGATTATGCATGATAGAGGTTAAGGCATTTATGTGTTTTTACGCATTTCATCCGTATTGATTTCTGCAACTCGGCCTCTTTGGCCATTACACATCGAAATGCGTGATTGATGGCTCGAGAGTCGAGCACTACACTCCTTTGAGCTTTGAACATGATAAGGGGTGTAGTTGCACAACATTTTCTTGCACATGTATTGTCATGCCTCTGTTTGTACTCTACTGCAGCAAAAGGAGGAGTTTGTAGGATGAGATGGCCGATCGGCTATCTAGTATGCCGATCGGCTACAAATATTTGGCCGATAGCCTCAAAATTGGTCCATGATCATTATCCGCTGGCTGATGGCCACCCCTTTTGGCCGATGACCTCTTAGAGTATCCATGAGGTGGGTCAAAAGCATCACAGAAGTTGGCATAATTTTCAGAGGTGCAGAACAGTGCAAACAGAGGCAACATGAGGCATGGCAACGGATTTCCGAGCGAAGCTGACCGAGCATGCATATGCCCCTCTTCTCGATGCCGTTTTAACTGCTTTGTATAGTTAGTTAATTTGTAATTAATTAGTTAATGTGTTAGCTAATTTAATTCATTATTGTAAATTCTTGATTAGCTTAGCATAGTTAATTTTCAATTCGGTGTTGCAATAATTAGTCTAATTAGATTATTAGATTAGTTAGAATAGCTTAGCGTAGCTAGCTTGTATTATTCATTCGGACCCTCCGTCGAGAGAGCGAATTTTGTAATAAGTGTGCGTGAGTATGTGAATGTCTTCTAACCTCACGTCTTTCTCCCCTTTACTTAACCGCTTACGATGGTTAGTTTTAGGACATGTTTCAATTAGCATCCTTATGCTTGCATGCATGCGTGCATCATTCATTTGTTTTGCATTCATTGGGTTCGGCTCATCATACAAACTACATAGTATTTCAATTCCTATTTGAATACATGTATAAAGTTCCATTCATATGCCATTCTTAGAAAAATCGAGCCTATGTTAGTTGCATTTTGCATATGTTGCATTAGGCATTCTTGACATAAGCTAGGATCATGCATTGATTACTAACTAGCTTCTTTTTTTGGTTCGGAGTACACTATGAGTGTTTATGTTTTAGCATCTCGCATGCGTGTAAGTGTTGCCATGTTTAGCATGCTTGCCATTAGGCTAATTGCTTAAATGTTCAACTGCCTGAATGCTTGTGGTTGAAGGTTGTATTGCTTGAATTGGAACAATTCATCGAAATGCGAGTTTTAAGCCCACTTTGCGAAGTGGCAAAATCATGTTTTCTAAGCCCACTTGAGGGTGGCAAATCCACGTCTTAGCCTACTTGCGAGTAGCACCTTCAAACCATTTTCAAACAAACAAACATGTTTTGTTCCAACTTAGGCGATCTAGTCTATACTTGTATGCTGTGCGCATCACATAGTAAAACTAGCTAATAAATCGGGATAAGAACGCATGTGTTTTCAAAAACAACGTATCATGTTAGTAAAGGCCGATCTTTGATCGGGCGAGCGGGGGTTCTCATTTGAGGACCTTCCCCTCTCGTACCTAAGTTCCCGAGCCGAGGCAACTTTGGTGATGACGGACACGTGGCCTTAGGCACGTGTCAGGGTTTCCTAAATTTCCCAAAACAAAATATTTTAGTGGCAACTCTGAAATCTGGCAAAACAGTCCATGTTTGGTACTTCTTGATTAAAATCGATTTTCCAAAATGATTTGCCGGATTTGGACTCTTTGGTGATTTATTAGTCTTACATTGCACTTTGTGAGATTAGATTCAAAACCGTAACAGGAGTCCAAATTGTAGTAGCTAATGAACAAAACGGATTTCGCGCCATTCGCGCGCGGAGCTGGGACGTTCGGGCCGTCTACAAGAGGTTGAGAGTTCGCACTGCTATAATAACAGTGTTCAATAAGCCTATCTATCAGATTCTTAGCGAGATACGCAATGAACCCTTCGTATGATGGCCAACCAAGTTGGGAGAAGTGCAAAGGGGCTACGACGATAGATACCGGTGCACCTTCTATGATGAAGTGGGGCACTGAACTGAAAATTGTACGCCATTGAGGTAGCATTTGGAGGAGTTAGTGGTTGTAGGCTATCTGGACCAGTATATTGAAGGGAGAGCTCGGCTAGCCCCCTAGGATCGCAATGGGCCAAATAGGATGCCCATCGATAGTCCGCCTTAAGGCGTAATCAATGTGATACATGGGATCATCGAGCCTAAACGAGTATGCGAGCTGAGAGGAATGATCAAGAAGGCAGAGCACATGTGGGAAATACTAAGCGTACAACCTACTGTGAAAAGAGGGAAGACCGATGAGAAAAACGTCATCACCTTCTCCGACAGGGACTTAGCAAGGTTGCAAAGTCCTCATAACAACGCACTAGTGGTTACTCTGCGTGTCAAGAATTTCGATATCAAGAGGATCTTGATAGATCAAGGAAGCTTGTGCGAGATAATGTACTATAAGACTTTTAAGCAACTCGAATTGGAGGACAAAGATTTGGCACCCGCAATATCTCCCTTGGTCGGTTTCAATTCAATGCCAGAATAGCCGGTTGGCAAGATAATTTTGCCGGTCAAAGCTAGGACGATGACAAAACAAGTGGAATTCTGGGTGTTGAAAGTCCCTTCCACTTATAATGTAATTTTGGGAAAAGCATGGTTGTACGCTATGCGAGCAATAGGATCAACCTACCATCAGGTGAAGTGATTCCTTAACAAAACTGGAGTGATCGAAGAAATCATGGGAGACCAAATTATGTCCAAGCAATGCTTCGTAACGATGAATGGCAACCGGGCTGCCAAAGGTTTCGTCCAGATGGTAGAGGAGCCAGAAAGTAATGAGTTATTCGCGAACGTCGGCAAGGCAGCCGAACAAAAGGTAGTGAAAGATTTGGTGGAGATTAGAATAGACGAGAAGGTCCTAGAGAAATTCTTTTTGCTTGGCTCATCTTTGTCCAGCATCGAGAGAATAGAGATTATGGAATTCTTGATCTGTAACAGGAGGTGTTTGTCTAGACACTGTATGACATGCCAAGCAATGATCCAACCTTCATCTACTATCAACTTAATGTCCACCAAACCGCCAGACCAATTATACAGCGAACTAGCCAATCGACAGTTCACCACGCCGAGATAGTGGCTAAGGAAGTGGGAAACCAGCTAGAGGTAGGGGCAATAAGAGAAGTTCACTATCCGAAGTGGATCTCTAACATCGTGGTGGTACCAAAGAAGAATGAAAAGTGGCAAGTTTGCGTGGACTACAAGACAGTCAACAAAGCATGCCAAAAAGATAGTTTTCCTCTACCACAGATAGACCAACTGGTGGATCTAATTACAGGTCACAACCGCCTTAGCTTTTTTGATACGTATCGTGGATACCATTAGATCGCTATGTATGAACCAGACCAGGAGGATACATCCTTTACTACACTTAGGGGATTGTATTGCTATAAGGTCATGCCCTTTGGCCTAAAAAATGCAGGGGTAACATTCCAGCGAATGGTCACCAAAATGTTCGAACCATTGTTAGGTAGAACAATAAAAGCGTACATAGACAACATGGTGGTGAAGAGTAAGAACGAATGAAACCATCTCAATGACCTAGCTGTGATGTTTCAAATTTTGAAGACCCACAAGCTGCGACTGAATGCATTTAAATGCGCGTTTGGCGTCGGGTCAGGCAAATTTCTCGGCTTCCTAGTGACCAACCAAGGTATAGAAGCTGATCTCTCTCAGATTAAAGCCATTCTAAGTCTGGAGAGGCCCAACACAGTCAAGGAACTATAGCATCTCACAGGCCTAGCTGCTACGCTAAACCGATTCATAAGTCGGTTGTCAGACAGGTGTCGACTGTTCTTCCAGGCACTGAAAGCCAAGTTTGAGTGGGATGAAAAATCGATCAAGCTCTGAAAAGCTTAAAAGAATACATGATCTCTCCGCTGTTGTTAGCAACTCCAGTACTAGGGGAAAAACGTTTTCTATATTTGGTAGTTTTCCAGTATGCAGTTAGTGCAGTGTTGGTACGCGCCAAGGGAATATAACGCTTGCTTATATTTTATGTAAGCAAGACATTTCTAGACGCCAAGACAAGGTACTTGCCTTTAGAAAAACTGGCCTTAGCCTTGATGATGGCCTCAAAAAAATTGTCATATTACTTCCATACCCACACCATGATCGTTTCAACAGCTTTCCCCTTAAAAGCCTTATTTGAAAGGGCGGACTTTTCTGGGCCAATATTGAAGTAGACCGTAGAGTTAGGATAGTTCGACATCAAGTTCCAATTGAGAACTATAATCAAGGCACAAGCTTTGGCAAACTTTGTAGTCGAGTTTGCGCCAGGAAGTCATTATGTTTGCCAAGTCGACTTGACCGAGGCAACCAAGCAAAGGAGGGGAAGTGCCGCAGGAATAAGGCAGCCCCCAAAGCAAGTGGAAGCTCTTTGGGGATGGAGCGTCCAACAGACACAGAGCTGGACTTGGGATAGTCCTCATCTCACTAGATGGCTTGACCATTGAGCAGGCTATCAACCTTAGTTTTCTAGCATCAAATAATGATGCGGAGTACGAAGCACTGTTACTCGGGTTGAAGTCAGCCTACTGAATGAAGGCCGCTAAACTAATGGTGTACAACAATTCCCAACTAGTAGTCTACCAAATTTTGGGTGATTATGAGGTGAATGGTGATATAATGGCCAAGTACCAAGAATTGATCAGAAATGAGATCTTGAAGTTTGAAGTTGTAAAGCTAGAGCAAATCGGCCGAGTAGAAAATAGCAAGACAGATGAACTAGCTAGTTTTGCGGTGATGGCGAACACTTCTATCCCACACCTATTGCTAGTGGACTTCCTGCCAAGACCGAGCATTGCGGAACCTGAAGCAGCCGAGGTACGCTGTGCCAAGCTAGGTCTCTTCTGGATGGACCCCATCGTTATATTCTTAAAAGATGGCATTTTGCTAGAGGACTAGAAGGAGGCCAACAAGGTTAGGGCAAAGTCACAGCGATTTCGGCTCTTTTCATCGCTAGCATTGTACAAAAAGTCCTTCACCGGACCGTACTTAAAATGTGTCCATCATAGCAAGGTCGAATCATTTTTGTTTGAGATCCACAAGGGCATTTATAGAAGTCACCATGGAGGGAGATCTCTAGCCTACCAAGCTATTTCACAAGGGTATTGGTGGCCATACATGCAAGCAGACACAGCGAAGTATGTCAAGAAGTGCGAAAAATGTTAGAAGTTCGCGCATCAAATCCATCAACCAGCTAGAGAGCTTTTTCCTTTGACCAGTCCTTGGTCTTTTGCAATGTGAGGCCTAGATATAGTGGGACTACTCCTAACCGCGTCGGGAAATAGAAAGTTCTTTATTGCGGCGACAGACTACTTCACAAAATGGGTAGAGGCAGAGGCGCTTGCATCCATCAAAGAAAAAGATGTCAAGAAGTTTGCCTGGCAAAATATCGTAACCCGTTTTGGAATTCCCAAGGCCTTGATATTTGACAACGACACTCAATATGATGGATGAATCTTTAGGGATTTTTGCGAAGAACACAAGATTGAATTTTACAACTCTACGTCGGCATACCCCTAAGCCAACAGCTAGGCCGAAGCTTCCAACAAAGTAGTCTTGGATGGTCTAAAAAAGAGGCTAGAAAAAGCAAAAGGAAAATAGGCTGAGGAACTTTCCCACGTCTTATAGGCTTATCGAGCTATACCTAGGCGGTCGACCGACGAAACACCTTTTTCCGTGGCCTATGGCATGGAAGCAGTAATCCCCCTAGAAGTCGACCTCCCCACTATTAGAAGCGAAATTTTTGATTCGGATATGAATAGAGAGGCCATAGCCTTAGAGCTAGATCTTGCTAAAGAAAGAAGAGAAAAAGGGCATTAGTCCATATCGCCTCATATCAACAAGAACTGTCTAGAAAATACAAGAAGACGGTGTATCCAAGGCAATTCAAGATTGGAGACTAGGTGTTACGCAAATTAATGGGAAACACTTTGGTACCTGGAGATGGTAAGTTGGGACCCAACTGGGAGGGGCCATACAAAGTGATGGGTTTAGTAGGAAAATGACCTTGCTACCTTGAAGACGTGGACGACTGAGCTATCCCAAGGCCATAGAATAAGGCCACTCTTAGAGTATTTTATTTTTAGCTTTTTTATGCTTGTAATTTTCCTTTAACATTCAATAAAACAAGTAGACATTTTTTCTGTTACAATTTCTTTTGGTACGTGTATTCATTCTATTTGTAAACAAATTATTTGGACTTTTTGCCCAACTGGGGGGTAAAGGCGGTTGGCAGGTTTGACCAACATAATTTTGGCACTCTTTAGTCGTGATAAGGACCTAGGCTAAAGAAAGTTGGCAGGTTTGACCAACAACATTTTTTTGCACTTTTTAGCCGATATAAAGATCTAGGCTAAAAAAGGTTGATAGGTTTGACCAAAACAATTTTTTGCACTCTTTAGCCGAGATAAGGATCTAGGCTAAAAGAAGGTTGACAGATTTGACCAACATAATTTCTTGCACTCTTGAGCTGAGATAATGATCTAGGCTAAAGAAGGGTGGCAGGTTTGACTAACAATATTTTTTGCACTCTTTAGTCGAGATAAGGATCTAGGTTAAAGAAGGTTGGCATGTCTGACTAACACAATTTTTTGCACTCTTTAGCCAAGATAAGGATCTAGGCTAAAGAAGGTTGTCAAGTTTGACTAACACTATTTTTGCACTTTTTAGCCGAGATAAGGATCTAGGCTAAAGATGGTTGGCAGGTTTGACCAATAATATCTTTTGTACTCTTTATCCGAGATAAAGATCTAGGCTAAAGAAGATTGGCAGGATTGACCAGCACAACTTTTTTGCATTCTTTAGCTGAGATAAAGATTTAGGCTAAAGAAAGTTGGTAGGTTTGACGCACACAACATTTTTGCACTCTTAAGTCGAGATGAGTATCTTGGCTAAAGAAAGTTGGTAGGTTTGACCAACTAGTTTTTTGGATTCTTTATTTGAGGTAGATATCTCGGCCGAAGATGGTTGGCAAGATCAGGTAAGGCCGAGTTAATTAGTTCAGCTAGGCATGTAGTCAAAATGCTATATAACATTGCAGAAGGAACACAATGACCGAGCAAAAAGATTAAAATATTTTCATTGATTGAAAGTTGAGTACAAGAGGTGGGACTTGTAACCCAGTTACATTGCTAACTAAACAAAAAGCAAAACACCGAAAAATGGTAAAGTTGCATCCCAGTCACACAAAGAGATCCTCTAGCTCGGCATCAAGGCCACCGTAGACTTCACTGCTTGGCAGTGTGGCCCCAGCTTCACTTTCTTGAGTCAGGTCAGTGATATCTCCTCCATCGGACAGAATTGGCTCAGTTTGACTAGGCACCTCCATTCGAGTTGGCAGTGACGTTGAGCGACTGAGGTCAGTGTTAGCGGGGGGAGCATCTGCTGGATTTGGGATATCCTCCTCATCTTGAAGGAATTTTTGCTGGACAGCTTCAGCATACTCAGTCATATAGGACAGAATAAAGTGGGGAGGAGGATTCAGGGACAGTTCGGAATCGTGCTCCTGGCCGAGCTTTTCAGTCGCAACCTTCCAGCCGCACTTAAAAAAGATATCCTTGGCCACCTCACATTGCTGGGAGTAGGTTTTCTTGCCTTCTTTGAAACCCCAATCCTCGGTGTCCTCCATCTTTTTTTTTTTTTTTTTTTCTAGCTCCTGGATCTCAGCGCTCTTTTTCTTCTCAATCTTAGCGAGTTCATGCAGGTAGCGATCTTTTCTCTCAGCCAGGGCTTTCTGTTTGTCAGTCTTAGCCGTACTGACCAGCTTAGCTAGTTTTGTTTTTCGACAGCTAGCTCGGCTAGATTGATCTTAAGGGCCTTTAGCTTGGTCTTTTTGGCACTCGCGTCCGGAATGGCTGGCCTGGCCATTTTTCCCAGCTCAAGGACACGTTGGTGCACAACTTGGTTTTTTTGTACTGCCTGCGTAGCATACAACACGATTAGCCAAACCACACAAAGAGTTTGGTCAAATTAATGAATATAAGGGATTTTAGACATTACCAAAATCAGCGACTTAGTGATGGAGCGGATTACCTTCAACTTGGTTAGATTTTGGTACTGCTCCATATCGACTGGCAAGCAGACACTTTTAGATAAATTAAAGGCCAAAAGGTGATCCTTCTTAGTGCTAACAGAGTCTTGTATGCTCATAGTACGACCCCTAAAGGTCACAATTGGTGCCCACACCGAAGGGAAGGCAGGACAGGAATGGCCGGAGCGTCAACTACCTTGGGGCTGGTTGGTCTTGAGTAGCTTGGTTTCCAGTTGCTCTAGGTCTTTGTTGTCCACCAGGCGCTGCGGCGTGGCAGAACTAGTGCGAGGCCTTTTGCTTGGCTGGGAGGCAACAACCCAAGTGGTTGGAAGGGCAATAATCGTATCGCGAGGTTGGCCGATCGGCTGTATCTCGGCCTGGACCTCAGCGTTGGAAGTTGTGGCCTACTCAGTGATTAGGGCGTGATCGGCTCACCTTTTGGCCATTTCTTGTTCTTCTGTGAGAGGAACGAGATTGATTTGGGAGAGATTGGGGTCCGGTTCAAGCGAGGACTCAAGCAAAAAGTTTGTGACTCTACTCTACCTCTTGCCACTGTTGTGATTGGCCGGTTCAACGCTCAATAGCTCAGTCCAATCTCGGTGGCGGTACTGTAGCGCGACACGCAGTGCTGTTTGGTTAGCGTATGCATAATCGGCCTTCAACTGGTTCAAATCTACAAAAAAGTACAAATTATTAGTACGGCTCAACAAAGATACAAGTTCTTGATAAGAAAACCAAGCTATTCTCACCGAGTGTCCCTTTGTTCTAGTTAATGTTGTAGCCAGGTATTTGGGAATCTCGGTCTTCAAAATTCCCATACAAGTAAAGAAAATCGTCATCGCTTAGATCTTTGTCCAATGTGCACTTAATGATTTTTTCTCTACCTTTTCTGATTCTTAGGTAGTAAGCCTAACGGTCATCATTTTGACCGAGTGAATATTGGTGAAAGAGTTTGGCCAATCCGAGGTTGAGGCTAAGACAGCAATTTAGCTCAGCCATTCTGTTTATAATCTTATAGATATTGGTGGATAATTAGGTGGGGCATAATCTGGTTTGTCTAAGGAACTCGCAGACAAAAGGTTGGACTGGGAATCGAAGTCCACCCTCTACGATTGACACCACAGAAAAGGGAACGAAACATGGCTTGCCCAAGGAAGTGATGTCTAGCTTGGCTAGGGTAAGGTGAGCATCATCTGGAATGTTACAGTCCCTATGGAATTCGGCCATGGCCCCTAGCAAGCTCACCAAAAATCGGTATTTGCCCATGGCCTTAAATTGAGTTAAAAAATAAAATTTGGCATGACTTCTTAGCCCGGCACTAGAATGATCAAAAATGGTGCTCGGTTGAGCGGCGTTACCAAGTGGCAAGTGAATGGTGTGCCTGAATACCCTAGTCAAAGTCTGTAAAGTGAAGAACAGAGAATGTGTTATGACCGGGCTAAGGCAACAGTGCAAATTAGTTGGTACTTCGACTAAAAGAGTGTGTGCGGCTATGGTGAAGTGGTTTGGAAATACTCTTGGATCGTGAAGGACGTTCCTAATCCTCTGATTTCTACCTGAAAAGGGATTAACACTCTGGTCAGGGGTGCCGGAATTAGCACTCCGACAGACAGGTTAGTATATGCCTCACGTTTGCTTATGTCTTAAGTTTCTTGGGGTTTTCTCTCACATACCTTTCTTTGGCTGATATTCCTCAATTTATATTCGCTTTTGGGCCTCAGGGTTGGACCCACTTTTAATCCACCGTGTGATTGTTCACTCAACTCTTTCTAT
The DNA here is from genome assembly GCF_055761805.1 of Camellia sinensis. Taxonomy (NCBI): domain Eukaryota; kingdom Viridiplantae; phylum Streptophyta; class Magnoliopsida; order Ericales; family Theaceae; genus Camellia; species Camellia sinensis. Next base: position 13,134,322 of record NC_138965.1, read on the forward strand.
CGTAATCCAATTCTCACTCGGCTCCTCGCTCAATTGGTTCTATGGCCGATTAGGATGCTTGGCTTCTAGATGGTACAAGACGGGGCCGAATATAATATATATCTTGATTTTCCAAGTGTGTATTCAGCCTCTTTGCATCCCCTAATATTCGGCTCCCACAATTGCCCCCCAAACACCCCACTAAATAGTTAGTTGGCGTGTTTGGTTTCGAACTTGAAAAGTCAAAACAGAAATTCAGCGGTTAACCTCATTCCAATGTGAGTGTCAGAACGCACATGCTTTTCGGTCATCATTACAATTTCCGGCCCCTTCGTACGCTTCCTTCATTTATTATGATTTAAAACTTTGTTGTCTCTTCGAATGCATGCTTTTTTGAATACTTAAAGCTCCTGGTCTACCTTTCGATATACCTTTTCCATTTCGCGACCTCTGTAACCTCCTTCCGTTTCTCATTGCCTCCTCTGCTTCTTATAAGTTCTCTTTTCTTTCATTTTGAATCTCATTTCCTTGTTTGTTTTTAGTTTAGTGTACTCCTTAGACTGGCTAAGATGGCAAAACATTTAAAAGACCACCTTTCTGCGGATCGAATTTCTGGTTTTCAACGCCATTTTTCCATCCCCGACGATGTCCATCTGTCACTCGTGACAGACAACACCCTTGATATGGAGAGGAATGATGAAAGTACAATCATCTTTCCTCTCCTATTAATTGCTGGAGGCGGAGTCCGTTTTCCCCTTCACCCGTTTCTTAGGGCTGTCCTTCGCCATTGGGGTCTAATCCTTTCTCAATCTAATGTAAATTTCTTCTGAATCATAATAGGGATTATATAGTTGAACCGACGCCTTAGGATCAATCTTGGCATACCTGCTATTCGACATTGTTATGCCTTGGCCAAATCTTCTGGCCAGCAGGGGCGCTATTTTCTTAGGGCCAAGGACACCGACTATCACTTGGTGACTATGCTTGCCAGCTCTGGCAAGCGAGTTGATCATGTCATGGTCGTTGTCCGAGGTAACTGGGAATTCGGCAAAGGCGAAGATCGCCTAGATCCTGTACCTAGACGGAGAGGCGAACCAGGTGGCCGTGTATCTCCTTACGTTTATCTACTTTATATTTACTCGGCTTTCTTTCCATGTACTTATCGTTTTATTTGTGCAGGCAACGATTTGAAGAAAGTTCTAGTTTCAGCCGACGATGCTGTGCTTGCGGAAATTAAAACTGCACTCCAGTTCTTTGGCCGTCCAAACCTCTAGAAGCAAGGGAGGGTGGCCCATATACTTCTGAGGTATGAGTTGACTAATACAACATTTTTGGCCGCGGACAACATTCCGATTCCACGAGGCGAACAGCAGCTCACGGCCCTTATCTTCCCCCGCTTCAAAAGCCTTAGGCAGATTGGTTTGGAAGCTTCTGATTCAGAGCAGGTCGAAGAACCAGTAGCCGAAGAAGTCACCGAGCAGCCGAGTTAGTCCGCTTTGGAAGCCAAAGAAGTTGACGAGGCTCTAAACTTGGCATTTGAAGAAGCCGGCCTTAATCCATCTAACTTTCCATCCACTTCAGGTCGAGGGGACGTCTTATTTGGAGTCATTTTTACTAATTTAGGAGATCTTCCCAGCTTGTATACTGAGAACATGGCCGGGGAATCGCTTATGCCGTTGGCTAGAAGGGAGAACGCCGAACGGATGACCGCTTGGAGGAGGGCCGAAACCATCCGTTCTGAACCTGCTGTCGCAACTGAGTCTTCTCCACCTGTTATTGTGGAAGAAACGACTCAAATTGAGACGGCCGAGACGGAGGAGATAGTCGAACAATTGAGTCAGGAGGCTGATCAGAGGGGGGGAGAAGCGTCCCGCCGAGAACGAAGTCGGCTCTGAGGAAAGCCCTATCAACAAATGGCCGCGCATAGAGGAGTCGGACTCGGTTGTGCCATTTGTTGTTCAACCAAGGATAAAAAATGTGCCAATTTCCTCTAATGCGTCGGCTCTGAAAGATCCGGCTCTGGCATTGAGCATGGCTTCCTCAATTTCCCTACCGGCTGACATGGTAACTTTTCAGGCGGAGCCAGATTTGCTGGCAATAACATTAGCCGCTCAGTTGGCCATATTGGTACATGATCCTTATCTGTTGCTTTCCGCCTATATTTTTATTTTTATTCTAATTCCCTATTTTTGCAAATGGCGAGAAGGATAGCCGAGATAGGCCGTTGTCAACATGATACCATTGAACAGATTGGCTTTCTGAAAGTGAAAATTGAAAGTGAGAAGAGCAAGGTTGCGGAGGCCTCTCAAAGGTCCGAGTACGAGGCGGCAAAAGTGGCGGAGGAAAGTGCAAAGGCCGACGCTGAGGCAGAAAAGGCGAGGAGTTCTGACCAGCTCAGATTGGCCGCCGAGGAGAAGGCAAACGCGAGCGAAGAAGCGCTCAAGTTAGCCAAGGAGGTGATTGCCAAGCTGGAAGCTGACTTGGAAGAATCAAAGAAGGCGAAGGAAATAGCCGACTCCGAGATTTCCAAAGCGTTCCAAGTTGGGAAGGACGCCGCCTTGGAGAACCATGTGGAGGAAGTCCCCAAATTCGAGAATCGGGGCTTCAAATACGGCTGGCTCAAAGCCCTCACTATCGCTAATGTGACATTGGCCTAGCCGATGCCATACGAGCAGGTGGACGTTGAGCCGCTGGAGTCTAACCTCGAATATTGACTAGGGTGACATTTTGAATTTTGTTAGGCATCTTCCATGCATGGTTCTTGTAAATTTTTGTTAGTAGATTTCTGTTAATCTAAGGTAATTTTCATGTATAAAATAGCTACTATCTGTACTCAATTTATGAATAAAAATTTCCTTTGCTTTTCACTATTGTCTGTACTCAATTTTTGTTATTAATGAAGATTTTTGCTTTTCACTACTTTGGGTAAAATGACTACTATCTGTTGCTCGTGCTAGATATCGATCCAATAGGGTGTAGGATCATGAGATGAGTAAATTAAACATCCCACTAAATAGCTGCTGAATAGATAACTGCGTATCTTGGCAATTTAGCTGTTTTTCAATTTAGCCGAATGAATTCATGAACATGCCCAAACGACATGATTATATCGGCGCAGGGCCTTGAGATTTGACCGATTAGATTAGTGAACCCTTAGCCGCTAAGATTAACGAATCTGCCCTTGCCCTAGTGAGGAATGAACTAGAACGCCGAATATTGGCGGTTCATGGAATGGCTGGGGCACATGAACCTATCAGCGTAAGGCCTTGCCATTTGGCCAATTAGATTAGCGAATCCTTGTCTCCTAAGATTAATGAATCTGCCCTTGCCGCAGTTAATGAACTGGAACGACAAATATCGGCGGCTCATGGAATGGCTGGGGCACGTGGACCTATCGGCGCAAGGCCTTAAAATTTGACCGATTAGATTAGCGAATCCTTAGCTGCTAAGATTAATGAATTTGCCCTTGCCCCAGTTAATGAACTGGAATGCCGAATATCACGGCTCATGGAATGGCTGGGTACATGGACCTATCGGCGCAAGGCCTTAAAATTTGGCCGATTAGATTAGCGAATCCTTAGCTGCTAAGATTAATGAATTTGCCCTTGCCCCAGTTAATGAACTGGAACGTCGAATATCACGGCTCATGGAATAGCTAGGGCACGTGGACCTATCGGCGTAAGGCCTTGAAATTTGGCCGATTAGATTAACGAATCCTTAGCCGCTAAGATTAACGAATCTGCCCTTGCCCCAGTTAATGAACTGGAACGCTGAATATCGGCAGCTCATGGAATGCGAGCATTGATGAGATCGCCTCAGGAGTGCGGTGCACCCGTGAGTAATAAAAAGGGGTGGTTGCTTCGTGCGTGTAGATTCCATTAGTGTGTCCAAACTCAACTCAACCTAGTGCATTGAACGAGGTTGGAAAAGTGTGAACGTCAAGTAAACTATTCTTCAACAGTAGGGGGAAAGGTAGGACACTGGCTGAACTGGACTCAACGATGAATCGATGTGGCGAACCTTCACGAACGGGAAGTAGGACGTCTGGGGAGTGCGAGAGGCGTCACTCTCCATGTCATCGAAGCAGGTCTCTTAGGAAGGAGAAGCGGCAGCAGGGGAACTCCTCTCATTCGCGAAGTGAGGCTAGTGGGCCACCGCGCCCGTTGAGTTTTTCAGTCTTTATTGGGAACAAACCAATGACGGAGGCAGATTCAATCGTCCGAGATCCACACGTGGTAGTTGAATTTGCACGACAGATTTTTTCGCCAGAGGTCTAGCAGTCGATGATCGGTCAACCTGATTTCGAAGTGGTTCGGGAGGGCGTTCATGGAGTGGTGAAAGGGTTATACACTGCCTATGAAATCGGCATGCGCCTATGTGCCCGTGGTGGGAGATAGAGCCGAAAGACGAATGCATTCAAAATTTAGAAGCTTGTGCGGAGAAAGCCGAATGAGAATTAAGAAGAGTCAAAACTGCCGAGACGTTATCGGCAGGCCAGGCTAACCCGAATATGGAGGAAAGGGTGACCCAAGGGCTTATAAGTCATGCGATTGCCGATCAAGAAACGGCAAGCATGTTTGCGATAGAGGGTGTGAAGACCAGGGCCTATGAACAAGGCTTCCATGACGGCTGAAAAGTTAGGATGCAGAAGACTAAGGAAAAACTCGCTGAGGAGGTCTGTCGATGTGAGAATCGTGGATTCAAGCACGGGTGGATTAGGGCTCTCCAGGCCGCGGAGGCTCTCCATGCAATAGGCGTTGATTTGGCATTGCCGTTATATCAGGGTCACAACTTTCCCTTCTCGACTTTCGAAGTTGAAAAGAGTGACGACGAAGGTGGTACCAAATAAAACTGAACACATTGTACCTTTTTAATGCAAATTGGATACGAATTTTGTATTCTCGATCACTTTAATGAAGCATATTATTTGAAATGTTTGCAAGTTATTTCAATCAATGTTTATAAATTTAGTTATGATCATCTACCATTTTATGTCAATTGTGTTGGCGCTTATCAATCACAATATTCATGAAAGGTGCTCATGAAAGGAGCTCCGAATTCAGATGCTCATTTGTGCCAACCATGTTTTTCACGAAGGGCGCTCCGAATTCGGAGGCTTATTCGGCCCAAATGCCATTTGCAAAAGGGCGCTCTGAATTCGGAGGCTTCTTTGATTTGGCCTAAACGCTATTCGCAAAAGGGCGCTCTGCATTCGAAGGCTTCTTTGTGTTGGCCTAAACACCATTCGCGAAAGGGCACTCCGAATTCGAAGGCTTATTCAACCCAAATGCCATTTACGTAGGGTGCTCTAAATTCGGAGACTTCTTTGTGTTGGCCCAAACGCCATTCACGAAAGGGCGCTCCAAATTCAGAGGCTTATTCGACCTAAACGCCATTTATGTAGGGCGCTCCGAATTCGGAGACTTCTTTATGTTGGCCCAAATGCCATTCGCGAAAGGGCGCTTCGAATTCGGAGGTTTCTTTGTGTTGGCCCAAACGCCATTCACGAAAGGGCGCTCCGAATTCGGAGGCTTATTCGACTCAAATGCCATTTACGTAGGGTGCTCTGAGTTTGAAGACTTCTTTGTGTTGGCCTAAACGCCATTCGCGAAAGGACGCTCCGAATTCGGAGGCTTATTCGGCCCAAATGCCATTTACGTAGGGCGCTCCAAATTCAGCGACTTCTTTGTGTTGGCCCAAACGCTGTTCGCGAAAGGGCGCTCCGAATTCGGACGCTTTTTTGAGTTGGCCCAAATGCCATTCGCGAAAGGGCGCTCTGAATTCGGAGGCTTATTCGGCCCAAACGTCATTCATGTAGGGCGCTTCGAATTCAAAGGCTTCTTTGTGTTGGCCCAAATGCCATTTGCGAAAGGGCACTCCGAATTCAGAGGCTTATTCGGCCCAAATGCCATTCACGTAGTTCGCTCCGAATTCGGAGGCTTATTCGGCCCAAGCGTGTTTTTCACGAAGGGCAATCAAAATTCGGAGGCTTTTGAAACCACCTTAAGTAAACAACCACAACTCATTGGGCAAGGGAACATTGTATTGAAAAAGGGAAAGATACACACGGTGTAAAATCAAAACAAGCTGTCGTGCCATACAAGCTGACCTAATGATAAAATTTGCGCAAGTGTGTGGAATTCCACGGTCATGGCAAGCTTCTTCCATCCATCACTACAACAAAACTAACTATTCACGGCATCATGTTTACGACATGCATTAAATGCATGTCGTAGTTAGTACATTCTACGGCATTTTTTTTTTTGCAAGCCGTAAATGTTTTATTAATAACAGCATACATACTATGTAAGTCGTTGATTCATATATTTATAGCATGTAAAAGTATGCCGTAAAAAATGTATGTTTTTACGACTTACAAAAATTTGTCATAAAATATTTACACTTAAGATGATATACATTTCATGTTATAAAATATTATAACTTTACATGGCATGCATTAACATGTCATGAAAACTTCTGCAAAAAAAAAAAAAAAAAAAAATTCAATCTGAAATTTTTTTATGGCATTCAAAAGCATGTCGTAAAAAATGTATATTTTCACGGCATACAAAAATATGTCATAAAATATTTATACTTAAGATGACATACATTTCATGTCATAAAAATCTTATAACTCTACACGGCATGCATTAGCATGCTGTAAAAACTTTTATTAAAAAAAATTTTAATCTAATGTTTTAAGGGATAATTGCACCCAGTGAGATTTTGAAAAAAATTATATATCACTGCAGAAAATGCTTGTTTTAACAGCATTTTTTTTAAAATTTTTATAATATTTAACGACATTTTATGAGTGTCGCATTTTGTATTAATTAAAACGGTACCGTTTAGCTAGTACAAACGCCTCCAAATGTGTTACAATCTCTGCTGGGCTCCCTCAAGTCTCTGGCTCACTCTCTTCACTTCAACTCGGTGATTTCGATTTCGTAGAGCAGCTTCTTTATCATAAATCAATACCTTGTGTCCCCTGCTTATAAGTCAATACGTAGCTCGGTGATTTCAATTTCGAAGTTCTCTCTCTCGATTTCGAAGCTCCACTGCTACCGCCATTTGCATCGTCTACTAAGGTGAGCCATCGTCATCGATTTTGATTCAATCTCAATTTCGTATTCTCTCTCTCTCTCTCTCTCTCTCAAGCTCTTCATTCCGTCGATTCTTCTCCTCCGAGGGTTTACAATCTTGAATCTCCTCCTAGGGTTTACCCCTTGCTATTTCAAGCGGTAAATTCTCTCTCTGATCTAGAAGTTTTTCTGTTTTACGGAACATCTTGAATCCCAATGTCATATATTCTGCATTGTTTGGTTAATTGCTATGCCTCTTAGTTTAGTTTAGTTGGACAATGTTCTTATGATGATTTAATGTGATGTACTTTTTTGTTGTCTCTTGCTTCGGATGTTGTTGAGCTATGGATGATCACAAAGTGATCAAAACTTTTGATCGCTTGAAGAGATTGAGAACATTTTGCAAATTTGGCCATGTTAATTTTCCATGTAAACTAATTTTTATTTTCTCTAGGCTATGTTTGGATCTTGTATTTGTGGAGAGAAAAGTGAATGAAGTAAGAGCTAAATTATTTAGGCATCCACATAAAGTGGGGGGTGCTTACCATTTATGCCTAGCACTCTATCGAGGATACTAATTCATGTGCTCAATTGGTTTGGCTTCTACTCTAACCCCTTGAATGGGTATGAGGGTAATTTGGATCTAATATACAATACTTGCTCTAAATCTCTGCTCCAATTAGGTTATAATGCACTTATGCTTTTCCATATTGATGAAGTAAAAACCACAATTTGAATTGGGAATGAAGGTAAACTATGTAGATAAGGAAATATCTTGGGTTAGAGCTTCTTAGCAATTATGTTAGGTTTCTCTTGAACTCATAAAATGGCTAAAATTTTAGTTTTATTTTTTTAACATCAGGGCTTATGATGAAAGGTATCGTGTAATGGTTAAGTAATCAAGTTGTATATAGAAAATGTGAAGTTCAGTATAATTTTTACTTTTGCGCAATTTAATGTTATCTACTAAGTTTTTGTTGCATGATAATCATTAACCAGTCTTTACCTTTTGATGATTAATTTTTGCATGCTCTAGGGCCTTTACAAGCTATCTGTCTCCACAGACCAGACGCCTACTATAAGCCTTATAAATTTCCAAGTAAACCTGTACTTTAGTTAGGCTTAGATGGGTTGCCCTTTTTTGTTTTGTTTCATTTTCTTTTAATGGAGTGCATTTACTCTCTCTCTCTCTCTCTCTCTCCCTCTCTCTTCCTCTCATCTTTAGAGTGGTTGCTCTTTTCTGTTTTGTTTCATTGTCTTTTAATGGAGTGCATTTCCTCTCTATCTCTCTCTCTCTCTCTCTCTCTCTCACAGTTTACTTGCTCATTGCACTAACATCACTTTGTACTCATCCTTATAAGTGCTATAATAAGAACTGCGCTGTTTGTTACAAATCCTGTCCTTTTCGATAGGGAATGGTGGACAGGCTGATTAGTCGAATCGAAAAATCTGTGAGAAACACTGTTGGGTGTCAAATATGAATGCATGAGGTGACATGGGAGTGGCCTAGGTAGATTTTGGTTGAGTGCTAAGATATTCATCAAAAAAAAAAAAAACTTCATTGATTTAATATGATGTTTAGCAAAGCATATACATAAGTTATTTGTTTATCAGAGTTCTCCTTACTGTTATATTGTTAGCTGCTCTTATTCCATCGTAGCAAGGTTTTGAAGCATATTTAAGGTTGCTATGCAAATATTTCAAGTGCCACCCCCTTTGGTTGTTTGAAAATAAGGTTCATTTATCGATCTTGTATTAAGTTGTCAAGTAGGTTACTTAAAGTGATGATCTTACTAATTTTATAATTCGATCGGATAGATAGATCTTGAACTTAGTATTACATTGTTATTGGCACTTTATGAAGTGGCTTTTTGTATTCTCTATTGCTTAGCACTCTCTCTTTGTTAATCATTCTTCGAACGTGGTTTACAGTGTGCTAGTCATTTGTTAACACACAATCATATCTGAGAGGCAAAATCCTTCCCTGGCTACTTTTGGTTTGTCCATGGTAATACCATGCAAATTACTGTAATTGGTCCATCATTTTCTCAGTGCCGTAGAATCTTGCTGAGTTCTTTAATTGTTTCGGTCATATGATTAATTATATTGTGCTATAGCTATATTTATGTCATCTGTTGCTTATGGAAATGAAGTTTTTCACTTCTTTGTCTTAGGGTTCCTTGATTTATCTTCCATGGTCCTTGATATTAATTGATTGCTAGTTGCAGAATTATCTAAAACAACAATTATCTAAAACCTTGTCATCGAGCAGTTCGTAGTCTAGAGCGGATCTACTGACATTTGGTTTGGCAGTAACGAATATTCTAACTGGTTTGGTATGGCTGTCAATCCGACCAAAAACTACATTAGTGGTGAGGGCGCAACATTTTTTTTCTTCCAAATTTAATACATTTCACTTGATTTTATTTACATCTATTCAATTTTAGGAAATATTTTGAAAGTGAAATAAATTTTGATTTCAGGTAAATCCTGAAGGCGTGGAGTGTTAAAGGATAAATCTCATCTTCCTGATTTTTTAGTTTTTGAGTTACTATGGTACACAGCTTCTGTAACTCATGCAACCATTATTAAGTGTCTTATTCTCTATCCATCTGCTTTATTATGCTCAATTTATTTTCATAATAAAAAAAAATGAATATGTACATATGAATGAACACAGGTGAAGTTTTATCAGAAGTTCTTGTTTCAGCATAAATTTCTCCATCTGTATTTATCCTCTATTTTAAATTTCATTTTTTTGAAATTTGTTTCCAAATTCAATCATCACTGCATTTGAAAACCATGATAATGCTAGCTATTTATGATGAAATTTTATGTCATTGGATAGAAAACTATGAAATTTTAATGTTTGGTATACTAGCAGAACCATCTTTTCTTTTCCAAATAGCAATTTAATTTATTACCTTTCTCTTAGGGTTGATGGCCCTAAATTTTTGTGATGTCATGCGACAATGGATTTTTCCTTAAGGCTATGAAGATAAACATGTAGATGTGCAGGTAAAATAGAATTTATATCTCATGAATTTACTTGAGTTATTGTGTGCTTGTGATCTCTAAGTTTATATTGAAGGCTTTGTTTAGTATATAGGGAAGGTTAATCCTCAATACTACGCAAGAAGACCCATAACCATTGCAGTAGTAGAAAAAATCAGATTTACATGCGTTTTCCCCCCTAAATATTTAGTCTAATGGAAATCAACCTACTTCAATTATTTTCCTTTTTTGTTTTTTGAAATGTTACAGAGGTATTATTGTACATATACATTGCAAGGTTGTTATAAGGTAGTGTTAAACTTGTGATATGCTTCACAGTTGCAGTCAAAGTCAGTGAGGAAGCTACTTATGGCCTATGGTCTCCAAAATTCATCCAATAACCCTCTATTTTGGAGTATTTCTATAATGTATATGACATGGTCCCTAAATTTTTCCAAAATTCTTTTGGTTTTCCTATATTTCAGGAGTATTTTTACAGTGTATATGGGATGACTATTCACATATTAATATTATATAATAGCATCAGTGTGTACTTTGGCACCCAAAAATATATATATAAATATATATAATATGTAAAAGCATTTTTTTTTTCAAATATAAAAATCATAGAGGTATTTTTTTTTTTCATTCATAGAGGTATTTCTTTTTAAATAAAGCAGCTACTGTGAAAATAATATAACAAAAATGAGGATCAAGGTAAGTTGTAGTTTCCTAATCAGTTAGCTGACACCTAAGCAATGCAGCTCTCCTCCAAGGAGCCTACTTCTTTACCTCTCCATTTCCCAAATGACCATTTGGATGTTGTCATTTGTGGCTGATTATACTCTAATGGTTACCATCCAATTTTGGGTAGTTTTTGCCAATTTTGGGTAGCTACGACCTTGCATAAAACTGTTATGACCTTACCAATATTATATATTTTTCAAAAAAATTCATAAGTTTGTAAGTTTTGAAGAAGAGATTTCCTCTTAAGATGGATTTATTTTTTTACAGGTTGTTGAGTTTGCCCTGGCTTTGCAGGAATCTGGATGCTTTTCTGTTCTTCTGGAATGTGTGCTTGCATCTGTTGCTGCTGTTACAACATTTGCTCTTCGAATCCCTACAATTGGTATTGGGACAAGGCCTTTTTGTATTGGCCAAGTTAATTGATTCTTTAGCTCTCTCTACTACTCCTAATAATGAATTAGACTTGACTGGCTTGTGTTGTGTATAATTTTTTGCTTTCATTTGTACATATAATTTGCTATCTAATCTTGTAATTTGCTTTTCAAGTACTAAAGTGGGCATCTTAATGATATTACGTGTTCATATATTGAGTTTGCTCGTGTAATGAACTTTGAATTTGCTTCTCTCTCTCTCTCTCTCTCTCTCTCTCTCTATATATATATATATATATATATTAAAAATAACCTTCTACAGCATACAAAATTATGTCGTGAAAAGTGTAATACTTTATGACATGTAAGAAAATGCCGTAAAAGATTATATACGGCATACAAAGTATGCCGGAAATATATTAATAATAACCTTTTACGGCATACAAAATTATGTCGTAAAAAGTGTAATAATTTATGACATGCAAGAAAAATGTCGTAAAAGATTATATACGGCATACATAGTATGCCATAAATATATTAAAAATAACTTTCTACGACATGCAAAATTATGTCATGGAAAGGATGATGATTTATGGCATGCCAAAAATGTCGTAAAAAATTATCTACGACATACAAAGTATGTCATTAATGTTTAATTTATTACTTTTTACAACTTTACCTGCATGTTGTAAATGACGTTTGACTTTCCATGGCATGTCATATAACGGCATTTGTGTGCATGCCGTAAAAGAGTTTTTGCGGCATACATTGCAAGCCGTAAAAATTCAATTTTGTTGTAATGCATGCCTTTGAGCCGATATGCCCCTGTCCCTACAATTGAGTCAATCTGATAGGGGTCGTCCTAGTTAGGACCCAATTTTCCGTCAAGCGGATACCTAGCAGTGGGAAGCACTTTCTTGAGGACCAATTCTTTTGGTGTATAATGGCGCAGGTGAACATATTGATTATACGACTTAGCAAGCTGTTGCTGGTCTCGTGCCATGGATGCAAGGGCACGGTCTCGACGTTCTTCAATTAGAGTCAAGTCCAAGGCTAACATCATGTCATTTCGGCCTATATCAAAAACTTTCGATTTTAAGGTTGGGAAGCCGATCTCTAGGGGGATGATTGCCTAGGTTCCGAAGCATAGAGCAAACGGTGTTTCCCCAGTGGATCGCCTCGGATTAGTGCGATGAGCCCACAACACATTGGGCAACTCTTCGACCCATCTGCCTTTAGCTTTCTCCAGCCTTTTCTTGATGCCGTCCAAAATAACCTTGTTAGTGGCCTCCGCTTGACCATTGCTTTGGGGGTAAGCCGGTGAGGAAAAGTAGGGCCGGATACCATAAGTGTCGCACAATTCTCGATACACGCCACAATCAAACTAGGTACCGTTGTTAGAAACAAGTGCTCGTGGTTTACCGAATCTTGTTATGATGTTTTTCTATACAAAATGCTTATTGTCGGAATCTCGAATATGTGTTAGTGCCTCCGCTTCGACCCATATTGTGAAATAATCCGTCGCAACAATTACGAATCGCCTGTTGCCCGGGGCCCGTGGTAACGGTCCGACGATATCAAGGCCCCATTGAGCGAACAGCCAAGGGCTAGTGATAGAATTTAACTCCTCGGTTGGCAGGTGAGTTAAAGGGGAAAACTTCTGGCACTCGCCACATTTCTCGACATAACACTCATCGTCGGTTTGCATGGTCGGCCAATAGTACCCCTGTGATACGGTGCAGTGAGCCAAAGAATGTCCGCCCGATTGGGCACCACAACTGCCTTCATGTATTTCAGACAAAAGTTCCTCGACTTTATCCGAGTGAACACACTTTAAGTACGGCCCGGAGAGAGATTTTTTGTAGAGCTTCCCCTGCGGATCCAAATAGTATTAGAGGGCTTTGTTTCGGAGCTTGTGTGCTTCTTTCTTATCCATCGGGAGCTGTTCTGAAGATAGGAATGTGGCAATAGGGTCCATCCAACTTGGACCTGGTTTGATAACGTTGACATTAACTGGTTCTGAAGAGGCAATACTCGGCTCGGGGACACACCCTACTTCAATTGTCCGCTTAATTTCTAAGTTGATAGCAAAGGCTAGGCAAGCCAGGGCGTCTGCATGCATGTTCTGATCCCGGGTTATTTGATTTAGTTTGTGGTGATCAAATTTCACGAGCAAAGAATTCACCGTTTTCATATGCCACGCGGTCATTTTTGGCTGCATATTCCCCTTTCAACTGGTTGATTACTAGCTTTGAGTCACAGAAAACAAGCAGACGCCGCACACCGAGGTGAAGTGTATTTCGCAGGCCGGTTAACAGTGCTTCATATTCGGCCTCATTGTTTGATGCGTCGAATCCCAATTTGACGGCCTGTTTGATTATTGCCCCTTCAAGGGTCATGATTACTACGCCAGCCCCACTGCCACGCTGGTTGGATGACCTATCACAACATATCTGCCAAACGTCGCCGACATACATTCTCCAATCGGGATTAGTTTGCACTTGATCAGACTTAAAGTCGACCAGGGATCCTGTGAACTCGGCAACAAAGTTGGCAATCACTTGTCCTTTGATGGAAGTTCTGGGTAGAAATTGGATGTCATATTGGTTGAGTTCAAGAGCCCATTTCGAGACGCGCCCAGACACTTCCGCACTGCGGAGTGCGGACCAGAGGGGATATTCCGTTGGTACCCCGATGGTATGCCCCTGAAAGTAGTACATCAGTTTTCTTGCAGCCATGACAAGAGCAAGGATAAGTTTTTCTAATGGAAGGTAACATGTCTCGGCGTCGGCCATAGCTTTGTTCACACAGTAAACTGGTCACTGTTCTCCAAGTTTTTCTTTTAACAATACGACGCTGACCGCCCGGTCGAATACTGCTAGATACAAAATGAGTGGATCGCAGGCTGTAGGTGTTGCCAAGAGTGGTACTGATCGGAGATAAGATTTTAGGCTGTCTAAAGCGGTTTGGCACTCGGGAGTCCAATCAAATGCTCTACCTTGCCGAAGTGTGTGAAAGAATTGTCGGCAGCGATCTGTGGAACGGCTGATAAATCTGTTGAGCGCGACGGCCATCCCCATTAGCTTCTGAACCTCTTTGACTGATCGAGGGGATCCAAGTTCTAGAATTGCCATTATCTGACTTGGATTGGCTTTGATTCTACGGTGGTTAACGATGTAGCCAAGGAATTTGCCAGAGCCGATGTCGAATGCACACTTAGAAGCGTTCAATTTTATCTTGTACTTTCGAAGAATGCCAAATGTTTCTAACAAATCGGCTAGATGTGAGTGCTTTTCCTTGGATTTGACCACCATATCGTCGATGTATACTTCCATGGTACGGCCAAGTTGTTCCTTGAACATGGAAGTCAATAGTCTTTGGTAAGTTGCCCCCGCATTCTTCAGCACAAAAGGCATGACCTTGTAGTAATAGGTTCCTCTTGGGGTGAGGCATACATTTTTTTCTTGATCCTCTGGATGCATGGCAATTTGATGATAGCCTTTGTAGGCATCCAAAAAGCTCATGCGTTGATGATGTACTGTTGCATCTGCGAGTTGGTCTATTATGGGCAGGAGAAAACAGTCCTTGGGACAAGCTTTGTTCAAGTCTGTAAAATCCACACAGATGCGCCAAGAGCCATTCTTCTTCTTTACGATCACAACATTCAACAACCATATAGGATAAGTTACTTCGCGAACCGCCCCAGCGTCAAGTAACCTATCTACTTTTTCAACGACGGCTGAAGTATGCTCCGTGGTTGGCCGCCAGCTTCTTTGAACAATTGGCTTATATTTCGAATCAACGTTCAAGCAGTGTTGGGCCACTGATGGATCTACTCCCGGTATCTCGTATGGAGACCATGCAAACACATCAATATTTCCGAGTAAGAAGGCCATCAATTCCTCCCTTTCGACGTTATCGAAGGAAGCATTGATCATGAAGAACTTCTCAGGATTCCCATCAATTTTGACCCGATGCAGGGCTTCAGTTGCTTTGTCACTTGGGATGCTCCCAATGTCTTTGAGACTCTCCCTATCCGATACCTCAATTGAATGCACTTCCAGTTCCCTCAATCTCTTTGTAGCTAGAAGATAGC
Organism: Camellia sinensis; assembly: GCF_055761805.1. Taxonomy (NCBI): domain Eukaryota; kingdom Viridiplantae; phylum Streptophyta; class Magnoliopsida; order Ericales; family Theaceae; genus Camellia; species Camellia sinensis. The sequence goes on from NC_138965.1 coordinate 13,149,591, forward strand.
ATGCCTGCGCCGATTTTTGAAAGCCACGAATTTGTTCAATACCATATTCAGTCAGAAAATGGAGTAGTTGGTGCTAGGTGCTTGGTATAACTTGCATCGTATGTAACCAAGTTCTGCCCATGATCAGATTATACGGCGAATGGAGCTTAATTACCAGAAATTCTACGTCTACTGACCTGGTTCCGGCTCATACAGGTAGTGTGATCTTGCCCAACGGGTACCCGGGTTAGCATTGAAGCCGAATAACGAGTAATCAGCCGAAGACAGGTTCGAATCGGTAAAACCAAGTTTGACAAAAGTTTGTAATACATTATCTCCGAAGTGCTGCCCTGGTTAATAAGAACACGCTCGATGGTGAATCTATTTACACATAGCTCGATGACGAGGGGATCGGTGTGGGGGTGAGTCACTCTAACTAAACCACTGTCGTCGAAACTAATCCTTCTAGTGTCGTGTGGCTGTTTCACTGGCGTCATTGGGCTATAGGTGCTAGACGGCAACTGGATTGTGTGTACCTCGGATGATGCCGGCAAGCTGTATATCATATGAATTAAATCAAGAGAGGGTGACCCCGGTTGTAGAGCTACTGTATTTGTTGAATTGTTCTTTTGGACGTATTACGTAAGTCGGCCGTCTTGCACCAATTCTTCCAGGTGATCTTTTAAAGAAAAACAACTCTCAGTGTCGTGACCATGGTCTTTATGATACTCACATCATTTATCTTGTTTTCTCGCATCGGGGGGTCCCGTTATCTTGGGCGGCCACTTGAAGAATGGAAGGTGTTCTATTTTCGACATAATCTTATTGATCGTCTCTGTCAGCTCCGTGTATTTCTTGCCGGAATGCCTTGTCCGCCTGCTATCCACTTGATACTACTCATTAGCTCGATGTGAACGTTGGTCATTTGATCGGCGCGAATCATGCCTTTTGTCTCGTTTAGGTCTATTTTGCCGCTCGGGGTTTCTTGACGGCACGGAACTAATCGGCTGAACAATTCCCACTGTGGCCGACTCAACGGATTTACGTTCGGCTTTTACTCGAAGGGCGTCATTTTCCACTTTGTAGTACTTTTCAATCTTCTTCATTAATGCCCAGACGGTTTTGGGGGGACATCTGGTTAAAGAACTGCGGAGGGGGCTATCAGGATGCAATCCCATCTTAAAGGCGGTGATGGCCATGGAATCATTGCAAGCATCATCTACTAGATTAAAGCACTCCCAATAGCGGGCCGAGTATTCACGAAAAGTTTCTTCCGGTTTAATCTGCATGGCCCAGAGAGAATCGGCTTGCTTCGGTTGGACTTCATTAGTGATGATTCTCGCCCTGAATGACTTTTGGAGTTGGTGGAAGATCTTAATCGATGCCGACTCTAGTTTATAGTACCACCTCACAACCAGTGGTCCCAGACTGCTTGGAAATATCCGACACATGAGGGTTTCGTCATCAGCATGGAGTGTCATCGCTTGCTTGTAATGACAAATATGATTAGTGGGGTCTGATTTTCCGTTGTAGAGGGTGAACAACTGTGCCTTGAACTTTTTAGGCAGCACATCCCTGGCAATTCGTCGCACGAATGGGTCATGTTTATCTTCCTCGTCCGAATCATTACTTCTTCTTCATCTGTGCCGTACATACGGACTTCCTTCAGACGAGCTGGATACATCAACGCGCCCTTTCTTTTTGGGCTTCGGGGATGGTGAGTCCGAATCACTATCATTATTGCGTTTCTAGAGTCGATGTCAATAGCCATTCTTCTTTCCCGGAGGTCGATCCCGATCTTGGCATGCTGTTTGTTGGGATTTCGCCACCTCCAAGGCCAAATCCTGGCACAGACGCTCATTCTCAGTCATCATGTTTTCCAGCCGCTGTTCATTTTGCTTTGCCTGATCCATAGTCGTCTACATTGTCTCATGCATTGAAGCTGAGGGTGAGGTCTGAGCTACTGAGTCAAAGTTCAAGGCATGTCACGCGGCGATATTCTCCGGTCCCAGCATGTTTCTTGGAGTGAGGTAATCTCTTGGTGTAGTTTCATCAACGACTATCGGAAGATCTTCCGTTACGCCCGCCATGGATGTACTTAAGTATTCCCACAGACGGCGCCAATTGTGGTGAAGTGGTTTGGAAATACTCTTGAATCCTGAAGGACGTTCCTGATCCTCTAATTGCCACTTGAAAAGGGATTAACACTCCGGTCGCGGGTTCTGGAATTAGCACTCCGACAAACAAGTTAGTATATGCCTCATGTTTGCTTATGTCTTAAGTTTCTTGGGGTTTTCTCTTACATACATTTTTTTGGCTGATGTTCCTCTATTTATATTCGCTTTTGGGCCTCAGGGTTGGGCCCACTTTTAATCCACCGTGTGATTGTTCACTCGGCTCTTTCTGTTGTAATCCAATTCTCACTCGGCTCTTTGTTCAACTGGTTCTATGGCCGATTAGGATGCTCGGCTTCTGGATGGTACAAGACGAGGCCGAATATAATATATATCTTGATTTTCCAAGTGTGTATTCGGCCTCTTTGCATCCCCTAATATTCGGCTCCCATAGCGGCATATAGCTCGGCTAAATAGGGCAAGGTTTTAGCCCGACCCTGACTTAGGGTAAGGTTTTAGCCGTGTCATGGAAAAGGCGCTGTGCCTAGTTTGGCTGCATACTCATACGGTTATGGTTTATCGTGGACTAGGCCACGAACAGGGGTGTTAGCTTAGTTTGAAGAGGAATCCCTAGTACGGTTATATTCATGAATAAAGACTACCAACAAATCTTTAGTTCGGTTTGTTTATACTTTTGGATCAAAACTGCAGGATTTGGTTGGCTTAAATCTTAGCCGATTGATGTTCATATAGTTTTACATTCTGTCAATGCGTGTTTTATTGGTTTTAAGACTTAAGTTCTATTCAAAGGTAAGAGCGGGGGTTTGATAGAACAGAAACATAAAAAATATGAAGAACAAACTTGAATAACAGTGGAAAAATAAAAGAGAGTGAAGGGCACTTACGGATTAGGGACAGATAATCTGATTCCAATAGACAAAAATTGCTCCAGCAACGATTACGAGTACAACATAGATTACAGCTTGAGCGTAGAATAATGGGAGTGTGAGATTGGAGTTGCAGGGAGCTTAGATAGAATAAACAGTAGGTGGGGCTATTCAAGTGTAGAGGTGGTATGTATGTAATAAATGTAAAACAGCGGGGTTATTCAAATTTCGAGGTAGTAATGGACGGCTGTCACAGTAAGCAGGGGCAATCAACGCGAGCCACGTGTCCTAGTAAGGACATGATGTCAGAAACTTAGGCAAATGGGCTGTACGACCGTTGCAGCTTCTGGAAACTGAGCGAATCTTAGTTCGGTTGGCCTGAATAGTTCGGCTTGGTTGGTTTGAATATTTTAGCACGGCTAGAAGACAATAATCCTAATCATGCTTCGTAGATGGAATTAAAAGGCAATTGAGAGCGTAATTTATGTGCATAAATTGGGCCGAGCTAAGTATTTCCTACTGTGGACATTGGGTTGAGCTATGGACTAAGGTGAGAGCTTGGATAACTCGGCCTTGAGCCAAGCGCATGCCAAGCCGGTCAGAAGCGTATTGCTAGGGTCTTGACCTAGCTAGTTAGAGCTAAGTTCAGTGGTGGACCAAGGTGTGTTCAGAGAAGAGAGCCGAGCTAGGCGTAGCTTAGCAGGGCGCCATCCTGTAGTTAGGGTTACCATGGTCTTACCTAGGGTAGCACAGAGCCGTGTTAGCTCGGTCAACCATAACACCTGCCGAGGTAAAGGATTTAAATCATCTCACTTGGTTGGCACTGAGAAGGCTATTATTAAGATAAACATTATCTTGTGGGAAAGTGATTCCTAGGAAGACTCTGCTAAGGAGAGTTAGAATCTTACTAGCAATGTACCTGCCGAAATCCATAAAAGCTCATAACAAAACCTATGAACAGGTATTGCAATTCTTACTCTCAAATACACAAAGCTTTTGTCTATGGTCTATTTGGCTAACTTAGGCATTGGAGAGGTTTCCGACGTACACACCTGCCGACTACCTCACGTTTGTGTTTTCAGGTGGCAAAGGAACGACGCTTGGAGGAATGCAAACTAGGTCAACAGGAATATACGAGAAGATTATTTCGTGCTAGTACATGGACCATTTCAAGTAACTTTTTTTAAGACCAACAGTGACAGTCGTTGGATTTTTGGATACAGGTTCTTATCCTAATCATTTTAATATCTTAAGTGCTGTCACTTGTAAGATTAGACCATCACATGTTGAATTGTTAGAACCATCGTTTACTATGGAGGAAATAAAAAAAAAAGAGGCTATTTTTCAAATGGGCAAATTTAAGGCACCCGGGCCGGATTGGTTTATTGCGGGTTTTTATCAAAAATATTGGGTAGAGGTGGGCGAGTCGGTTAGTGAGTCTGTTCTTAGCTTCCTTAATTTGCTTAAGCACATTAATAAAACTTTCATATCCTAAGAAGAAAAGTCCCTTGCAGTGAATGATTATCGAACTATTGGTCTTTGCAATGTTCTGTACAAAATGGGAGCTAAAGTTTTGGCTACTCTGTTAAGAGACATTTTATCAGACTTGATTTCTTTTAATCAAAGTGCGTGTTTAAAAGGATGATTAATTTTAGATAATATTTTGTTGGCACATGAGCTTGTTGAATATATTAAGGAGAAGAGAGTTGGGCGGACTTCAATCTTTGGGTTAAAATTGGATATGAATAAAGCATATGATAGGGTTAATTGGGAATTTCCGGTAGCTATGCTAGAAAAAATGGGTTTTCCTATGAAGTGGGTTTGGATGATTTCACAATGTATTTCGACGGTCACATTTTCGGTTTTGTTTAATGGAACACAATCACTATTTTTTGTACCACATGCTGGCCTTAGTAGGGTGATCCTCTATCGCCTTATCTCTTCTTGGTGATCATGCAAGCTTTATCAGATTGTTTTGAACATTTGTCAAGTCAAGGCATTTGTCAAGGTATTGCTTTATGCAGATCTTCTCATACTATTTCGCACCTGTTATTTGCTGATGATTGTTTTATTTTTCAAAAGTATGAAATGTCGGAAGTGTGGTGTTTACAGTGGTTTTTAAGTGCATTTTGTGATCAGTTGGGTTTGCGAATTAATTTCTAAAAATCTGAATTTTGTCCTAGCTCGAATTTGTCCTTGAATGATAAACAGTGGATTGAGTCGATGTTGGGCGTTAAAGTGGTGGATAAGCCCGGAGTGTATCTTGGTGCCAATCTGGGTTTTCTGGGTAGATCAAAAGATGATATTTTCAGAGCTATAATTGACAAAATTCAGCACAAGTTACAAGGGTGGAAATGTGAATTCTTGAATTTTGCTGGGAGGGAGGTGATGGTAAGACATGTGCTGCACTATATTCCGGTCTATTTAATGTCTCTGTTTCAAATGCCTTCCTCTTTTTTAGCAAAGCTGACATGTTTGGTTCGGAAATTTTTATGGAAGTCTAACTCTGACGGGTGTACGTTGGAAGAAGTGGTCCTCTGTTTGTTTGCCAAAGGATTTGGGTGGTTTGGGGTTTAGGGATCTTCGATGTTTTAATCAAGCTTTATTAGCAAAGCAGGCGTGGAGATTAATTTCAAATCCCGATTTGTTGGTGTCTGAAGTGTTGTTAGGCAAATGTTGTCATGGTCAATCTCATTTGCATGTTTCAAAAGTTACTAGATCTTCATGGGGTTAGCGTAGCATCTTGTGGCGTAGGGAGCTCTTAAACATGGGGGTTTCAATGGGTAGTAGGTAATGGTAAACATATTTTGCCTTTTGAGGATCAATGGATTCCCATGATCTCTAACCCAATGAGAGGGAGAGATTTAAATCAGATGTTGCCTTCTATGAAGGTAGAACACTTTATAGATAATGAACATAGATGTTGGAGAGAAAATTTGGTTAGACTATTTTTTCTTGAAGATTGTTGTCGACACATTCTAACAATTCATATTCTGAATTTTCCTTGCGAGGACAAATTGGTTTGGCGCCTTGTCAAGAGTGGGGAATATTCGGTAAAATCAGGCTACAAACAAGCCTTGCTTCGTTATTATCCGTATTTTGGTCACCCAGATACGAATCAAATGGTTTGGAAAAAACTGTGGCACTTGAGGCTACTTCCAAAATGGGCTTTATTTATATGGAAGTTTCTTCATAGAGTTTTCCCGGTAAAATGAGATTTAAAAAGGCAAGGAATGATAGATGAAACGGTGTGTGTCGGGTGTAATAAAAAGGATGAAACTTTAGAACACGTGTTTTTTGACAGTACAATTTCGCAACGGGTATGGCGGGGATCAGTGTTAGTGCTGGACTTTAGTATGGGGTCACCGGTATCCTTTTTTCGGTGGTTCAAGGATTGGGTTGAGCAAGTGAATGATGACCAAGGGGCTGGACTTTAGTATTGGGTCACCGGTATGCTCTTTTTGGTGGTTCAAGGATTGGGTTGAGCAAGTGAATGATGACCTAGTAATCATTCAATCCGTGGCTATTCTTTGGGCTATATGGTTACAACGAATAGTTTTACATTCAATCATAGCCCTAGAAGTCCTGAAGACACAATTGAGGAAGTGAAAGACCACTCAACTTTGGCTATAACTATTGCATATCATGGGTCCTCTGTTCTTATTGATGATAGTGTAGGTAATGGGAATCATCAAACTAATCTGTGTGTTTTACAACAGGCACAGGCAAGGGAGCATATTGCTGGTTTATCCACTTGGCTGTTCATCATTAATGGAGCATGAAAAGCTTCTCACACCGGTGCAGGTATGCATGGATAATAAGGGTCAAAATCTACATCAAAATGCTTTAGTTGTGAACCCACTTCCTAGTCCACTGGCGGCAGAGGCAAATGCATGTTTGGAAGCCCTAAGATGGGCGAGGGCTCAAGTGATGAAATGCTTAACTATTCAAACAGATTGCGTATTAGTCAAGATACTTCAGAGCCAAGGAGAAGTCACAGGTTGGCAAATTATGTCTATAGTTAGTGATATTATTAACTATAGTAAGATAGGAAGAAATGTAATTCAACCAGCACATAAGCTGACAACTGATGTTATTAAGTTATTTAACTAATATATTTTGGTGATTAGTCTTACAAAAAAATAAAAAAACAAACGAACAAAAAGAAGAGAAAAGAGACAAAAATAATAAATGTCAATGACAGTGTCCAGCAGATCCAATAAAAAAAGATGCCATCCTTACAAATAATACAAAAATATCTAAGATTAAATAAAAATAACAATCAAAAAGAAAAGTAATAATATTAAGAACTTGGATACAAAAAAAAAAAATCAAGAAAAAGTGTATGATATAAATTCATTCTAAATATGAGATCTACAGAGTCGAATTTGGATCACATTTTTTTTATTTTTATATTTTTTGCGTCTAAGTTCTTATTGTAAGGAAAATAAAAAATAAAAAATAAAAAAAAAACTCAATAATGAAGGACATCAACATTGTACTCCACAACAGCATCACCCGTGGCTGTATTCAAGAAATATGTCTTTGCCGTGGCAATTCCACGTGCCAGTCGGAAGACACCGGATCCACCGATAATTGGCATTTCGCGGTACAACTCCATAACTGAATTTCGACCCACAACACTTAAAGTGCTACCGTTATATTTTCCAGTGGTGAAGTAAAGGTTCATGGTCATGATGAGACCCAACTTGTCCAACCCGGCCGAGCCATAGAACCCCTGGGCTCGACCCACCTCAGTGGAGCTGGGTTCCGGACCCACAGTCAAAGGGTCATCAATCATGTTGATTAGGCCAAAAAGGGTTGGAGATTTGAAAGTCATGTTGGCTTGGGCTACCTTGACAGCAGTTGGGTTCTTGCCACTGAGTGTGTCGTGTAAGTAGAAGTTAAGCTTTGTGAGCTTCTCCTTTTTGAAACTGAGCTTTTGGAACCAATCATCCACTGCTTTGGGGCCTTGGGCAATGCCATGAACCACAGGCATGGCTATGGCTATTGAACAAAAGAGCATTACAATTATAGCTACCTTCCTCATCTCTCTCTTTCTCTGAAAATATGGGTTCGTTTGAGAAGTTTATGTGTAGATTCTTATATAGTTTGAATGTGACTGGAGTAGTTGGGATTGTGTATTGTGACCAAACTTCTACTGCTACTCGTTTGAAATGGTGTATACAAAAATTAATAATATATATATATATATATATATATTTAAAAAGTATATATCAAGCGGGCTAGTTATGAACATTTATAATTTAATAATATTATACTTGTCATATTTTTATTAGATATTATGGTTCGTTTGGCATGGGATTTGGATTGGGTTGGTATTATTTTACTCAAAAAAAATAAAATAGATTTTTTAATTTAATAAAATAAAATGCAACATCTAAACTATAATTATTTCATTTTTTCTCTCACAAAAATCAAAAATTTCATTCCAAACGAGACTTTTTAGCCATAGGTTAAAATAGCCAAAAAGCCATAAAGCCAAAAGCCAACCCACATCCCAAACAAAGACTATTGGGTAATGTTATGGTGCACAAAAGTATATCATATACATTTGTAAGTTTGATTATCACAAATATTATAACTTAATATTATAAAAGTCATAACAAAAATAAAAAAAAAGTTATAGCCAAACACTACATAAGGAATAATTAAAGAATTTTTAAATTATAATCAAAATAATATTATAACTAATATCACAATTAGTTACAACTAATCATTACAACAAAAGAGTTTTATAGATCAATTTTTTTTTTTTATCCCTAAAAGTATAAATTTTGTTGCAAAAAACATTTAAGGATTAATTTCAGTTGCCGCAAGTACAATCGTTAAAAAAGTCGTCCTGAAAAATCAAAAAAGAGTTTTTAGAGACAATTTTAAAAATATCACTAGTAAATGCATTTTTAAGAATAAAATAACTTGGTCCAAAAAATATTTATTTTTTGAGACAACTTTTGGTTAGTAATTTATTATTAAATGTCCAATTTTATTTTTAAAAATAAAATAAAATAATAACATTTTTGACGATAAAAATATTTTGTTCCTAAAAAATGATTTTGTCTATAAATTTTTGTCTTTAAGATCTTAATTTCTTATAGTGAATACCACAATACGTATAATCAAATCATAATAACACTTTTATAAATCATAATTTATAACCAAATATCTCAAAAGTGGAAACTAGGGGCACATGAAAATTTTTGATTGCTTTTTTTCTTTTTAATCTTTTCTGAATATGATATTGGTATAATAAATTCCAACCCTAAAAAATAATTTGAATATAGTGTTGACAATTATACCGAAACAGTATATGGTAAGATAAGGCGGTAGGTTGTGATCGTTGATTCTAGTTTTTTTACTTTTTCAAAGCTCCCTCATTTGGTTAAGCATCTTGTGACGTTAGATACATTGAGCACTTCATATATTGAATTTGTTAATGTTGATTTTTTCGCATATATTTTTCGTGTATTGTATGAGAGGCAAGACCCTCTCTCTCGATTTTGTATTATTAATAAAACTAGTAGTTATCGTGTACAATGTATGTGTTATTTTTTTCAAAAAATATTTGATGATATAATATGTGATATAAATGAATAATTTTAATTTTAATTTAAAATTAAAATTAAAATTAAATTTAAATTTAAATTTAAAAAAATTAAACTAGGACTTTAATTATTTATTTTGATAATATTAACTCTATCGTTCTATAAAATTATTACTTGAATACTTATATATTTAAGCTAAATTATTTTGTATTTTGAAAATTTTAGTTCTATCGAATTATAAAAGTGTAATTAACATATAATAATTTTGTACGATATATATTAAATTATAAAATAGTAAAATAAAAACTCATTTTGATATTAAAAATAATAGTTAAATTAGAAGAAGAATTAGTAACATAAAATTAAAAGTAATTCTAAATATTTAATTTAATTTTATATTCATTTGAAAAAAAATATTTAGAAATATAAATTATATAAAATTTATTTAAAAAATTAAATATAAACATATTGTAGTTGGATTAGCGTATAATGATTTTATATGATATATATATATATATATATAGAGAGAGAGAGAGAGAGAGTAAACTATAAGATTGTAAAATAAACATACTTAATTAAATTAAAATATCAACTATATAAAAGAAATTAAACAACGACTAACCAAGAAAGAATCACATAACAGCATCTAAACCCAAAAAGAAAAAATAATGAAAACATCCAAATAATAGATACGTCTCAGTAAAGTGATTAATCATTTACTATTCAAATCCAAACTTTAGAGGTTTATTGAGAGTATCATTTGTTATGCAAATTTTTCCTTCTGTGAGTTGTAATTATATAAAATAATGTAGAAAAAGAAGTATAATCTCATATATAAAATCACTATAAAATTTCAACGATAAATTCATAATACATAATACTATAGAATTGGTATTGGATATAGAATAATGCACAAAAAAAAAAGAAGACAATTTAGCATTAAAAAAAAAAATCCTAATACGTTTGAAAGAATTAAGAAGAAAATCGTGAAACGCAAAATTTGTATTGGGTTTATGGATTATCTCAATTTATCACGAAAAATATATGAAAAAGAAATATTTGTCAAATAGAATCCATATAAAATAGGTAAAGTTAGTATAATTTAAATTAGGTTTGTGTTTATGTATAACTCTATATGTAATTAAGAAAATATATGCTGATATAGCTTTCTTAGAAAAAAAAGAAAAGAAAGTAAACCCTTATAATGTGTCACTTAAGCATAGGAAAAACACTATTTTTAAAAATATATATATATATATATATATATGATTCTATTTATGCGACCGAGGTTTACCAAAAAGAAAGAAAAATATAAGGTGTATTGACAATTATACTAAAACATTGTAAAGGAAATATCATTTTGCCCTCCAAATTTTCACGTATTTTTTTTTAATTTGACCATAGACTTCAATTGATGTTAATTTTACGCCTAAACTTTCGAAATTTTAATCAATTTAGTCCCTGCTGTCACATTCTGTCTACAATTGGACGAAATGTGCTGACGTAATACCAAAATTCATTTGGAATTTCATTTTACCTTCTAAACTATACCCTAAAAATCAATTTGTCCCCAAATATAAAAAATTAAATTTTAAATAATATATACTTTGCAAAAATAAAAATAAAAATTCTCATTTAGAATTATCTCGAGACTATGAAGCATGGATAATTCAACAGACATGTCGTACCCGTACTGGGTACTTACCGACGTATGATATTTCTGCATATGTACCGGGCACACAAAACACGTACTAAAATTTTTTTCTTCTTAAGTTTTGGCGTACCTAAACATATCTAGTGTATATCAAACCCATGCTGTATTTCAGTCAAAAAATATTTTATTCTACTATAACGGTAAAATTCTTTTTACCAGACTTCTTTTTCATTTTTAATTTTGTACTTAGTATGATTTTAAAATTAAGTTATGATTTGTAAGTTATTTAATATAATGATATTTAATTTCAGTTTATCTTATACATGAACTTTTAGCATTAAATATCAATTGCATGTTGGATTTAACAAGTAAATCATTTAATCAATTTTTGTATTATTCCAAATTAAAAACAAATATTTTTTCGCAAACGTATTAAGTCGTATATGTATCCTACTTTTTTTTTAATTATTTTATTTTACCGTGTCAACGTACCCGTATCGTACCAATACCAGTTCTCATATCCGTACCTGTGCTTCATAAGTCTCAAATTATCTTGAGTCGATCCTGGAGAAAGTTATTAAACTGAAAATTTCTTGAATACTCTATTTGTGTGCGGGCACACAATTGTGACTAGTTTATTACCCAAAATAATTTCAATAGAATTGATCGACTAATAGTAATTTTGAAATTGAGTGGGAAAAAAATTTCAAAATTCAGTAAGTACCCGATATGGATACGACATGTTTATCAAAATACCCATGCTTCATAGTCACAAGATAATTCTAAATGAGAATTTTTATATTTTTATATTCTTTTTTTTGCAAAGCATATTATTTTGAAATTTTTTGATTTAAGCGGAAAATACTTTTAGAAAATCTAGATGCATCCTTTTTAACGTGATTATTGATTTAGACAATCCAATTAAAAAATGCAACCATAATCAAAATAGATAAGTGACAAAATCAAACATCCACAACACAAATGATATTTTACGTGGAAAATTACAATTGGAATCCACAAACTTGTGATAAAAAATCACAAGCTCTGGGCCAAGTGAACAATCCACTATGAAAGAAAATAATACAAGAGCTATCTTACAAAGGCCACTCCGGGCTCACACGTTTGCTCAACCTACGAGTCACACTTCTTCCTTCACTGGATCTTCGCAATGGTTATCGAATCGCCACGACGCCAATGATTTCGGAATCCATCAAAGTCTACAATATTGGAATCCACCAAGAAGGTTCACAGTTGAAACGTGTGAAGGACTTATGCAGCTTGATGATTAGCTTTGAGGTTTTTAGATACTAATGAATCATCAAGCACATGAGAGTATTACAAGTAATCCACACTATAAAGTTCTCTCTCAAACACTTAACATAATCTCTCTACAATAAAATGATCTCTTTCACAAAAATGTATTTCACTCATAAAAATGATCTCTCAAGAGAAGCTTAGGAGAGAGTGCTTAGAAAATGAATGGAAGAGACACAAAATAAACTAACTAAACATGCCTTAAATAGGCCAGGGGCGCACACATCATGGTTGCGACCGTGGTCATGGGGTCGCTGGCACGACCGCCCTTCGCGGGTTACTGAGAAAACTTCTGAGAGTTGGATTTTTAAATTTGTTAAATCACGAGCGCTAAGGTTTGTTGGAATTATGGTTTTTATAGGTTTATTTTGGGCCAACTTTGAACCCAAATTTGAGTGGGTCCCACACGTCTTTTCAGGTGGGTCCAAAGAGGTGACGTGTTCTTTGTCGCATGACAAGTCACACGGTGAAAACGGTTCGTTAAAACCATTTGTGAGTAAATAAGAAGTTGGCGTCGTTTTCGAATTCGTGGAATGGATTATTAAAGAATAAAATATGAGTTTCTTTGTAAGGGTAGTCCCACATTGGAAAATTAAGAGAACTTATGTACGTATATAAGTTCTAGTTGACAACATTTGGGTTGGGCCCCAAGGGGCACTCCAAGTATGTAGAAGGGAGGAGTTATGGACAAAATGACCTTTGGCTCAAACCACCACACATGCGTGTGCGCAGCTGCCGCCAGCTGGGCTGGGTTGTGGGTCAGGTCGGTTCTAATATTAATTTTTTGAACAAAATTTATTTAAATTTTTTCCAAAAATTCTTGCGGGAAAATTATTTTTTCTAAATGAAATTAATTCAAATTTTGCGTCAAATTTGAATTTAATTTTCTGTCCAAGATAGTTCCTCAACCGGTCCAATTTCTAATGGTCCAGCAAGTTCAAACAGGTTAATAGTTGCACCAAACAGATTCGGTTTTTCCAGACAGATTCAAAACTGGGTTCAAACAGGTTTGCACATGTTCCAATTTGAATTCATATCTGTTTGGTTTGAATTTCATGCCTGTTCGGCTCTATAAAAGCATACCCTCTTCCAGCATATTTCTAATTCTGAAAATTCACTCATACTCTTCTTTGTGCTCTCTTGCATTGATTTATTCTTCATATTATTTTTAGGAAAATTTCTGAGAGTATAGAGCATAGGTTCTAGCTTGTCGTACAATCTGTGTAGATCATTGTATCCTGGAAGATAGATGTCATTTATCCGTAAGCACTGAAGCGGAGCGAATCTGTCTTAAGGACAGAGTCACATACTCGACTTGATCTTTTCGTACTTATTCGGTTTGGTAAATAAATTATGTAAGTAATTTATTTTTATTTGTTTGATTTGGTTTCAAGTTTTTTTTTTTTTTTTTTTTTTTTTTTTTTTTTTTTTTAACACAGAAGATTGTTCCAACAATCTTAAGACCGATTCGAATTATTCTGTTTATATAGAATTTTTTCATTTGTTTCTCTTTTTTCGTTTCTTTTTCTCACAGAAATTATTTTCTATAATTATACAAAGTAATATTCTGGTTAGAAAATAAAAATAGTAGTAATATGTTGTTTATTTTTTTTTGACAACTAATAGTAATATACTGGTAGTCATTAACAATTTCAGAATATTCATTTGTAAAGTTGGTCAGAAATTAATTTTGGTTTTCAAAAATAATTTTTGAAGAGTTACATAAATTTTTTTTTCTGTGTGGAATTAATTTGTTTAAATAAAATTTTATTTTATTTTCAAATTAATTAGAAATAAAAGTTACAATTCTTGTTTCATTTATTTTTACAGAATTAAATTCTGTCTAGTATAAAATTCTAATTATAATTTTGTTTTATAATTTAGAATTCATAGCTACTGAAACTAATGCTCAAACAAGTACTGGTATGGTGGCTACAATTGCTCCAACCCCTTCTCCTATTGTGATTGTGCTAGTCAATCACGGTAAGAAGCCAGAGAAGTTCTTAGAAACTGATTTTAAAATATGGCAGTAGAAGATGTTGTTCTATCTTACTACTCTCAACCTAGCTCATTTTATCCGTGAGAATGCTCCTACTGTAAAAGAGGATGAAACTAATCGGCAAGTGGTTACTGCGGTCGATGCCTAGAAACATGCTGATTTCTTTTGCCGGAACTACATTCTTGAACGGACTTGACAACACATTATACAACGTCTATAGTCTTACTAAGATGGAAAATGAATTTTAGGAGTTTTTGGAGAAAAAGTACAAAACAAAAGATGCTGGCTCGAAGAAATTCATAGTAGGCAAATTTATGGACTTTGTAATGCTTGATTCTAAGATTATGATCAGCCAAGTTTAAAATCTCTAACTTATTCTGCATGACATTCATGCAAAAGGCATGTCTTTTAGTGAATCCTTCTAAGTTGCTGTCTTAATTGAAAATTTACCATAAGGTTGGAAGGAATTCAAGAACTACCTCAAACACAAGCGCAAAGAAATGACTTTGGAAGAATTGATTGCGCGTTTGAGGATTGTGGAGGATAACCGCAATTCTGAAAAACGGGCTGGTAAGCATCCAATGGAGTCTAAAACAAATGTGGTGGAACATGCTCTAAAAGCAAAGAAACGGAAGTATTTTGGAGAAAGTTCCTCACAAGGCTCTAAAGGAGGGGAACTAAGAAGTATAAGTTCAATGGAAAATGTTTTATCTGTGAAAAAGAGGGACATCGGGCCAAAGATTGCCATAGGAACCGCAAATGCAAAGAAAGATCAAGCAAGAAGCCTGCTCAAGCCAATATGACAAAAGTGGACAAAATTTCCAATGGCGTAGAAGACATAAATCTTTCTACAGTTGTTTTCGAGGCAAACCTTGTCAGAAATCCTAAAGAATGGTGGGTGGACATTGGTGCTACTCGTCACATTTGTGCTAATAAAAAGATGTTCACATTCTATTCTGTGGTGGACAACGGCGAACAACTTTTTATAGGCAACTCATCGACTTCTAAAGTTGAAGGACAAGGAAAGATTATCTAAAGATGACATCTAGAAAGGAACTCAATCTCAACAATGTGCTGCATGTACAAGACATTCGCAATAATCTAGTCTCCCGATCTCTGTTGAGTAAAAATGGATTTAGGCTAGTGTTTGAGAGTGATAAATTTGTACTTGCTAAGAATGAGATGTACGTAGGAAAAAGGTTACACGTCTGATGGCCTTTTCAAACTAAATGTAATGACTTTTGTACCCTCTATTATTAATACAAATACATCTTCTTCTTATTTGCTTGAGTCTTCAAATTTGTGGCATGGTAGACTAGGACATGTTAATTATGGATCTTTGTGTAGATTAAGTAATATGGAATGTTTACCTAAATTTGAAATTGATCCAAACTATAAATGTGAAATTTGTGTTGAGGCAAAACTATCCAAAACTTCATTTCATATAATTAAAAGAAGTACGGAACCACTTGAATTAATTCACAGTGATATTTGTAATTTTAAATCAATTCAAACTATAGATGGGAAAAAAATGTTTTATCACTTTCATAGATGATTATGCTAGATATAGTCATGTTTATTTAATTTGAACCAAGGATGAAGTTTTGGAAACTTTCATTCAATTTAAGAATGAAGCTGAAAATCAACTTGGTAAGAAAATTAAAAAAAATTAAAAAGTGATAGAGGTGGTGAATATGAATCACTTTTTGGTGAGTTTTGTAAAGAACATGGAATAATTCATCAAACCACTGTTCCTTACTCACCTCAACAAAATGAAATTGCTGAAAAGAAAAAATAAGACTTTAAAAGAAATGTTGAATGTCATGTTAATAAGTTCTAGATTACCTCAGAACTTGTGGGGGGAAATAATACTTTCTACTAATTATATTCTTAATAAAGTACCCTAGAAAAAAGTGAATCAAACACTTGATGAATTGTGGCATGAGAGAGTACCATCCTACAAATACTTAAAAGTGTAGGGGTGTTTGGCTAAAGTGGCTATTTCTAGTCCTAAAAAGACTAAGATAGGTCATAAAACGATTGATTGTATTTTTATTGGTTATGCTAAGAAGAGTAGTGCATATCAATTTTTGATTCATAAGTCAGATCATTCCAAAATATATGTAAATACTATTATTGAATCTCAGAATGCATCATTCTTTGAAACTATTTCCAAATAAAACTGGACAAGAGAGTAGTACTAACAAAAGATCTTATGATGCTATTACTAGTCAAGATCAAGTACAAGAACAAGAAATAGATAAAAATGAGGAAGAAGAGCCTAGGTGTAGTAAGCGTGCTGGAATCTCAAAATCTTTTGGTCCAGATTTTCTAACATTTTTGTTAGAAAATGAGCCTTTAATTTTAAAGAAGCTATGTCCAGTCCTGAGGCTCCTTTATGGAAATAAGCTGTAAATAGCGAAGTTAAATCCATCTTGCAAAATCACACTTGGGAATTGGTGGATTTGCCACCAAGTTATAAACCTCTTGGGTACAAGTGGATTTTCAAAAGAAAAATGCAAACGGATGGATCAATCGACAAATACATGGCAAGACTTGTGGTTAAATGATATAGACAAAGAGAAAGTCTTGATTACTCTGGCACATATTCACCAATTACTAGAATAACATCCATTAGAATGCTAATTGCCATTACATCTTTGCACAATCTAGAAATTCATCAAATTGATGTTAAAGCAACTTTCTTAAATGGTGAGTTAGACGAAAAAATTTACATGGAACAACTAGAAGAATTTTTTGTTCCAGGAAAAGAAAAAAAAGTATGTAAATTGGTTAAATCATTATATGGTTTAAAACAAGCGTTAAAACAATGGTATGAGAAGTTTGACAAGACAATGATGTCAAATGGTTTTAAAATTAATGAATGTGACAAATGTGTTTATATTAAAAACACAGACAAAGATTATGTAATAGTATGTCTTTATGTGGATGATATGCTCATCATTGATAGTAATAATGACATGATTAAAACTACCAAGAAAATACTGAATAAACATTTTAACATGAAAGACATGGGGATTGCTGATGTAATTCTTGGTATAAAATTTTTCAAAATATCATAAGGTTATGATTTGTCACATTCACATTACATTAAGAAAATACTTGACAAATTTAGCAAAGATGATAATCATTTTACTAGAACACCTGTGGATATTAATTTGTTTCTTTCTAAGAATGTACAAGAAAATATTTCTCAATTAGTGTATACCCAAATTATTGAAAGCTTAATGTACTTGATGAATTGCACTTGCTCAGATATAGCTTATGCAGTAAGTAAATTAAGTAGATATATGAGTAATCTAGGAGTAGAACACTGGAAAGCAATTATATGGGTTCTAAGATATCTCCGATTTTCTTGCAACATTGGGCTAAATGATACTAGATATGCAACAGTACTTGAAGGATACTGTGATGCAAATTGGATATCGGATACTAGAGACTCAAAATCCACCGGTGGGTATGTCCTTACTCTTGGTGGGGCGGCTGTATCTTGGAAATCTTCAAAACAAACTTGCATTGCTAGGCCTACTATGGAATCAGAATTTATAGCTTTAGATAAAGCTGGGGAAGAAGCAGAATGGTTTCGTCACTTTCTTGAAGATATTCTAATGTGGCCAAAATTGGTGGCTGCTATATGTATACATTGTGATAGTCAATCAGGAATAGGTAGAGTACAGAGTCATATGTATAATAGTAAGTCATGACACATTCATCGTCAATATAACACCATGAGACAACTACTCTCTAATGAAATTGTTTCCATTGAATATGTGAAGTCTAAAACCAAAAGGTTAGCAAGAGAGTTAGTAGAACATTCATCGAGGGGAATAGGACTTAAGCCTATTAAATAAGAGTTATTACAACGGCAACCCAGCCTAGTTGACTGAAGATCCCAAGATCTAGTTTCAAAGGGACAACTGAGTTGTGTATGACTTATAAGGATCACTGGGGAGTCAAACTCCTACCTATTTCTATGATGCAATAGCGATATCTGCAGCATTTCAAGTTAAGTAATACTTTTAATAATTCTTATATCTAGGGATACATAGTGGAGTATAGCAAGATACTCTTCATAAGAATCATTTATATGAGTGTGAACTGGGCCGGTTCTATGAGATTTGTGAAGGGGTACAATTCTCTAGAGCGCTCATGAAAATCTAGGTTGTTCAGGGCCAAAATAAACACAACAATGAGAACTAAACTGTGTCTGGTAATATATTGTGTGAGTTCTAATGTCTTGGTTTACACAAATGGCTAAACAGTTCAAGACATCATGTTTACTGGTTAACTAGTAAATCCGTTAGTGTCTCACAAGGGAAGGTTCAAAACCAAAAGCTACCCATCCTTTGCAAAATATTTCTAATTTCTGTACTCTCTATAATTAGATCATATTGTTGCATTTTCACTCCTGGTTTTTATTATTTTGGGCCAACTTTGAGCCCAAATTTGAATAGGTCTCACACGTCTTTTGGGGTGAGTCCAAAGAGGTGACGTGTTTTTTATCGCATGGCAAGTCACTTGGTAAAGACGGTTCGTCAAAACCATTTATGAGTGAATGGGAAGTTGACATCGTTTTTGGGTTCGTGGAATGGACTATTAAAGAATAAAATGTGGGTTTCTTTGTAATGGTAGTCTCACATTGGAAACTTAAGAGAACTTATGTGTGTATATAAGTTCTAAGTGGCAACACTTGAGTTGGGCCGCAAGGGGCACCCCAAGTTTGTAGAAGGGAGGATTTCTGGACAATGCGACTATTGGCTCAAACCACCACAAGCGTGCGTGCCGCAGCTACCGTCCGTCCGACCGACTGAGCCGTATTGGGCGCGGGTGTGGGTTTGGTCGATTTTAATATTAATTTTTTGCATGAAAATTATTTTTTCTAAATGAAATTAATTCAAATTTTGCGCCAAATTTGAATTCAATTTTCTATCCAAAACGGTTCCTCCTCTGGTTCAATTTCTAGCGGTCCAGCAGGTTCAAACAAGTTAACAATTGCACCAAACAGATTCGGTTTTTCCAGATAGATTCAAAACTGGGTTCAAACAGTTTTGCACCTGTTCTAGTTTGAATTCATATCTGTTCAGTTTGAATTTCATACATATTCGGCTCTATAAAAACAAACCCTCTTCCAGCATATTTCTAATTTCGAAAATTCTCTCATGCTCTTCTTTGTGCTCCCTTGCATTGATTTATTCTTCATATTATTTTTAGGAAAAATTCTAAGAGTATAGAACACAGGTTCTTGTTAGCTGTCCAGATTGTTTGGAGTGCTACTACAATCTATGTAGATCATTATATCCTGGGAGATAGACGCAATTTATCTGTAAGCACCGAAGCGATGCGAATTTGTTTTAAAAACAGAGTGTCACACACTCGACTTGATCTTTTTGTACTTATTCGGTTCGGTAAATAAATTCTATAAGTAATGTATTTTTATTTGTTTGATTTGATTTTAAATTTTTTTTTTTTTTTTACACAAAAGATTGTTCTAATAAGGTGTATATTACTGGCACGACCGTACGTGCTGCAACAACTTTTGAGGACTTTTGATAGCTGCAAATTCCATCTTCTTCTCACAATCTCAGCCATGTGTTGACAAATCTCTTCTTTTGAACGGGCGAGATTACACAATCTCACACATGGTTGCGTTTGGTAGAGTTTTCTAAATATTATTTCAGAATAGAGTTGTATTTTGAGTTTGTGAGTTTTTGTAACAACCCACATTTATGTCTTAGTCATGTTCATGAGCATTTGTATGATTATGACTCGTTAAGCTTGTATTTGTATGTTTGTGACTTGTTTTGCCTAAGTAAGGTCCATATCTTGTTTTGTGTTTATGTGATTTGCCTAAGTGTTGTGTGCATGCTTTGTTCCTTCCTTGGTGTCTCGAGCCTAAGTTATGTTAAGCTTAGATCATTCCAAGTCGAGGTCATCTTCAGTCTAGAATTATCTTGGAACCACTTTGTTTGACTTCCACCTTCGCCTTAACATATTGGCCGAGATGTCATTATCTAGGCCGAGGTGTTCATCACCAAGGCCGAGATGTGTATTATCTAGGCCGAGATGTTACCTTTGCACCTGAGTGATCTTGTCCTGGAGTGGTATGACCTAGACCGAGGTGTGGCACATCTAGGCCAAGGTGTGGCACAGCTTAGTCAAGTGTTGTCCTTCCTAGCCGAGGTCATTGTCACCTTAGTTGCCGAAGCTTTGTCCTTAGCCGATGTCATCACTTGCCGGAGTGCCTTACCGGGTAACTTGTTAGATACACTTTGTCTTACACATGTCTTGTCAATCTATCACCTTTTTTAGGAGAGCCAACCAGCTGTTGCCACGTGTCCGAGCTGAGTGTTAAGTCAGCCGGCAGAGAGAGAAACCTATCATTTGTTATATCCTTGTTTTGTAGAAGAGAGAGAAGCTCTAGAAGAGGAAGAGGAGTTCTTGAGGGAGAGTAGATTTCCAAGCTTGATCCCTAGAGATCGAACCGTTATATCCGTGTTTTAAGGTTAGATTCTTGATCTGCTCATGTTGTTCTTTATGTTCATGTTATTGCATTGCATGATTAATTATGATTTGTAAGCCATGCATTGCTTTGAAGTTCGGTTTTAGAAAGAGAAAATAGCATTCATGTGTTCTTCAAGAAAAGTCATGTTTTGATCTGAGAGTTCATGCTAAGATCCATGTTTTTGTGTTTGTTTTCACATGATCTTCAAGTATGGATACCCAGGTCCATGTTTTTGAACTCATAGCATGAAATTCCATATTTTTGTAATAAGGAAGTTATGATTTTAGCATTCATATTCTTCATGGTCTTTATGTTCTTCATGGGTGGAAACCCAGATCTCCAGACCTCACTTCCCTAAGTGTAGTCGCCGAGATCGCTCTTACCTAGACCTCACACTTAGGCCAAGCATCGTATCTCACTTTGGCCTACCTTGCATGATCACTTACACCTTTAGTTTGTCTTGTGCGCACCTCAGCATGCAACCACACGCCGAAGCCTAGGTAGCCACACCTCGGCCAGAAGGTGTGGGACCTCGGCAAAGACCTGGTTGGTACCCAGCATGTCTCCCTGACATGTAAAACAATGTTTTGACTTCCAGCATGTTTTCCCGAGATCATTTGCATGCATGTAAGGCTTGTTTTGAGAAGTACGTTCAGTATACTTTGCCATGTGTTTGTAGGACTTGGACCTTTGCCTTCATCCCGACGTCCCAAGAACTAAGTGAGTGGTATTTTTAATAAAGCTATGTTATACGTTTTGATAAAAGCTTTGCTTTGCTTTGTTTTGAAAGTATTTGTTAAGCATAAATGATTATCCCTATTTTTATGTATCAAGTAAGTTTTGTTTTGGGTGACGTTCTCGCGAAGTCCGTACGTGCCAGGGGACTATAAGCTTTTGTGGCACAAGTCCGTACGTGCTAGGGGACTATAAGCACTTGTAGCACATTCCTGGAAGTCCGTACGTGCTGGGGGACTATAAGCACTTGTAGCCCATTCTTGGAAGTCTGTACGTGTTGGGGGACTATAAGCACTTGTAGCACATTCTTGGAAGTCTGTACGTGCTAGGGGACTATAAGCACTTGTAGCACATTCTTGGAAATCCATACGTGCCAAGGGACTATAAGCTTTTGTGGCACAAGTCCGTATGTGCTAGGGGACTATAAGCACTTGTAGCACATTCTTGGAAGTCCGTACGTGCTAGGGGACTATAAGCACTTGTAGCACATTCTTGGAAGTCCGTACGTGCTAGGGGGCTATAAGCACTTGTAGCACATTCTTGGAAGTCCGTACGTGCTAGGGGGCTATAAGCACTTGTAGCACATCCTTGGAAGTCCGTACGTGCCAGGGGACTATAAGCTTTTGTGGCACAAGTCCGTACGTGCTAGGGGACTATAAGCATTTGTAGCACAATCTTGTTAATGTCATCACCCCATGTTTTGAGTTGACGTATGTTAAGTATCCCAAGCAAGTTTTGAAAGACCAAGGTTCGATTGATGTTTTATTTCAAGTTAAGTTAAGCTATGTTATGTATGGTTCTGATAAAGATATACTATGATTATTTTGCAAAGACCTCGAGTATCATTCATTTAAAACCTTTATTACTTATACCATTCACTGAGTATCCAAGCTCACCCTCCCTATGTATATATGTAGGTAACAAGTAAGAAGTCGGCTACGCCGAGATGTGTGTTTTGTATGCATGTTATGTCGGCAGTGAGGGCGTCGGCAATCTTGAAGCTTATGTATTTTGAACATGTCGGCTTGAGAAGCCTTTTATCAAGATGTGATATGTATTTTTGTACTTCATTTTGTTTGTATTCAAGTTTTAAAGCTATGAAAAGATGTATGCCATTCCATTTGACTTATGCACTGCTCTTATGGACCACTTGTATTGTAAATTATTGCTTCCGCACATGTGAGCCCCCTATGTAATACTCTGATTGTGTGTGAATTTTGAAAGTTGACCTTCGGTAATCTCGGATTACTGGCCATCACGGCACCATTCTACTAGGGGCGGAATGGGGTCGTGACAGAATGGTATCAGAGCACGCGTTCCTTATAGTACGTTATTCACACACTTTGAGTCGTAGAGAGCATAGGATGTCCTTTAGAATGATGTTAGGATTGCATCATGTTGCTTGCTACTTGACAAGGTGTGCATCATCTCAGTATGAGCATTTGTTACATCGGCATGATCATGTTCACTTGCATACATGTTCATTTGTTCGTTTTGTTCTAAGAGTCGCATCCTGCATACTCCTAGCATCATGAGAAGAGGTAGAACCCCAGTTGGCCGAGATCAATTCGAGGACAGGTTAGACAGATTAGAAAAGATTGTTGAAAGTTTGGCCGATGAGTTAAGGCAAGCAAGGCAGCAGAACACCGGTACCACCTCCACCCAGGCCGAGCAGACAGATGGCCGACATGCAGTTCCACCACCGCCAGTACCACAAGTGCCTCCACAGCCAGCTTTTTATGGAGATGGCACATTGACCCTGATCGAAGAATTCAAAAAGATGAAGTCGCCGAAGTTCCATGGAGGTATAGAGCCGATGAAAGTAGAAGCATGGGTTCTTGAGATGGAGAAGTTGTTCGAGGTTTTTCCTAGCACCGACGCTCAGAAGGTGTCATTGGCAGCATTTACATTGGAAGACGATGCTCGTAGATGGTGGATGACGATCCGAGAAGGTAATACGGACTTGACTTGGGCTAGATTTTTGGAGTTGTTCTATGACAAGCATTTCCCACTCAGCGTCTGAGATCGCAAGACCACAGAATTTCAGATGTTGACATAGGGTAGCAAAATAGTGGTAGAGTATGATCGTGCTTTCACCGAGTTGGCAAGGTATGCACCTCACATGGTCGACAACGAATACAGAAAATCTAGGAAGTTTGAGAGTGGACTTCGAGGGCCAATACAAGATCAGGTTAATTTGCTCAACATGCCAACGTATGCTGGAGTGTTAGATAAAGCCATCCTTGCAGAAGCCAACCTGAACAGAAGTCAAAGTTTGGGAAAGAATCAGAAGAAGAGGCAGACCTATGACAATCGCGAAGAAGAGACAAACTCGAATGATGCCGAGGAGAAGACAAAGGTGGACAGCCCCAACAACGCGAATCCGGAATGTGGTACTTGGCCGACATGTGCAAGTTGCGGGAAGCTACATTTTGGAGTTTGTCTCCGGGCAACTGGAGCATGTTTCAGATGCGGTGAGAGAGGTCATCGTATTAAGGATTGTCCCAAGGTAAAAGCTAGAGATGATAAGAAGAGACGAGAACTTGACATCCGGAGTCGTTTTGGGAACAAGGTAAGCGAAGTTTGGGGACCAAACTTCTTTAAAGGGGGAAGGATGTAACAACCCACATTTATGTCTTAGTCATGTTCATGAGCATTTGTATGATTATGACTCGTTAAGCTTGCATTTGTATGTTTGGACTTGTTTTGCCTAAGTAAGGTCCATGTCTTGTTTTGTGTTTATGTGATTTGCCTAAGTGTTGTGTGCATGTTTTGTTCCTTCCTTGGTGTCTCGAGCCTAAGTTATGTTAAGCCTAGATCATTTCAAGCCGAGGTCATCTTCAGTCTAGAATTATCTTGGAACCACTTTGTTTGACTTCCACCTTCGCCTTGACATATTGGCCGAGATGTCATTATCTAGGCCGAGGTGTTCATCACCAAGACCGAGATGTGTATTATCTAGGCCGAGATGTTACCTTTACACCTAAGTGATCTTGTCCTGGAGTGGTATGACCTAGACCGAGGTGTGGTGCATCTAGGTTAAGGTGTGGCACAACTTAGTCAAGTGTTGTCCTTCCTAGCCGAGGTCATTGTCACCTTGGTTGCCGAAGCTTTGTCCTTAGCCGATGTCATCACTTGCCGGAGTGCCTTACCGGGTAGCTAGTTAGATACACTTTGTCTTACACATGTCTTGTCAATCTATCACCTTTTTTAGGAGAGCCAACCAGCCGTTACCACGTGTCCGAGCTGAGTGTTAAGTCAGCCGGCAGAGAGAGAAACCTATCATTTGTTATATCCTTGTTTTGTAGAAGAGAGAGAAGCTCTAGAAGAGGGAGAGGAGTTCTTGAGGGAGAGTAGATTTCCAAGCTTGGTCCCTAGAGATCGAACCGTTAGATCCGTGTTTTAAGGTTAGATTCTTGATCTGCTCATGTTGTTTTTTATGTTCATGTTATTGCATTGCATGATTGAATATGATTTGTAAGCCATGCATTGCTTTGAAATTCGGTTTTAGAAAGAGCAAATAGCATTTATGTGTTCTTCAAGAAAAGTCATGTTTTGATCCGAGAGTTCATGCCAAGATCCATGTTTTTGTGTTTGTTTTCACACAATCTTCAAGTATGGGTACCCAGGTCCATGTTTTCGAACTCATAGCATGAAATTCCAAATTTTTGTAATAAGGAAGTTATGATTTTAGCATTCATATTCTTCATGGTCTTCATGTTCTTCACGGGTGGAAACCCAGATCTCTAGACCTCACTTCCCTAAGTGTAGTCGCCGAGATCGCTCTTACCTAGACCTCACACTTAGGCCAAGCATCGTATCTCACTTTGGCCTACCTTGCATGATCACTTACACCTTTAGTTTGTCTTGTGCGCACCTCGGCATGCAGCCGCACGCCGAAGCCTAGGTAGCCACACCTCGGCCAGGAGGTGTGGGACCTCGGCAAAGACCTGGTTAGTACCCAGCATGTCTTCCTGACATGTAAAATAGTGTTTTGACTTCCAGTATGTTTTCCCGAGATCATTTGCATGCATGTAAGACTTGTTTTGAGAAGTACGTTCAGTATACTTTGCCATGTGTTTGTAGGACTTGGACCTTTGCCTTGATCCCGACGTCCCAAGAACTAAGTGAGTGGTATTTTTAATAAAGCTATGTTATACGTTTTGATAAAAGCTTTGCTTTGCTTTGTTTTGAAAGTATTTGTTAAGCATAAATGATTATCCCTATTTTTATGTATCAAGTAAGTTTTGTTTTGGGTGACGTTCTCGCGAAGTCCGTATGTGCCAGGGGACTATAAGCTTTTGTGGCACAAGTCCGTACGTGCTAGGGGACATAAGCACTTGTAGCACATTCTTGGAAGTCCGTACGTGCTGGGGGACTATAAGCACTTGTAGCACATTCTTGGAAGTCCGTACATGCTAGGAGACTATAAGCTTTTGTGGCATAAGTTCGTACGTGCTAGGGGACTATAAGCACTTGTAGCACATTCTTGGAAGTCCGTACGTGCTAGAGGACTATAAGCACTTGTAGCACATTCTTGGAAGTCCGTACATGCCAGGGGACTATAAGCTTTTGTGGCACAAGTCCGTACGTGCTAGGGGACTATAAGCACTTATAGCACATTCTTGGAAGTCCGAACGTGCTAGGGGACTATAAGCACTTGTAGCACATTCTTGGAAGTCCGTGCGTGCTAGGGGACTATAAGCATTTGTAGCACACTCTTGGAAGTCCGTACGTGCCACGAGACTATAAGCTTTTGTGGCACAAGTCCGTACGTGCTAGGGGACTATAAGCATTTGTAGCACAACCTTGTTAATGTCATCACCTCATGTTTTGAGTTGACGTATATTAAGTATCCCAAGCAAGTTTTGAAAGACCAAGGTTCGATTGATGTTTTATTTCAAGTCAAGCTAAGCTATGTTATGTATAGTTTTGATAAAGATATACTATGTATTGTTTTGCAAAGACCTCGGGTATCATTCATTTAAAACCTTTATTACTTATACCATTCACTGAGTATCCAAGCTCACCCTCTCTCTATATATATGTAGGTAACAAGTAAGAAGTCGGCTACGCCGAGATGTGTGTTTTGTATACATGTTATGTCGGCAGTGAGGATGTCGGCAATCTTGAAGCTTATGTATTTTGAACATGTCGGCTTGAGAAGCCTTTTATCAAGATGTAATATGTATTTTTGTACTTCATTTTGTTTGTATTCAAGTTTTAAGGCTATGAAAAGATGTATGCCATTTCATTTGACTTATGCACTGCTCTTATGGACCACTTGTATTGTAAATTATTGCTTCCGCACATGTGAGCCCCCTATGTAATATTCTGATTGTGTGTGAATTTTGAAAGTTAGCCGTCGGTAATCTCAGATTACTGGCCATCACGGCACCATTCTACTAGGGGCGGAATGGGGTCGTGAGAGTTTTGGATTCATGATTTGAGTGTGAAAAATTTGTTTGATGCATGAGTTTTAAAAAGAGTTTTAAATTGAGTGGGAAATTTTTGATGTGACATATGATTTTTGATACAAAAACTTGCAATTCATAACCAAACACACAATTCAAAATTCTATTCAAAACTCATAATTTTTTTTAAATAATTAGGAAAATATTTTTTTATTGAATATATAAAAATTAGCATGAGTCAATAGCAAAAAAAAAATTTTGTACTATTTAGATCAACAGGCCGGATGACCGGTGCGACAACCAGTTAATTCAAGTTTTCCCGCCTTGATTAGAATTTTTAAAAGTGAGTGTTGAATTAATTTTTAAAAATCATAAACAAACATCATATGCAAATCAAAATCTGAAACTAACCTTCTAAAACTTTACCAAATAGAGCCATGTTTCTCTTCTTAAATTTGTCGATATTTCCTCCCAACAAAAAAACTCCCTCGTCAAAAAGCAAACACATGCTTTTCAATTACATCAATGCTTTTGTTTTTCCACTAAGTGATTGTAGTCTTTTGACCCCAAAAAAATCAAGAAAAAACACTAGCCAAACTTTTGCCCCTGCCTAAAATTCTCTTTCTTTATCCTTTTACTTTTCTAATATTTCCACTAACAAATGTCATGATAAAAAAAAAGACTAACATATTTGATTAGAAAATTAGGAAAGCAATAAGACAAAATAAAATAATAAAATTAAAACAACTAAAATTAATTATTAAGAATAAGTTTTGTCAAAAAAAATATTGTCAAAACATAAATCATTAATTTCTTTTAGGGTAAAAATCTTAACATATTTAAAATTTAATTTTTTCATTATTGAGATAAAAAAATTATTTGTTAAATATTTAAATTTATTTTTTTATATTTGGGAGACAAATTGATTTTTAAGATATAATTTGGGGGTAAACTGAAATTCTAAATGAGTATTAGTGCCACATCAGTACATGCTGTCAAATTGTAGATGGGATGTGATAGCATGGGTCAAATTAATCAAAATTTTAAGAATTTAAATTTAAAATTGATATTAATCAAAATCTAAAGATCAAATTAAAAAACACGTGAAAGTTTAGGGAACCAAATAATAATTTAGGGAACCAAATAATAATTCTTCAACATTATATGATAAGATAAAGCGGTAGGTTATGATTATGGCGATTCTTAATTTTTTTTTTTTTTTAACTTTTTCAAAGCTCCCTAATTTGGCTAAGGATCTTGTGACTTTGGATAGGTTGAGCCGTTCATATATTTGAATTTGTTAATGTTGATTTTTTGGCTTATATTTTTCTTGTATTATTGTATGAGAGGTAAGACTCATTATGTCTCTGTCGATTTTGTATTATTAACACAATCCTATTTATGCGACTGAGATTTACCACAAAAAAGAAGATATAAGGCTGTATTTTTTTTCTTCTTTTATTTTGTTTCTTAATTTTTTTTAGATTGATATCTAGGTTGTGTTTGGAAAGAGCTAAAATATTTAAATAAGTACAAAAAGACAAAATAAGTTAATTTAGTTAATAAGATAATGTGGGTTTTTGTGAAGTTACTATTTTAGTAGATTATTTTATTTTTTTGACTATTTTAATATGTTAAAATTTTTATTTGGAAAGATTATTAAATTTTTTTGTACTTGAATGAGATGCTTGTGAGAAAAAAAAAATGAAATGATTATAGATTTGAGAGTTGTTTGGGATAAACTTATAAAGACAAAAAGTCAAAAAATTATTAAAAAAAACTAAAAATCCTATACTATTAAGGGTAGCTTGTGGGGGAAGCTACTAGGGCAAAATAATACTACCTAAAAGTTAAAAGAGTGAAATGTTCATTTTGATTTTGCTACAATATTTTATTACACATATTTTTGTAAAAAGTTAAAAGTTATCTTAAACATATATTTTTTTTTTACTTTTTTAGTCAAAAAAGAAAAAAGTACACTTATATAGCATATCCCAAACAACCACTTGATGTGATACTTTGTCTTATTAACTATTTTAACTTATTTTGTCTTTTAAGAATTTTAGCAAAAAAAAAGTCCAAAACAGACTTACCATAGTTCATCCAAACTTTAATCATTTTACTTTTTCTCTTATAACCATCACATCTAAATAAAAAAAAAGACAAACAGCTCTTTTCAAATATAACTAATTTTGTCAAACTTAACCAATCAAAATAAATAAATAAATAATTAAATAAATCAAACTAAATTAACGCTTCCTAAACAAAGGCTTAAGCTCATTTATTTAACTGGTTGGAATCACCCATAGTCGTTTCGGCAAGCCGATTATTAATATATACTATTAAATTATATATATATATATATATATATACTATTTTGTATAATATATTAGTATATGTTAGTTTTATTTTTGATCAAATAAAGAAGAAAAAAAAAAGGATAAATTTCGATGGTAGTTTTTATGTTTTGATTCTTTTGTCATTTTAGTCCATATAATTTTAATTGACTTGATTTTAACCATAAATTTATGGCTATGTCTTAATTTGTGTTACCCAAAAACCTAAGAGTAGGGTGAATTAGATTTTTACAATTAAAATTAATAATACCCTAATAAAAATTATGACTAACACAATAGATAAATATAATTAATGAAATAAAAATAATTAAAACAAGTGTCTTAACAACTATGTCAGTCAATGATTTTAGCACAGTAAAATTGTGAAATATAGTTATGGCAATTTAACATAAAATAAATAGATAAGGAAGAGGGGCAAATAAATTTATAGTGGTTCGACTTTAACTCGGCCTACGTCCACTCCTTAAGTTTCACTTGAGATTTTTCACTATCTTCTAACTTCATAGGGGTGCTAGCAACCTCTTTACAAATGGAGCAATCCTCCACGGATTTTACACAGACTTCACAAGTCCAAACCCTTGCAAATCTTAGGTGATTCACAATTACTCTCAAGATTCATGAACATAGTATTTGCAACACTTTTACAAGATAAAATGGTATTTTTGTTTTCAAAGAAAACTTACAATAAATATCTCTCAAAGATAAATATATAAAATGAAGTTTTGATTTTTCTGTAAATCTCACACATGAAAGATGGACTTAAAGCTATAAGGCTCAGTGTATAATTTTTGAGAATAGATATGAGTGATTATAGATCAAAGAATATTTTCAGGTTTTTTATAACTTGTTTACATTAGAGGCTTTGGTATATATAATGAAAATTATAACCGTTTATAGCCGTTGTATTCATTTGAATTTATAGCCGTATATAGCCGTTGTAATCATTTGAATTTATAGCCGTTTATAGCCGTTATATTTCCATCATTACCAATTTGAATATCTTTCACTCCATCATTACAAATTTGAATATCTTCTACGTGAAACTTTTGAACCTTTTGAACTGCTGTTGTACTGAGCTGTTTGAACCTTTGTTTTGGGCTGTTTGAACTCCTAATTTAATCAAATATTAAATACATTCTAACAACATTTAGGATAAAGGCTTAGGTGAGAAATAATTGGACAAAATAAATTTTGATTATATTTTTCTTTTTCAAATAAATTAAAATATAATCATCAAAATAAAATTTGGATTCTATTTTTCTCTTTCAATTAAATTAAAACATAATTAAATAAATCATCAAAATAAATAAGTCTAATAATCTCCCCCTTTTTGATGGTGGCACACGATGATGTTTTGATTTGATTTGGGAGTAAGAAAGGCTCCCCCTCAAGTCATGCTCCTTGAATTTATTTCTAAATACATAGGTTAGCACATGTGTAATAAATAATCTTTAATTGGAGACATGATATGAGACTAAGATATCAAATTATAAATACATAATCATTAGATTAGTTTTCAAATAATACCATAATTTAAAAATAATACCATAATACATTGGAGACATGATATGAGATTAAGATATCAAATTATAAATACATAATCATCAGATTAGTTTTCAAATAATACCATAATTTGAAAATAATACCATAATACATAACATCATATAATTTCTCTCCCTGTGACATTATCAAAACGAAATTATGGGTCAGAATCTAGAGAATGAGGAGGAAAATGATAGGGATAAATGACATCAAAAAAATAGATAAACAAAACAGATATACATATATATATATATATGTATATATGATTCACCCGCATCTCTTTTTTGTTCGTCGAAAATCGCGTCGGACACGCGTTCTTGCTTTTGTGTCAGCCGACTGACAAAAGTGAGATGGGTCAATCAGTTAATCAGTTGCCTCGGCTCTCTCTCCCTCTTGTTGTCTTCTCCTCTGTCTTCTTCTTAATCACTCTTTTCGCCTTCTTCTTCCTCATTCGCTTCGTGAGAGAGATATAACAGAGAGACTGAGCAGACCAGAAATGTTGCCAAAAACTACTCTCCTTTCGATTACATCTCTCTCTCCTACTACATGGCCTCATCCCGTCCCCTTACTCTCTTTTCGGATCTGAATGATCCTGGAAGTACTGTTGGGCCGAGTGCCCCTGCTCCCACTCTTCCCAACCTTCCTATGATGTTGATTGAGCAAATAATGACAACTCAATCAGACATTGAAGCCAATCATTTCACACTGACGTCCTATATGGAAACGGTGACTGCAGTCACAAAATTGGCTCACCGACTGCAGAACAGGACGAGTGAGCTCCATCAGGTCAACTCGCTCTACTCCAGTGCATGTACAAGGATGCGCAAGCAGAAATAGGCGCATTGAAGGCCAAAAATAAAGAGCTTAAACGGAAGACCACCTCCATAACCCGATTTGGAGCAACGTCGTTCTTGGCATTTGATAGTCAGCGGGGAGTCGTCGCTCTCGACGAAAGCACGGGGGCAGGGCATCAAGGGTTGCCCAAGGTGATAAAAATAAGAAGAAAACGATGGAAGAGGCGAGTAAGTAAGATCGGCGTATGGCCGAAAAAAAAAATAAAGGGTGTTGTTGTTGTTGTTTTTTTTTTATTGTAAATATTATTATTCTAAGTTTTGTTTTCTTCATTTCGGTTTTTCTTTTATGTATATATATATATTTTTTTAAGCACGGAAGATGAAATGAAAATGCAGAAAATTATAAATAAAAATTAAGCCTAATGGCAAAACAAAAAAAAAATAATGAGAAGAAAAGAAAAAAAAAAATAAATAAATAAAGGAAATGAAACCTATTAGTGAAACGGCAAAAAAATAAAAAATAAATGAAATTAAGCCTAATAGTAAAAAAAAAAAATCAATGTATGCAAAATTAAATTAAGCTCAAGATACAAAACAAAAATAAATAGTTGTGAATAGCAAATTGTTAAGGATAATAAATGTATGAAGGATTTGAGAGCATTCAACTGATATAAATGTTTCCATATCAATGTAGCAATACACATGTAACAACCCTCATACTGTTCACTGATTAAGGACTGATTGATTACCAATAATCACCGATTACTGCTAAACGGAACTGATAACTGACTGATAATCGAACTGAATGAAATACTGAACTGACTGACTGAAATTGAAACTGAATTGACTGAGTATATGTTAGTTAATTGCATTCTATCTGTTTGATTGTCTGATTATCTGTTCATGTTTATATGTTTAAACTGCTAATTGAAGGCCTTATCGGCGGCCGAATTAGAAACCGATTGATGTTCCGTGACCCTCATAATTAATGTGATTTTATGGTATATTTATCTGAAAACTGATTAGGTATGATTAAATTAGATTAAAAATAAGCCAATTAAAGAGGTTGCCATATTTACCATTTTGCCACTATCTCATATACACACACTTGAGCCTTATACTTGAATCAAAACACATTTGCTCAGCCATTTTCTTGTGCTTAACCGACCAAGAGAGGGAGAGGGAGAGAAATTGAGTTCTACCTTGTGAATTGCTTGGAAATTGAAGGAATTGGAACATAGGTTGCAAATTTAACTTCCACACCTTGTAACTAAAGCTCTAGGTAAGGAATTCAACCCCTCTTTGTAGTGTGTTTGAGCTCATTCATGTTGGATTCTTGAGCCTCTAGTGATTCAAATCTAGAATTGGTTCATTGTGTTGATTTGGAACTCATATCATGCATGCATGTTTGTAATGTTGATATTTGAGTTGTTTTCATGGCAAAAGGTTACATGCATGTCCATCTTTTGGTCATACCCCATGAATTCATCATGTTCTTGAAGAAATGAGTCCATTTGAACAAGCTTTGAAGATTTAATTTGGTTTGAAACTCATGCATGACATGTTTGAATGTTGTTCTTGATAATGGGTTTGAATGTGGTTTTAATTGACTCACCTTTGGGGCTTGAATTCATAAATTGAGCTTTGAGACTTGTTATACATTGAATTTAATGATGTTTTCCAGAATTTGGGCCCAAGAGGTCGAGTTTGGAGTGGTAGAATGCTTGGTTTGAGCTTGGGAGGCAGATCTGGAAATTCCAGATTTGGCTTCCTCGCTCGAGCGAAGGATTCCCCGCTCGAGCGAGCACCTTTGTCCAGGGCTCCGCTCGAGCGAGCACCTTTGTCCAGGGCTCCGCTCGAGCGACCATCGAGCGACCATCGCGCGTAAAATTTCAGCATCCAGTACTTTTACTGTTTTGCAGACCGCTCGAGCGAAGGATTCCTCGCTCGAGCGAAGCCTTTGATTTTGGACTTACGCTCGAGCGGAGAAAGTCTCGCTCGAGCGAAGCCCCTATTTTCAGCAAAGTTTGCAAAATGTTTTCTAAGTGTATTTTTGCATCCTCATCCCATCCTAGGCATTCTTAGGCCTAGTTTAAGGCATCTTAATGAGGATATAGATGTAGAACACACCAAGGCAAATTAGGGATTAAGTTATGAGATTTCCCAACTATGTAGCTTAGTGTGTTCAACCTGTGAACTGTGTAGGGTTGGCGACTGGGGAGACACGCTCTAGCCTACTGTAGCCCAAACTCTGTGAGTAACAATTGTGTAAAGATATGTTCAAATGATTATCTTTTGAATACTAAACTGAACTGTTTACTGAACTGGTATTATTTACTGAATGAATGTATGTCCTTTATTTCTGAACTGTACTGTGGCATCCTTAGTATCTACGGTTTACTGTTACTGTTACTGTTACAGAGATCTCTGTCGGTTCCCTCGTGGAACCACTACTGTTTACTGACTGATGGCCATCATTACTGTTCGGTCTTTCAAGACCTACTGTACTGTTATGCTAATGGATGTACCACATATGACTGTTTACTGTACTGAACGACCGAAATACTGATTGAATTGAACTGTTTTCATTACTGTAAGGACATTCATTCTAAACCTCTTTACGCTTTATGTTATTCACTGGGCTTTAGCTCACTGCTCATATATATATGTAGGTGTACAGGCACCAGACCGCAGCTAGAGGCGTCAGGGTTACTCCAGTTTTGTCAAGCCAGCCTTTGTGCCTCACTGCGAGGTTCCGAGTTGCCATGCTATGGCTTGGGGGTGTTTTGTCTGTTTTCCCCCTTCTGTACTGTTTTACTGTTTTGTATAGACCGTACTGTTTTGTACAGACGGAATGTTTTCTGTACTGTTCTGTAGGGTTGAGTCCCTAGTTGAATGGATGTGAATATTGTACATACTGTTCTGTACTGTTTATGTGTGAATATATGAAAAGCCTTTTCGCATACAGACTGTCACAGCTCAATGGACACTATTTATTTACTGTATTGGCTTCCGCCAGGCCCTGTACTCTGTTTTACTGTATTACTGTTCAGCAGGCCTTCGGTAATCTCGGATTACTAGCCGGTTACGGTGCTAAACCCATAGGGCCGGGTTTGGGTCGTGACAGAGTGGTATCAGAGCGATACTTACCACGAGTTATACCGTACACACGTGTCCAAATGAGCTATAGGGTGTCCTAGAAAAGTCATTAGGGCATCTCATGAGCATGATAAGTGTGTGGTTATGTTATGACTGAATGCATGCTAATGTGGTAAACTGTTAAACAAATGACTGCTTATGTTTAAAACTGTTATAACTGCTTATAGTGAAATGGACAATGCAAATGAACCTGAATCCTCGTCTACCGAGGCAAGAATGGAAAGAATGGAAAGAATGATAGAACTGATAACTGCTAGACTTGAGCAACAGAACCAACAGCCCCCTCCTCCTCCTCCTCCTCCGGTACAGCCGAAACCTAATGCGAATGTGGATGATGGGGATATTATTGCTCTCACCCATAAATTCAGCAAGATGAAACCGCCATCTTTTCAGGGAGGCCTCGAACCGTTAAAGGCTGAAGCTTGGGTGCTTGAAACAGAAAAACTATTTGAAGTGTTTCCGTGCTCAGAAGCAAATAAAGTATTGTTAGCTACCTTCACCCTACAAGAAGAGGCTAGAAGGTGGTGGATGTTGATCCGCGACGCAAATACTGTTATGACTTGGGCTCAGTTCAAGGAGTCCTTCTTTGAAAAGTACTTCCCACAGTGTGTCAGGGATAGGAAAGTAACTGAGTTTGAACAACTGAAGCAAGGCACAATGTCCGTTGCAGAATATGAAACAAAATTCACTGAACTTGCCCGTTATGCACCGCATATGGTGGATACTGAATATAAGAAGGCCAGGAAATTCGAAGGTGGCCTTAATGTTGCGATCCTTGATCGAATAAATGTCTTGAAACTACCGACTTTTGTGGGTGTTCTCGATCGGGCATTGATGGCCGAGTCGAACATTGCAGCAGTGAAACAATCTGAAACACCAACAACTAAATGGCACGGAAAAAGGCAGGGTTTCAAATTCAAGAAAGGCAAGCACAACCCAGCCAATAAGAAACAGAATACGGGGACGATAACTAGCCCCAGTCAAGGGAGTGGATTCATACCACCCTGTCCTGAGTGTGGCAAGAAGCACAAGGGAGTCTGTTACAGAATATCTGGAGCCTGTTACAGGTGTGGCAAGGTGGGCGACATGGTTAAAGACTGCCCCTCTGCTCCACAAGCCAGTGGTAAAGCTGCACCAAGCGCAACAGTATCAAATGCTCCACCAAAGCCTAACCCTAAAGCTACCGGGAAAGAGCCTGTGAGGCAAGGCCGAGTGTTCGCACTAGTACCGGGAGATGTGCAGAATACCGAGACCGTTGTGTCAGGTATTCTCTCTATTTGTGCACAAAATGCATATGTATTAATTGATTCGGGGTCTACGCATTCTTATGTATCGCATGCTTTCTCACGGAAATTGAATAGACCCTTAGAACCTATGAACTATCTGCTAGCCGTATCATCACCCATAGGGGGATCTATGACATGTGCTTATATGTACCCCGCATGTGAAATCATTGTTGGGGATATGCATCTGTTTATTGATTTACTGCCATTGAACATTGATCATTTTGACGTAATATTGGGGATGGATTGGTTACAAAAATATCATGCCACTATTGACTGTGTGACCAAGCAAGTTGTTTTCCGTCCACCTGGTTTGCCTGAATTTGTGTTTAATGGGAGTGGAGTAGTACCTCCTCCGTATTTGATTTCGTCAGTGAAGGCTGTTAAATTAATTAGAAAGGGGTGTAAGGGATATCTATGCTCTGTATTGACTGTATCTACTGATGATAATGCTAACGTGAACTGTATTCCTATAGTCAGCGAATTTCCAGATGTTTTTCCAGATAATCTTCCAGGGGATTTGACCGACAGGGAGATTGAATTTACCATTGATGTGATTCCCGGAACACAACCAGTTTCTAAAGCTCCATACCGAATGGCTCCAACTGAATTGAAAGAACTAAAAGTGCAACTGCAAGAACTGCTAGACAAAAAGTTCATCAGACCGAGTACCTCACCATGGGGTGCACCAGTTTTGTTTGTAAAGAAGAAAGATGGCTCACTGAGACTATGCATTGACTACCGTGAACTGAATAAGGTAACTGTAAAGAACAAATACCCATTACCGCGTATTGATGACCTGTTTGATCAGTTACAGGGTGCTAAAGTATTTTCCAAGATTGATCTCAGATCCGGATACCATCAGTTGAAGGTTAAACCGGAAGACATTGATAAAACTGCTTTTAGAACAAGGTATGGACATTATGAATTTCTAGTTATGCCTTTTGGAGTCACGAACGCACCAGCTGCTTTTATGGACCTCATGAACAGAATTTTTAAACCATACCTTGATGACTTTATTGTTGTATTTATCGATGGCATATTGATTTACTCCAAAAGTATAGAACAGCATGAACATCATCTGAGACTTGCCCTGCAAACCTTAAGAGAACAGAAACTGTATGCTAAACTGTCTAAATGTGAATTCTGGCTTGACCATGTTATGTTTTTGGGGCATGTTGTTAGCAAAGATGGAATTTCTGTTGATCCACAGAAAATTGAAGCTGTAGTGAACTGGCCTAGACCAACAAATGTGACTGAAGTCCGAAGCTTTTTGGGATTGGCTGGATATTACAGAAGATTTGTCAAAGATTTCTCCAAAATTGCCCTACCACTGACACAGTTAACACAAAAGGGGACATCATTTGACTGGACTGACCAAAGAGAATCTGCGTTCCAGGAATTGAAAACTCGACTTGTGACTGCACCAGTTTTGACCTTACCTACAGGTACGGATGGTTATACTGTATTTAGTGATGCTTCTCATAAGGGTCTGGGGTGTGTTTTAATGCAGAATGGGAGAGTTATTGCTTATGCTTCCCGACAACTGAGACCGCATGAAAAGAACTACCCAACCCATGATCTGGAACTTGTTGCAGTAGTATTTGCACTGAAAATCTGGCGTCACTATCTGTACGGGGTGACATGTGAAGTATACACCGACCACAAGAGTTTAAAGTATTTCTTCACACAGAAAGAACTGAATATGAGACAGCGGAGATGGCTGGAACTGATTAAAGACTATGACCTACAGATATTGTACCATCCGGGAAAAGCCAATACCGTTGCCGATGCATTGAGCCGGAAGTCGATTGGAAACTTAGCCTGTTTGCTTACAGGGCAGAAAGCGTTGCTTTGTGACCTTGAAAAATCTGAAATTGAAATTGTTTTGAGAGAACAAGGTGGAATCTTAGCTGCTATTTCTGCTCAACCGGCACTGATTGAAGAGGTTAAAGAGAAACAGCAACTGGATGACTTCTTGAAAAAGATCATCGAAGAAAGAGAGTCTAAACCGAGGCCGGGATTCAAATTTGAGAATAATGTACTGAAATTTCAAGAAAGACTGTGTGTACCAAATGATACTGAACTGAAAAGAAGAGTTCTGCAAGAAGGCCACAATTCGAAATTGTCTATCCATCCGGGGAATACGAAAATGTACCAAGATCTGAAACAGAATTTCTGGTGGCCGGGAATGAAGAAAGAAATTGCTGATTTTGTATCCAAATGTCTTCATTGCCAACAGGTCAAAGCTGAACATCAACGACCTGCCGAACTATTGCAACCCCTACCCATACCAGAGTGGAAATGGGAGCATATCACGATGGATTTTATCGTCGGATTACCTCGCTCCAGAAAAGGTATGGATTCAATTTGGGTTATTGTTGATAGACTAACCAAATCTGCTCACTTCTTACCTGTCAAGACAATCTATAATGCGGACAAATTGGCTGTCATCTATATTGATGAAATTGTAAGACTGCATGGAGTGCCTGTGTCTATTATTTCTGACAGGGATTCGAAGTTTACATCGAGGTTTTGACAAAGCCTACAGACTGCATTGGGTACTGAACTGAGACTGAGTAGTGCCTACCATCCTCAGACAGATGGCCAATCAGAAAGGACCATCCAAACTCTGGAGGATTTACTGAGAATGTGTGTCCTTGATTTTCAGGGAAACTGGGAAAGTCATCTGCCACTAGCTGAATTCGCCTACAACAACAGCTACCATTCGAGTATTGGTATGGCGCCTTTTGAGGCATTGTATGGCAGAAAATGTAGATCTCCAATTTGCTGGGCAGAAGTTGGAGATGGGCCTTTGCTTGGGCCCGAGATTGTGTATGAAACAACTGAAAAAGTGAAACTGATACAGCAAAGACTGAAAACTGCACAGAGTAGACAGAAAAGTTATGCAGATGTCAGAAGACGGGACAGAGAGTATGAAGTGGGTGATCACGTTTTTGTGAAAGTGACACCAATGAAAGGCCAGACTCGTTTTGGAGTCAAAGGCAAGTTAGCACCGAGATACGTCGGACCATATGAGATCATTGAGAAAATCAATCCGGTGGCGTATCAAGTTGCGCTTCCTCCTGAAATGGAGCATATGCATAACGTCTTCCACATTTCTATGTTAAGAGATTACCTCCGGGATCCCTTCCATGTGATTGAGCCTACTCGGATAGTGTTGGGAGATGACTACACTTACGAGGAATGGCCTATACAGATTGTAAACCGACGAATCAAGAAACTGAGGAACAAAGAGATCCCGTTAGTGAAAGTTGACTGGCAAAACCACGGTGGCGTGTACGCCACTTGGGAAAGGGAAGATGACATGGCCAAACGATATCCCGAACTGTTTCCACTGAATCCTGTTTTCTTCCAGAATGAAGGTAACTCGAGTTTAGAGGACTAAACTCTTTATAAGGAGGGGAGACTGTAACAACCCTCATACTGTTTACTGATTAAGGACTGATTGATTAACGATAATCACCGATTACTGCTAAACGGAACTGATAACTGACTGATAATCGAACTGAATGAAATACTGAACTGACTGACTGAAATTGAAACTGAATTGACTGAGTATATGTTAGTTAATTGCATTCTATCTGTTTGATTGTCTGATTATCTGTTCATGTTTATATGTTTAAACTGCTAATTGAAGGCCTTATCGGCGGCCGAATTAGAAACCGATTGATGTTCCGTGACCCTCATAATTAATGTGATTTTATGGTATATTTATCTGAAAACTGATTAGGTATGATTAAATTAGATTAAAAATAAGCCAATTAAAAAGGTTGCCATATTTACCATTTTGCCACTATCTCATATACACACACTTGAGCCTTATACTTGAATCAAAACACATTTGCTCAGCCATTTTCTTGTGCTTAACCGACCAAGAGAGGGAGAGGGAGAGAAATTGAGTTATACCTTGTGAATTGCTTGGAAATTGAAGGAATTGGAACATAGGTTGCAAATTTAACTTCCACACCTTGTAACTAAAGCTCTAGGTAAGGAATTCAACCCCTCTTTGTAATGTGTTTGAGCTCATTCATGTTAGATTCTTGAGCCTCTAGTGATTCAAATCTAGAATTGGTTCATTGTGTTGATTTGGAACTCATATCATGCATGCATGTTTGTAATGTAGATATTTGAGTTGTTTTCATGGCAAAAGGTTACATGCATGTCCATCTTTTGGTCATACCCCATGAATTCATCATGTTCTTGAAGAAATGAGTCCATTTGAACAAGCTTTGAAGATTTAATTTGGTTTGAAACTCATGCATGACATGTTTGAATGTTGTTCTTGATAATGGGTTTGAATGTGGTTTTAATTGACTCACCTTTGGGGCTTGAATTCATAAATTGAGCTTTGAGACTTGTTATACATTGAATTTAATGATGTTTTCCAGAATTTGGGCCCAAGAGGTCGAGTTTGGAGTGGTAGAATGCTTGGTTTGAGCTTGGGAGGCAGATCTGGAAATTCCAGATTTGGCTTCCTCGCTCGAGCGAAGGATTCCCCGCTCGAGCGAGCACCTTTGTCCAGGGCTCCGCTCGAGCGAGCACCTTTGTCCAGGGCTCCGCTCGAGCGACCATCGAGCGACCATCGCGCGTAAAATTTCAGCATCCAGTACTTTTACTGTTTTGCAGACCGCTCGAGCGAAGGATTCCTCGCTCGAGCGAAGCCTTTGATTTTGGACTTACGCTCGAGCGGAGAAAGTCTCGCTCGAGCGAAGCCCCTATTTTCAGCAAAGTTTGCAAAATGTTTTCTAAGTGTATTTTTGCATCCTCATCCCATCCTAGGCATTCTTAGGCCTAGTTTAAGGCATCTTAATGAGGATATAGATGTAGAACACACCAAGGCAAATTAGGGATTAAGTTATGAGATTTCCCAACTATGTAGCTTAGTGTGTTCAACCTGTGAACTGTGTAGGGTTGGCGACTGGGGAGACACGCTCTAGCCTACTGTAGCCCAAACTCTGTGAGTAACAATTGTGTAAAGATATGTTCAACTGATTATCTTTTGAATACTGAACTGAACTGTTTACTGAACTGGTATTATTTACTGAATGAATGTATGTCCTTTATTTCTGAACTGTACTGTGGCATCCTTAGTATCTACGGTTTACTGTTACTGTTACTGTTACAGAGATCTCTGTCGGTTCCCTCATGGAACCACTACTGTTTACTGACTGATGGCCATCATTACTGTTCGGTCTTTCAAGACCTACTGTACTGTTATGCTAATGGATGTACCACATATGACTGTTTACTGTACTGAACGACCGAAATACTGATTGAATTGAACTGTTTTCATTACTGTAAGGACATTCATTCTAAACCTCTTTACGCTTTATGTTATTCACTGGGCTTTAGCTCACTGCTCATATATATATGTAGGTGTACAGGCACCAGACCGCAGCTAGAGGCGTCAGGGTTACTCCAGTTTTGTCAAGCCAGCCTTTGTGCCTCACTGCGAGGTTCCGAGTTGCCATGCTATGGCTTGGGGGTGTTTTGTCTGTTTTTCCCCCTTCTGTACTGTTTTACTGTTTTGTATAGACCGTACTGTTTTGTACAGACGGAATGTTTTCTGTACTGTTCTGTAGGGTTGAGTCCCTAGTTGAATGGATGTGAATATTGTACATACTGTTCTGTACTGTTTATGTGTGAATATATGAAAAGCCTTTTCGCATACAGACTGTCACAGCTCAATGGACGCTATTTATTTACTGTATTGGCTTCCGCCAGGCCCTGTACTCTGTTTTACTGTATTACTGTTCAGCAGGCCTTCGGTAATCTCGGGTTACTGGCCGGTTACAGTGCTAAACCCATAGGGCCGGGTTTGGGCTGTGACAACACATATATCATTTTAACAAAAATTCAAGTTTCACAGTCATAACAAAACTTTTTTAAAAAAAATCGACATTCCAAACTCGCCACGAATAAAATTGAAGCGATATTCGCTTAAGAGTTTTGTGAAAATATTTGCCAATTGCTTGTCGGTGTTTATAAATTCAAGTACAATATCTCCTTTTTGAACATGATCTCTTAAAAAATGATGTCGAATTTCAATATGTTTGTTCGTGAGTGTTGAACCGGATTTTTGCTTAAATTGATGGCACTAGTATTATCACATTTAATAGGGATATGATCATAATGCAAATCAAAATCCTCCAATTGTTGTTTCATCCAAAGTACTTGGGCACAACAACTTCCAGAAGCTATATATTCAGCTTCAACTGTTAATAAAGCAACAGAATTTTGCTTTTTGCTAAACCAAGATACTAATGGGTTACCAAGAAAGCGACAAGTGCCACTGGTGCTTTTTCTATCAAGTTTGCATCTGGAAAAGTCGGCATCCGAGTGACTAATTAAATAAAATGCAACACCTCTAGGATAAAACAGTCCCAAATTTTGAGTGCCAACAAGATATCTAAAAATTCTTTTAACAACACTGAGATGTGATTCCTTAGGATTTGGTTGATATCTAGCACATATACAAACATTAAACATAATATCGGG
The DNA here is from genome assembly GCF_055761805.1 of Camellia sinensis. NCBI lineage: Eukaryota > Viridiplantae > Streptophyta > Magnoliopsida > Ericales > Theaceae > Camellia > Camellia sinensis. Next base: position 13,192,433 of record NC_138965.1, read on the forward strand.
TCTACTTGCAGTTAAATAAAGAAGTGAGCTGATCATACCTCGATATTTGTTTGATTAATGGACTTACCTTTTTCATCCTTGTCTAGCTTAATGGATGTGTTCATAGGTGTTCCAATTATTTTTGAGTTATACATACCAAACTTTTTGAGTAGTTCTTTTGTGTACTTAGCTTGGTTGATAAAAATTTCTTCCTTGCATTATTTGATTTGAAGTCCAAGAAAATAATTTAGCTCTCCCATTATGCTCATCTCAAACTCACCTTGCATACACTTAGCAAATTTCTTACACAAGGTTTCATTAGTAGAACCAAATATAATGTCATCCATATATATTTGCACAATAAGTAAATCATAATTTTTAGTTTTAACAAAAACTGTTGTGTCAATCGTTCTTCTAAAAAAATTATTTTCAATCAAAAATTTATTTAATCGTTCATACCATGCATGAGGTGTTTGTTTCAAACCATATAAAACTTTTGATAGTTTAAAAACATGGTTTGAAAAAGCATGATCTTCAAAACCTAGGGGTTGTTTAACATAAACTTCCTCATTTATAAAACCATTAAGAAAGGCACTTTTTACATCCATGTGATAAAGTTTGAAATCTCTAAAACATGCGAATGGCTTCTAATCTAGCAACCGGAGCAAAGGTTTCATCGAAATCAATACCTTCTTATTGATTGTATCCTTTGTGCAACAAGTCTAGCCTTGTTTCTTATAATTGTGCCAGATTCATCAAGCTTGTTTCGAAAGATCCATTTGGTACCGATAATGGTATGATCTTTAGGTTTTCGCACAAGTTCCCACACTTTGTTTCTCTCAAATTGGTTAAGCTCTTCATGCATAGCTATCATCCAATGTTCATCGAATTCGGCTTTTTGAAATTTTAGGCTCAATCTGTGAGAGAAAGTCAAGTTATTACAAATGTTTCTAAGTGAAGAGTGAGTTTCAATACCTTTTGTAGGGTCATTTAAGATTAAATCCTTAGGGTGATTATGAACAAACTTCCATTCTTTTGGCAAATCATCATTGTTTCCTCCTTCTTCTTGAGGTGGGAGAATAGGTTGTTCAATCTCTTTGTTCAACTTACATGGTTGGTTCTCTTCTTTGTAGATACGTGAATCTTCCACATTTGGTTCAAAATCTATATTATCACTAACAATTTGCTTTTGAGCAGAGATGTTAGTTTCATCAAATGCCACATGTATAGATTCTTTCGCAACAAGAATTCTTTTATTAAAAACACGATAAACTTTGCTAGTTAAGGAATAGCCAAGAAAAATTGCTTCATCAGATTTTGAATCAAATTTACCTAAGTTATCCTTACCATTATTATGCACAAAACATTTACAACAAAAAAATGCAAGTGACTAATGTTAGGCTTTCTATCATGTCAAAGTTCATAAGGAGTCTTTTTTAGAATAGGTCTAATTAATGCACAATTTAAAATATAACATGCGGTGTGAACGGCTTCGACCCAAAAATATTTAGGAAGATTATTTTCGCAAAGCATTGTTCTACTCATCACTTCTAAAGTTCTATTCTTCCTTTCTACTACACCATTTTGTTGAGGGGTTCTAGGTGCTGAAAAATTATGTCCATTACCATGCTCATCACAAAACAATTCAAATTTCTCATTTTCAAGTTCTCTACCATGGTCGGTTCAAATATTAGTAATAAGAAAGTCTTTTTCATTTTGAATTCTACGACAGAGTTTTGTGAAAGAAGAAAATGTTTCATCTTTGTGTGTTAAAAACATAACCCATGTAAATCTTGAATAATCATCAGCAATAACAAGACAATAACGTTTACCACCTAGACTAGATGTCCTTGAGGGACCAAATAAATCCATATGCAATAGTTGTAAAGGTCTAGTTGTGGAACTATGAGATTTTGATTTAAATGATGTTTTAGTTTGTTTTTCTTGTTGACAAGTATTACAAAGATGATCTTTTTCAAATTTAATTTTTAGAAGTCCAATGACCAAATCTTTTCTCAAAAGTTTAGCAATTAAATCCACATGAGCATGACCATGTCTTCTATGTCATAACCAACTATTTTCATTATTAACATTTAAACATTTAACATCAGTAGCATAGAGATCATTAAGATGAAAAACATAAACAATATCATGGCGATTACCAACGAATAAAGCTTTATGATCATTTGTACTTTTAATTGTGCAATGTGATTTATCAAAAATAACTCGATTACCTTTATCACATAATTGACTAATACTAAGTAGGTTTTGCTTATGTCCATCAACAAGTAAAACATTTTCAATAGAAGGGTTAAGGGAAATACTGATGCTACCAATACCGATGATTTTTCCTTTCTTGTTGTCTCCAAAAGTAACAAATCCTCCATCTTTCGATGATAGTTTAGTAAATAATGATTTATCTCCGGTCATGTGTCTGGAACATCCACTATCAAGGTACCACTTTCCTTCTTTAGCTTTGGACATAAAGCAAACTTACAAGATGACAATCAAGTGTTTGTTTTTTGTACCAATAGTTTCTTGGGTCCTTCTTAGTTAGTTTTGTTAGATCCCTTAATAATCCAAATCTTTTTAATTTTCATGTTCATATTCTTTTTCAATGGACAATAAGATATATAATGGTCTTTCTTTCTATAATAATGACAAGTAATATGAGGGTGTGTCATGAGAGGTGCCTTTTCAAAAATTGTATTGCGATTCTTTTGTTTCTTAATAGGGTCATATCCAATACCCGCTTTATCAAAAACACATCTTTGATTTCTAAGAAGTATGTTGATATTATCTCTACCTTTTACAAAATTTTCAAGTGTTTTTGTTAAATCATCAATATTGTTTTTTAAAGTAGTTTTCTCATTAGAGATAGTATTAAAATCATTTTTCAAAATAATTTTTTCTTTCTTTAATTCTTCTACATTAATAGATAAAGATGCAACAAATTTCTTCAACACATTATTTTTGGCACAACCTTTTCTAAATTCATTTGATAGTTCATGGAATGCACTTTCAAGTTCTTCATAAAGAATAGTTACCCCATCTTGAGTAGAGTCTTCATCTTCAAGAGCCATAAGACATAAGTTGGCTACTTCATTTTCAATTTCATCACTTGAGCTTTCATCTTCACTTTCTAGCCAAGCTGCTACCATGGTTTTTTGTTTCTTTTGTAGTCTTTTCCATGATTCTTCAATTTTGGACAATCCATCTTTATATGTCCAGGATTTTTGCACTCATAGCAAATAATAGGCTCTTTCTTGTTATTTTTGTTGTACTCTTTCTTGAAAGGTTTTCTTCCTCCATAATTGTTTTTCTGGAAGTGTTTTTTGAGATTTCTACTAAACATAGCATAGCTTTCATCCTCACTGGAGTTTTCATGTTCTTCTTCATTTGATGAGGCTTTGAATGCAATTCCACTTTTCTTTTTGTTTTCAACATCCTCATGTCCTTTCATGGTGATCTCATGAGTCATAAGGGAACCCATAAGCTCATCCAATCCAAGTGTGGAGAGATTTTTGGCTTCTATAATGGCCGTGACCTTTGCTTTTCAATTCTTTGGTAAACATTTAAGAATTTTTCTTACCAACTCACTGTCAGTATAAGTTTTTCCAAGAGATTTCAAAGAGTTTACAATTTCAGTAAATCTAGTAAACATACTTGAAATAGATTCATCAGAGTTCATTTTAAACAATTCATAATGATGAACAAGCATATCAATACGAGATTCCTTCACTTGGTTTGTACCTTCATACGTTACCTCAAGTTTGTCTCAAATTTCTTTTGTCGAATCGCAACTTGAAATTCTATTATACTCCTTAGAGTCTAATCCACAAACAAGGGTGAGTTTGACTTTAGTATTGGCTTGCAATAATTTATGATATTTCTCAACACATTCATCTTCAGTTTTAGGTACACTAATATTGTCTACTAATTTGGTAGGAATTTTTGGACCTTTGGTGACAATAATTCACATGGCATAATCAGCAGCTTGTAGGTATAGGGTTATCTAATCCTTCCAATGACTATAGTTGTTTCCGCCAAACAATGGTGGCCTATTTGTGGCTTGTTCTTTAGCTAAGGTTGCCATGGATCGAAACTCCTAAGTGTCTTAACAACTATGTCAGTTAATGATTTTAGCATAGTAAAAATGTGAAATATAGTTATGGCAATTTAAAATAAAATAAAGAGATAAGTGAGAGAGAGGCAAACAAATTTATAGTGGTTCCGTTTCAACTCAACCTATGTCCACTCCTCAAGCTTCACTTGAGATTTTCCACTATCTTCTAGCTTCGCAGGGGTGCTAGCAACCTCTTTACAAATGGTGCAATCTTCCATAGATTTTACACAGACTTTATAAGTCCAAACCCTTGCAAATTTTAGGTGATTCACAATCACTCTCAAGATTTCAAGAACACAGTGTTTGTAACACTTTTACAAGATGAAATGGTATTTTTGCTTTCAAAGAAAGCTTACAATAAATATCTCTCAAAGATAGATATATAAAATGAAATTTTGATTTTTCTGTAAATCTCACACAGAAAAGATGAGCTTAAAGCTATAAGGCTCAGTGTATAATTTCTGAGAATAGATGTGAGTGATTATAGATCAAAGAATATTTTCAGGTTTTTTATAACTTGTTTACATTAGAGGCTTTGGTATATATAATGAAAATTATAGCCGTTTATAGCCGTTGTGGTCATTTGAATTTATAGTCGTTGTATTTTCATCATTACCAATTTGAATATCTTCCACTCCATCATTACAAATTTGAATATCTTCCACTTGAACCTTTTGAACCTTTTGAATTGCTGTTGTACTGAGCTGTTTGAACCTCTGTTTTGGGCTGTTTGAACTCCTAATTTAATCAAATATTAAATACATCATAACAACATTTAGGATAAAGGTTTAGGTGAGAAATAATGGGACAAAATAAATTTTGGTTTTATTTTTCTTTTTCAAATAAATTAAAATATAATCATCAAAATAAATTTTGGATTATATTTTTCTCTTTCAAATAAATTAAAACATAATTAAATAAATCATCAAAATAAATAAGTCTAACAATTTGGTCTAATTGATTACAATTCTTAGCTTTTTTTATTAAAAAATATGCACAAAACTGTCATATGTCATATTTTTATGGATAAAATTATAAACTAACTTAACTCAGTGAGTTAACCTTAACCAATTTAGTTATAATTTTTTTTTTTAAAATACTAACAATATTATTAATTGGACCAAATTGACACAAATTTTAAAATGAAGGGTCAAACTTGAGTTAATTGAAGGTGTAGAGGCTAAAGATGATACAAGAGATAACATAAAGGGAGATTTATTAGAAAATATTTTTTTAAGTGTTTGTATCTTAATTAATCCATAAGATATTCTTATATTCTGTAGACATCCCATTTTTTATGTCCCTTTAAGACTTGGATGTTCTTGCAGGTACATCCGATGGCGAGTCTGATTGCTCATCGAGCACTCAAAGTCCACGGCAGAACGCCACATGTTTGAGTTTTCCAAACCCTGCGTCCATTTTGTCTCATCTTTGGACCATGCTTAGGTTTTTTTAGCATGAAGTTTTAAATGGCCTGCCGACCATCCTTGGAGGCTGCCGGCCACCACTTCTCCTTTGCCGGCCATTGATGTGCCCTGCCGGCCATCAATGAAGCCTTGCTGGCCATCAGGGTTTCTTGCAGATATTTTGTGTCAGTTGTTTGCACAGATTCATGTATCTTCCAACACATATATGATTGGATGTTTGTGAGGGAATTTTGTGTTTTCTATATATAGGACTCCTCTTTCTCATGTGTGGGGGTTGGAAAATTTGAAGACATAAGAATTCTTTCTCTCTCTAGATTTCTCTCTCTCTCTCTCTCTCTCTCTTACAATTTTGTGCTAAGTGCTTGTTTTCTCTACACTTTTACATACACTACCTTAACCAAAGTTGCTAGTCTTTGAGCTGAGGTAACTTTGGGGTCTTTTTTGAGCACTAGAAGGTGGTTTTGGCTTGGATTGTTGGCCAATTTGTGTTTTGCTTAAAAGGTATAATACTTGCCTTGTTTATACTTGTTTTGTATACTTGTTTTTCCATCATTTTCAACTGTTTTGGAGCTGGTTTTGAACTGTAAAAAGCTCTGTTTTGTTGGCTTAAAAATGGTGGTTTGAACCCTTTTTTAGTTAGGGTGTGGTTCACTCTTCTTATTTCCTTGTGTGTGAAGCTTTTGTGCCTTTATTTATCACTTTAAAACCAACTTTTTTGGGCATTTTAACCACTAAATTTCAGAGGTTTTTCAGTGGTAAAAAAATCATTTTGAAGTCCAAAATTGGAGGGGTTAGCCTCCCCTCCTTGTATCTTGTTTACATGTCTAGTTAGCTCTATGTATTAGTTTATTGTTTTAACTTTTTGTTGCTTAAGTCCAACATGTTTTAGACTATATTTAAGGCTGTTTTGCCTCTGTTTTTGGTTATTTGTTTCATTTGTGTCTTGCATGGCATAGTTGTAGTGTTAATTCCTTCACTAACTTAATGTTTTAAGGCTTTAACTATCATTGGTTTGAGTTGGTTGAATGTTTTAGTGCTTTTAGTACTCATTTTCAAAACTTATAATCTCTGTAATCTTCCTCATTTCTTCACTTTTTGGTTTTGCTTTGAAAGTAGTTTCAAACCACTTGTTTGCCTAAGTGTGAAATGGAGGTGCTACACCAAATGGTTTAATCCCTTAGAGGATTCATTACCAACAGTATAATGCCTCTTTCATGCCCAAAGTAACTTGTGGTTTGAACCATCCTTCCATTAAAATACACTCACCAATGGACAATTGATTAATGAATGGTTTTGTAATTAAAATGAGTAAACAAAATTGACAAGTAAAAGAGGCAAGATAAGCATTCTTTGTGTTGCATTGCATATGTCCAAATCAGGCGTTAATTTGAACACAAGGCAAATGGGACATTTCATACTTAATAGTGATGAAATGTGCCATTTCCCTAGGTCTCCATTGCTCTTGATCATGCATGATAGGGTGATGGACATTTTGAGTCTTGTTTTTGCATTTATTGAACTTGCACAATTGGTTTCATGAGCCATCATGCAATGAAATTGCTTGATTGGTGGTTTTGTGAACCAAATCTTGTCTCTCCTTTGATTTCCCCATGAAAAGGAGAGACAGGGTGTGCAGACAATCCTTGGAAAAATCCCATTTTTGCTTTGTTTGTGCTCTGTTGCAGCATAGTGATCTAATGTATCAGTGGCCGGCAGTGCCTTATCGATGGCCGGTAGTGCCTCACTTTTGGTCGGCAGTACACATTTTTGGGTAGCAGATGGCCGGCAGGCCACTAATGCAAGCCTTAGAGAATATTTGGTAAAGTGGAGTAGAAAGGTTCTGGCAATGTTCAACCCTGCAAACGGAGGCCTTCGAGAGCAAAACGGTGGTCTTCCCGAGCAAGAACCAAGCATATGCATTTTCCACTTCCCAAGGCAGAGTAATGGCAACATAGTATAATGTCTTAATTGCTTACTTCGTGAACATTTGTTTTAATTAATTAGTTTGCTAGTTAGTTAAAGCGTTGTAATAATTAGTCTAAATTAGCTTCATTAGATTAGTTAGCTTAATTAACGTAGCTAGTTGGTTAGCTAATTCATTGAGACCCTCCTTCGCGAGGGCGTAATGTTGTAATAAGTGTGTATACGTATGTGTATGTTTTCCAACCCCACGTCTTTCTCCCTTTTATTTAATCGCTTTTGATGGTTAGCATGTTTTAATTAGCATATCGCATACTTGCATCCATTCATTCGTATTGCATGCACCAAGGCTCAGCGTATCATTCAAACTACATGGTAATTTCAATATCTTCTTTGAATACGTGTTTAACCGCATGTCATCAAATCGATCCATATGCCATATTAGTAGCCGAGCCTATTGATTACATATTGCATATGACGCATTAGGCATCTTGTATAGTTATGATCATGCATGTTTCTAACTAGTTTCTGTTTTGGCTTGGAGTACTCGATAAGTTTTTATGCTTTAGCATACTTGCATGAGTGTGATTGCTATGTTTCCATGTTTAGCATGCTTGCCATGAAGTTATGTGCTTACTTGCTAAAATTGCATGAATGCCTGTGGATGAAGGCTTCCTGTTTGAATTGAAAAAATTCAACAAATGTGCGTTTTAAGCTCACTTTGTTGAGTGGCAAAACATGTTTCAAGCCCACTATGTTTGGTGGCAAATCCGCAAACCTTTAAGCCCACTTGAGGTGGCAAATTCAAACCATTTTTGTAAACAAACATAAGTTGAATTGTTTCAAATTGAGCAAACTAGTCTATACTTGCTTGTGCGTATCACATAGTAATGTTAGCTAATAACCGGAACAACAACACATAATGTTTATAAAAATCATATCATGATTAGTAGAGGCCGATCTTTGATCGGGCGAGTGAGGGTGCTCAATTTATGACATTTTCCTCTCGCACCTAAGTTCCCGAGCCGAGGCAACTTTGGTGATGATAGACATGTGGCATTTGGCATGAGTCAGGGTTTTCTAAATTTCTCCAAAATAAAATATTTAGGTGGCGACTTTGTATCTGGCAAAGCAGTCTAATTTTGGTATTATTTGATTTAAAATCAATTTTTCAAAAAGATTTGCCGGATTTGGACTCTTTAGCGTTTATCAGTTTCACATTGCACTTATGAGATTAGATTCAGAACCGCGGGAGTTCGAACTGTGAGGCCTTCATTTCAAACCTTCCGAAATGGGGCGCGAAAAAAAGTGAGTCCACATATTCCAATAACCTATTATTTGAATATTTGATCTATCAAATCCTAATTATCATATTTAAGGTATTTTATGTACATTTCTACCCTTACAAATATTTTTGAACGGTTAACAATTTGGTGATGTGAGCATTCACACGTCAATGACGTGTGAATGTTCACATTGATAATGTAAATATTCACATTGACATTGATGGTATGAACATTCATATTGTCGGTGTGAACATTCACATCACAGAATTGTCACATTGTAAATGCGAATATTATTAGGGGTATTTTGATAATTATGTCACTCATACGACTTATTAGAATATAAGAAAATAATATGGATTAAATGGAACATAAGTAGATAAAAAGGAATTTATGAAAAACTGTCCCTAAAATAAAAGGACTACCGGTATAATTTCCCAAAAAAATAAAAATAAAAATAAATGCACCCACAAAGCTTTGAACTTATAACATAACTAGTATTCAAACACACACGGTTTCTATTTAAAATTTACATTTAATAATTAAATCTAATATTTTTTTATATTTATAAAATATAAATATGAATATATATACCAAATAGTTATGCATTACATCATTCCCTAAGTTTATTCATGTACCCCTATAAGTCGATTGCCAAATTCCTCCCCCTCCCTTTTATATATATATTTATATCTTTTTTTAACAATCTTTTACATTTGTTTTATCATACTTTTATAAGAGTACTTAAAATTATAATTTTCTTCCACATGTTATTAAACTAATAAACATAAATATATAGGGTGTAATAATTCAAAATGTATACACAAAGTAATGCATTTATAGATTAAATAAGAAAAATTATAAGAAGAATAAAAAAGAAAAGAAAGAATGATTAAAAAATACCAAAGGAAGGGGAAAAGTTTAAAAGATAAAAAGCCCTATCTTTAACTCTAGGAATGACACTTCACAAAATTTTAAGAGGCTAAAAGTGACATATAATGGCCCTGTTTGGTATAGTTGTTAAAACAGATATATTATAACTTAACAGATTATAAATTATGACTTTAATAAAAAACTGTTAATCTGTTTGGTGTAATTGTTGTATTATAGATTTAAGTTACTGAATAGTATTTGTTAAATATGCTGTTAAGTAATTTTTTTAATTAACTTTTATTTTTTTTATTCACTATTTGTCTACATTTCTAATAAAAAAATAATAATAATTTATAGTTCATTTGGGTCTTTTTCTATTTTTAAAAAAACAAAAAAATAAAAAACTCTAAGAGTATAATTGTAAATTAGCATGTCCACAGCAGAAGCTGATAATCAGAAATAGGGGGTGAGCAGCTTCTCAGAATCAGCTTTTTTCGTTAAAATAAGTTATTAGAATCAAAGGATGTTTTAAATAAGTTTAACCAAACAATTTAAAATAAATTTTCTAAAATTAAAAGCTATAAGTTAGCTCAAAAAACTCCAAACAAACACCCCCAATACCTTTTTAAAGTTTCCCGAGAAAAGTCTCTACTTTACTTTTACATATATTATCGGTGGTGCTACATACACCAATTAGTGTACTAACTAGTGTACCAATACTAGTTATGACATCTTGGGGCCACTGGAGGTTTGCCCGGTCGTTAACTTCAGGGCCCTGAGATTAGTCGAGGTGCGCGAAAGCTGGCCCGGACACTCAGTTATCAAAAAAAATACTAGTTATGACATTACTATTAATCTCACTCATTATACAAATTACAAATACTAAAAACATCTTAAATTATGTCACATTATCAATTGGTACACTAGTTGGTGTATATAGCATTATTCATATATTATAGAATAATGTTATATGCACTGATTAATGCATTAATTAGTATATCAACTGATGATGTGATATAATTTAGGAAGTTTTTGGTATTTGTAATTTATATAATGAGTGGGGTCAATAATAATATTATAACTAGTATTGATACACTAATTAGTACATTAATTGGTATATGTACCACCACCATATATTATATGATAAAAAAATATTGAAATTATTGTGTCTACTTAACTACAAAGCTATTTCAATAATAAAAAAAATAATAATTAATTTACAAAGCTATTAACATTTATTATTATAAGATTTATTTTGTTTAGAAAATGGATAGTTTAATTTTAAAATTATAATTGTCGTCCATATTTTTAGGTGATAAATGCAATAAATTGAATATGTTACAATTATCGGATCGACCTAATTTTTAATATGAAATAAATATACAAAATATCTGACAAAATAAACGGTTTATATCATCTAAATGAGACCTATGGTGCATCCACGGGTCCAAACAGCTTCTTCTAGTCCAAATTATGGATTAGAGGGAATCTTCCTCCTTCAAATAATATGGAGTATTTTTCCAAGAATACCTAATAAAATTTCTTGAAAAATTATAAACTTTACGTTTGTGAATGTCACGACTAAATTTTTTCCCTTAAAGTCGACACTGATCAGACCTTATCATGAAAAATATAAATTTGGTATACTTTTGACTCTTGTCTAGTCATTTTTAATGTGAACAAGGGTTAAAAATCCGCCACCACAAGAGATGAGACAAGCGGCAAAAATTAAAAGGGAAACTTCAAGATTGGCTCAAGGAAAAGATTAATGAAGAGTTTTGTTTAGGTTTTCATGTTGCGAGGGATTTCTCATTTCCATTGAATTGTATGTTGTACCCTTTTCTTTTTTTTTTTTTTTTTTGAAAGAGTATGTTGTACTTGTTACTTTTTAGAAATAGAGGCTTCTAATTTTCGTCAGTTAATTTTTTTTTTTTTTAATGTGTGAAATAATAATACCATTTTACTGTTGAAAAATAATTTTGGAAAATCTTATTTTTTGCTAACTTTGAGCATTCATTAAGAGGGATCAAAGCGTTATTTTTTATGTTTTTCATTAGGTTCATGTTTAATGCCATATAGTGAATAATATCGTGTATTTGGTTGCGCAAAATCATTTCCGGATGAATGAAAATTTAACGCGCGTTTTCAGATTCGTGGAAATGGCTTTATATGGGTTTTCTACATATTTGTGAAATGTGTTTGTCCCACATTAAAAAAGCTTAAGGATTTATATGGGTATATATATTTTAGCTTGGGATACTTGGGATGGGCCCCAAGGGTACCCAAGTTTGTGGAAGGGTGAGGTTATGAGCAAAGTGGGTTAGACCTATTGGACCCAAAACAAAAACCATGCGTTCGCCGTCGCCACCTCCATTGGGTGCAGTTATGAGGTTGGGTTAGGCTTGTCCGGCTCAATACTTATCTTTTTAGGCAAAAAATATTTGTATTTTATTTATTTATTTTTAATTTTGGTCTCAAAATTCAAAATAAACCGAACAGGTTTTCTACTTGTTGATTCCACCTGAACAGATTCAAATATGTCCGAACAGGTTTCTACCTATTCTGAAAAGGCACTTCTTCTCCTATATATAGCATGCCATTCCAACATTTCATGCAATCAAAATTTTCCCAAAAAAAAAAAAAAAAATCTCCTTTTTTTCTTTTGTTCGTCCTCCTGTGCTCCTGCATCTATTTACCATTTAGTTTCTAGGAAAAGAAAGAGAAAAAGTTATAACATTGTTTGGTTCGCAAGACTTGATTTTGTAGTGCTGCAAATCAAGTAGTAGTTGTTGCATTCTGGGAAGTAGATGCCATTAAAACTCGAAGCATCAGAGCGAGGGCGAAATTTACTTTAAGGAGATTGTATCCAACACAAATCTCGGCTTATAATTTCTATAAGCAAGTAATTCAGAATTTAATTTATTAAATTATTTTCTAAATTATTTTATTTTGTTATTTAATTTATTCAAACATTTTATTTACACACACATATCCACCGTGGGGATAACAATCTTAAAGTAGATTTATTTATTTATTTATTTAAATTTGTGTGTTAGACAAACAAATATTTTGTTTCGGAAAATTAAATAGTAGTCATATACTGTTTAATTTATTAAATAGTAGTAATATACTGTTTAATAATTTCTTTGATAACATAGTAGTCATATACTGTTTATCATTGAAATTTTGTTACAAAATATTATTCTGTATATTTTGTGTGTAAATTCAATTCTATATAAATTTGTTATTGGTGTATTATTATTTCGTCAGAAGTATGAATATTGAAACAAACAGTATTGAGACTGTTCTTACTCCGACTCCCACACCCGTTGTGCTAGTGATGACTCCGGTAGTACTAGTATATCATAGGGGAAAAAATTCAATGGAAAAGATTTTAAAAGATAGCTACAAAAGATGATGTTTTATCTAATGACATTGAATTTTTCTCGTTTCACTCATGAAAAAGCTTTGGCATTGAATGAGGAAGAAATTGACCGGCAAGTGGTTGCCGCAGTTGATGCATAGAAATATGATGATTTTTTGTGTCGGAATTATATCCTCAATGGTTGGACAATACACCTACAATGTGTATAGTGTCAAAAGCACTGCAAAAGAACTGTGGGAATCTCTAGATCATAAATATAAGACAAAGGATGCCAATACAAAGAAATTTATTGTCGACCATTTTCTGGATTTTAAAATGATAGATTTCAGGATGATTATTAGCCAGGTTCAAGATCTACAATTAATTCTCCATGATATACATGCGAAATGGATGGTTCTCAGTGAATCTTTCCAAGTAACGGCTATCATTGAAAAATTGCCACAATCCTAGAAAGAATTCAAGAATTATCTAAAGCATAAGCGCAAGAAGATGAAATTAGAGAAACTGATAGTGTGACTCAAAATTGAGGATGACAATCGTGGATCCGACAAGAAATCAGGAAACCATGTCATGCAGGCTAAAGCAAATGTTATGGAACATGAACAAGGGTCAAAGTTCAACAACAAGAAGTGGAAACATGATGGCAATGGTCCTAAACAAGGATCCACTAGTAAGATCAACAAAGGGATCAACAACGGGTTCAACAAGAGGTTCAAAAGCAAGTGTTTGTATACGGCAAAGATAGACATCGCGCTAAGGATTGTCACGTTCGCATGGACGGAGGGGGTTCAAGCAAAAAGCCAGCACAAGCCAACATAGCTGAGGATTTTTATCTTTTTGATGGAGTGGCAGACATCAATCTTGTTGCAGTAGTTTCAAAAGCAAATTTGGTGGGCAATCCCAAGGAGTGGTGGGTGGATACTGAAGCAACCCGCCATATCTGTGCAGATAAGAAGATGTTCACAACCTACAAAGTGGTAGAAAGTGGGGAACAACTTTTTATGGGAAACTCCTTCACTTCAACTGTAGAAGGACAATGAAGATCGTGCTGAAAATAACCTCTGGGAAAGAACTCACTCTTAACAATGTACTCTATGTGCCAGAGATTCACAAGAATTTGATTTCTGGGTCATTGTTGATCAAGAATGCATTTAGATTAGTCTTTAAATCTGACAAGGTTGTACTCTCCAAGAGTGGAATGTATGTGGAGTGAGGTTACATGAGTGATGGGCTTTTTAAGCTCAATGTAATAACTGTTGTACCTAATTTGGCTATTAATAATAAGAACACATCTTCTGTTTATATTACTGAATCTTCTTTTTTATGGTATGGTAGATTAGGACATGTTAATTTTAATTCTTTGCATAGATTTGTTTCTTTAGAATGTTTGCCAAACTTAAAGTTTGATCCTAATCATAAATGTGAGATTTGTGTTGAGGCAAAACTCACTAAGGCATCATTTAATAAAGTAAAAAGAAGTACTGAACCTCTAAGTTTAATTTACACTGATATTTGTGATTTAAAATTTGTTCAAACTAGAGGAGGTAAAAAAAATACTTTATTACGTTTATTAATGATTGCACTCGATATTGCTATATTTACTTATTCAGAAATAAAGATGAAGCCTTAGATGCTTCTAAGCAATATAAATTTGAGGTTGAAAATCAACTTGGCAAAACTATTAAGATAGTGAGAAGTGATAGAGGTGGTGAGTATGATGTACCATTTGAGGAATTTTGTTTAGAACATGGTGTTATTCACCAAACCACTGCACCTTATTCCTCTCAGTCAAATGGAGTTACTGAGAGAAAGAATCGAATTCTTAAAGAGATGATGAATGCCATGTTGATTAGTTTAGGGTTACCTCAGAACATGTGGCAGAGGAGGGGGAGGGAGGCAATTTTGTCTGCTAATTTTATCCTTAACAGGGTTCCCCGCAAGAAAATTAATCAAACACCTTATGAAGTATGGAAAGGTCGACGACCTACCTACAATTACCTCAAAGTGTGGGGGTGTTTGGCCAAGGTGGCAGTCCGTAGTCCCAAAACAACCAAGATAGCACCAAAAACCATTGATTGTGTGTTCATTGGTTATGCAAAGAATAGTAGTGCATATAGATTTTTAGCTCATAGATCTAAAAATCATGATATTTATGTAAACACTATTATTGAGTCAAGGAATGCGTCGTTTTTCGAACACATTTTTCCATGTAAGGAAACTAAAGGGACAAGTTCAAATAAAAGAACTTTTGATACTGTTATGGGTGGTAGTGAAGACCAAAATGATAATGAAGTGGATGAACCTAGAAGTAACAAGAGGGCTAGGATCTCTAAATCATTTGGTCCAGATTTTCTGACATACCTGTTAGAAAATGAGCCTCAAAACTTCAAAGAAGCGATGCCAAGTCTTGAAGCTCCACTGGGGAAAGAGGCTTTGAATAGTGAAATTGAATCAATTTTGCAAAATTATACTTGGGAACTAGTGGATCTTCCACCAGGGTGTCAAGCTCTTGGATATAAGTGGATATTCAAGAGAAAAATAAAAGCAGAGAGTTCAATTGATAAATACAAGACTAGGCTTGTTGTTAAGGGATACAGGCAGAAGGAAGGTTTTGATTATTTTGACACCTATTCACCAGTGACAAGAATAATATCTATTCGCATGCTACTTACGATTGCAGCTTTGTATAATCTGGAGATACATCAAATGGATGTTAAAACAGCCTTTTTGAATGGCAAATTAGATGAGGAAATCTATATGGAATAATCGGAAAGGTTTCAAGTTTCCAGCCAAAAGAAAAAGGTTTGTAAACTTGTCAAAACCCTTTATGGATTAAAATAAGCTTCGAAACAATGACATGAAAAGTTTGAACACGTTATGCTTTCGGATGGTTTTAAGATAAACGAATGTGACAAGTGCATTTATGTTAGATATACAGACAAAGGCTATGTCATAGTCTATCTTTATGTAGATAACATGCTCATTATTGGAAGCAATAATGACATGATTAAATCCACAAAGAAAATGTTGAACAAAAAGTTTGACATGAAAGATCTAGGAGTAGTAGATCTAATTCTAGGAATAAAAATTACTAGAACATCTGAAGGATATGCTTTATCTCAGCCTCATTATGTTGAGAAGATTCTGGAGAAATTCGAAAAGCATGACGACCGTCCTGCTAAAATACTTGTTGACATTAGTCTTCATTTGTCAAAAAATACAAGTGCAGGCATATCACAATTAGAGTACTCTCGAATAATCGGAAGCTTGATGTACTTAATGAATTGCATTAGGCCAGATATAGCTTATGCTGTAAGCAAATTGAATAGGTACACAAGTAATCCAGGGTTCGATCATTGGAAAACGATAATACAAGTACTTAGGTATCTAAGACATACCTAGAATTATGGCTTACATTATACCAAATATCCAGTAGTACTCGAGGGGTACAGTGATACAAATTGGATATCAGATACTAAAGACTCAAAATCTCCTAGTAGATATATCTTTACTGTAGGAGGTGTTGCAGTCTCTTGGAAATCCTCTAAGCAGACATGCATAGCAAGGTCGACAATAGAATCTGAGTTTATCGCATTAGATAAAACAAGAGAAGAAGCAGAATGACTTCGTAATTTCTTAGAAGACATTTTAATAAGGCCTAAACTTTTGCCAGCTATATGCATTCACTGTGATAGTGAAGCAGCAATAGGACGAGCACAAAATCATATGTATAACGATAAGTCTCGACACATTTGTCGAAGACATAATATCGTTACGCATTTACTCTCACATGAAATAATATCCATACAATATGTAAAATCAAGGGAGAATATTGCGAATCCATTGACTAAAGGGCTAGCCAGAGACTAAGTGTACCATTTATCGAGGGGAATAGGATTAAAGCGTATTACTTAAAAGTTGCCATAATGGAAACTCAACCTAGTTGACTAGAGATCCTAAGATCTAGGTTCAAAGGGACAACCGAATTATGGATGACTCCACGTATCACTAAGGAGGTTTACTCCTACCAATTTCTATGATAAGAAGAGTGATACTTGCAATGCTAGTAGAATAAACTTTCCTTTTAATGATTCATATAGCTTGGACATCCAAGTGGGGTATGGCAGGATACTCTTAATAAGAAGTCACCTATGTGAGTATGAATTGTGCCAGTTTTGTAAGAATTGAGAAGGCCAAATTCTCTAGAGCACTCATGAATTACCAGGTGTTGTTCAAGACCAAAATGAACACAACCACAAGAACCAAATTGTGTTGACGGATACACAATGTGTAGTCTATTGTCTTAGCTTACATAAACAACTGAACAATTCAAGGCATCGCATCTACTAGTTAGCTAGTAAATTCGATAGGCTTCACAAGAGGAGGTTCAAAGTCAAAAGCTACCTATATTGATGTGGTGTATCTTCTTAATGCACTCTTTCTTTGTCTGCATTTTGTTGCATGTCCGTTGTTGTGAATTCCATTCATGTGGGGGATTGTTGGAAAATGGCTTTGAAAAACCTTATTTTTTGGTAACTTTGAGCATTAATCAAGGTATACCTAAGCGTTATTTTTTAATTTCTCATTGGCTTCATGTTTAATGTCACGTAGTGAATAACATTGTGTATTTGGTTGCTCAAAACCATTTCCGAATGAATGAGAATTCAACGCGTGTTTTTGGGTTTGTGAAAATGGCTTTAGGTGGGTTTCTTACATATTTGTGAAATGTGCTTGTCCCACATTGGAAAAGCTTAAGGATTTATATGGGTATATAAATTCTAACTTGGGATGGGCCTCAAAGAGTACCCAAGTTTGTGGAAGGGTGAGGTTATGGGTAAAATAGGCTAGACACATTGGATCCAAAACAAAAACCACACACATGGGCCACCGCCGCCGTCCGTCCGTCCGGTCGGTCGGGGGGCCGAGCTTGGGTGTGAGGTTGGGTTGGGTTGGGCTTGTCCAGTCCAATACTTATCTTTGTGAGCCAAAAATATTTGTATTTTATTTATTTATTTTTAATTTTGGTTTCAAAATTCAAAGTAAATTGGTATAAATTGGTCTAGATTTTTCCTTTACCCAAATAGATCTTGAAAAAGTTTTCTACCTGTTAAATTCCACCTGAACAGGTTCATACCTGTTGAAATTCAAACCGAACAGGTTTTCTACCTGTGGATTCTACCCGAACAGATTCAAATTTATCCGAACATGTTTATACTTGTTGATAAAGGGCACTTCTTCTCCTATATATAGCCTGTCATTCCAATATTTCATTCAATCGAAATTTTCCTAAAAAAACTCTTCCTTTTCTTTTTCTGTTCGTCCTTTTGTGCTCCTGCATCTGTTTACCATTTAGTTTCTAGGAAAAGAAAGAGAAAGAGTTACAACATTATTTGGTTCACAAGACTTGATTTTATAGTGTTGGAAATCAAGTAGTAGTCGTTGCATCATGGGAAGTAGACGTCATTAAAACTTGAAGCACCGGAGCGAGGGCGAAATCTACTTTAAGGAGATTGTGTCCAACGTAAGCCTCGACTTATAATTTCTGTAAGCAAGTAATTCAAAATTTAATTTATTAAATTATTTTCTGAATTATTTTATTTTGTTGTTTATTTTATTTAGACATTTTATTTACAGACACATCCACTGTGGGGATAACATTTAAATAGTGTCACTAATTAATAAAAGATACAAAAAAAATTAAGTGTACAAGTTTCGTCTATCATTGACTCAATCATATTGTGATCACTACTACAAAATTGAATCATTCATTAGATTGTTATTATATCCAATATTGATTTTTAGAGTTGGTGCCTTCTAGGATATGTATTTGTTTTTGGGAAAATTCTATGTAAGTGGAATTTTCACAATTTAATTACACATTCATAAAAAAATTTAGGATAAATTACACTTTAACCCCTTGTGGTTTTCTTAAAAAACACTGAACTCCCCTATAATTTCATTTGTAACACTTAAACCCCTAGACTTAACACCAAACTATGATTTTGGACGGATGTAACAGAAGTAATTAAAGTCATTGTCACGACCCAAACCCGTCCCTATAGGTTTAGCGTCGTAATCGGCCAGTAATCATTGATTTACCAAAGGCCTCTGAACAGAATAACTTATAATTAGAGACTCCAGAAGCAAATAAAGAAACATACATAGTCCATTAGTTGTGGAGACATATATGGGACAGAAAATTTTTAAATCTTATACACATAGACATAACGTCATAATGTAATAGTTTTACGTCACATTGATTACAAATATAGCCAAAAGGGACTTAGCCCAATATGCAGTTAACAGGAAACTTGTTCATAGTCATGAGAGAAAACAAAGCCTTATACGTTCACAAAACATGACCACAAGACGTACGGAACCTCATTGGGAGGCACAAATGCTGGCTGACAAAAACTCTCCTGGCAATCTTCACTGAGTTTGGTCACATGCTTGGTCACCTACATATATACATAAATGATGAGCGAAGCCTAGTGAATAATAACAAAGTAAATATTTAATGAATGGTGTCCCATATCAGATTTCAGATCTGAAACAAATTCAGACCCACATACTGATCCAGAAATCATAAGCAGATATTTGTAGTACATTCATTTAACTATCATAACATATCAAATTTGCATAGTCGGTACCGACGACCACATGGGTCCACACCTTGTGCACAAGTAGCCGTAGCCATGGTATTGTTACCCGTAGGTGAGGGCCACGTAAGTATAGGCCTTGGTATTATTACCCTCGGGCAAGGGCCATGTGAATATAAGCCATAGTATTGTTACCCCTGGGTGAGGGCCACATGCTTATGGACCGCAGTATTGTTACCACCAGGTGAGGGCGATGTGAATATATGATGCCACAATTACTTATCAGGAAAATGGATATTCATTCATGATTCACAAAATAGAATTTCAGAAAACAGATCATTTCATATCATCATAAAATAGTCGAAGTTAAACATAATATTACAGAGTTATTACTCACAAATGGCTCTAAAGCAAACAAACATAGTAGGCAGATCAGATAACTTACGGTGCGTGACCTACACAAATACAGAACGAATACGTACAGAATCACACACCTAGAATTGTAACTTAGTTCTTTTTTATATTGGTGTGTTCTATCTCTTTTCTCATTATTTTGTCTTAAATAGGGCTTAGGAATGCCTAGGATGCAATGAGGACGCTAAAATGTGATTCATAACACTTAGTCAAATTTGCTGAAAACAGGAGTCTCGCTCGAGCGCAACTTCCTTTGCTCGAGCAGATGTCCAAACATGTGAGTGGTCGCTTGAGTGCAACTTTCCTCGCTCGAACAGTCTGTAAACTCTGCAAAAGTACTAGTTGTGTGAAATTTTCACTCGATGACCGCTCGACGGTCACTCGAGCATGTGATTGAGGTCTTCGCTCGAGCCCAACTATTGTCGCTCGAGCAGTCTGCAAAACATGTAAACTTCTAGAAGCATGCATTTTAGGTTTGAGCCAACTAAAGGTCGTTTGAGTGGAGGTGCAAATCATGGAGTGGCCGCTCGAGCGCGGGATCTGTCGCTCGAGTGGAGAGGTAAATTTGGAATTTCCAGATTACTCTGCCAAGTGCAAATTTCAATTTCAAAGCTGCAAATCGGTCTTTTAGGCTAAAAACTTGAAGAAACTTAGGGAAACACTTGTAAATGGATAAAATATGGTGAATTCAAAATCATTTTACAAAATCAAGGCCCAAAATCTTGCCAATTGTGCAAAACAACACTCAATTCTTTGAAAACATAACATGCATGCTTTATCTTGACTTTAAAGCTTCCAAAACATGATCAATTAAGGTCATGTGGTAAGAAATGTGATGAATTCTCAAAACAAGGCCAAGATGGACACATGCAAGTATGACTTGAGTGAAATTCAAATTCAAAATGCCATGATATATGCATGCAAGCATGGAATGATCCTCCTTTCTAATTCATTAGCTCATCTCTTGCATAACTTAGCTTAATTCTCAATAATTCTTGTATTAATGTCTTGATTACAAAGTTTAAGGAAAAAATTCTTACCTAGAGTCTTAATTGCACAAGTGTAGAAACTTCAACTCCTAATTTGTTTGCACATCTCCAACAATTCCTAGCAATTCCCCATTTTCCTGGCTTTGAACTCAATTTTTCTTCTATCTCTCTCTCTCTCACTCTCTCCCACATTTTCTCAACAAGGTAGGGTGATAGGAAAGTATAGAGTGAGCTAATGAGTTCATATGGGCCTTATATAGGCTCAGTTTGCGGCTTAGTTAAATTTTGATTAAGCTACTCAATTAGACATTAATTATTCTAATTTAATCGTTCTGAATCAAATTTTAATTAAACCTACCAAAATGTTCTAAAAATCCTAAATGGCACATAAATCAAGTCAATTTCGTAATCGGATGTCGATAAGGCCTTTAATTCATAGAACGAAACAGAAATACAAACATATATTTCTACGATAAACAGATATAAGCACAATAATGCGACACACACATGCAATTAATAATTACTGATTAGGCTTATTTAATCATGAATTAATGTTAATTAGAGGTTGGGGTTTTTATAGTCTTCCCCCCTTAAAGAGTTTGGCCCTCTAAATTCGAATTACCTTCGGTCTGTATGAATATCGGATCCAGAAGGAACAATTTAGGGTATCTCTTTATCATATCTTCTTCTGTTTCCGATGTTGCATAAGTCCCTCTGTTGTTTTTCTAATCAACCTTCACCAATGGTATTTCTTTGTTCCTCAATCTCTTGATTTTGCAGTTTACAACATGAATTGGCCTTTCTTCATACGTATAGTCATCTTTCAAAAGCATATGGGTTGGTTCAATGACATGTAACGAATCTCTCAAATAATCCCGAAGCATAGAGACATGAAAAACATTGTGTATATGTTCCATGCCTAGCGGTAAAGCTACCTGATACGTCACCAGGTTGATTTTCTCAAGAATTTTATATGGTCCAATATATCTCGGTGCCAACTTGTTTTTTACCCCAAACCGCATTTGCCCTTTCATAAGAGTCACTTTGATAAATACATGATCCTCGACTTCATATTCTCGATCTCTTCTTCGGACATCCGTGTAACTCTTTGGGCAGCTTTGTGCAGTTTTCACTCTCTGTTGAATTAATTTCACAGTTTTAGTTGTTTTTTGTACCAGTTCCGGTCCCAATAAAGGTCTATCACCTACTTCAGCCCAACAAATCGGAGAACGACATTTCCTTCCATATAGAGTTTCGTAAGGAGCCATCCCAATACTTGAGTGATAGCTATTATTATACACAAATTCAGCCAATAGTAAGTAGGTCTCCTAATTGCCTTGTAAATCTAGGGCGCACATTCTGAGCAAATCCTCTAGAGTCTGATTGGTTCGTTCAGATTGGCCGTCTGTCTGTGGATGGTAGGCACTACTCAATCACAGTTTAGTTCCCAAAGCCAGTTGTAAACTCTGCCAAAATCTTGATGTAAACTTCGAGTCTCTGTCAGATACAATGGATACTGTACACCATGTAGTCTTACAATCTCATTCATATAAATGTTAGGCAACTTGTCCATGTTATAAATAGTTTTAGCAGGCAGAAAATTGGCAAACTTAGTTAAACGGTCAACAATAACCCAATTAGAGTTGATACCTCGAGAAGAGCGAGGCAGCCCGATAATGAAATCCATGGTAACCATTTCTATTCTGGTATTGAAAGCGGTTGAAGCAATCCAGCAGGTCATTGATGTTCAGCTTTAACTTGTTGGCAATGCAAGCATTTAGCCACGTAGTCAGCAATACTTTTCTTTATTTCAGGCCACCAGAAATTCTATTTCAAATCATGGTACATCTTTATATTCCCCAAATGTATAGCAAATTTAGAGTTATGGGCTTCATTCATAACACGTTTTCTCAAATCAAAACAATCTGGTACACAAAATCTATTCTGAAATTTCAACACATCGTTTGCCAACACAAATCCCAACCTTGGTTTTGATTCTATTTCATCCATAATCTTTTTCAGGAATTCATCTTGCAGTTGTTTCTCTCTAATCTCTTCAATGATTGCAGGTTGAGCAGAAATGACGGCCAAGATCCCGCCTTGTTCCCGCAACACAATTTCAGTTTTATTCTTCTCCAAGTCATGCAACAACTCTCTCTAATCGGTGAGCAAACATGATAAATTCCCAATAGATTTTTGGTTCAATACATTTGCAACGGTATTTGCTTTTCCTAGATGATACAGAATTTACAAATCATAGTCCTTGATCAATTCCAGCCATCTTCTCTGCCTCATATTCAGTTCTTTTTTGGTGAAGAAATATTTCAAACTTTTATGATTGGTATACACCTCACAAGTTACTCCATACAAATAATGACGCCAGATTTTCAAAGCAAAGACTATAACTACGAGTTCAAGGTCATGCGTCGGATAGTTCTTTTCGTGTGTTCGGAGTTACCGAGAGGCATAGACAATTACCTTCCCATTTTGCATTAGCACACAATCTAAACCTTTATAGGAGGCATCATTGTAAATCTAAAGCCCATCAGTTCCGTTAGGCAAGGTCAGAATTGGTGCGGTTACCAATCTGGTTTTCAATTCTTGAAAGGCTGACTCTTATTGATCGTTCTAGTCAAATGGTAGATTTTTCTATGTCAACTGTGTTAATGGCAGTGCAAGTTTCAAGAAATCTTTCACAAATCTTTTATAGTAGCCAGCAAGTCACAAAAAACTCCTCACTTCTGACACGTTTGTCGGCCTAGGCCAATCCACAATAGATTTAATTTTTTGCGGGTCAACAGAGATACCATCTTTGTTGATTACATGCTCCAGAAATGCCACACTGTTAAGCCAAAATTTACATTTGGAAAATTTTGCACATAACTTATTCTCCCTTAAGGTCTATAAAGCAATTCTCTGATGATTTTCATGTTCCTTCATGCTTTTAGAATAAATCAATATATCATCAATGAACACAACAATAAACTCATCAAGGAATTGTTTGAACACTCTATTCATTAAGTCCATGAATGCTGCAGGTGTATTAGTTACCCCAAATGGCATGACTAAGAATTCATAATGTCCGTATTTAGTTCGGAAAGCGGTTTTCTCAATGTCTTCTACTTTCACTTTCAGCTGGTGATATCCAGATCTAAGATCTATCTTAGAGAACACTTGTGCCCCTTAAAGTTGGTCAAATAGGTCATCTATTCGGGGTAGTGGGCACTTGTTCTTGACAGTTACTTTGTTCAATTCACGGTAGTCAATACATAGCCTCAAAGACTCGTCTTTCTTTTTGACAAACAACACTGGCGCTCTCCAAGGTGAGGTGCTCAGATGGATGAATTTCTTGTCTAAGCGTTCTTGGAGCTGAATTTTCAACTCTTTTAGTTCAGAAGTTGACATTCTGTATGGGGTTTTGAAAATCGGTTGTGTTTCGTGTACAACATCAATTGTAAACTCAATTTCCCTATCAAATAATTCTCTGGGCAATTCAGTTGGAAATACATCAAGAAATTCATTTACTATAGGGATGTTCTCTATAGTGGGATTATCAGAAGCCATAGTCAAAACACAACACATATACCCTCTATATCCCTTCCTAAGCAATTTAACAACTTTCATGGCAGAAATCAAGTATGGGGGAAGACCCACCCCATTCCCAATAAACATAAACTCAGGTAAACTATGTGGATGAAATATAACAGACTTATTCACACAGTCAATAGTTGCACAATACTTTGTTAACCAGTCCATACCCAATATGCATTCAAAATGATCAATTCCTAAAGGCAATAAATCAACATACAACGTCACATCACCAATCACAATATCACATGATGGATACAAATATGCACATACCATAGAACCCCCAGATGGCGTAGATATAGACAATAAATAATTCATGGATTCTAAGGGTCTAGTTAATTTTCGAGAAAAAGCATGTGACACAAATGAGTGTGTGGAACTAGAATCCATTAAGACATGTGCATCGTGGGCACAAATAGAAATTATACCTGACACCACAGACTCGGTGTTCTGCACATCTCCGGGCACTAGAGCGAATACTCTCCCTTGCCTTAACGTTTCATTTCCAGTGTTACCCCTGGCATTAGTTCTTGCATTTAACCTTGCTACGAAAGCAGACCCGGCTGAACTTGCCGTAGGACGGTTAACATCATTAGATCTCATCAGACAACCCCTAACCATGCGGTCAATCTTGCCACACCGAAAACACGCACCTGATGCACAGTAACATGCACCTTTATGCTTCATTCCGCAATCGGAACAGTTTGGAATAGAGAGACTATTCTGACTAGAGTTACTAGAGGATCCTGTATTCTGCCTTTTTGGAAATGACCAACCCCTCTTGAAATTAAATCTGGATCTTTTACCCTTCCATTCAGTTGTTGGAGCTAGAGCTTGTTTCTTTGCTGCCAAAATGGCCTCTGCCATCAATGCTCTATCAAGTACTTTCACATATGTAGGCAACTTTAGGACGCCTACTAGATCAAACACGTCCAGATCCAATCCCCCATCAAATTTCCAAGCCTTTTTGTCATCTATGTCAACCATATGAGGAGAAAATCTGGCCAACTAAGTGAACTTAGCCTCATACTTGGCTACAGACATCTTGCCTTGCTTGAGTTCTTGAAATTCTGACACTTTATGATCTTTGAAGCATTGGGGAAAGTACTTGTTGTAGAAGATTTCATTGAATTGAGCCCATTTCATGTTCCCATTGCTATCGCAAATTAACAACCACCATCTTCGCGCTTCATCTTTTAAAGTGTAGGTGGGCAAAAAGACTTTTTGTGTCTTGGAGCACGGAATACTTCAAATAGCTTTTCCATTTCCAGTAGTCATGTTTCTACCTTTAGGAGTTCAATACCCCCAAAGAAGGTTAGTGGTTTCATCTTCAAGAATTTTTTAGTGAGGTTGATTATGTCATTATTGTCCGGTTCAACTTGCACTGGCGGAGGCGGGGGAGGTAAAGGTTGTTGCCTCTGTTGTTGTGTCATTGCTTCAGTTAAGGCTGCGAGCATTTGTTCCATTCGGCTCATTCGAGCCTCAGAGGACCCTGCTGTATCATCACTTCTTGTATTTTCCATTGTTATAGGGAAACGGGAGAACAATAAACATAGGCAAATAGTTCTTTTCACAATGTTCGGAACATTCACTCCCAGTTCATTCGTTTTAATTTCATGTGTTCATGTTCAGATACAGTTTTTCTCATGTACAGAAATTAATACAGACCCACACATGCAAATGGAATGCCCTTAACTCTTACTAGGACATCCTATAGCTCATATGGACTCATGTGTGCAGTATAACGCGGGCTCTGATACCACTTTGTCACGACCCAAACCCGCCTCTATAGGTTTAGTTTCGTAACCAGCCAGTAATCTTTGGATTACCAAAGGCCTCCAAACATCATAACTTATAATTAGGGGCTGCAGAAGCAAATAAAGAAACATACATAGTCCATTGAGTTGTGGATGGGACAGAAAATTTTTAAACCTTATACATATAGACATAACGTCATAATGTAGCAGTCTTACGTCACATTGATTACAAATATAGCCAAAAGTGACTTAGCCCAATATACAGTTAACAGAAAACTTGTTCATAATCCGGAGAGAAAACTGTAACAACCCTCATACTGTTTACCGATTAATGACTGATTGATTACCGATAACCATCGATTACCGTTAAACTGAATTGATTATGACTGATAATTGGACTGATTAAAAGTACCGAACTGACTGACCGAAATTGAAACTGAATTGGATGAATACATCTGTTTGAATTGCATTTTATCTATTGACTGTATGTTTGATCTGTTCATGACTTGTGTTTAAACTGCTCATTGAAGGCCTTATCGGCGGCCGAATTAGAAACCGATTGGTGTTTTATGATCGTCGTAATTAATGTGATTTTATAGTGTATTTATCTAAAAGCTGATTAAGTATGATTAAATTAGATTAAAATAAGCTGATTGGCCAAGTAGGACTTATTTACCAAACTAGCCTTGTAGTAGCCCGTTACCTCAAACCTTTTGAGGCTTATTACACTTAGTGCATTTGATTAAAACAACATTTGCATCAGCTCTTTCCCTTGACTCAACCGACCAAGATAGAGAGTGAGAGAGAATTGAGTTGATCTTGAGTTCTACTTTGTGAATTGCTTGGAGAGATTAAAGAATTGATGTATAGACTCCATAATTGAACTCCTAATCTTGCATTGGAGACCTAAGGTAGAGTAATTACCCTCTTGCTTATCTTGTTCTTGCATGATTCATGTTAAAGTTGAGGATTGAGCCATGTTTTATTTCATACATATTGATATAGAGCATAATTCATGCATGCATGTTTGAATTGATGAGGTTTGAGTTGAATCCATGGTGAAATGGAACATGCATGTTCATAATTTTGTAATGGTCCATGTTTTCAACTTGTTTTTGGATCAATTGGCTCCTTAGAGCATCAAATTAGAGCTTCCAAATGGTTTGAATTCATGCATGTTTGCATGTTCATCTTGTGCTTGAAAAATGGTTTAAATTGAGTTTGAATTAAACACCCTTGGGCTTTGATTTCTTAAAATTGAACTTTGAAACATGTTATTCTATGTGTTTATAAATGTTTTCCAGAAAATGGGCCCAAGAGGATTGGTTTTGATGTATTTGAATGTGAGTTTGAGCTTGGAGGTGCAATCTGGAATTCCCGGATTCTGCACTTCCGCTCGAGCGGGGGAAGTGCCGCTCGAGCGTGGAATCCGAGCATCCTGTATCTCTGCACTGTTTTACAGTCCACTCGAGTGGAGGATTGGGCGCTCGAGCGGAGTCATGTCTCAAGCTCGAGCGGGCGTCGATCGGAGATTTCACCCATCCAGTACTTTTACAGTACACTCGAGCGGGAAAGTTGACGCTCGAGCGTGTACCTTTGTCACATGACCGCTCGAGCAGGGAAACCTGCGCTCGAGCGGGACCCTGTTTTTCTGAAAATCTTGAAACAGTCTTTTGATCACATCTTTGCATCCTCATTTCATTCTAGGCATTCTTAGGCCTAGTTTAAGACATCCTGTTGAGGATAGATGTAGAACACACCGAGGCATTAGGGGTTAAATTATGTTATCTCCCAACTGTGTAGCTTAGTGTGTGTTCAATCTGTTAACTGTGTAGGGTTGGCGACTGGGGAGGCACGCTCTAGCATACTGTAGCCCAAACTCTGTGAGTAACAACTGTGTAAAGATATGTTCAAAATGATTATTTTCTGAACAATTGAACTGTACTGCTTTCTGAACTGTTACTGTTAATTGAATGAATGTATGTCCTCTATTCTGAACTGTATTGTGGCATCCTTAGCAACTACTGTTACTGACTGTTACTGTTACAGAGATCTCTGTCGGTTCCCTCGTGGAACCACTACTGTTTACTGATTGATGGCCATCATTACTGTTCGGTCTTTAAGACCTACTGTTTACTGCTATGCTAATGGGTGTACCACATATGACTGAATAACTGTTCTGACTGAAAGACTGAAGTATTGTTTAATGAACTGATTTCATTACTGTAAGGACATTTCATTCACAACCCCTTTACGCATTATGTTATTCACTGGGCTTTAGCTCACTGTTTATATATATATGTAGGTGCTCAGCCACCAGATCGGAGCTAGGAGCGCGGGTTAGACTCCAGTTTTGTCAAGCCAGCCTTTGTGCCTCACTGCGAGGTTCCAAGCCTATCGTGTTAAGGCTTCGGGGTGTTTTACAATTCCCCCTTCTGTACCGTCTACTGTTCTGTATAGACTGAATGTTTACTGTACTGTTATCAAGGGATTAGGTCCCTGTACTGTGTGACTGTAGATTATTGTATAGACTGTACTGTTGTATGTATGAATGCATGAAAAATCTTTTTGGCATGCAGACTGTCACAGCTCAATGGACATTATTTATTTACTGTATTGGCTTCCGCCAGGCCCTGTACTCTGTTTTATTATTCTACTGTTCTGCAGGCCTTCGGTAATCTCGGATTACTGGCCGGTTACGGTGCTAAACCCATAGGGTCGGGTTTGGGTCGTGACAAAAACAAAGCCTTATACGTTCACAAAACATGACCATAAGACGTACGGAACCTCCTCGGGAGGCACAAAGGCTGGTTGATAAAAACTCTCTAGGCTGTCTTCACTGAGCTTAGTCACACGCGTGGTCACTTATATATATACATAAATGATAAGCAAAGCCCAATGAATAATAACAAAGTAAAGAGTTTAATGAATGATGTCCCATATCATATTTCATTTTAGAAACAAATTCGGACCCACATACTTATCCAGAAATCATAAGCAGATATTTGTAGTACATCCATTTAACTATCATAACATATCAAATTTGCATAGTCAGTACCGATGACCACATGGGTCAACACCTTATGCACAAGTAGCCATGGTATTGTTACCCTCAGGCGATGGCCACGTGAGTATAGGCCTCAGTATTGTTACCCCTGGGCGAGGGCCACGTGCATATGGACCACAGTATTGTTACCCCCGGGTGAAGGCTATGTGAATATAGGATGCCACAATTACATATCAGGAAAATGGACATCCATTCATGATTCACAAAATAGTGTTTCAGAAAAAAGATCATTTTATATCATCAGAAAATAGTTGAAGTTAAACGTAACTTTACAGAGTTATTACTCACAAATGGCTCCAAAGCAAACAGACTAAGTAGGCAGATCAGATAACTTGCTGCGCATGACCTACATAGATATAGAACGAATACGGACAGAATCACACACCCAAAATCGTAACTTAGTTCTTTCTTATATTGGCGTGTTCTACCTCTTTTCCTCATTATTTTGTCTTAAATAGGGCTTAAGAATGCCTAGGATGCAATGAGGATGCCAAAATGTGATTCAGAACACTTAGTCAAATTTGCTGAAAATAGAGTTTTTCCTCAAGCAGACGTCCAAACATGTGAGTGGTCATTCGAGTGCAACATCCCTCGCTCGAGCAGTCTGTAAACTCTGCAAAAGTACTGGTTGTGTGAAATTTTCACTCGACGACCGCTCGACGATCTCTCAAGCATGTGATTGAGGTTTTCACTCAAGCGCAATTATTGTGGCTCGAACGGTCTGCAAAACATGTAAACTTCTAGGAGCATAGATTTTATGCTCGAGCCAACTAAAGGTCACTCGAGCAGAGGTGCAAATCACGGAGTGGTCGCTCAAGCGCAAGATCTGTCGCTCGAGTGGAGAAGCAAAATCTGAAATTTTCAAATTGCTCTACCAAGTGCAAATTTCAATTTTAAAGTTGCAAATCATGGTCTTTTGGGCCAAAAACTTAAGGAAACTTGAGGAAACACTTGTAAATGGATAAACATGGTGAATTCAAAATCATTTCACAAAATCAAAGCCCAAAAGCTTGCCAATTGTGCAAAACAACACTCAATTCTTTGAAAACATAACATGCATTCTTTATCTTGACTTCAAAGCTTCCAAAACATAATCAATTAAGGTCACGTGGTAAGAAATGTGATGAATTCTCAAAACAAGGCCAAGATGGACACATGCAAGTATGACTTGAGTGAAATTCAAACTCAAAATGCCATGATATATGCATGCAAGCATGAAATGATCCTCCTTTCTAATTCATTAGCTCATCTCTTGCATAACTTAGCTTAATTCTCAATAATTCTTGTATTAAAGTCTTGATTACAAAGTTTAAGGACAAAATTCTTACCTAGAGTCTTAATTGCACAAGTGTAGAAACTTCAACTCCTAATTTCTTTGCAAGTCTCCAACAATTCCTAACAATTTCCCATTTTCCTAGCGTTGAACTCAATTTTTCATCTCTCTCTCTCTCTCTCTCTCTCACGTTTTCTCTTCAAGGTAAGGCGATAGGAGAGTGTAAAGTGAGCTAATGAGTTCATATGGGCCTTATATAGGCTTAGTTTACAGCTTAGTTAAATTTTGATTAAGCTACTCAATTAGACATTAATTATTTTAATTTAATCGTTCCGAATCGAATTTTAATTAAACCTACCAAAATGTTCTAAAAATCCTAAATGGCACATAAATCAAGTCAATTTCGTAATCAGATGTCAATAAGGCCTTCAATTCATAGAACGAAATAGAAATACAAACAGATATTTCTACGATAAACAGATATAAGCACAATAATGCGACACACACATGCAATTAATTCAGAATTTCACCTTAATTATTGATTAGGCTTATTTATTCATGAATTAACGTTAATCAGAGGTCAGGATTGTTACAGTCATAAATGCTCCTATGTATTTTACACTTAGTCGTTTCATTAGTATTATTTCGTATCTCTCTATATATATATATCTTCTCTCTCACTGTGACCACCATCATTACCACTATCTTTCAACACCAAACCCATTTCTTTCACCCATTTTCACAACCAAGTTCCATCATCACTACCATTAAGCTCTACGATCACCATCACCGTAAGCTCCACGTCACCATTGGATTATCACGACCACCATCGTCCAACTCCATCAAAACCAAGAACCACCCTTTACAAAGTGCTATGAAATAGCAGAAGAAGGCGAATGATGAAAAAGAAATAAATAGATTTGGAGATGTTTCTTTGGAATGTGTGAAGTTAGTTTTCGAACAACTTTCTGCGTGCCAAAATCACCAATTTTAGTAAGAAATGACAAAACAAGATGGCGTAGGATGAATTATAAGCAAGGTGAAGAGATTGTGAAAGAACGGGATAAATTTCTTAAGAATTGAGAAAATTATGGAGTCCGAAAGATGGGCTAAAGAAATGTTAGAAACTGGAAAAAAAATCTTATTTTTGGTCATCTTTCAAAGCTCCGATAGAACGCAAAAAAAACGGAATGAGGCGTGTGAAGAGTGATATGAAAATTAGGTCGTAAGGTGAATCTAATGAAGCAAAAATGAGGCAAAATAGAGTTACGACGAAAGAGATACAAGGGCTTGAAGCGGTGCGTTTGAATCTGAAAATCTGATCTTTTTGGGCTTGTTCGTGCATGTGGTTTGGAGAAGATATGTACGAATCCCATCAATGCTATTTCAAAAATCAAAATGTTTCCACATATTAATGTTTAATTCCATGGGTTGGGTTTGTTACTAATTTGAATCATGAGGAGCAAAGTGGATTTGGATAATTTTTAGAGAGAGAAAAGTGGGTTTGATTCCATGATGGTGGTGATGCTGGTTGGTTGTGATTTTGCATGAAAGGTAATGATAGTAAGATGAGAGAAGAAATAAAAGGTAATGGTGGTGGTTTTGCATGGAATACGATGGTGGTGATGTAAGTTGGTTGTGATTTTGCATGGAAGGTAATGGTAGTGAGATGAGAGAAGAAATAAAAGGTGATGGTGGTGCTTTGCATGGAAGGTGATGGTGTTTCATATTTATCTAATGAAGGAGCGAGAAGAGGTGTTTTGGTCCAAGAGTGTAACCCACGCTCTGTTGCACTATACTTTTATGTTCGTAAAGCCCACATTCTGTTTAAATAAACAGATTCGTCAGAAATTACAGTTTGGTATTAAGTCTAGAGGTTTAAATGTTACAAATGAAACTATAGGGGGGTTCCGTGCTTTCTGGGCAAACTACAGAGGGTTAAAATGTAATTTACCCAAAATTTTATGATATCACTTTTTAATACTTATAAAATTTATCATTAATTTGAGAATAATTTTCTAAACTTATACTAAAATAAAATTACCCCTTTTTTTGTAATGAAATGTTCACTTACCCAGACCAAAATAAATAAATAAATAATAAAATATTGTAGAACGCATACATTCCAAGATCTGAAGGTCTATAAGCAAACATGGAATATGATTTCTCAAAGAAGCTCCATGATCTTCAACTATTATGTTTTTTATTTATATATTTTTATTTTATTTTATTTTTTTAATATTATTATTAGTGTTGTTATGAGAGTACATAGAGAAGAGAAAAGAGAAACTCTTGTATTGAATTGAATAATAAACAATGTATACAAGACTCTTTTATATAAGAGGAGATAAACTAATTATGGTAATACACATAATATGGTATATGAATATACAAAGAATATATGCTATATGTAACACCTCCCTCAAGCTCAAGGTGGTAATGTAGATATCAATTTGAGCTTGGAAGGTAAATCAAAAAAGCATCCTAGAGGATGAGTTTTGGTGAAGATGTCAGCTGTCTGACTGACAGAGGTAACATAGAGTAGACGAACAATGCCACTCGTAACATACTGTCATATAAAGTGACAATCAATCTCAATATGTTTGGTGCGATCATGGAAGACATCATTATGTACAATCTTAATAGCACTCTAATTGTCAGAATAGAGGGTGGAGGCAGTAAGATAAGAAAAACCCATGTCAGAAAGAAGCCAACAAAGTCATACAAACTCTTGAGTAGTATCGGCAAGACCACAATACTCAGTCTCAGTACTAGAACGAGCAATAAGAGTTTGCTTCTTACGATGCCAAGCAATAAGAGAGTCACCTAAGAAGAAGCAAAACCCTGTAGTAGAACGGCGATCAGTTGGATCCCTTACTCAATCTGCATCAAAAAAGGCATATAATTATAGAAAATAATGGGTTGATTAGTGAAGACCATGAAACATAGTTCCTTTAAGATAGCGCAAAATGCGAACTAGTGCATCATAGTGCGAAAAGCAAGAATCTTGACAATGTGGACAATATAAGCAATGTCTAGATGAGTAACCGTAAGATATACAAGACTGCCAACTAGTTGACGATATAAAGTAGCATCAAATAATAGGTGCCATTAAAAGGTGTGAGATAATTTTGAGGATCAACTGGGGTGGGAGCAGTCTTGCAATCAGTAAGACCAGCACGAGCCAAGAGATTAGAGGTATACTTGGCCTAGGTGAGAAAGTAACCAGAAGGATTATGAAAAATTTCCAAGCTGAGGAAGTAGCTAAGCAAACCCAAATATTTCATCTCAAACTAGCGATTGAGGTATTGTATAAACTTCCTCAATGAGATTACCATTAAAAAAAACATTCTTAACATCCATCTAACAAAGACTCCAATGGTGAACAGCAGCAATGACAAGTAGGCTATGAGCTACAGTAAGATGGACAACAAGAACAAAAATTTCCTCATAGTCGATCGCATATTCTTGAGTAAACCTGGCAATAAGACAAGCTTTGTAACACTCAATGGAACCATCAAAATGTGTTTTGATCTTGTAAACCTATTTACAACTAACAACACTCTTTCCAGGTGGAAGGTCAACTACATCCCAAGTATGAGTTTTATCTAAAGCTTGTAGTTCATCAATCATAACTTGCTACCAAAGAGGGCTAGAACAAGCCTCGTGATAGGAAATAAGTTCATGAGAAAAAAAAAAAGCAGTGGAACTAACAATGAAATCATAAAGAAGAACAGAAGGTTGTGTTACCCAAGCAGAATGACGAAGAGGTACCTTTGGTGCAAAAGATGATGCAAGGGAATCAAGGAATGCATGAGGCTCACTATGTGGGGGAATGAAGACAGGACTAGGAGGTGGAATAAGAATAGGAGTAGAAGCAAGAGCAAGAGCAAGCTCAGGATCAAGGAATGGAGTAGTAGGACCATGAGATGGAGTAGAATCCTCAGGGTGGGCCAGAGTCATCTTGTCGGAAGTAATGACTATATCAAGCCCAACAAACAGAAGAGAATGATCTGTAAAGAATGGTGTAATGGGAGGAGTGGACAAATGAAACTTAGATATAGAGAACATATTGTGCTCCTAAAATACCACATGACGAGAGATATGGAAACGACGACAAAGATGATTCCAACAACGATAACCTTTATTTTCAATTCCATACCCTAGGAAGCAACACAAATGGGTGTGAGGTTCTAATTTGGTATGCTCATGTGGCTGAAGAAGAACAAAATAAGTACATCCAAACACACAGACTAGTATAGGCAGGAAGTGTGCCATACAAACGGTCATATGGGGTTTGATTGTTGATGGTAGAAGAAGGGACATGGTTGATAGTATAGACGGCTGTGAGAGCAACTTCCCCCAAAAAATGTTCAGGACAAGAAGAAGAAATTAAAAGAGTACAAACAGTGTCCAAGATATGGCGATGTTTACGCTCAACAAGACCATTTTGTTAAGAGGTACCAAGACAAGAATAGTGAGAAAGTGTACCATTTTGATGAAAAAATCTCAAAAAATGAGTTTCTTTGTAGTCCTAGGCATTATCAGCAGGAAAAATTTTGATAGTGGAAAAAAACTGAGTTTTGACTATTTGTGAAAAATCATAGTATATTTAGTGTAACTCAAAGTGAGATTTCATAAGAAATAACTAGGTAAAATGAGTGAAATCTTTGACGAATGTGACAAAATATTTAGATCCCCCCCATAGTGGTATTAGGTGAAGGCCCAAAAATATCAGAGTAGATAAGATCAAAAGGTGCATGAGACATAGAGATACTAGTATTAAATGGTAAAGCAGGATGTTTTGCAAGTTTACAAGATAGACAATCTACTTTATCATTGGGAACAACACTTAACTGACCACTTGAAACTAGAGATCGTAGACGACCAAAAGACACATGATCTAACCGAGAATGCCATAAAGCAAGGGGAGAATTAGTAGTAGCAGGAGCTGCAATCTCAACAGTGGAAGGGTTGGAGGAGGAAATGCGAACATGGATGAGCTTGTACAGACGTCCATTTCTACGACCTATCCCAAGAGTTTGTCATGTCTTTGGATCTTGCACAACATAACTAGTTGGAGAAAATAGAACAGTGAGGCCAAGATCACAGAGTTGACCAATTGAAATATGGTTAAATGTATGATTGGGAATCAGATAAGTCTATGGAAGAGAAACATTAGAAATGAAAATATGACCAATATGACTAACATGCATTTGAGAGCAATCAACAGTGTGAATGACAGGTAACTTAAAAGAAGATATCGTAAAGGAAAAAAGTGTAGGATCAACGGTCATATGGTTGTAACAAGCTGAATGAAAATATCAAGAAAAGGTACTTGGAGTGACTGAGAGAGCAGTAAAGGGTGTACCAAACGTAGTACTAAATGTAGAAAAAACCTTTTTGACAATAGCTTCAATGTCCTGAAGAGTGTAGGGTGGTGAAAGTGTAGAAGTGGAGGATAAGCCCAAGACTGATGTTATTTGTATGTTGTTGGGAGTCTAGAATAACTACCGTGCTGAGTAAAACTGTTTGAACGAACCATGAGGTGATTAAATTATATTCATAATATATCGTATCGCTATATTTATTGTTATGTTCTATAATATTCAAGTTCTTGTGAAACTCTTTTTGGTTGCAGATTGTGGAGGCAAAAGCTCACCAGTTGGATTTTTCACTTGAACTCATTTTTCTGTCATTAAAGGAAACAATGCTAATCTATGTCAAAATATGCTTGCACTTAACAATCATTTTCAAATTAGGAAATTTTATTTTATTTTTTTTACTATTTTAAATATTTTGCTTTTCCTCTCCTATTTTAACTGTTGGTAATCAATTTTTTGGTAGGTTTACATGGAATCCATGTTTGAGAATGAATACTAGCTACTTGCCTGATCAAGAAACAGAGTGCAAGAGGTAAAATCTCATGATCCTACTAAACTTGGCTTGACTTTCTATCATTATTACATAGTAAAAACTTAAGTGTCTTTATCTTTGATCACGATCTACATTTTCTTCACATGCTCATTTGTTTAACTAGTTTGAAAGAGTTATTGAACTCAAACTGATGAGTTATGTTACACAGACTCTTCTGAATGCATGAAGTATCATGTCAGACATTCAATACTTGGGTGAGATTGTGGAATGTGTTCGACAATCATTTGGCAAACATGTTTAGTAATTTGAGTTTCACATATAACTCTGTATAAAACTTCATACCATGCATTAGATGCTATATTAAACTTTGTAAACATTGTTTTACCCAAGAAAATTCAATATTCTTTAAATAAAATTCAATGCAGCAATATATCAACCAAATGTAGTTTCCAAGTATATAATTCAAGTCTCTTATGTTTCATGGTTATATCTTTTATGAAAATTTCTTAGATAAAGTGGATCCAGAAAAGAATTGAGTTGATTAGCTATCTACGGCTTCTTGGTTTGTGTATATATCTTCATCTTCCAAATTGGCCAAATTAGATAGTGATCTATGTCGCGGTCTTGAGATGGAGCCTTGACATTGACAGACATCTCAGTGAAGGAAACAAAAAAACGGTAGCAGTTATTCTTTGCTAAAAATTTTTTCATTTTTTTGGCTCAGAAACCTATACAACTTTGTTCATATTATGAATGAATATGCTAAAAATGTAATCATGATTTGTTTTTTTTGTTTTTTTTTTTCTTTTTCTCATAGTAATGATGTAATTTATTGATAAGTTATATCAATCAATGAACTGAATTGTCATTGAAATTATGAGGTTGAAATGTTAGATTAAATTTTATGAGATGAACTATATTAAGCTTTGTGAGTATGTAGATGAATTAGAAAAGCACTTTGCTTTTGCTATATGATGATAAAAGCTGGTTTTTGCTTTTGCTTTTGCTTTTGAATTATGAATAATTTGATAAAATCAAAAAGCAAATATATATATATATATATATAATCAAACTTTTAGAGACCAATTTTAATTGTTTCAAAAAACTTACAACTTTTAGAGACCACTTTTAATTGTCTTAAAAATTAAAAGTTTTAGAGACCAACTTTTGTTGTCTAAAAAACTAGACAAATTTTGGTTGTCTCAGAACAAAAACTTTTTGCAACCACGTGTTTTTGTCTCTAAAAATCTATTTATAGTGACTAATGCAAAATTTTGTCTCTAAAAGTCAATTTTTGACTTTCCGGATGGATCATTTGGGACAAACCTTGCGACGAATTAAGTTAGTTGGCTAAAATTTTTCCTAACAAATATTACACCTTTAGAGACAGAATAAATTTGTCCCTAAAAAGTTGATTTCTTGTAGTGATTATAATAAAATAAATCTAAATTTTTTGTTTTATCAATTTAAGTACCAATCTTTTGATTTATTTTCAATCTAAATTATCAATCCATTCTTGTTAAGTAACGAAAAAGGGTATTTTACTCATTAAATTCAATGTAAATATACATAAAATGTCTAAAATTTTATTTTTCGTTGGGTTTAATGATTAAAAAATATATTTTTTTTGTTAATTTTATGTAACGAAAATATGTAAAGGGTTTAGATTAGAGAAAATTGTTAAAAAAAATTCACTCTAGTAATTGTCTAAGGTATTCGGCCTAGTGAATATTTTTTGTTGGTGAGAGATCTATCCTTTGTGAAATAGTTTAGTGAGAAGTCTTTTTGTTTGTTTTGAATGACATTTGGTTTTCAATTTTACCCCTTAATTTATCTATTGAGTTTTGTTGACTATCTGTTCAAATATTTTTCCTATATGTTCAACATTATCTTTAAACCTACCTCAACCTATCTGTTGAATTTTTTCTTATCTGTCAAAATTAACACCTATTTGTTAAATTATGAATCTGTTAAAAATACTATTTGTTGAAATATTTGTGTCATTTTAAACAGATCTGAGCCATTTTTTGAACAAATTTGCATCACAGGAGGTCCTATCTGTCATATTTTCAACAATCCAAACAAACCAAATCCAACAATAATAGATATGTTTCAATGTTATTACAGATCTATTTCATCATCAACAAAAACAACAAGGAGAATAATAGATCTACAATAGTAATTAGAAAAGGCAAAAAAAGAAAAGAAAAAAGACAGGTACTATAAAGAGAGAGAGAGAGAGAGAGAGAGAGAGAGAGAGAGAAAGAAAGACGAAGGAAGATCAAGAGTGAGTAAGAGTGTGATCTGTTTGTGTGATCTGAGGTCTTTAGATTTGAGGGCAAACGAAGCGGCGATGGTGATAATGATTCTGCTGTCAGAGACTATGGGCATCTCAAATGAGGATCACAAAATTACACTGATAGTAACATGGAGACTTGAGAGTCAAGTAAAATCTGGCTTACAAATCAACATAATTGAAATCAAAATCACTCCAAAAACAAACAAAGCATTTGTTGAACATCAATAGTGTGTGTGTGTGTGTATAGAGAGAGAAAGAGATAGATTACCTCTTTGTCAAAGAGTTTTGATAAGTATTGCTCGACCTGAACATCAGTGACATCACATCGGGAAATCGTTGTCCTCTCTACATTTCTTCATACCTCCTACGTTTGCCTTTACCACCAAAACCCTAATTCAAACTTCTTCTCTATCACTACCACTTTTTCCTCCAAAAATGACATTATTCTCTTTCAAATAATCTCCGTTGCCGAAGACAACGAGAACGCCCTTCAAATGAGGGGACCAAAAGGAAAGCTCACTCACAACTTTAAGCATCTATAGATCTAGTAGGTAAGAAAAAAGAAGAGGTGGCTGCGGCATAGTTGCTAGGAGCTATACCAATAATGACAACAGATCTAATTCGCTCAGATTTGAAGGAAACAAACAGATGAAGAGAAAAGGAGAAAGAGAGAGAGAAAGAGAGAGAGAGAGAGAGAGAGAGAGAATAGATCGACGAGATAAAGGTAATGGTGGTCAGTCAGCGGCAATGACGGCGACGAAGATGAAGAGAAAACACAAAGAGAGAGAGAGAGAGAGAGAGAGAGAAAGGCCAAACCGTGGTTACATTAGTGTATATATATATATAGGGGTATTTTGGTCCTTTTATCTAATCATGTCCTTATGGACAAGGTATTTTAGAGTGTGGACTTTTGACGACAAAATTTAAGTTTGGATTTATCAACCGAATGCCCTTTAGATTAAACACAAATTAAAAATTTAAGATTTAAATTGACAAAATTAAAATTATAAATTTATTTTGTTATAACCATCAATTTTTTTTTTTTTTAATAATTTCCCCAAGGGTGCTCAGGCCAAAAGTCTAAAACTACATTTTCTTTGGCCAAAGCTCCAGGCATAGAAATAGTTTGTCCATAAGGACAAATTGAATCAAAATGACCAAAATAACCATCTATATATACCAATCAAACCCTACTTCTCTTAAATGAAATCATTCGCGTTTCTTTATCTCTTTCTCTCTCTTTTTCTCTTCCTCACCTAAACCCTAAGTGCGCCATTTCCACCACAACCGCCTCCACCGTCACTGCCTCCTCTCTACCACCAGCAACCCACCTTCACTGCCTAACGTCGTGTCGCTATCGTTTCCCTCTCTATTTCTCTCTCTAACAAAATATAGAGAGAAAAACAAAATACATTGCTCTGGCCACTAGGCTCATTTTTATACACACAGTTTCAATTCTCATCATATACACACAGATATATATATATATATATATAGAGAGAGATAAAGAGAGAGAGAAGTATTCGACAATGTTCTCATCTCTAGGAGCATCTTTGGCTCCAACATCACTACCAACTACTAACACCACCACCATCGGCCACTACAACGCCTTCGCCGGTGACAAACACTACCTTGCCGCCACCATCTTCTCCATCTCTATCCGCAACATCTCTGTCGCCCGCTTATTCTTCTCTACCACCAACTCCTGTTGCTTTGGTCCCTATTTTGCCACTCGCCGACATGTCACGATCACCATCGCCGTCAATCACCTCAGATATGAGATCATCGCCTTAGATCGCTGCTGTCTAGGGCCTCCATTCATTCATCACCATATGTACAGGTGTTAAAGTCATATGGTTCTAACGTCGTAACATTTCGGAAGAGGTCGCGGTGGTTCGGTGGATCTAACGGCGAGACGAGATCAGGAAGGAGTCTCTGGTTTTGTTGTAGCTGCTGTTGGCAATGGTAGTTGGAAGCGTTTCTGTGGATCTATTGTTACAGAGACTTCGACAGCAGGGATTCACTGCCGGTGTTTGATGGCGAAAAAAAAATACCTTCACTTCTTTTACTTGTTTAATTATTTAATTTTTTAGATCTTCTTTTTGTCTTCTTCTTTTTTTAATTTATTTATTACTCAGATTTGATCTGTTCAAATCTATTCAAATTTTTTGTTGTTACTGTTGTTTTTATAGATCTAAATGTATGTATTTATGTGTATGTTCTTTTTTTTCTGTAGTTGCAATTTTTGTTGTTATTGTTGATGATGAAACAAATAGTTGTTGATGATGATAATGACTGCAACATATAAAAAAAATCTGTGGTGCAACAGATAAAAAAGATCTGTTAATTTTGAACAGATAGTGGCTCAATAGTGGATTGGTGTATTTCTATAACAAAGATTTGAACAAATAAAATTCATGAAAAAATTTGAACAGATAAATAGAATTTAGGAAATATTTTGAAGAGATAGTTGTAATTTAGGGGGGAAATTGAACAGATAAATAGAATTTAGGAAAAAAGTTGAACAAATAGATATAATTTATGGCGGAAATTGAACAAGTAGACAAAAAAATTGAACAGATAGAAAATAATTTGAACAGATAGGTAAAAAATTTAAACAAATATATATAAATTTGAACAGATAATCAACCAAAAGTCAAACAGATTAAAAAAAGTCAAAGGGTAAAATTGAAACAAAATGTTCTTTAGGATTTTTCACCAAACTATTTCACAAAACGTGGACTTCTCATTAACAAAAAATATCTCTTCAACCTAAAGCCTTATACTTTCCTTAAGGGTTCGTTTGGAAAGCGAGTTGACTTTTTGGCTATTTTAGTTTGGGGCTAAAAAGTCTTGTTTGAAAATGGTTTTTTTTTTTACTTTTTTGACTTTTTACGAGAGAAATAATGTAACGATTATGGGTTAGATGTGATGTTTTGTCTTATTAGACTAAAAAACCTATTTTGTTTTTTTGTGACGATTTTAACCAAAAAAGCCCAAACCTCAACTTTCCAAACGAGCTCTAAATTAGATTTATCACCAATTAACCCTTTTCTCCAAGCCTTTATTAATAGGATAAATTATAAATATACCCCCTGAGATTTGCTTAAAATACAAATTACATAACGTTGTTTGAAAAATTACAAATACTTTCATGTCATAATTCTTCATTTAACAGAATTAATTGAAAAAGTAAAATTTCTAACTGTTCACCTATGTAATAACAAAATTATCTGAATTATTAATTAAAATAAAATTTTAATATTATCAAAAAATTATTAATTAACCTAATAATTTATTAATAAAATGACTTATTTCTTATGAAATTAAAAACTTTAGAAAGCATAATGTAATTTTTAAAACTACAAAGAATAATTTATAATTTAAGTAAACTACAGAAAATATGTTTGTAATTTATCCTTGTTAATAATGAATGGCCATAACATCGTACTCCACAATAGCATCAACGGTGGTGGTATCGAGCCAATGTGTCTTCGCCTTAGCGGTGCCACGTGCCAGTTGAAAAACACCGGACCCACCAACGGTGGACATCTCCCTCACCGAATGAAGTTATGGCCCAAAATCAAAGAGTACTATTTTTGTAGTCCTCATCTGTGAAAACAAGGGTCAAGGCCATTAATAGGCCCAGTTCGTCAAGACCTGCCGCGATGTAAAACCCTTGGGCCCGGCCCATAATCTTTGAATTTGGGTGGGCCAAGACGTCAATGGGTCGTCCATCGCATTGAGCATGACGAAGAAGGTGGGCGATTTGTCGGTGATGTCGGATTGGGCCCCCCGCATTGCACTTGGGCTCTTCCCACTGATCTTGTCATGGAAGTAGAAGTGAAATTGGGGATTTTCGCATAGTTTTTGTAGAACTTGTTTGGGCCCAAAGGCAATTGGGCTTGGGTTGTAAAAAACCATCACAGCTATGGCAAGTATGAGAAACATAATAGAGAGGTTCTTCATCCCCATCTCTCTCGCTCTCTCTCTGTCTCAAAATGATAGTGGTAGTAGATTAGAATGGCTTTTTTGATGTAGATTGTCCATGTGAAAGAAGAGAGTGAGTTTTGTATGTCTATATCTCTCTCAACCGGCCAAAGTATCGTATCAAATTTGGTTATATTTTTGTGTCCAAAATTGAACTAAACTATGACAGATTTTTGGTGGAGTATTCTCTTTGTTGGCATTTCATATCGGTAGCAGAGCTTTTTAGAGTTTAGAGCGCAAATGTTTGGCGTGCAATCTTACAGGGTATCAAAATCAAAGTAGTGATTATGTTGATATAAAGTTGTTGACAAAAGATTTTGATAGCTAAAATTTTCATTAATTAGGAAAAGAAATACGAGAATGTTTGAAGATAGGACGGCTAGTGACCCGCTTAATATTCTCAGCTAGCCCAACATCCAGATAAATTGGCTAGGGATGGAGTGATATATTCTATGGTTTGCTCACTACATTACAAATTTTTATCAGCTTTTCCAATCCCAATACCAATCTCAATCCCAGCTTCACCTAGTTATGTTTTCATGCAGTTCATAAGTAGTCATGATACGTGAGTTAGGCAAACATATCTCACATATTTATAATATGGGTAATGATATTTAACAGCAATGCTACAGACCCCCACTGGGGATGACCCCCAGTGACCCCCAGTGCCACGTGTCGGCCTGGGGTTGGCTGAAAACTCAAAAAAAAAAAAAAAAAAAAAACTATTTTTTTTTTTGGACCAATGGGAGGTGACCCCCAGTACCCCACTGGGGGTCCAAAGCTTTATTCTGATATTTAAATAGAAAATAGGAAGACTTACTTTAAGTTTTAATAGGTGAACTTATTATTCAATAGGTCTTATGTGAATTAATGATATTTTTCATCAACTACTATTAAAAAATGTCACTACTTGTTAATTTTCAGCGACAATTTGAAAATTTTATCAAAAAATGTTACTAATTATAAGTTTTAACAACTGTTTAAAAAAATCGTCTCAAAAAAAGGTTATTAATTTTTAACTTTCAGTAACAGTTTGAAAAATTCATCACAAAAAAATTACTAATTGTAAGTTTTAGCGATAATTTATAAAAACCGTGACAAAAAAAAAAGTCACTAATTATTAATTTTTAGTGACATGCAAAAAATCGTCACAAAAAAATTATTTTTATCGACGATTTTATTAGAACTTATTTTTAATAGGATTTAATGAGAATTAAATCCAACTATTAGGACCTCTTAGTAGTTTATCTTAGAAAATATATATAAAGGGTGATTCTATCTACACACCACTATTTCTCTCAAACCATTTCTCCAATTTTTTTTTTTTTATTACATTTCTATCATTCAATCAAATTACCAACACACCCC
Source organism: Camellia sinensis (assembly GCF_055761805.1). Classification (NCBI taxonomy): domain Eukaryota; kingdom Viridiplantae; phylum Streptophyta; class Magnoliopsida; order Ericales; family Theaceae; genus Camellia; species Camellia sinensis. Next base: position 13,236,647 of record NC_138965.1, read on the forward strand.
TCCTTTTCTCTCTCACTCCCTCCCTCTCAACTTAACCCTAACATTTGCCTCGACCGGCCATTGGCAACCATCTCCCTCCTTGTTACACCCTGAAAATAATGCAATAATTTAACCGTAAAGAATAATACAAAATGACATAAATAGAGTATTAAACTTTCATTAATTAGAGTCCATTTACAAAGGGGCACATGCATTACACATTCATAAGCTCTACCCTAAATCTATAACATATGGCACCAAACTAAATTATCAACGAAATAAATACCTTATGGGCTTACATCTTTCTAAGACACTTCTTGGTTACAACGAAAGTAAGCATAGCTCAACACAATTTAAAATCTTTGGCTATACAAAATTAAATATAACATAATATAAGCTCTTACTCCCAATCCCTTCAAGCTACTGCCTTGGTGGAGGCATATCACAAGTACTTGAAAATGGTTTTTCCCAAATAGAGTGAGCCAAAACCCAGCAGAAACAATCTAGCACAATATATGAACTTTAACAAGGTTATAAACATGATGCACATGGCCAATGCTTAAAATAAAACCCTTTACAACTCTTCTTTCCAAATCCATATTATGCCAAGTATGATATCCCAATCCATTTTATATCAATTCATTTCATATCTCCTCACTTCATGAGTCATATCCATTGTTGTCCAAACAACCCAATTGAGATTACAACTCAGTAGTTTTCTTATCACACAACCATTACACACAAACATTTCAATTTGCCATTTTACAGAAATTTCATTCGCGGGAATCGACATCCATGTATACACAATGTTTTCGAGGCTTTCACCCTGGACGCATAGGCTAACTTAATTTAATGGAGTCTATCACCTTTCTCCTCCCAAACATCATACATACACAATGTATTAAACACAATCAATAAGAAATTGGTTTCAATTTACCTAATCCTTATACAATTTTTACAACAATCATAGCTATCATCTATTGATAGCCCAAAACAGATATACAATCTTCTCAACAGATAATTATTTAAATTTCCATAGGTGAAAGGTGATACACGTCCAACTTCACCATTTATATAACCATTCATCTAATTTTATATTCTCATTTCCAATTTCATTGTTTTATGCAAAATAATTACTTGAACATTTTAGGACAAAACTCTTTCTTTTTTTTTTCAATCTCATCTCAATCACCAAAAATCGACCATTTATAGCATAACCCAAGGTCGTATCCATTCCCATAACCATTTCTAAGACATCCATTATAAAACCTCTCTTTAAAATTGAAACCCCAAACCCTGGGTTTGTCAAAATTACTTCACAACCCAATGTTTCTCACACATCAAGAAAATGACCAAGTTAAAACTCATAAAGAGTGTAGAGAGTCCCTACCTCAAAGAGAGAAGGCAAACAAAGCAAAGGAGGAACTCCAAAGATGCCAAAACCAAAGTCTGTTCGGATCAAAACGATGCCCTTGAGGTGCTCTACCTTTTTAACAAAGGCACACGGGTAAAGAGATCACTAGATCTAGGTGAAAATATAGAGAGAATGTGAGTTTTAGAGAGAGAGAGTCCCGATCTAGGGTTTTGGTGGAAAAAGATGTGAAAAAGTGATGTCAAAAGTTGCTGCTGTAACCTGATATACGCACAGTCCCCTCAAGCGCAAGAGTTAACGCTCGAACGTCAACCACAATGAGTTGTTCCGCTCGAACGCAAGAAATGGCCACTAGAGTGCAGAATACATACATCTAGTAGTTTTGCAGACAAAAGAACATCGCTCGAGCGTATACCCGCTCAAGCGTAAAAAATGCCGCTCGAGCGTAGAATACACTTTCCTAGTAGTTTTGCAGGACTTGTAAAACTACTGAGGGTTTGCAAAGCCCGCTCGAGTGCAAGAAGTGCTGCTCAAGCGGAGAAGCAAAAATCTGAGCAACAAAGGTTTGAAAATCAAACAACCAACATGTTCCAAACATAATAACTACATTCCAACAATCAAGTTTAAGGAAGAATAAAGGGAAAAAGACATGAACAACCGTACAAGGTTATGAATCCTGAGTCTAAAATACAAAATGGATAGTGTCTAAACAAGAAACGCTATACTCATTTCCGATTATCACCACATTCATAGCATTCCTCTCCTCCTACCAGTGCCATCTCATTGCCCCTATCCAGCCCTTGTCGCTGCAACCACCACCAACCGCTCTCCCAGTCTAGCCTACTCTTCCGAATTCGATCGCGTCTCCCTAACTCCGTCGTCTACCCCTCTGTCGTCCTCTACTCTTCTCCATCCTTTATAACTAGCCCCATCCCCTTCCTTCCTAACCCCAATATCTCTCGTAGCCCATCTCGCAACCCTCTTTTTTCTTCTTCTTTTTCAAAGCCTAAATCTAGTAACCCAAACCCTTCTTCTTCTTCTTGCTCAAACCCTATATCTAGAAACCCAAACCCTAGCTGAATGAGGGGGTCGATCACGACAGAGGGTTATCGGAAGGGGTTATTGGCAATGGGGGGCTGCGACATTGTCGTTGGAAATGAAAGGTTGGATGGGTTACTGGCGATAAGGGTGGCGAAGGCTGATGGTCATTGCGATTGAGAGAGATAGAGAAATTGCAGGTGGAAGAAAGATCGCAATCTAGTGATTGCGACTGAATAAAAGGGAGCTATAGCGACGGCGATGATGGCGGAAGGAGACAATGATGAGGGACTGACAGAAAAGGACAGCGATTAAAGGAAAAGAGGTTGAGAGGAGAAAACAGTGGCAAGAGGGGGAGAGAAATTGAGGAGGGGCGACAGCCGTGGGAGGTTGAGAGAAGCTAAGAAGGGAACGACGCCGGTGGAAGACGGTGGTTGCTGACGATAGTTGGGGTTAGGATTTGTTGGAGAAGATGAGGGTAGTTTAATGTTATCTGAAAATTATTGATATGTATTGAGACAAAATTAAAAGTATTAATTTGTGTATGGTGTGAATTGAGTAAATAATGTATATTAAGACAAGTAATAGTGTGAAAATAGAATTACCCATATATAAAATGATGTGATAGACTTGCCAGTTTATTACTTCAAAACAAAATCTCATCAAGATTACTTATTATCGAAATTGCCACTACTAGTACAATACCATATCATTTTGATGGATAATTCTGTAAAAAAAATATGATAAAATAGAACTATTTAGTATCACGATAAGCAATGTAATGAATTGGGTAGGGAAGCGAAGCATGTAAGTTATTAGTTTCTAGGATGTATAATCCACCAAGCAGTTGGGCTAAATATGAGAAAAAATATATATTATAATTTTATTCATAATTAAATAAGTAAACAAGATTCAATTTAAATATAACTCATAATATACAAATTTTACATTAATTTAAAATTTGTACCTTACAAACCATTTTCAAGGTAAAAGATGACATTAAAAGGTCATTTAAAGAGCATTTCTAATGGTAATTGTTATTATAGCATTAACAAAATTATAATTTGACATGCTATAGTAATAAATTGTCAAATTATAGCAATAGAGTTTCAATGATGAAAAGCCATTTTGGCACAATTCCAACCAAGATCAGGATATTTTCGAGGACAACAACTCGAAACTATTGAGGTCATCCCCTAGGACATCCGTAGGATGATCACTTTATGTAATATCTGATGCAATCAGCATGTGCATATATTGTTATTGTCATTTGATTCTATTTAACAAATTTTTGGTGAAGTTTGTTTATTTTTTATTTTTTTTTTGGAGAGGGGAGGGTTTAGTGGTGAATTCTGTTTATTTATTTATTTATTTTTTGATGGTGAATTTCATTTTTTTAAAAAAAATTGATATATTAAAAGGATGAGAAGGGAAGGGAGAGAAGGAAAAAATGAAGGAAATCAATTGATTTTACATTTGTCAAAACTTGTGCCAAATTACAATTGCTATAAGATGTCACTAGAAAACCCAAATCAACTCAAATTACCATATTTTAACTTTGACTACTGTTAACCATTAAAGATGCTCTAACAAGGTGGCTTAGGCCTGCAAAAGAGGCCATTAAAGTTGTTCCCATTTTGTAAGAAAACAAACCATGAGTGCTTGTCCATTTCTTAGGACACAAAAGATGCAAAACATTATTTGGTACACTACAGTAAAACAAAGCAAGACTCAAGAAAGTGAGAACTCAATTGTGACCAAAACTGTACACCTTATAGCTTTTTGCTTGTGGAAGGGAATGAATTGGGAAAGGTCCAGCTTGCCTTTGTCTTTAGTTGGAGATCAAGATTGGATCTTTTAGTCTATTTCGTGGGTTTATTGTTGAATTTCGTTTCGATAATTTGAACTGTTCATATTTTAGGATTCGTCGAATACATTAGTTCAGTAAAAAATCAAATCGATCGAATAACAGTAACTACGTGTTAGCACCATAAATCTGCAATTTTTATTATTATTTATTATTTATATAATTGCAGGACACGTGGCATCCTCTTATTCATTTGGAAGTTAAAAGAAGTTATAGAGATAATGGAGAATATGAAGGACAAAGTGGATGAGTGGGAGGACAAAGTGGATGAGTGGAAGGACACATGGCAAGACAAGAATGAAGATGGATGAAATGGGTAGTTACTAAGTAGTTATTGTTGTATTTTTTCTTCTATAAATAGCCATTAATGGCTACATTGTAAAGGATCCAGAATTCATAATCAAAGACACTTGATTTCAATATTTCTTGTTATTTTCCTTATCTTAGGAGTAGTTTAACATAGATTTATATTTCGAAGCATTTATTTTCAGCACTTTCATTTCGAAGCATTTCATGCACTTCCTTTTCGAAGCATAGGAGTAGAGATAAGTAATTATTACTTTGATTGTTCACTCAATCATCTTTCTCCGTCTCCCTCATTCTTCTTTTAATTTTTATTTTCTCTACACTTTGGCAATTTTGAAGTCCTCTTTGTTGAGGCAAAAGAACCGTCAACACAATCGCTTGATAATTGGCTTGAATTTAATCTGTAAGGATTTTTCAATCCTTGCTGGCACGCTCTCATTTATGATATTTTCCTTCGTAGGAAAAATAAGCCAACATTTTTGGCACGCCCAGTGGGACTCGAAGTGTAAGAAATGACAAACGATTTGGATTTCGCCATTCGAACTTGTCAATATGAAATATATTGGCGTGAAAGAGAAATTTTGGATCTTCAAGAAGAGATCCATTTTCTTGATGAAATAAACTTTCATCCCTTACAATATTATTTGGTGGAAGAAAAAAGACACCATTTAATTGGAGAAATTCATCAACTTCATATGGAAATTCGCCAATGGAATGATGAGTTATCAACTCTCACTACCAAGTCTTTAACTGAGGCTTTAATGGTCGGAATTGTTGAATTTTTTCTGAATTTTTCCATGGTTGAAAATAGCAAAAGCAAAGAATTGATTTCATCAATGGCTCGGGGGGTTCAAGAGTTTGTTTTAAAAGAGCCAAATTATGAAATTAACACAACGAAAGAGCATGTTCTTGAGCCAAATTTGGCTAAGAATGATGTTCCATGTATGACTCGAGGGGTCCAAAAACCAAATTTTAGAGAGTCAAGTCATGAAAATAATATATCTATGGGTGATTTTCATAAGCCATTAATGGCTAACATGGAAAAACAACCCACTTTGCCAAATAATTATGAAAACCTATTCGGCAAAAGTCATGTTTTTAAAACAAACATGGTCAAGAATAATGAACAAGCCACTGTTCATGAATTCAAAATTTTTGATATTTTTCAAAATGTCAAAAAGTATAAATTTTCATGGTCACACTATACCATGACTTTTGGTGTTCAAAATCCTTTTTGGATTTGTGGTTCACATCAAAATATAATTATGATGATGTGGCTAATAAAATTAACAAATTGTTCTTATGAGTTCGAAGCACTAAGAACAATGGATGACCATTTAAAATGCATGAACTTGGCTAGAAAAAGCCTGTGCATTTAAATAAATGGTTGAGAATGTCTTATCTTTTCAAATTGATGGCCAGTTGTTTGTATGTACACAATCAAAGCATCGAAGATACATTCGAAGCATCAAGAGTTGTTTCGAAGGTTGATTACTTCACATTCGAAGCTGTATAAAGCTTTGAATATACATTCGAAACATCAAGAGTTGTTTCGAAGGTTGATTACTTCACCTTCGAAATTGTATAAAACTTTGAAAACTTTCGAAATGTGTACATCTCTTCAAATATATGTAAAATGACAATTAATTAGTTGTCGAATAATGCCTGTTTTTGGCATCATAAGTTGGCTCGAAGAACAACAGTTTTGGTGTCTTCAAAGAATTAATAATTGGTTCGAAGCACAAAATTAATATTTTCATTATATGTGTGAACCAGAACATATAAGTTTTGAATAAACCACAATGGTTGGCCAAAAACAGCTTCGAAAGCCGTTTTGCCATAAGTTGCTTCGAAAGCCGTTTTGCCATAATTTTGTAAGCTTCGAAGCACTCTATCTTGCATCAACAACAGCTTCGAAGAAATAATAATGGTGGTTCTGAACCTTCGAAGATTTGTCGAGTATTTTTGAGGATGTAATTCGTCTTTTGTCGGTTCCATCGACCTTCGAAGAATGATTTTGGTCCTTTATATCACTTTCGAAGCTTGTTACTAGTAATAATTCGAGTCATCTAGTCATAATTTCATACTCATTCGAAGCACTTTATTGGTGTCGTTACATCATTCGAAGCACTTTGCTGCTTAGGTTAGTCATGTGCTTGGTTCGGCCCTTCAAAAATTCAAATAAACATCATTTTTAAGGGCCGCGGGAGGTAATGTTAGCACCATAAATCTGCAATTTTTATTATTATTTATTATTTATATAATTGCAGGACACGTGGCATCCTCTTATTCATTTGGAAGTTAAAAGAAGTTATAGAGATAATGGAGAATATGAAGGACAAAGTGGATGAGTGGGAGGACAAAGTGGATGAGTGGAAGGACACATGGTAAGACAAGAATGAAGATGGAAGAAATGGGTAGTTACTAAGTAGTTATTGCTGTATTTTTTCTTCTATAAATAGCCATTAATGGCTACATTGTAAAGGATCCAGAATTCATAATCAAAGACACTTGATTTCAATATTTCTTGTTATTTTCCTTATCTTAGGAGTAGTTTAACATAGATTTATATTTCGAAGCATTTATTTTTAGCACTTTCATTTCGAAGCATTTCATGCACTTCCTTTTCGAAGCATAGGAGTAAAGGTAAGTAATTATTACTTTGATTGTTCACTCAATCATCTTTCTCCGTCTCCCTCATTCTTCTTTTAATTTTTCTTTTCTCTACACTTTGGCAATTTTGAAGTCCTCTTTGTTGAGGCAAAAGAACCGTCAACACAATCGCTTGATAATTGGCTTGAATTTAATCTGTAAGGATTTTTCAATCTTTGCTGGCACGCTCGCATTTATGATATTTTCCTTCGTAGGAAAAATAAGCCAACACTACGTGTTCGAATTAGTTTTGTATAAAAAAAATAGACAGTGAAAAAATTAATGTTTTATATAAAACTGATTCGAACACGTAATTGCTGTTATCCGATCGATTTAATTTTTTACAGAAATAATGTATTCGACAAATTCTAAAATATGAACGGTTTGAATTATTAAAGTATGACCTAAAAATAGGCTTATGAAGCGGGCTAAAGGGTCCAATCTTAATATCCAACTAGAGATAAGCTGGACCCATTGAAAAAATATGGCTATGCTTCGTTGTTCTATCATAGTGTAATGTAATTATTCACCCAAAACAGAAAAAAAAAAAGAGAAAAAGAAAAAGGAAAATGCAAAAAATGGTCTTTGTGAACCCTGATTTTCAACCATCTGCTGTAGTTGAGTTTGCCACTTTGTATATTTTTATATGGGAGGTGAGAGAAGGTTAATCCTATAATAATAATAATAATTTCTTTTGTATTATTAGGATTTTTATTATAAGGAAAATTATACTAACAGTTCTTCTAATTTGAGACTTGTATCATTTTGATTCTTAACTTTTTAATTGTGATATATTTGATTTTAAATTTTGAATCTGGTTCTAAATAAGAACAATTGAATATACCATTATTTAATTTTAAGGAAAAAATTGTCAATTTGATAAAATATAAATTAATTTGATAAAAATAAATGTCAAAAAAATATTTTAAAATTTTTAAAATTATTTCTATCCATCAAAGATAAAATTATATAAAATTGATATATCTTTTAAACATTTATTTATTTATTTATTTATTTTACTAAATTAATTTTTATTATGTGTTTGGATGATGATTATGTAATGGGTGATTATTAAGATTTTAATGTATAATTGATATATTTAATATATGAAATGTTTTTAGTTTGGATTTTTTTTATTTAATGATATTGGTTTAATAATGATATCAAATTGTCGTCATATTTGATTTTTGAAAAAATAGAAACTAATTTAATGAAAATAAAAAATATCTATTTCATGATCATCATCCAAACACATAATAAAAATTAATCTGGTAAAATAAATAAATAAATGTCTAAAAGGTTTATCAATTTTACATAATTTTATCTTTAATGGATAGAAATAATTTTTAAAAATTCAAAAACATAATTTTAACATTTATTTTTGTCAAATTAGTTTATATTTTATCAAATTAACAATTTTGTCCTTGAAATTAAGCAATGATATCTTCAATTGTCCTTATTTAAAACAAGATTTAAAATTTAAGGTCAAATGTGTCACAATTAAAAAATTATAGACTAAAGTAATACAAATTTCAAATTATAGGGACATATAGTATAATTCACCCCTTATTGTATTTAGTCATTAATTTTTTCTTATTATGAGTTTTTTTTTTTTTTTGGGGGGGGGGGGGGATGGTTGCTAAATTTCTATGTATTGTTGGATCTAATTTCCTGTGTAGAATTAGATTCTTAGGATTCGTTTGGAAAGTAGATTGATTTTTTGGTTTTTTTTTTACTATTTTAGTCTAGGGTTAAAAAGTCTCATTTAGGAAAGATTTTTGACTTTTTTGACTTTTTGTGAGAGAAATAATGTAATAATTATGAGTTGGATATGATGTTTTATCTCATTAAACTAAAAAATTATTTTATTTATTTATTTATTTTTATGACTATTTTAGCCAAAAAAAACCCAACCCTCCAACTTTTCAAACGGAGCCGAAAAAGAGAGTAAAATTGCATTTGTTGGAAAAATGATGAGATTCATCTAATAACATAATCAACAAGCAAAATGGTAAGTTAATTCTGGGCTGAATTACACTAATAGTCTCTATAGTTTAGGGGTTGTGTTACTTTGGTCCCTGACTTTTTAATTATGACACATTTGACCCTGAATTTTGAATCTTATTCCAAATAAGGACAATTAAAGATATCATTAGACTTTTTAAGGGTAAAATTTTCAATTTGATAAAATATAAACTAATTTGACAAAAATAAATGTCAAACAAATATTTTTGAATTTTTAAAAATTATTTCTACCCACTAAAAATAAAATTATGTAAAATTGATAAATCTTTTAAACATTTTTTTTTTACCAAATTAAATTTTATTATGTGTTTGGATGATGATCATGTAAAATTAATTATGTAATTTTTATCAATTTTACATAATTTTATCATTGGTGGATAAAAATAATTTTTAAAAAATTAAAAAAAAATTGACATTTATTTTTGTCAAATTAGTTTATATTTTATTAAATTGACGATTTTGCTATTGAAATTAAATAATGGTATCTTCAATTGTCCTTATTTGAAACAAGATTCAAAATTCAGGATTAAATGTGTCACAATTGAAAAGTCAGGAATCAAAGTGACACGAGTCCCAAACTATAAGGACTATTTGTGTAATTTGCCCTTAATTCTTTGTTAACATTTAGCGTGCGTTTGATTCGCCGGACTAAAGGGAACTATCTACTATTGAGATTATAATTCAGGGAAAGCTTTTTATCCGGCATTTGTTTTTTTTTTTAGTCCGTCGGATATAGAGTTCAGCCGAATTCCTTATCTCCCATATGTAGGATTATACTATCCGGGGAGGGGGTGTGTGAGACAATTTTCATCGGACTATTTACTGTTGGGATTAAGTGGTGAAATGACTATTTTGACCCTCTACTATTTAATTATGTATTATATTTAGTAAAATTTAATAAAATTCAAATATCTCAATTTAAAAATAAAATAATTTTATTTAACTTTTTATTGATGTTTTATTTATTTAATTTTTTATAGATATTTTATCTATGTTTTATTTTAAAATTTTGTTTATATTTTATTTAATTTCATTATTAAAATTTTAATAGATGTTTTATTTATTTAATTATTATTATTATTTTTAAAAATAAATTTATTTAAAATTTTAATTAAAAAATAACATATATTTTTATTGATATTTTATTTATTTAATTTTAAAAAAATAAATTTATTTAATTGTGTAAAAAATAAAATAAAATAAAATTTTATTTAATCTAGCTAAAAATAATTAAAATATTAAAGATATGTTTAATATTGTTATTACTTAGTAAATAATTGAAAAAAAAGGTAAAATAGTATTTTGCTCATCTCTCCTATCTAGTCTATCTCACCAAACATTAGATTCACTAAAAATAGTCATTTCCAGACATTTAATCTTATGAGAAACAAACATGGGATGCACAACCAATCCAACCTAATAGTCCAGTGTGTTTGATTGGACGAACTGGATAAGGGGGATTAGAATCCATCAGACTTGAATCTTGGGACTATGTGTCCCCCGGACTATTTGGTTGGATTGAATGTGTATCTCGTGTTTGTTTTCTCATGGGATTAAATATTTGAAAATGATTATTTTTAGTGAATCCAATGTTTGGTTGGATGGACTGGATAAGATAAACGAGCAAACGACTATTTTATCATTTTTTCAATTATTTACTAAGTAATAGCAATATTAAACATATCTTTAATATTTTAATTATTTTTAGCTAGATTAAATAAAAATTTATTTTATTTTATTTCTCACACAATTAAATAAATTTATTTTTTTAAAATTAAATAAATAAAATATCAATAAAAATATATGTTATTTTTTTAATTAAAATTTTAAATACATTTATTTTAAAAAATAATAATAATTAAATAATGAAATTAAATCAAACATCTATTAAAATTTAAATAATGAAATTAAATAAAATATAAACAAAATTTTAAAATAAAACATCAATAAAATATCTATTAAGAATTATTTTTAAAAATTAAATAAATAAAACATCAATAAAAAATTAAATTAAATTATTTTATTTTTAAATTGAGACATTTAAATTTTGTTAAATTTTACTAAATATAATACATAATTAAATAGTAGAGGGTCAAAATGATCATTTTACCACCTAATCTCAACAATAAATTATCCCATGAAAATTGTCTCACACTGCCCCCTCCCCCCCCCCGAGACAGTATAATCCCCCGCCCGGACTCCATGTCTGACGGACGGAAAAAAAAGAAGAAGCCGGATTATCCACTTCCAATGGATTACATTCAAAATAGTAAATAGTCTCCTCCCTTATCCCTCCAATCAAACGCATCCTTAGTGTGTTTGGTATCAATTTTCTGAATTCAATTTTTTAGAAATTGAGGTTTTTTTTTTTGTGAATTTTTTAAAAATTTTAATTAATTTTTTTTACTTTTTTTGATGCACTTTACTTAGATATATTTAAAAAGTAAAATATTTTTTAAAAATCAATAAATACACAAGAATACGAAAAATGTACTGAATTCTCATATTATATATATATATATATATATATTCGGTATTTAGTAAGTTTTCTAAATATTTTTTTCACAAATATTATACTTTTTAAGTGTATTTATATTAGATGTATCTAAAAATTTAAAAAAAATACTTAGAATATTAAAAAATTCAATAAAAATAAAAAATATGAAAAATAAAAAAATTTAATTTTAAAAAAAATAAATCCTAAAAATCCAAACAAAAACAAGTTGATCAGTACTTTGAGTCTTCCACCCAGATCATCCACTCGTCATAGACCAAGGGTTTTTGTTGTACTTCTGTGTTTCGATCTTGTTATGATCTTTACCTTAACATTAAATGTCAATGAAAAAACATATCGACAATGCTACGTAGCTCAAATTTTGTGGCTCAAAAGTGGTTCAAATAGCCAAAACGACGTCGTTTTGAGAACAGAACAACATAAAAATGGCCAAAACGACGTCGTTTTGGCCATTTGAGCCACTTTTGAGCCACAAAATTTGAGCTACGAGGCATTTTTCAAAACCTAATTCAAATGGCCAAATTTAAAAGTGAAATAAAATCACTATAAAATTACACAAAATTTGGCATCAACTTTAAAAAGAACAGGTCAGCATCCTGTTTCCTCTATGCCGCTAGAGATGGCAATGGATAACCTACCCTGTGGATATCCATGGAGAACCAACCCAAATATATGGGTTTTCCCCTCTTTTTCTTATCCATTAGGTAGGGTAAGTGATATTCTTTAAATATCCACAGGGGATGGGTTAGGGATGGGTACCCACTAATTTCCCCATATTTTTATTTTTTTTATTATTTATTTATTTATTTATTTTTTTAAGATTCACAACCAAAACTAAATATACATTCAATCTTTTTTTATTTATTTATTTTTTTTTTTTCAGGTTCACAACCATTTTTTTTTTTTAAGATCTACAACCAAAGCTAAATATACCTCCAATCTTTTTTATTTTTTATTTTTAAGGTTCACAACCATTTTTTTTTTAATTTTTAAGATTCACAACCAAAGCTAAATATACCTTCAATCTTTTTTCTTTTGTTTTTTTTTTAATTTTTTTTTTAAGGTTCACAACCAATTTTTTTTTTTTTTTTAAGATTCACAACCAAAGCTAAATATACAATCAATCTTATTTTATTTTATTTGGCTCAACAATAAAATCAAATACACATTAATTAACATTGTCACATTATTCTTGTCAAATTTTATACATATCTAGAATTTTTTTAATTTATTTAAAAAAATTAAGGACACTGTCTAGTGTAGGTTTCGGTTTGCTTTTCTATGTTATTTTATTTTGTTATGTATTGTAATTTTCAGAATGGTTTGCTTGTTTTGAAATTTCAATTAACGAGTATGAATCTCTTTGCTTTATGTTATCACACAATTTATACAACATATATATATATATGAATGTATTTGAAAATAAGGAAATTGTAGAGAATCAAAACAAGCATGAGTCGTGATTGGTTAGAAATGATGGGTACAAAGATTTATTTGCTAGAAAAACAAAAAGGGGATACAAAGTCTTACTAAATAATTTTTTTTAAATTAAAAGAATTTTTCTTAGTTATGAACAGATTTAACTAAAATCAGCTTGTTTCCCATTGTTATGCTTCATTTATTTAGATAGAACATATTTTTTAATGAAAAATATTTTTTATAAAAAAAATTAAAAATATATATTTTTTTATATTTGGTGGTGGTGGTGATGGAACGAAGGTGAAAATAGAGATTGTTACATAGTGGTGGGGTGATGGCGGCAGTGATGATGGTAGTGGCTATGGTGATGGTAGTGTGACAATGAAAGTGAGAATAGTGGTGATGGTGTTGTGAAATTAGTAAAAATTTAATTGAAAAAATATTTTTTGTTTTTTAAAAGTAACAAACAACAAAATTCGTGGGGGACTAAAGGAAGAAGATGGAGGATGGATTGGGTGTGGTAATGCATAGATATCTTAAAATGAGTGGTTCAGATTTGTTAAAGGTATAATTAGATTTTGGATAAATTAAAATGAATGGTTCAAATTTGCTAAGAAAAAGATGGTTTAATGTCTAAAATGTCCGTGGCTAAGAGATCAACAAACAATTCCTTATTTATGCCCTGATGCAATTTAATATGAGTCTTATAACACTTTCTTCAAACAGGTTCTTTCACATTTTATTTCTTCAAACAAATTCTTATAACATGTAGGGGAGAGAGTGAGAGTGAGAGAGAGAGAGATGGTTGTAATTTTTTTTTAATCTTACACGTTCTTCCACATTTTTTTTTCAATTACTAAAACTTATTTGATTGTCTCAAAATTATATATTTGATTATTATAAAACAAACTTTTTAATTAATTAATTAATGTGTATTTGATTTTATTGTTGAACCAAATAAAATAAAATAAGATTAAATGTATATTTAGCTTTTGTTGTGAACCTTAAAAAAATAAATAAATAAATAAATAAGTTGTTAACATTAAATATATTAAAAAAGAAAGAAAAAAGATTGAAGGTATATTTAGGTAAAACCTTTATAAAAAAAAAAGAAGGTTGTTAACATTAAATATATTAAAAAAGAAAGAAAAAAGATTGAAGGTATATTTAACTTTTGTTGTGAATCTCAAAAAAAAAAAAAAATTTGTTAACATTAAATATATTAAAAAAGAAAGAAAAAAGATTGAAGGTATATTTAGTTTTTGTTGTGAACCTTTAAAAAAAAAAAAAAAAAAAAAAAAAAAAAAAAGTGGTTGTTAACATTAAATATAAAAAATAAAAATGGGGATTAAAGTGGGTTGGAGAAAATCCATACCCATTAAAAAATGGGAAGGGTGGTATCCATGGGAATGGGGAATGGGGAATGGGGAATGGAGAAAATTTATTATAGGGAAATGGGGATGGAGAATTAATATCCACCCCATTGCCCCCCATTGCCATTCCTATATGCCGCCCTTTCCCTTTTCTTATGAATTTGTTTAGAACCATTAAAAGATTATTTAAAAATTTATTAAAAAATAAAATATACGTACTAGATTAAATTTAGGTATAATATACAAAACACTAAATCTAAATTTATATCATACACTTCATTTATGAGTAAATTTTAAAAAAAGAAACTATGCTACTTTAGACTAAGTAATGTTACACCTATCACATTTTTCTACTTTTTTTTTGCCAAGATTATAAAATATTAATTTGCTAGTAAAGTCATATTACAACTAATTTTTTTGTCAAGATTATAGGATATTAATTTGTTTATAAAGTTATATTACAACTAAAGGTATTGTCGCTGCTCCATCAGCTTGAATCCCTAACCTTTTCCTCACCACACACTAAGATATAACTATAAGACCACTAGGTCAAATCCCAAGGTCTTTTTCCTACTATATCTAGTTTGCCATATATAATATGTTATTTTTGCATTAGAGTATCTCCAATCCAATATCAGATAAGGCGCCTCATTTTGATGCTTCAACCCTTTCATCATATTCATATAAAATAGAGGAAAAACAAAAACTTTCATCAAATAAAATGAGTCTTTTATCTTTCATCAAATTTAAATTACTACCGTTGGGTTGGACATCTTTCTAGTTGTCCACCCAAGAGCAACTTTGACAACTTTTCTATTCATTTTCATACCGCCTTCAAGACATCTGCCTGGACATCCTTCCGGACAACCGGGGATGTAAAAAAAGTTGATAAAAAATTTATTTTAGCACTAAAGTAAACGGTATTAAATCAATTTTTTCATCAATTTTTTACTCAAATTTGATCAAATTTTTTATTTAACATTGGAGATAATCTTACAAGGAATAATAAATCAAATGTGATAATATATATATATATATATATAATATGCTTAGCATTACCCCCTTCAAAGTCCCCATACTTTTTCTAAATTCTAATTAGAATAACAATATGGGGCACTTTGGGAAGAGGCTTAAAAAAGTCAACTTTTTAGGTTTTTACTTTTTTTAGTCAAAAAAAAGTCAACTTTTTTGCCTAAAATAATCCAACTTTTTGCTATAAAAAAAAACCACCAAAAAAGTTTAAAAAGTCAAAAAATCAATTTTTTACCAACTATTCAAAACACCACTATAAATTCAGAAAATTATTTACAAAAATAAATCAAAAGTCTACATTCATTTTTTTTTTTTTGGTTACACGAAAATCTTCCCTACCCTCCCGCAGGTCCAAGGCAGCGCCCCTTTCAGAGATCACCAGAGTGTCCTGTTAACCATTCCGAGCGAAGAGACTAACCCATATCCCATTAATTTTAAATCTATATCACACACTCACTTTTAAAAGTCCATAACATTGTTGTTAGAATAATTCTAAATACATTGAATCCGATCACAAAATCTCACACAATAAATATTCAAATATTGTATTAAATTTTGTGATTCTTTCTCCAAAAGCAACTTTATTAAGTAACAATGGTAACATTGTACCCTACAATGGCATCCCCAGTGATCGGGTCGAACCAGTGGGTCTTCGCGACGGCGTACCCGCGAGACAGTCGAAACAGCCCAGTACCTCCGACAACCGCCATTTCTCGGACCGAATGAAGAACACAGTTCAAGCCGACAATGCTAATAGAGCTTCCATTGTAAATCCCATCTACGAACACATAATTCAAAGCCATTATTAACCCGAAGTCCGACTCTGTCTGCCCAGCCGACCCGTACAATCCCTGGGCCCGGCCCACCAGCTTCGATGACGGGTCGGGCGACTCGGTTAACGGGTCATCAGCCATCATCACGGCTCCGAAACGGGTCGGCGAGTTTTCGGTGTAGATAGATTGAGCCACGCGCACTGCGCTTGGGGTCTTCCCACTGACTGTGTCGTGGAAATAGAATTGGAGGTTGGTTACAATTTGTTTTTTGGATTTGAGTGTCTTCGCCCAACTAAGTTGGTTATTGGGTTGCTCGACTTGAAGGGTTTGAACCCATGGCATGGTTACAATGAGAGAGATCATGAGCATTACAACCACACCCATCTCTCTGTCTCTCTCTCTCTGTCTCTCAATATTTGGAGTTCTTTTTTTTTTTAAGACAAGAAGGTGAGTGGAAAGATGTATTTTTATAGGAGAGCATGTCAAAAAGATTCAAAATATATATATATATATATATATAAAAGTGTGAGGTTAAGAATTTTAAATAATTTATTAAATTTTTTATTAATTTTTTTTTTATGAGTGTGAGATCTATACACATGTAGATTTATATGAATCTCACATCCATGTGAAAGGTTTAGTAAAAAATTTAATAGATTATTTGAGGTTCATAATATTTTTTATATAGAAATAATAAGGTAATTTCATATAACCATAAGATTGTTCCGAGTGATTAATGATTGTGCTTCCCATACAATTCTTCAGAGTTTGATTTTTAAAGTCAGGCTGCCGAGAAAATGATTTCCCGTAAATTTTTTAATATTAATGTGAATAACTTGCCTTTAATCCGATTGAAAAGAGAATTAATGTATATAAACTAATTCAGGCATACTGATCACTAAAATATATAAACTAATTCAGGCATACTGATCACTAAAAGAAACAGAAGAGAAGGTTTTCGATGTGTGTGACACGTCACAACATTAATCGGTACTACATTCATGATGTAGTTGCAATGCCTGGCAATATCACATTGTAATAAATAATTTTTTCAAATGGACAAAAGGTGCTATTTTTTTTTTTGGGGCCTACTTACATTGGTTGTACATTTATGATGTAGATGCATTTGTTGCCTTTTGGAGATTGGACTCACTTTTTCTTTTGACCATAGAGAAGTTTGAGGAATCAATACAAAAGAGACCTAGACGGATCAGAAAACACGAGAGTATGGCTTTGCTTTAGTCCCATCAATGGCACAACGAAAAAGAGTTAATGCCGACCTAAACTTCAATCACACATTTTACTTTTCATTAATTAAAATATGAAAAAATATATTTTTTTTATTTTATCTAATTACTTTAATTATTGTATATTTTAACCACATTTTTTATTTTAGTTAGTCATTCAAACTAACTTAATTAATTTTTAAACCAAAAAATACTAATTACTGATATTTTATTAATATAAATTTACAATAATAATAAATTTATCCATACAAACATACAAAACCTGTAGAATGAGAAAAAAAAAATACAAAATAAGTTATTCTGTAATTCATCAAACAGAATTAAAAGAACATATAAAATTGTTATATACACATATACATATATAAAATATATAAAATTCTAAATTCAAGGCATAAATATATAAAAATCTAAGACATATACATACATATTTGTTTGGAGAGCCTCTGAGGCTCTTCAATTGTAACCACCAAAAAAGTAAGATGGTAAAGTAGCTAGCCCAATAGCCAGCTCATTGGAACTCAAAATTAGAGTTACATTGGCTAAAATGTCTAACAAGCCTTTTGTAACTATCCTTTTGGAGATACTCTAGTTTGACTATTATTTTGGAGTTAAAAATGTATAAAATAATAAAATAGACTAAATAAGTTAATAAGATAAAATATCACATTCAATTTATAATTATTACATTTTTTTTACTAAAATAAAAAAAAATCAAAAAATCCAAACCAAACAAGGTTAAAAAAACCAAACTAAAAAAATTTCAATATAAAAAAAATTGATTATAGCAACCAATGTCAAACGAAATTTAAGCCTAATTGTCATCGCAGAGACATCTCTTCTTGTCTTTTTGGGATGATCTAAATAATTATATTTTTTGTCTTTTTACGAAAAAATGTGGAAAAAAATAAAGATGTGATGTAATAGAAAAAAGATAAAAAGATGAATTATATAGGAGATGTCAAACCGCCCCTAATCAAGTCATACGAGAGTAAGCCCCCAACCACTTACTTGAAGCATCTTCAACAAGAATTAAAGATGCTTTAAATTTTTATGCAATTGGTCTTGTGTCATCATAAAATGAAGCTCCAGGAAAATAGCTAGCACAGTAAGGCCATGTTTGTTTGGGCGGACTGGATTAGCATTCCCATGACTAATAGTCCTAGGACTACGAATCCGTTGGATTATGTATCCTATCTTAACTAATAGTCAAGTGTAAAATAATTATTCAATTGTTTAACCAAACATCGGATTAATAATTTTATTAGACTATTAGTCCAATCCCAAGCTCATGTCCACCCAAACAAACATGACCTAAATATGTTACCTAGTCTTGTCTGGATTAGCTACATGTAAAATGTTTTAAAAGTACAACAAATTAATTTTGAAAATATGTTGAAAATGAATAAATAAAATATAATATACTAATGCTACAAATTCAGAAAAATTTATCTAGGAAATTAAGCAAAAAAAGAGAATCAATGATTTACATCTATTATAAGTGTGATCTATCTTTCACTAATTTTAAATCTACAGTACACCCTCACTTTCGGAATAAGATTTAGAATAAATTTTTATGATATATAATATTTTTAAATATAATATATATTTTTATGTGTATTTTTACTAGACAAAACACTTAGTTGTGTTGGATTACCTCTAAGCTCCCACATGGAATGGTGTGTGCCCACTTGTCATGAATGCCAACTTTTCCTAACAAAGGTCTTGGTATTTGGTATACCTCTTTGCCAGAATGTGATCCAACATAGAAACCCACTATCTCAAGCTTTGGTGTGATTCTAAGGACTCAACTACTTTAAACTTGGCGTTATTAAATTGTTTCAAATGCTTCTAAGTTTCGTGAACCAATACAATACTTCCAACTTTACTTTAACCCTTTCCATCAACTCTGCTCGGAGCATAGGATCAAAAGGCCTTCAAGGCAAGTAAAATAAGCGAAGGAATGTCTTCTATGGGACAATATCAATTGGTCAAACTCACTCTGCTATAAAAAGAGTCGAGCTAAGTCAAATTTTGTAAAATTTGAGTTTAGCTCGTTCGTTCATCGAGCTTGAAAATCAAACTCTAGTTCAGCCTTGAAAATTAACTTAGTTTGAGTTCGATTCGGTTCATTTATTCTAATCATGCTTTAGCTCAATAAGGAAAAAATTAACTCGCTAATCAAGTTCAATCAACTCATTATTATTCTATATTAAATATGCATATATAAAATATTTTATTTTGTTTGATAATAAGATTATAAATAATATGGGTCAAGCTTTATAAGTCAAGTTTATGAGTTTGACACGTTTATTAAATGAGTCTAAAAATTTAAATCGAATTTATTTACATATATAACGAGCTGAACCAAGCTCATGAACTAATATGAGTTAAAAGGCTCACGGGTCACCTATGCCAAAATCTTGGAATAAAGGTTATGTTTGAGATTATAGTGTAGAACTGAGATTGTTAGTCCAGGACTCACAATCCCATGTTTAATTGCAAATTTTGTTAACCGAATTACATGTACGACGGACATTTAATCTAATGAAATTGACGAATTTTTAATATTGAAGGAGCTAGGAATCATAATTTCAAATATGAAAGGAAAAAAAATAAAATAAATACATAATAAATAGTTGTCTCACTAATTTAATTAGATAACTAATTTATGAAATTATTAATCCTTTTACTATTAATTTTATTAATTAAACAAGGCCAAAGAGTACACTAATCATGTGATTATTATACTCACTGGTAGTGGTTGTTTCTTTCTAGGATGGGAAAATTTTCCATAACTCAATTGGCAGGGGAAAAAGTACTCCACCATCTACCAGTCACAAGATTGATATCTTTAATAATACTATTAAATTAATCATGTTTTTATAAATATTTTTTTCATTTAACATTTGATCTGATACATCCATTACCATTAAACATTAATGAAACTCATATGAGATTCACTATCAATGAATATGAATGTGCCAGATTAATTTACATAAACCTTGGTCATTTTTTTATCAATAATTTATTAATTGTTGTGGGGATATATTTTTAGATAGTCCACGTAGCCGAGGTTGTTAGCCGAGGTGCCACGTGGATGGACCATGGTACCGAGATATGGTGCGATAATACCGGAATTCAAGATATTTGGATAGAAGACTAGAGTTCTAGATGACATCAAGCTACCTATTTGGATAGAGATGGGACTCTTGAGGGAGTTCATGTTAATCTGAAGTGTGAGTTGTGATAAATGTCATTCTTGTAAAGGATAGAGTCCCATGAAGTAAGACTTATAGGAGAAGTTGGACACTGATCATTATAAAAGTAAGGCACCATCGTGGGTCTAAGGTATGCTTTATTTGAGATGCTTTTATGCTTTCATTGTTGAAATTTAAATACTTGTATTGATGTCTGTGAGAGATAAGATTACTGACTTGATCGTCAAAGTGTCCCCGGGTGGACGAACCGCCACGGTATTCTCATATTCTTGTTGGTAGGTGTTTGGGCTAAATTTATTCTGCCGCTGCTCTCCAGCTGAGTCCCCGTTTGGTTGTGTGGTCGGAAATTAACACCCACAATTTGGCACCGATTGTGGGAACTTAGTTAGAATGTGTCGTGCAAGATCAACATGTCGGCAACGACTAGTTTAACGAAGATGGAGAATGTGTCGACATTAACAGAATGAAGACCCTTTCAGAAGGGATGCAAAGACAGGGGGCATGAGCGCTCCAAGGAGATGACTTTCAAGTATAGAAGGATCGGCCTAAGTGAAGCAAATCTTGGATTCTAGATCTCGGATCCCAGATCCTAGAAGACAAGATCTCGGTCTAGATGAGTAGGTCTAAGAAGACAAGAGCTGAGCCTAAGTAAGCAGATCCCGGATTCCAAATCTCGAATACCGGATCCCAGATCCCATATCCTAGAAGACAAGATCTCGGCCTAGATGATTAGGTCCGAGAAGACAAGAGCTCAGCCTAAGTGAGCAGATCCCGGATTCCAGATCTCGAATTTTAAAAGACAAGATCTCTGCCTAGATGAGTAGGTCCGAGAAGATAAGAACTCAGCCTAAATGAGTAGATCCCAGATCCCAGAAGACAAAAAACACACAAGATCAGATTGAAGTCGGCCAAGTTCTTCTTGTTGGCAGAAAGCCATCTATACAGAAGGACTTTTAGTGGACCTCTATTGCGATGTGTACATCCTTCCCAAGTTGAAGACTTTTTACACGAAATCCATGCAGAGGGCAAATCCCTTGCCCACAGAGCTATGTTATAGGGATTCTGGTGACCCTACATGCAAAAGGATGCCGAAGCTTATGTAAAAAAGCGTGAAAATGTTGTTGGAATCCATGATTATGCGATAAGACCGAAATATCGTATGACGATGTTCCCATGGTGAACATGACGAATAACTTAAACTTATTATATGGCAGAGTTGAATTATACTTACATATAATAAAGTTTAACTAAGTTGGCGATGTTTCTGAATGAAACATGATGAATAACTTAGACTTACTATATGACAGAGTAGAATTATACTTGCATATGATAGAGTTGAACTAAGTTTGCAATATTTCTGAATGAAACATGACGAATAACTTAGACTTATTATATGGCAGAGTCGAATTATACTTACATAAGATAGAGTTGAACTAAGTTGACGATGTTTCTGAATGAAACATGACGAATAACTTAGACTTATTATATGGCAGAGTCAAATTATACTTGCATATGATAGAGTTGAACTAAGTTGGCGATGTTTCTGAATGAAGCATGACAAATAACTTAGACTTATTATATAGCAGAGTTGAATTATACTTGCATATAATAGAGTTGAACTAAGTTGGCGATGTTTCTGAATAAAACATGACGAATAACTTAAACTTATTATATGGCACAGTCGAATTATACTTGCATATAATAGAGTTGAACTAAGTTGGCGATGTTTCTGAATGAAATATGACGAATAACTTAAACTTATGGCATAGTTGAATTATACTTGCATATAATAGGGTTGAACTAAGTTAAATTAACCTGGACTTGCCATATCGGCAGAGTCAAACTTAGAATGGAACTAAGTTCATTAACAGAGAAACCAAGGTTGAAACACCTTGAGAAGCCTTTGTTTGGATATGACTTTGGCAAAAGACCATAGTCACATTCTTAATGTGAACTTAAGTGGAACTTAGGTTCACATTAGGGTGCAGGGAGCTGAAGTGATAAACAAACTTAAGTGTTTGACACTTGTTGAAATTTTCAGAAATGGACTTAACACTTGTTGAAATTTCGGAGAAATTTAGAAGTTGAAGTTAGCTGATGCAATGATGAATAAAGTATCCGAGATACATGCTATCAGAGGTGACCAACCAGGTTGTCAAAACTTGGAAAGGGTGAAGTTTTAATAGAAGATAGCGTATGGAGGTAAAAAAATAATAACACTTGTAAAAATATTTTTATTTTTAAAGTGTTAGCCGAGGTATGAAAATGGTTAGCCGAGGCAAACAGTCAAGATTTATCCGAGGTATTGTATCCCAAAGTTATTATACAGTTATGCATGCCTAATTATCATCTAGGCTACGTGTTGCTTCGGTTTGTTCTTTTTATTTTATTTTATTTTATTATTTTAAACCTTGCTTAATTCTTTAACTAATTATATTATTTTACAAAATTACACATAATAATACAAAATAAATCGTATATTTTCCCAATTGTGATTAAATAATATTAGTATAAATTTTACAGAATAATTAAAAATTTTGATTGTTACAATCTTCCCTCCTTTTAAAATTTCGTCCTCGAATTTGTCATATATGTAAGCTATCCGCTGCGCACCTCGATAAATACATATTAGATGATTAATCTAGCAGAAAATATTACCTCAAAAAAATTTTACCAAAAACAACTCACTGTTTAGTTGTCAAAAATTGTTTTGGGCAAAAATGAGAAACAAGCGGTGGCTTTAAAAACTTTTCATTGCTTTTATTTCTGAAAAGAAAAAAATAAGAATATAATTAAACAAGCAACTGGAAATGAAATGACAGAATCACATGCAAGAGTTGAACGAATTTGAGATGAGCTTCCATTTCTTTTATCCGTGAACTTTTCACTGATGGAAAATAGTTTCAAAATTAGTATCTTTATAATTTGAACCCACTTTTAAAAAGTCGAAATGATTTTTTTGTTTTTTTGAATACTGAACTGGAAATTATATATATTTAATTATATTATAATTTTGGTGGGTGCTTGAGCACAACACCGTTTCTTTCTTTTCCTTCTTTTGCTATAACAAATATAAATTATATCTAATATCCTTCACAAATTATGCACACACAATTTTTTTTTTAATATATATATATATATATATATAAAATTATAATATAATTAAATCACTAACAAATTATAATATTTAGGTACTAATTACCCGCTATCTTACTTCTTAAATATGCGTGTGTCCTATGCTCCAATGATGATTTTTTTTTTATTTATAAACTATTGTTCTGATACCATTTGTCACGACCCGCTCCCCATACCCAATGGTTAAGTATTGTGATGGCCAGTAACTAAAGTTACCTCCAGCTAATTCTTGAACAAATTAATAAGCGCGAGCGGAAATAATATTTAAGTGAGGGTACCAAAATAATCATCGGAGCTTTTATTTTTATTACAAAATTTATTGACCAAAAAGGCCGATATTTACATATAAAAATATCATAAAAGTGCTGTGTGTGTCTATTTTGCAATCCCGTGTCTAAGATTTTTCAAAAGCTATTTCTGAATTGCATTATTTCCTGAAAATTGGTAAATAGCTATAAGCACATGGCAGAGTGAGAAATATTATGCCCAGAGTATAAAGAATACAAAATAATCATGGATATTTATGTAATTAAAATATTTAAGATAACTTAGTGTGAACAAATAATCATTTAAGTAACAAAAGTGAGATTATGTAAATAAATAACCATAACCACGGTACCGAACAGAATAGAACAGAGGTCATAGGAGTGACAATCAGAACAGAGGTACGGATTCAATAAGTGGCTTGTACGGATTATAGAGGTGGCTCCCACCTTAGTGTAGTACTTATCTCTGCACAGAACAGAGGTCAATAGATTCATAACAATAGAGGCCCACAAAGTGACCAAACAGAGGCCAATGATTATTTAAGTCTCCCAAGGCATAAGACTCCCTGGTGGTACTTACAAAACATAATTGTTTATAAGGTCATAGTAAAATATTCTTTAAAATTTAAACAAACATATCCATGGGTTTTCATTTTAACAAATTGTCACGGCCCAAATAGGTTTAGCATCGTAACTGGCCAGTAATCCGTGATTACCAAAGACCTGCATAACAATAGTGACAATAATGCGATATAAAAGGGCAGGCGGAAGCCAATCAATAATAATATACATCGTCCAATGAGTTGTGAAGACCTGAATGGAAATAAACTTTCAAGCACATAGCCATATTCACAACCACTTATAACAGAAAATGCAAATACAAGATAGGGACATAATCCATCATCAAAAATTGTACAAACAAAAACCTTAGACATTCTTAACACTTAGCAAAAGGGTGGATAGTATCACCCAAAAAGCCTTGACTCATGCAGGTTCGAAACCTCGATATGAGGCATGATGGCTGGCTTGACAAAACATGAGCTTGGGTCAGCGCCTCTAGCTTTGGTCCGGTGCTTGGCCACCTACATATATATAATAAACTGTGAGCTATAGCCCAGTGAATAACGAATGTGTAAAGAGGTTTAGAATGATATCCTTCAATTTTTGAAACAATCGACTAGCATTTAGAACATTTTCAATCAATATCATTCGTCAATCAATCATTTCATTCTATCATTTCGATTCGTCGTGTTCATATGGGTCATACGTGGTTACATCCAAGCAACAATACACTAGGTCTTAAAAGATCGAACAATCAATTGATAGCCATCATACAATAACAATAGTTCCAAGATTTGGAAATGATAGAGATCTCTATAACAATAACAATGTCAATAACAATAACAATCACAATACGTTATGGATGCCACGAATACAGTTCAAAATAGGATCATCATTCAATCTATAAAAGTATCATTTACGAAAGCAATATAATTTATCAATCTGAAAATAAATATGATTGAACATATCTTTACAACATTGTTTCTCACAGTGGGCTCCTCGATATGCAAACGATACGGCACTAAGCTATGGCGTCCGACCTAACAAACAAAATTAAGCACAACAGTTCAATTTCACCCATTTCGGATTCAATCACTTCTATTTTTATTCGCTTGGTTATTATTCCGTTAATTTCTATTCATTGTTCACTCGTTTGATTTTAACTTCATTCATGCATTCTAATGCACACATGAGATGTAAACGACCATGAAAACCTTTAAAAACTATGCAAACGGAGGCCCGGAAAAGGAAAAAGTGAAGCAAAGAACAAAACTGGAACTGCCATGTTGGCCGCACGTGCGGTTGCCTTGGCCGCTCGTGCAGTGGCTTGGCCGCACGTGTGGTGGGTTTGGCCGCACGAGCGGCAGAAAACAGTGTGCATTCTTGGGCCAGTGGAGATGAGCCGCTCGTGCGGGGGCCTAATCCGCTCGAGCAGTCTGGACTGAAATAGAGCTCGAAAACTTCTCTGTTGGGCAGTGCATTTCCAAGCAATTCAACTTTAATTCCAAGTAATTCAAGTCTCAAAACACTCAAGAAAATATTACACATAACAAAGAAGACTTGAAACTAAATTCATGTCCACAAATTGAGGCCCCAAATTATGCAAAAAGCTTAAATCCATAAATTGCAATGCAAACTTCAAAAACCATGCAAATTGGGTCCCAATCCTTAAGTTTTCAGTGAGTTTGCCTCCTACACATCCTAACCTCATGCAAGGAACTAGATGAATGGAGAAAGTTTTGGTGAAATCATAACATGCATGTTGAAATTAGGACCTACTTCCCTCCATTCTTCTCTATCTTGGCTTGCATGTATTAAGGTCTCTAATTCCTTGCAAATCCTTCTCAATTACACTTATATTCTAGAAGGTGATAAGTAAAAGAGCTTTAGCTTCAAGAAATTGGAAAGAAAAGCTTACCTATTGTTGATAATTGAAGAAAATTCAGTCAAGTTCACAACTTCTTCCTAGTTCTCCCTTCATTCCTTCCTCCTTGTGAGTTCTACACTTAGAGCACTTCACCACTCTCTCTCTCTCTACGTGTATAAGGCTGAGTTACCAAGGCCCACTAGTTCTCTTCAATAATAATAATAAATGGATAAAGAAGAACATATTTCCAATTTAATTAAAAGATAAGTGGAATTTTCTACAATAATAATAATAGTAATTCATTTCTTAAATTAAATTATAGTGAAGTAATTTAAATTTAATTAATCTCATCATCATCTAAGCTTAATTGCACTAAATTGAATTATGCCAAGGTGAATTAGGCCCTAATTTCATATCCAATTTCTTAATTATAATTTATTAAAATTAGCGAATCAGACAGGTTAAATTCATTCTTTTACGTATCTGTTCACAATAACACTACAATACCCATCAACGGAAATATATATATATATATATGTATATATCACGTGGCACATAATTCTCATAACACATAATCACATAATTAATAATAAGTAGATAATTAACTTAATTAATCACTTAATTAAGGAGGTGGGTGTCACACAAATAGAGTTCAGAAATTAATCCACGTAATTAAAATGTTAATAAAACATAACTTGTATTAATATGACTAATAAAATATAACGTGTATAAAATAAATTATGGTAAGTCGAAACATACATAAAATATATTATGGTAACTCAAGGTATAATATAACACACCTTAATATTGACCCTTAGCCTTACTCCACTATCATAACCTTCTTACTATAGATTCCTACTACTAACAACTTACGTGCCTCTCCCCCTCTTTTTTTTTTTTCCTTTTCTTTCCACATAGTTGATCACCACCTCCCTATTTATAGGAGGCAACCCAAGCACAACTTACACACGTGGCTTCTCCAAATTCTCCTCCCTCAATTCAAGCTTATCTCAAAGGTGACTCACTAGTCTACACCTATGCATGCCTAATTATCATCTAGGCTACGTGTTGCTTCGGTTTGTTCTTTTTATTTTTTTTTTTATTTTAAACCTTGCTCAATTCTTAAACTAATTATTTTATTTTACAAAATTGCACATAATAATACAAAATAAATCGTATATTTTTCCAACTATGATTAAATAGTATTAGTATAAATTTTACAGAATAATTGAAAATTTGGGTTGTTACACACACCCTCCATTTGCTATTCTTTTTCTTCACCACAATGATATTAGACAACCATTTCGGATATTGTACCTCCCGTATGACCCTTGCCGCTAGAAGCTTGTTTACCTCATGGATGGCCGCTTTTGTGTGTTCTGTGAACGATCATTTGCTCTTTTGGACTACGGTCCGAGCTGTTGGTTGGACATTGAGTTGGTGACATGCAAAAGCTGGGTCCAACCCAGGAGTCTTGTAAGCAGACCAGGAAAATACTTGGATATTCTTGCGGAGGAGAGGTAGCAACTACTTCTTCTCTCCAGCGAGAAGCGAAGTGCTAAGCAGAAAGAACTTATTTGGACCTCCTTCGTCCACCAAGATCGTTTCGAGGTCCTCCACCATCTTTTCTATTAGTACTCTACCAAAGTCTTCAAGTACAGGCTGATTAGGCAATTCGACCATTTGGACTTCCTTGCATGCTTGTTTAGACTTTATGGCGGCGATGAAGCAATGTTTCACTGCTACTTGGTCACCCCTGATCTCTTTTATCCCATTCTTTGTTGGGAAAGGGACTACCTGGTGGTAAGTGGATGGCACCGCCTCTATTGTATGAATCCAAGGTCGACCGAGGATTGCATTATAAGGAGATGAAGTGTTGATCACCAAGAAGTCGATAGGGAGACCACTTTGGACTTTGCTGTAATAGACAAGGTGATCCGGCCGAGCAGCCACTCTGTCTGTCTATGGAAGTCAACCAGAGGGGAGATTGTGGGGATTAAGTGTTGCTCATTAAGACCTAACTTTTTGAAAATGTCATAATACATAATGTCAGCGGCGCTCCCTTGATCAATTAGGACCCGTTTCATATCAAATTTGTTCGCCACACCAACGGTGACGATAAGTGCATCAGTGTGATGATGTTGGATCCCTTTCAGATCTTTCTTGGAGAACATAATGTCGAATTGAGAGGGTTTTGCTTCCATTTTGGACTTCTTAAGCAATGGTCCTATTGACATGACTTGTTGCAAGTGCATGGCTCTCTGAATCTCATCACAAAGGGAATTCTCCCTTTGGGGGTCGGTTACCCCATGGACGACGTTGATCACTAGCCTTGGGGCTTGGTCTTTGGTGGAGGGGCTGGGGGTTGCCCTTGTTTTGCCCTTGTCTTCTCCACATCGATCCATTGCTGGAGGTGGCCGACAGTGACCAAGTCTTTAAGATGCCTCATAAGGTCTCTGTAGTTTTACGTCTTATGTCATTTCTCACAATGGTAGGAGCATCGCCACTC
Organism: Camellia sinensis; assembly: GCF_055761805.1. Classification (NCBI taxonomy): domain Eukaryota; kingdom Viridiplantae; phylum Streptophyta; class Magnoliopsida; order Ericales; family Theaceae; genus Camellia; species Camellia sinensis. Next base: position 13,265,801 of record NC_138965.1, read on the forward strand.
TTGATTACGCCGAGCAGGGTCCCCCATCATCTTAGGGGGCCAAACAAAGTAGGGTTCTCCCTTGATCTTTTCTAAGAGCCTGTAGATCGCCTTCGTGAACACAGTGGTTATGGCTTCATAAGATCTACTTCTTTCTTCTTTGGGTTCTACTGTGGGTTACTTATTTTGGCCATACCTCCTTCGGTGATCCTCCTTCCTAGGCTGTTTAGGCCCTTTGTTGCTAGGAGGCCTTAATTGTATCATTTGTAACTGACACTTGTACAGCGGCAGCGTCATCTTCCACACGAGCTCGCTCTTCTATCCAGGCCCTTAACTCTTTCAAGTTAGAGGCGGGTCGTTTCGTCAACGATTGTCTAAGCTTGTGTGAAGAAGGGAGACCTTGTTTGAAGTATAGAGTTGCTAATGGCTCACTACAAACATCTTCTTCTAAATCGCCATACGCCTCCCAATACTGCCGAGCGTATTCGTACAAAGACTCATTTTTATTCTTCCAAGCATTGAACAAGGTGTCAAATCCCTTCGGGATTCGGCTATTAGAAACAAACCATGCAAGGAAAGCTTCGGAGAGCTGAGCCCAATCATAGATTGATTGAAGAGGAAGCTTGTCATACCACTAGAGGCCGTGCTCACCAAGGCTAGAGGCGAAAACCTTGCACATGAACACATCGTTCTGATTCCAAAGTGACATCATTTGCTGGTAGTGGCTGATGTGAGTCAGGGGGTTTGATTTCCCATCATAAAGGATGAATTTTGGTGGACTGTACTTATGAGGAGCTTCCACTGCTTCAATCTCAGGGCAAAGGAGGGAAGAAACTAGTCGGTCTAGAGCACGAAGCTCTATATGATGAACAAATTGATCTAGATGCTCTTTTCCCCTTTCTAGTCGCCGTTCTGCTACCTTGTTCGACCGTCGGTCATCCCCTCAGTTGTCGTTCAACTATGTCCTCAAGTTACGTGGTCGCTCGTCACGATGGCACGGAGGAGGATAAATTATTGAATGATGACTAACGGTCTTCTGTCTCTTGCGAGAGTCCTCTCAGAGATTCTCCGTCTTACTGCTGGCCTCTTCACTGTGTACTGGAATTGGTCGATTACGCTCACTACGAACAGGACCGTAGTTGGACCGTTCCCATCATGGGGGTGGAGTGTGCCTCCGTTGCTGTGACGGTCCCCCTTCAGACTTCATTGGTTCACCTTGAGGCACCATCTGCTCCCTCAATTGTGCACGTAGCTCCTCAATCTCCAGACTCATCGAGTCGATGATGCATTCACGGTGGTCCTTCTTAACAAACAGTCGTTGAGATGATTAATATACGGCGGCATGACGTCCCTCCGCCGTATCGATGGTCGAACTATCGTGGTCCATTAGGTTGTCATTCCCAGTAAGGAAAGCCAGACCCTTGTCTTTGGCTCTCTCCGTTCTTGGAGTTTTCTATCCAACCCCAGGTTGTGTGGTTTCTTCAATACCCATTGTCGGAGTTCATCACAAAGCAATCAGAGAACGGTTCCCATAAACAGTGCCAAATATGCGAACTTGTTTTTGCAATAGAGTAAGATGGAACTTTGTAGATGAACCCTAGTACACCGATGGGTAGAGGCTTGCGTAAGGAACAAACGGTTAGGCTGCCCGATCGAGGGTTGGTCAGAAACCTCTCTGACGGTCGAGTCAGCATCGGAGTTTGGTAGGGAAAAGATAGAGAGTACGAGTGTGTCTCTAGAGTCCATAGATTGCCCCTTCTCAAAGAGAGTAAGGTTACCTTTTATAAGGATCGTATGACTTGTTTATCAAGCTTCCTCGTTCATTGCCTGGTACTCAGTCGTCTTCATTCGCCACCTGACACCCAACCGTGATGCTAATATGCCCTTTAATAGAGGAGAGCAAAGATTCTGTTAAGTGATTTCGTCGAGCACCACGTGCCCTTCACTTGCATGATGTTGGCTGAGCGATTCCGTCATTCCATCGTTTGCGAGCGATTCTGTTGTTCGGAGTAAGGAATGAGCCAAGACTGATCCCTTAGCTCGGCCTATCTTAGTGTAAGAGAGAGGGCCCACTTCGGAGCGGGGATCTTCGTCCAACCCAACTAGGTTCCATATAAATAGGCTTGAGTAATTGTGCCTCCTTCAATAATTAAATAAGTAAAGAAGATTCAATTTAATATAACTCACAATAGTCAAATTTTACATTAATTTAAAATTTGTACCTTACAAATCATTTTCAAGGTAAAAGATGACATTAAAAGGTCATTCTAAGAGCATCTCTAATGTGAATTGTTATTATAGCATTGGCAAAATTATAATTTGACATGCTGCAGTAATAAATTGTCAAATTATAGCATTAGAGTTTCAATGGTGCAAAGCCATTTTGGCACAATCTCAACCAAGATATGGACATTTTCCAGGACAACTACTCTAAAATATTGAGGTCATCCTCTAGGACATTCGCAGGATGACCACTTTATGTAATATCTTATGCAATCGGCATGTGCATACATTGTTGTTGTCTGATTTTATTTAACAAAATTTTGGTGAAATTTGGTTTTAATTTTTTTTTTTGAAGGGTTTAGTGGTGAATTTTGTTTAATTTTTTTTTTGTTGGTGAATTTCATTTAAAAAAAAAAATTATTTGAGAAAGGGAGGAAGAGAAGGAAGGAATGAATGAAATCAGTTGATTTTGACTGAGCTAACAGATTTGATATTTGCCAAAATTTGTGCCAAATTTAATATAAATTTTGACAATTATCAAATTTGACAGCCGCTATAACATGTCACTAGAAAACCCAAATCAACTCAAATTATCATATTTTAACTTTGGCTGCTGTTATGATTAACATTAAAGATGCTCTAACAAGGTGGCTTAGGCCTACAAAAGAGGCCATTAAAGTTGTTCCCATTTTGTATGAAAACATACCATGAGTGCTTGTCCATTTCTTAGGACACAAAAGATGCAAAACATTATTTGGTACACTGCAGTAAAACAAAACAAAACTCAAGAAAGTGAGAACTCAATTGTGGCCAAAACCGTACACCTAATAGCTTTTTGCATGTGGAAGGGAATGAATCCGGATCTTCGGTCGCACTCGCCTGTCGCACTCCCCTGTCGCCCTCCAAAACGACGTCGTTTTGGAGGGGTTTTTTTTTTCCTTTTCTTTTTCTTCTTTCTCTTCCGTCTGTGTTTGGTTTTTGAAGAAGATGAGGGCATATTCACTGAACCTTCATCAAGAATGTCCTTCGAACTTTCCTTCGCTGATTCTTCCCTCTCCATCAATTCATCTTCATCTTCGCAACAACTCCGGAAATCTTCTTCATCTTCTTCTAATTTCGTTTCTCTACCCGAATTCACGACAGACCCACAACCAAAATTTGTTTGCTTCTCCATTTTCACAAACTTTAAATAAATGAAGCTGTGATAAACATCAAAATCTACTGAAAACCCATCAACAAACCAATCTGGAACTCTCAAAATTCAGCATCTTTTTCACCAAACCCACAACAAAAAATATTACCATCAAATATAGCTCTTCCCATATATGTGAATCAAACCCAATAGAAACCCATCAAAAATTCAATTTGAAACTGAAACTGAAACATCAAATTTTACTGGTTATATCTACAGAAAAAGAGGCCCCCCCCAAAAATTACAGAATCAGAGACCAATATAAAAAGTAAAAATGTTTCATTTCTTGATCTAAAGAAAAAAAAACCCATCAAAATTGGATCTAAATCTACAGATTATGTTCGCCTAAAAATCATCAAGCAAGAAACCCAAAACAACACAGGAATTCAAGGGTCCAAAGATACAAAATGATTCTATGATGTTCTATTAGGAAACTTCAACCAAGAACAGAGCTCTGTCGAATGGCCATGGTCATCCAAAAAAAAAAAAAAAAAGAGAGAGAAAGAGAAAGAAACAAAAACACAAACAGTTGGATCTGGATCTCTTTCTGAATTTTTTTCAACACAGCTATGGTAATCTTTCTGAATTAGATTTGTAGATATGTTTTTTTTTTTTTGAATTAGATTTCTGAATTAGATTTGTAGATATGTTGAAATCTGATTTTTTTTTACAGATGGGTTTTTTTGAATTTGGATTTTGATGAATTGGGTTTTTGTTCCAAATCCGGCCGGAGTAGAGGATAGAGGAGAGGTGGTTTGCTTCAACTCTTCTTCTCCCTTCCTCTCTCTCTTCTTCCCCTCCCCTCTCCTCTCCTCTGGTTTTCTTCCAAAAACCAAACACAGACGGAAGAGAAAGAAGAAAAAGAAAAGAAAAAAAAAAAAAACCCTCCAAAACGACGTCGTTGTGGAGGGCGACAGGGGAGCGCGACCGAAGATCCGGATTCGAAGGGAATGGATTGGGAAAGGTCCAGCTTGTCTCTCTTTAGTTAGAAATCAAGACTGGATCTTTCAGTCTATTCTGTGAGCTTACTTTTGGATTTCATTTCGATAATTTAAATCATTTATATTTTAAGATTTGTTAAATATATTATTTCTGTAAAAAATCAAACTGATTGGATAACGGTAACTATGTGTTCGAATCAATTTTGTATTAAAAAAATAAACATTGAAAAAATAAATGGTTCATATAAAACTGATTCGAATAAGTAATTGTCGTTATCCGATCGACTTAATATTTTACAGAAATAATATACTTGACAAATCTTAAAATGTGAATGGTTTGAATTATTGAGATGAGATCTAAAAATAGGCTCATGAAATAAACTAAAAGGTAGAATCTTGATCTCCAAGGGAAGACAAGCGGAAACCATTGAGAAAATGTGGCTATGCTTCGTTGTTCCATCATAGTGTAATGTCATCATTCTCCCAAAAAAGAAAAAAAGAAAAAGAAAAAGGAAAATGCAATGAATAGTCTTTGTGAACACTGATTTCTGATTTTCAACCATCTGATGTACTTGAGTTTGCCACTAGTATATTTTTACATGGGAGGTGAGAGAAGGTTAATCTTATAATAATAATAATAATAATAATAATAATAATAATAATGATTTCCTTTGCATTGTTAGGATTTTTATTTCCGGCGAGTTATACTAACAATTTTTATAGTTTAGTGTTCGTGTTATTTTGATTTTTGAATTTTTAATTGTTATATATTTGATTTTAAATTTTGAATCTTATTTTAAATAAGGACAATTAAAGATACTATTATTTAATTTCAAGAGCAAAATCATTAATTTGATAAAATATAAATTAATTTGACAAAAATAAATATCAAAAAAATAAGTTTTAATTTTTAAAAATTATTTCTACCCACCAAAAATAAAATTATGTAAAATTGATAAATCTTTTAGATATTTATTTATTTATTTTTACCAAATTAATTTTTATTATGTGTTTGGATGATGATTATGTAATGGGTAGTTGTTAGGATTTTAATGTGTAATCGATATATTTAATATATGAAATGTTTTTAGTTTTAGATTTTTTGATTTAATGGATATTAATTTAATAATGATATCAAAATTGTCGCCATATTTGACTTTTGAAAAAATAGAAACTAATTTAATGAAAATAAAAACAACTACCCATTACATGATTATCATCTAAATACATAATAAAAATTAATTTGGTAAAATAAATAAATGTCTAAAAGATTTATCAATTTTACATAATTTTATCTTTAATGGGTAGAAATAAATTTTAAAAATTCAAAAACATATTTTTAACATTTATTTTTGTCAAATTAGTTTATATTTTATCAAATTGACGATTTTGCCATTGAAACTAAACAATGGTATTTTTAATTGTTCTTATTTAAAATAAGATTTAAAATTTAGAGTCAAATGTGTCACAATTAAAAAATCAAAAACTAAAGTGACACAAACTCGAAACTATAAGAATAGTTAGTTTGTCTTTTATTGTATTAAGTCATTAATTTTTTCTTTTTATGAGACTTCTTTTTTTTGTTTTGTTTTGTTTTGTTTTGTTTTTTTTTGTTTTGTTTTTTTTTTTTTTTTTTTTGTGTGGTGGTTGTTAAATTATGTATTGTTGGATCTAATTTCCTGTGTAGAATTATGAAATGTTTGTTAGAGCTTTGTCAAAATTAATTTCACCCATACATTCAAATGCTATGTTTGGTTTAGATTTTCAAATCATGATTTCAAATCAATTTCAAAATACATTTTGACAACATGTTTGGTAAAATAGACTATTTTTGAATTTTTGGTCTACTCAGTTGTTTGCCCGAATATCCTCCTTGATGTCCGGCCGGTTGACCGGAACAGTACACTTTTTGTGTGTGTGTGTGTGCGCGCGCGCTCGCGTGTGCGCGCAATTGCCAATTGCCACCTTTTATTTGGAAAAAAAAAAATTATATTTGTTTTTGATATTTTTTTTAAATATATAAATTATTTTTTAAACCAAAATGACAAATTATTTTTTTGAATTGAATTTTAAAAAGAGTTTGGTTATAAGTTTTGAATAGAATTTTCAATAGAGTTTTGAATTGTGTATTTATTTATGAGTTATAAGTTTTTCGATTAAGTTTTGAAACTCTTTTCAAAACTTATAACCAAACAACTTTTTTCATTTCATATGTCATATAAAAAATTCAAAACTCAATTCAAAACTCATAATCAAACAAATTTTCTCTTTTCAAAACATAATTCCAAAATTCACAAACTCAAAATACAACTCTATTATCAAATCATAATTCTAAAACTCTATCAAAACACTACCTTAGATTCTTAGAAAAAGAGAGTAAAGTTGCATTTGTTGGAAAAATGATGAAATTCATCTAATAACTGTTAACACCATAAATCTGCAATTTTTATTATTATTTATTATTTATATAATTGCAGGACACGTGGCATCCTCTTATTCATTTGGAAGTTAAAAGAAGTTATAGAGATAATGGAGAATATGAAGGACAAAGTGGATGAGTGGGAGGACAAAGTGGATGAGTGGAATGACACATGGCAAGACAAGAATGAAGATGGAAGAAATGGGTAGTTACTAAGTAGTTATTGCTGTATTTTTTCTTCTATAAATAGCCATTAATGGCTACATTGTAAAAGATCCAGAATTCATAATCAAAGACACTTGATTTCAATATTTCTTGTTATTTTCCTTATCTTAGGAGTAGTTTAACATAGATTTATATTTCGAAGTATTTATTTTCAGCATTTCCATTTCGAAGCATTTTATGCACTTTCTTTTCGAAGCATAGGAGTAGAGGTAAGTAATTATTACTTTGATTGTTCACTCAATCATCTTTCTCCGTTCCCCATTCTTCTTTTAATTTTTCTTTTCTTTACACTTGGCAATCTTGAAGTCCTCTTCGTTGAGGCAAAAGAACCGTCAACACAATCGCTTGATAATTGGCTTGAATTTAATCTGTAAAGATTTTTCAATCCTTGCTGGCACGCTCGCATTTATGATATTTTCCTTCGTAGGAAAAATAAGCCAACATTTTAGCCAACATTTTTTGGCACGCCCAGTGGGACACGAAGTGTAAGAAATGACAAACGATTTGGATTTCGCCATTCGAACTTGTCAATATGAAATATATTGGCGTGAAAGAGAAATTTTGGATCTTCAAGAAGAGATCCATTTTCTTGATGAAATAAACTTTCATCCCTTACAATATTATTTGGTGGAAGAAAAAAGACACCATTTAATTGGAGAAATTCATCAACTTGATATGGAAATTCACCAATGGAATGATGAGTTATCAACTCTCACTACCAAGTCTTTAACTGAGGCCTTAATGGCCGGAATTGGTGAATTTTTTCAGAATTTTTCCATGGTTAAAAATAGCAAAAGCAAAGAGTTGATTTCATCAATGGCTCGGGGGGTTCAAGAGTTCGTTTTAAAAGAGCCAAATTATGAAATTAACACAACGAAAGAGCATGTTCTTGAGCCAAATTTGGCTAAGAATGACGTTCCATGTATGACTCGAGGGGTCCAAAAACCAAATTTTAGAGAGTCAAATCATGAAAATATTATATCTATGGGTGATTTTCATAAGCCATTAATGGCTAACATGGAAAAACAACCCACTTTGCCAAATAATTATGAAAACCTATTCGGCAAAAGTCATGTTTTTAAAACAAACATGGTAAAGAATAATGAACAAGCCACTGTTCATGAATTCAAAATTTTTGACATTTTTCAAAATGTCAAAAAGTATAAATTTTCATGGTCACACTATACCATGACTTTTGGTGTTCAAAATCCTTTTTGGATTTGTGGTTCACATCAAAATATAATTATGATGATGTGGCTAATAAAATTAACAAATTGTTCTTATGAGTTCGAAGCACTAAGAACAAGGGATGGCCATTTAAAATGCATGAACTTGGCTAGAAAAAGCCTGTGCATTTAAATAAATGGCTGAGAATGGCTTATCTTTTCAAATTGATGGCCAATTGTTTGTATGTACACAATCAAAGCATCGAAGATACATTCGAAGCATCAAGAGTTGTTTCGAAGGTTGATTACTTCACATTCGAAGCTGTATAAAGCTTTGAAGATACATTCGAAACATCAAGAGTTGTTTCGAAGGTTGATTACTTCACCTTCGAAACTGTATAAAACTTTGAAAACTTTCGAAATGTGTACATTTCTTCAAATATATGTAAAATGACAATTAATTAGTTGTCGAATAATGCCTGTTTTTGGCATCATAAGTTGGCTCGAAGAACAACAGTTTTGGTGTCTTCGAAGAATTAATAATTGGTTCGAAGCACAAAATTAATATTTTCATTAATTATGTGTGAACCAAAACATATAAGTTTTGAATAACCACAATGTTGGCCAAAAACAGCTTCGAAAGCCGTTTTTCCATAAGTTGCTTCGAAAGCCGTTTTGCCATAATTTTGTAAGCTTCGAAGCACTCTATCTTGCATCAACAACAGCTTCGAAGAAATAATAATGGTGGTTGTGAACCTTCAAAGCTTTGTCGAGTATTTTTGAGGATGTAATTCGTCTTTGGTCGGTTCCATCGACCTTCGAAGAATGATTTTGGTCCTTTATATCACTTTCGAAGCTTGTTACTAGTAATAATTCGAGTCATCTTGTCATAATTTCATACTCATTCGAAGCAATTTATTGGTGTTGTTACATCATTCGAAGCACTTTGCTGCTTAGGTTAGTCATGTGCTTGGTTCGGCCCTTTAAAAATTCAAATAAACATCATTTTTAAGGGCCGCGGGGGGTAATGTTAACACCATAAATCTGCAATTTTTATTATTATTTATTATTTATATAATTGCAGGACACGTGGCATCCTCTTATTCATTTGGAAGTCAAAAGAAGTTATAGAGATAATGGAGAATATGAAGGACAAAGTGGATGAGTGGGAGGACAAAGTGGATGAGTGGAATGACACATGGCAAGACAAGAATGAAGATGGAAGAAATGGGTAGTTACTAAGTAGTTATTGCTGTATTTTTTCTTCTATAAATAACCATTAATGGCTACATTGTAAAAGATCCAGAATTCATAATCAAAGACACTTGATTTCAATATTTCTTGTTATTTTCCTTATCTTAGGAGTAGTTTAACATAGATTTATATTTCGAAGTATTTATTTTCAGCATTTCCATTTCGAAGCATTTTATGCACTTTCTTTTCGAAGCATAGGAGTAGAGGTAAGTAATTATTACTTTGATTGTTCACTCAATCATCTTTCTCCGTTCCCCATTCTTCTTTTAATTTTTCTTTTCTTTACACTTGGCAATCTTGAAGTCCTCTTCGTTGAGGCAAAAGAACCGTCAACACAATCGCTTGATAATTGGCTTGAATTTAATCTGTAAGGATTTTTCAATCCTTGCTGGCACGCTCGCATTTATGATATTTTCCTTCGTAGGAAAAATAAGCCAACATTTTAGCCAACAATAACACAATCAACAAACAAAATAGTAAGTTAATTAGGTTTTTTTAGTAATTTTTTGACTTTTTAGTTAAAATATGATGTAAAAAAAATTTAGTATGCTTGAGATGACTTTTTGATTTTTTACGAAAGTATGTGCAAAAAGTAGAGAGAAAAATGAGATTTTTGACTTTTTGGTATAGATTGTTTGTTTTTTTAGTTTTTTTTAGTAACTTTTTGACTTTTAGGCTAAAAAGTGATGTTGCCAAACGAGTTAGTGTGTTTGGTTTCAATTTTCTAAATTCAATTTTTTAGAAATTGATTTTTTTTAGTGAATATTTTTAAAATTTTAAACAATTTTTTTAAATTTTTTTAGATGCACTTTACTTAGATGTATCTAAAAAATAAAATATTTATAAAAAAATATTTTAAAAAATCATTAAATACACAAGAATATGAAAAATGTACTAAATTCTCGTTTTTTTTTTTTAAAAAAAAATTGGCATTTAGTGAGTTTGCTAAAGATTTTTTTTCACAAATATTATATTTTTTAAATATATTTATATTAGGTGTATCTAAAAATTAAAAAAAAATTACTTAGAATATTAAAAAATTTAGTAAAAATTTAAAAAACTAAAAATAAAAAATTTTAATTTTCTAAAAAATAAATCCCGAAAATCTAAACAAAACAAGTTGATCTGTACTTCGAGCCTTCCACCAAGATACTCCACTCGTCATAGACCAAGGGTTTTTGTTGTACTTTTGTGTTTCAATCTTGTTATGATCTTTACCTTAACATTACATGTCAATGAAAGAACATAATTCAAATGGCCAAATTTAAAATTGAAATAAAATCACTATAAAATTACACACAATTTTGCATCAACTCTAAAAAGAACAGGTGAGGATCCTGATTCCTCTGTGCCACCCTTTCCCTTTTCTTATGAAATTGTTTTAAAGCCATTAAAAGATTATTTAAAAATTTATTAAAAAATAAAAATATACGTACTAGATTAATTTTAGGTATTATTTACATAACACTAAATTTAAATTTATATCATACACTTCATTTATGAGTAAATTTTTAAATAACAAACTGTGCTACTTCAAACTGAGTAATGTTATACCTATCACATTTTTCTACTCTCTTTTTTTTTTTTTGAGCCAAGATTGTAGAATATTAGTTTGTTGGTAAAATTATATTATAAGTAATTTTTTTGTCAAGATTATAGGATATTAATTTGTTAATAAAGTTATATTACAATTAAAGGCATCGCCGCTGTTCCATCAACTCGAATTCTTGACATTCTCCTCACCACACATTAAGATATAAATACAAGACGACTGTATTAAACCCCAAGGTCTTTTTCCTACTCTATCTAGTTTACCATGTAATATGTTATTTTTGCATTAGAACATCTCCAATCTAGTATTAAATATTTCATCAAATTTGAATTTGATAAAAAACACCTCATTTTGGCCGCTTCAACCATTTTATCATATTCATATCAAATAGAGAAAAAAACTAAATCTTTCATCAAATAAAGTGAGTCTTTCATCTTTTATCAAATTTAAATTGTTATCCTTGGGTCAGACATCTTCTCAGATATACACCCAAGAGCAACTTTGACAGTTTTTTTATTCATTTCCGTACGACTTTCAGGACATCCGCCTGGACATTCTCGCAAACAACCGGGGATGCAAAAAAATTTGATGAAAATTTTATTTTAGCATTAAAGTAAACGGTATTAAATCAAAATTTTCATCAAATTTTAATTTAAATTTGATCAAATTTTTTATTCTAACACTGGAGATAGTCTTACCAGACCTAATGAATCAAATGTGATAGAAAAAATATAATATGCTTAGCATTACCCCCTACAAAGTCCCTTACTTTTTCTAAATTCTAATTAGAATAACAATACTATAAATTTAAAAAATTATTTACGAAAATAAATCAAAAGTCTACCTTCATTGTTATCATAACTCATATCTCATTAATTTTAAATTTATACCACACACTCACTTTTGAAAGTCCGTAACATTTTTGTTGGCATAATTCTAAATACATTAAATCCAAATCTCACACAATAAATATTCAAAGATTGTAATAAATTTTGTGATTCTTCCTCCAAAACTACATTATTAAGTAACAATGGTAACATTGGACCCTACAATGGCATCCCCAGTGATCGGGTCGAACCAGTGGGTATTCGCGACGGCGTACCCGCGAGCCAGTCGAAACAGACCAGTACCTCCGACAACCGCCATTTCTCGGACCGAATGAAGAATATAGTTCAAGCCGACAATGCTAATAGAGCTTCCATTGTAAATCCCATCTACGAACCCATAATTCAAAGCCATTATTAACCCGAAGTCCGACTCTGTCTGCCCAGCCGACCCGTGCAGTCCCTGGGCTCGGCCCACCAGCTTCGATGACGGGTCGGGCGACTCGGTCAACGGGTCATCGGCCATCATCACGGCTCCAAAACGGGTCGGCGAGTTTTCGGTGTAGATAGATTGAGCCACGCGCACTGCGCTTGGGGTCTTCCCACTGACTGTGTCGTGGAAATAGAATTGGAGGTTGGTTACGATTTGTTTTTTGGATTTGAGTGTCTTGGCCCAACTAACTTGGTTATTGGGTTGCTCGACTTGAAGGGTTTGAACCCATGGCACGGTTACAATGAGAGAGATCATGAGCATTACAACCACACCCATCTCTCTCTCTCGCTCTCTCTCAGTATTTGGGGTTTTTTTTAGGCAATAGGTGCGTGGAGAGATGTATTTTTATAGGAGAGCACGTCAAAAGATTATAAAAAAAAAAGAAAGAGAAGTAGTTTTACTACAATATAAAAAGAGTGAAAGTTAGGGATTTCAAATAATTTATTAAATTTTTTATCAAACCTCTTATATAGGTGTGAGATCTACACCCATATAAGTTTGTGTGGGTCCCACACTTACGTGAAATGTATGGTAAAAAATTTAATAAATTATTTAGGATCCATAATATTTTCCATATATAAATAAGAAGGTAATTCCATGTAACTATGAGATTGTTTCAAGTGGTTAGTGGTTAGTGGTTGCGTTTCCCATACAATTATTCGAGTTTGATTTTTAGAGTCACGTTGCGAGAAAGTGATTTCTCGTAAATGTTTTAATTTTAATGTGGATAATTTGCTTTTGATCAAATTAGAAAGAGAATTAGTCGAAATGTACGTAAACTAATTCGGATATCTTAATCATTAAAAGAAACACAAGAGAGAAGGTATTCGATGTGTGTGACATGTCCCAACATTAATTGGTATTGCATTCATGATGTAGTTGCAATGTCTGGCAATATCACATTTTAATAAATATTTTTTTCAAAAGGACAGAGGGTGCTATTTTTTTTGAAAAATGATTCGTAACTCAAAAAATGATTCGGCTTGAATGGCCCGACTGTCCAAAACAATGTCGTTTTGGACAGTTTTTTCCCCCTATTAGATCTCTGAGAGAGGAAGAGAGAGAGAGAGAGAGAGAGAGAGAGAGAGAGAGAGAGAGAGAGAGAAGAGAGAGGCAAAGAGAAGAAAGAGAGAGAAGAGACACTGGAATCAATCGATTTGAGGTCCACCAGAGAAGAGAGAGAGCTCATCTAGTTTCTTCTTCTTCTTCTTCTTCTTCTTTTTTCAGGGTTTGAAATCGATCGATTTCATCGAAATCGATGGATATGGATTTCACAAAATCAATGGATGTTGAAGATGTTGTGATGATGATGTTGACGAAAATGTTGTTGTTGATGATGATGTTGGTGTTGATGATGATGATGATGATGATGATGTTGATGAAGATGTTGTTAATGATGATGATGTGTTGATGAAGATGTTGTTGATGAAGATGAAGACTTTTGTTGATGTCGAGGAAGATGCTATTGCCGAACATGTTCTTCTCCAACTTCCTCTTCTCTTTGTGTTCTTCATCTTCGAAGAAAGAAGAGAGAAAAAAAAAGAAAAGAAAAAAAAAAGAAGAGAAGTTTGAAGAATTTGGGAAAGAACATCGTTTTGGACTCGAGCCATTCGAGCCATCTTAGTTTCGAGCTACCAAATGGGACTGATTTTTTTTTTGGACGTACTTACATTAGTTGTACATTTACGATGTAGATGCATTTGTTGTCTTTTGGAGATTGGACTCACTTTTTCTTTTCACTAAAGAGAAGTTTGAGGAATCAGTACAAAAGAGACTTAGACGGATCAGAAAACACGAGAGTAATATACACATAGTGATGCTATGTGGAAGCACCTCCTTAAAACTTGAATTATAACTTACCTTTAGTCCCATCAAGGGCATAACGAAAAAGAGCGAATGAGGACCTAAGTCTTGGTTTCGCTATTATGTTGGAATTAAAAAAAAGCATAAAATGATAAAATAAATTAAATAAGTTAATAAGATAAAATATCATATCTAATTCATAATCATTAAAATTTTTTCTCACAAAAATAAAAAAGGTTGAAACTCCCGAATCAAACGAAATTAAAAAAGTTAGGCTAAAAAAGTCTCAACACAAAAAAAATGACTATATTAGCTAATGCCAAATGAAGCTTAAGCCTAACTGTCATCTTAGAGACACATCTCTTCTTAATCAAGTCATAGGAGAGTAAGCCCCCAACCACTTACTTGAAGCATCTTCAACAAGAAAGATACTTAGAAATTTTTATGCACTTGGTCTTGTGTAAAATGAAGCTCCAGCATAATAGCTAACACAAATATGTTGCCTCATCTTGTCTTGATTAGCTACATGTAAAAAGTTTTAAAAGTACAACAAATTAATTTTGAAAATATGTTGAAAATGAATAAATAAAATATAATACACTAATGCTACAAATTCAAAAAAAAAATTATCTAGGAAATTAAACAAAAAAAGAGAATAAATGATTTACATCTATTATAAGTGTGATCTATATTTCACTAATTTTAAATATACAGTATACCCTCACTTTCGAAATAAGATTTAGAATAAATTTTTATGATATATAATATTTTTAAATATAATATATATTTTTATGTGTATTTTTACTAGACAAAAAACTTAGTTGTGTTGGAGTACCTCTAAGCTACCACATGGAATGGTGTGTGCCCACTTGTTATGAATGCCAAATTTTCCTAACAAAGGTCTTGGTATTTGGTATACCTCTTTGCCAGAATGTGATCCAACATAGAAACCCACTATCTCAAGCGTTGGTTTGAGTCTAAGCACTCAACTAATTTAAACTTGGCGTTATTAAATTGTTTCAAATGTATCCAAGTTTCTTGAACCAATACAATATTTCCAACTTTACTTTAACCCTTTCCATTAACTCTGCTCGGGGCATAGGATCAAAAGGCCTTCAAGGCAAGTAAAATAAGCGAAGGAATGTCTTCTATGGGACAATATATCAATTGGTCAAACTCACTCTGCTGTAAAAAGAGTCGAGCGTCAAATTTTGTAAAATTTGAGTTTAGCTCGTTTGTTCATTGAGCTTGAAAATCAAACTCTAGTTCGGCCTTGAAAATTAACCTAGTTTGAGTTCGATTCTGTTCATTTATTCTAATCATGCTTTAGCTCAATAAGAAAAAAATTAACTTGCTAATCAAGTTCAATCAACTCATTATTATTCTATATTAAATATGCATATATAAAATATTTTATATTGTTTGATAATAAGATAATAAATAATACATGAGTCGAGCTTTATAATTCAAGTTTATAAGCTTGACAAGTTTATTAAACGAGTTTAAAAATTTAAATCAAATTTATTTACATATATAACGAGTTGAACCAAGCTCATGAACAACTAATATGAGTTCACCACAACAAAATGCACATTTGGCGATTAAAATTGGCGACTAAAAAAAATTCAATCACCAAAAGTTGTGGAATTAGCAACCAAAAATTTTTTTAGTCAGCAAAATTACAATATTTAGCTACTAATTTTTTTTAGTCGGGATATATTGATTATTGGGGACTAACAAAAATTTAGTGGCTAAAAATACCAGAATTGATGACAAAAAAATTATTTTAGTCGCCGTATATTGAGTTTTTGCTACTTAAACTATTTAGTCGCCGAATGTAAAATAAAAAATTATTTTTTATCTTTGGCGACCATAAGTTTGGTCAACAAAAACATATTTTTAGCTACAAAAAATTATTTTAGTCACCGTATATTGAGTTTTGGCTATTAAAATCATTTAGTCGCTGAATGTAAAATAAAAAATTATTTTTTATCTTTGGCAACTAAAATGTTGGTCGCCAAAAATATAGTTTCAGCGACTAAAAAATGTTTTAGTTGCAAAATAGTTAGTTTGGCTACTAAAATTATTTAGTCGCCGAATGAAAAACAAAAAATTACTTTTTATCTTTGGCGACTAAAAATTTGGTCGCGAAAAATTTATTTTCAACGACTAAAATTATTTTGATCGCCAAAGAACTAAAATATTTGTAGGGAGATATTTCAAATTTTGGAGGGATTTATAAAATTAATTAACATTTGTCGACAAAAAAATCAATTTGGTCGCCAAAGGTGTGAAATTTTTTGACAAAATAGATTGTTCTCTCTCACACAGATGCTCCTTCACAACCAAACATCACCCACCTCTTTTCACCGCAAACCACGGTCGCTCACCGTACGTTGCATACCGCCGCCGCCGCCGCCACCGCAGATCACAGGTTCTCTCTCTCTCTTGCTCTCGCTCACGGTCTGTCTGTCTGTCTGTTTGCCTCTCTCTCTCTCTCTCTCTTTTCCTCTATTTTCCCCTTTTTGACTGTTGCTCTACGGTTTAAAATGCTTGATTTAGTTTAATTTCGTGTTGATTTGTGAAATGGGTTCGGTTGTTGTGGTTTGATTTCTTAGGGCTTTGTTATGATTCGTAATAACGTGATGGTTTGAAATGGGTTCGGTTGTTGTGGCCTAGAGGGTGCTGCATTTGTAATCTTTGATATATCCTTGTTATGTGTGGTATAGAATGAGAAGAGATGAGAGAGTATACCCAATCAGTAGACTATCTACCCTTCTTGAAAGAGTTGTATACCTAATCATCCATTTATTTATAAATAAGGGAGTCTTAGAATTCGTTAAAAAAGAAAAAAAAAATCATATGGGTGTTAGCTCACACACTATGAAACCCATCCTATATGAGAGGGTGCTGTTATATCTTGTTTTTATTCCTTGGTGGTTGTTTTTTGTTTTTTTTAATAATTATTTTACACATTCCCCATCTATAATACATATATACATGTTAATCTATCATATGATCTCAGTTAGCATATGTGAGTTGAGTTGAGT
This sequence comes from Camellia sinensis, assembly GCF_055761805.1. Lineage (NCBI taxonomy): Eukaryota > Viridiplantae > Streptophyta > Magnoliopsida > Ericales > Theaceae > Camellia > Camellia sinensis. Next base: position 13,282,922 of record NC_138965.1, read on the forward strand.
GTGCATGTGATTGTGATTGGATCATATAAGTCTTACGATCATAAATATTCTTCGTATTATTGCAGTTGCACAAGCATTATATGATGACACAATAGTTAGAAATTAGGATTGAGAATGGGGGAGGGGTACGTATATATATGGACAAATCAGGAATTACATTCCATTACCAATTCAGTAGTTCCCATTTCACCAAATAATTCAATGTTGTTTATTTTATCTATTAATCATATCACGAAGAAAGAAAAATAGAAGGTACACCCCAAAAGAAGACTGACTGATTCGTAATAACATGATGGTTTGAAATGGGTTCGGTTGTTGTGGCCTAGAAGGTGCTGCATTTGTAATCTCTGATATATCTGGGTTATGCTTTGAGTCTTTTGGTACATGTTTGGAACATACATGTTATGTAGGAACAATCTTCTGTGTAAGATAAATAATTTGAAACTAAATCAAATAAATAAAATTAAATCAGTTACAGAATTTATTTTATCGAGCTGAACAAAACTTTAAAAGATCAAGTCGAGTGTGTGACACTTTGTCCTTAAGACAAATTTGTCCCGCTACGGTGCTTACAGATATAAGGCGTCTATCTCCCAAGATACAATGATCTTCACAAATTGTAGTAACACTCCAAACAATTTGTACGGCGAACAAAACCTGTGTTCTTAACTCTCTGAATTTTATTCTAAAACAAAAACAGATATGAAGAGAATTTATGCAAAGGAGCAAAACCAAGCGGGAACCAATTTTTTCTAGAGTTTTTCAGAATGTTTTCGGATCTCTAAGACTGTTGGAAATGGCTAGTATTTATAGGCAAATTTTGGCAGACCCAAACAAGAGAGTTATTTGAATGAACAGATGCAAACTTAAACTAAATAGATACAACATTGTTTCGAACAGATAACTGCTGGGCAGTTAAACTGTTGGAAACTGCAGCAGTTAAAACTTGTCTGGGACGTTTTGAATCTGTCTGGTAGTTTGAATCTATCCGAAAAATTGAATCTGTTGTGGAATTCGGAAGAGACACAAATATTGGACAAAAAAGTTGAATAAATTTCAATTTGAAATTCAAATAATTTCCTATAAGAATTTGGAAAAATTCAAATAAATTTTGTCCAAAAAATTAATGTTAGAACCGATCCGACCCACAACTGCGCCCAGCACGGTTCTCAATGTTAGAATCGATCCGACCCACAACTGCACCCAGCACGGTTCGGCCGCCCGGACGGCAGCGGCGGCGTGTGCACGCGTGTGTGGTGGTTTGAGCCAAGGTTGGCGCCCAACGCAAGTTTTGCCACCTAGAACTTATATACACACATAAGTTCTCTTAAGTTTCCAATGTGGAACTAGCGTTACAAAGAAACCCACATTTAATTTTTTAAATGTCCATTTCACGAACACGAAAACGATGTCAAGTTCTCATTCACTCATAAATGGTTTTGATGAACCATTTTCATCGTGTGACTTGCCATGCGGTAAGGAACATGTCACCTCTTTAGACCCACCTCAAAAGATGTGTGGACCCAACTCAAATTTGGGCTCAAAGTTTGCCCAAAATAAGCCTATAAAAACCAATTTCCAACAATCCCCCACATGAATTGAATTTGACAGAGAGAAAATACAACAACATGATCTAATTACAGAGAGTACAGAAATGGAAAATATTCTGCAAAGGATAGGTAGCTTTTGGCTTTGAACCTTCCCTTGTGAGACATTATCAAATTTACTAGCTAACCAGTGAACGCGATGTCTTTAACTGTTTAGCCATTTGTATAAACCAAGACAATATAACTCACACAGTTTAGTTCTCACTATTGTGTTCATTTTGGCCCTGAACAACCTGGTGTTTCATGAGTGCTTTAAAGACTTGTAGCCCTTCACAAATCTCATAGAACCGGCCTAGTTCACACTCACATAGATGATTTTTATGAAAAGTATCCTGCCATACTCCATTAGGTATACCTAGCTATAAGAATCATCAAAAGTATTACTTAACCTAAAATGCTGCAAACATCATTATTTCATCATAGAAATGGGTAAGAGTTTGACTCCCTAGTGATCATTCTGAGTCATACACAACTCGGTTGTCCCTTTGAACCTAGATCTTGGGATCTCCAGTCAACTAGGTTGGGTTGCCGTTGTGGTAACTCTTATTTAATAGGCTTAAGTCCCATTCCCCTCAATGAATTTTCAACTAACTCTCTTGCTAACCCTTTGGTTAGTGGATCCGCTATGTTGTCGTTAGACTTCACATATTCAATGGAAATAATTCCTTTAGAGAGTAGTTGTCTTACGGTGTTATGTTGACGACGAATATGTTGTGACTTGCCGTTATACATATGACTCTGTGCTCTACCAATTGCTGATTGACTATCATAATGTATGCATATAGCAGGCACTAGTTTTGGCCACATTAGAATATCTTCAAGGAAGTGGCGAAGCCATTCTACTTATTCCTCAGCTTTATCTAAAGCTATGAATTCTGATTTCATAATAGACCTAGCAATGCATGTCTATTTGGAAGATTTCCAAGATACTTCTGCCCCACCAAGAGTAAAGACATACCCACTGGTGGACTTTGAGTCTCTGGTATCTGATATCTAATTTGCATCACAGTATCTTCAAGTACTGCTAGATATCTAGTATAATTAAGTCCAATGCTATGAGTAAATCGGAGATATCTTAGAACCCTTATAATTGCTTTCCAGTGTTCTACTCCTGGATTACTCGTATATCTACTTAATTTACGTACTACATAGGCTATATCTGGGCAAGTGCAGTTCATCAAGTATATAAAGCTTCCAATTATTTGGGCATACTTTAATTGAGAAATACTTTCTTGTACATTCTTAGAAAGAAACAAATTAACATTCACAGGTGTTTTAGCAAGATGATCATCATCTTTGCTAAATTTGTGAAGTATTTTCTCAATATAATGTGATTGTGACAAAGCATAACCTTCTGATATTTTGGTAATTTTCATACCAAGTATTACATCAGCAATTCTCATGTCCTTCATGTCAAAATGTAGATTCAATATTTTCTTGGTAGTTTTAATCATATCATTATTACTACCTATAGTGAACATATCATCTACATAAAGACATACAATGACATAACCTTTGTCTGTGTTTTTAATATAAACACATTTGTCACGCTCATTAATTTTAAATCCATTTGACATCATTGCCTTGTCAAATTTCTCATGCCATTGCTTTGGTGCCTGTTTTAAACCATATAATGATTGAACCAATTTACACACTTTCTTTTCTTTTCTTTTCCTGGAACAGAAAATCCTTCTAGTTGTTCCATGTAAATTTCTTCATCTAACTCACCATTTAAGAAAACGGTTTTCACATCCATTTGATGAATTTCTAGATTGTACAAAGATGCAATAGCAATTAGTATTCTAATGGATGTTATTCTAGTAACCGATGAGTATGTGTCTAAGTAATCAAGACCTTCTTTTTGTCTAAAACCTTTGACCACAAGTCTTGCTTTTTATTTGTCAATTGATCCATCTACTTTCATTTTTCTTTTGAAAATCCACTTGTACCCAAGAGGTTTACAACCTGGTGACAAATCCACCAATTCCCAAGTATGATTTTGCAGGATGGATTCAACTTCACTGTTGACATCTTCTTTCCATAAATGAGCCTCAGGACTGGACATAGCTTCTTTAAAAGTTAAGGGCTCATTTCCTAACAAAAATGTTAGAAAATCTGGACCAAAAGATTTTGAGGTTCTAGCACGTTTACCACGCCTAGGTTCCTCTTCCTCATTTTAATCTATCTCTTGGTCTTGTTCTTGATTATGACTAGTAATAGCATCATAAGATCTTTTATTAGTACTAGTCTCTCGTCCAATTTTATTTGGAAACACATGTTCAAAGAAAGACCCATTCCGAGATTCAATAATAGTATTTACATGCATTTCAGAATGTTCTGACTTATGAATCAAAAATCGATATGTACTACTATTTATGGCATAACCAATAAAAATGCAATCAACAGTTTTAGGACCTATCTTAGTCTTTTTAGGACTAGGAATAGCCACTTTTGCCAAACACCGCCACACTTTTAAGTATTTGTAGGATGGTACTCTCCCATGCCACATTTCATAAGGTGTTTGATTCACTTTCTTTCGGGGCACTTTATTAAGTACATAATTAGCAGAAAGCATTGCTTCCTCCCACAAGTTCTGAGGTAATCCATAACTTTTTAACATGGCATTCATAATTTCTTTTAAAGTCCTATTTTTTTCTTTTAGCAATTCCATTTTGCTGAGGTGTAAGGAGTAGTGGTTTGATGAATTATTCTATGTACTTTACAAAATTCACTAAAAGGTAATTCATATTCTATCACTTCTAAATTTCTTAATTTTCTTACCAAGTTGATTTTCAACTTCATTATTATATTGAATGAAAGTTTCCAAAACTTCATCATTGGTTCGAATTAAATAAACATAACTATATCTAGTATAGTCATCTATAAAAGTGATAAAATACTTTTTTCCGCCTCTAGTTTAAATTGATTTAAAATCACAAATGTCACTATGAATTAATTCAAGTGGTTCCGTACTTCTTTCAATTGTATGAAAAGGAGTTTTGGATAATTTTCCCTCAATACAAATTTCACATTTATAATTTAAATCAATGTCAAATTTAGGTAAACATTCCATATTAATTAATCTACGCAAAGATCCATAATTAACATGTTCAAGTTTACCATGCCATAAATTTGAAGACTCAAGCAAGTAAGAAGAAGATGTATTTTTATTAATAACAGAGGGTACAACAGTCATTACATTCATTTTGAAAAAGCCATCAGACATATAACCTTTTCCTACATACATTCCGTTTTTGGTAAGTACAAACTTGTCACTTTGAAAAACTAGCCTAAACCCATTTGTACTCAACAAAGATCTGGAAACAAGGTTCTTGTGAATGTCCGGTACATACAGCACATTGTTGAGAGTAAGTTCCTTTCCAGATGTCATCTTCAAAATAATCTTTCATTGTCCTTCAACTTTAAAGATGAAGAGTTACTCATAAAAAGTTGTTCACCGTTGTCCACTATAGAATAAGATGTGAACATCATTTTGTCGGCACAGATATGGCGAGTAGCACCAATGTCCACCTACCATTCTTTAGGATTTCCGATAAGGTTTGCCTCAGAAACAACTGCAGAAAGATTTATGACATCTACACCATTAGAAATTTTATCCACTTCGGTCATGTTGGCTTAAACAACCTTCTTGCTTGATCTTCTTTTGCCTTTGCAAAAATCAGTTCTTAAGAACTTCTTTGGCTTTTTACCATGATTCACTGGCACAGTCCCAACATAAGGAGGGGTTGGGCAATTGAAGCCACCATACCAGTACTGGTTTGAACATTAGTTTGACCAGTTTCTGTAGCCATGAATTCTAAATTATAAAACAAAATTAGAATTAGAATTTTTATACTGCACAAAAAATTAAACCAAAACCACGTAATTAAATTCTGTAAAAATAAAAGAAACAAGAAATGTAACTTTTATTTCCAATTAATTTGAAAATAAAATAAAATTTTATTTGAACAAGTTAATTCTTCACAGAAAATTAAATTTTTGTAACACTACAATGATTAAAATACTAAAAACAGAATTTTAATTAATGAATACTCAGAAACTATTTTTGAAAACCAAAATTAATTTCTAACAAACTTCACAAATAAATATTCTGAATTGTTAATTACACCAGTATATTACTATTAGTTGTCAAAGAAAATAAACAGTATGAAAATCCTAAGTGATTCGTGATTAGATCAAGATTAAAATATTCCAAATCCCAGAAATCCAAAACACACAATCTAAATCAACAAGCACTTACGAAAGTGATTTAGACTGTTTATTTTTTCAGAATAATTAATAAATCGACACAAACGATTTTTACGTGGAAAAAACCACAATTGGACACCTCCAACTGTGATTAAAAAACCATGGGCGAAACGCCACTAATCAATCCACTACTGAAGTAAAAAAGATTACAAAGATATCATACAAATTACCCAACTCAGTCAATTTGTCTTCGAATCTTCTGTAACTCTTTCTCCACGACTTCGTCTCGGAACTGATCAATCCTGAAGTTGACTCCACAACCTCACTTGTCGAATGAACGACCACGTATAAGATCAAACGCCTTTTGAAACTATACGCTTGAATCTTCGGAATCCACCGAAGAGAACTCTCTCTTGAATTTAAAGAAACCAACTCCTTGATGTATGTATTTTAGATCATGAGTGAAGAACTCTTCTCAAGACATCAAGGAAAACTCACCAAAACTCCAGAAGAACCCCCAAAACAAAACCCTAGGACCCTTGAATAAGATTTAGAAAAAGTAGTCCTAAAAAATACCTAAAAAGATATAAATAGGAATCCTGAATCCGCGATCTCCGCTCGAGCGCCCAACATCCCGCTCGAGCGGCTTCAACAAAATACGCGTGTGGTAACACAGTGGTCCGCTCGAGCGCTTCATAACCCGCTCGAGCGCAAAATTACGCACTCCAGTACTTTTACAGACCTGTCAAAAATACTGAGAGACCACAAACTCCGCTCGAGCGTCGATGTCCCCGCTCGAGCGAGAAGAACAAAAACACAGAACATAAATAATTGTTACAACTCAAGGTTTTGTATCCGGATTTGACAATCAAGGGACCTAACAATCTCCCCCTTTGTCAATTCCCGAACAAAACCTTTCTAAACAAATGTCCTTAAACACACGCACTAGACAAGATTAAAAACAAATACTAAAAACACTCAAAACAACTCTATAAACAAACAATCTTTCCAATCTTGCCATATATCGGTCCATCAATCCAATTCTTCATCCAACATTCACCTGTGAAAAGACTAGCAACATACCAGAAAAACCAAAACTTGTGGAACTATATAAGAATATATCAAAATGTATCCATCCTATAGACCCAAAGGAACAAAATATTCATGTGAACAAAATAAAATAGAATCACCAGAGTACCATCAATACAATATACCATCAATATCACAGCAAGAACCAAACTCTCCCCCTTTTTGACCGGGAATGAAGAAAGCAAGAAATCAAGCACCAGGTGGAGGAGGGGGCGGCTGAAGCGTCAGCAAGGAAATGATGTGGTCCAGCTGCGAAGTAGTGTGAGCGGCAGTCTGCTCCATCTGACCAAGACGACCATCAAAGGCATCAAAACGGGCATCAAGAAAGTCTAACCTCCGGGTCATAGCCTCCTCAAAGTGCTGAAGCTGATCAGGAAAAGTGCGAGGTGGAATTGGTGGAGTAGGATCCTCCTCACCCCCGGCGGCGGCAGCATCATATTTAGCCTCCTCAGCAAGGCTAGCAGTGGTACCTGCAGAAGGATCAGCCCGAGAAGACTCCCCCTTAACATGAGCCCGACTCTGTGAGACAGTTTTCTTTGTGAATGGTCGGGAGGGGAAGGCAAACTCATCATCCTCGAACACCCGAACCCCAAGGTCAGACAAAAGACGATTAATCAAACACCCATAAGGAAGCCCTAACTGTCTATTCCCAGAGACACCTATCATTTTCCGAATAATCAAGGGAGCGAGATCAATAGACATATATCGGGCGATACAGAATAACACAAAACCTTGGTCTTGATTAATTTCAGAGGAGTGAGTGGTCACAAGGATGTTGGCACAAACAATCAGATTAAGCAGTCTAAACTCCGAAAGAAGTTCAAACTGTTTAATCAAAGCGCCTGTAGGCCAAGGACGGGAAGAACCACAAAGTACCTCAGTCACATGATTGAAATCACAGGTAGGACGACCGGGGACAGGAAAAGGATAGTGTTGAGGGTACACTTGATCAATCTTAAGAAGATGGCGAATGAGAGCTGGGGTGACAGAAATGGATTTGGACCGAACCCAAGTAGTAAAAGAAGGCTCAACATCACTAATTTGCTCAATATTATAGTAAAATTCTCGAACCCAGTCGAGATTTTGACGCCCAGAAAACGACAATACCAAATCACCACCTAGAGGATCAAACAAATGACAGATAGGGATGGACTCGAAAGTGTTAGGCTGGACAGTCCGTTCTAGGTGAACAGTGCGAGCCTCAAAAGATTTATGAAACAACTTGTCTTGCTTAGCATTTTGAAACCTCTCAGAATTAAAGGTAGGTCGAGACACAGTGGCCTTTCGGCGTTTAGGGGCGGACATGATGAGATGAGAGAGAACTAAAACCAGAAAAACCAACAAACCCAAAAAGAAACCAAACCCGAATAGCAAAACAGGCACAAGACAGAAATCATTAGTAACATTAAACGCATAATGCATAATCATGGATGGCAATTTTCAAGGATATCATTTCAGAAACATGGAAGACACATATCAATGAAAAGCATAATGCAAAAATGCACATAATGACAATGGCAGAATATCAATGACCTAGTGAAGCTAAACACTGATATAAAAACAAAAAAAAAACTTCATATGGCAACACTTCTCCAGTGTGAGGTCAAAAACAGGGGCTCAAACAGGCATCACAAACACAAACAAACAACCGCAAGCATGTGGAACTCACAACCCTAGGGCGAATGGACAACACTGATTTCATACACACAAACATGAAATGCAACATGAGGAAGACCAGACCATGTAGTGAAAGTGTGTGTGAGAGAAAGGGGAAAAACAATGAAACACAAAAAAAAAACAAAAACAAAAGACAATCCCCAAAAATGCCGAAATAACAGACAAAACAGAGGAGAAGAGAGAGCAAAACTTACCAAAAGGGAAATCAGTAAGGAAGAGGAGGAAGAAAGGTGAAATCGACCACGCAAAGCCCACGAGCAAAACCCTAGGTCTGAGCAACTGAAGAGGAGAGAGAAAAAAAAATGACCTGAAGAGTCGAGGGAGGGAGTTTTATATAAAATCGGTCCGCGCGAGCGTAGGAATGAACGCTCGAGCGTGATTCAAGGCAAGCTGACACCCGCTCGAGCTCGAATAAGGCCGCTCGAGCGCACAAATACCTCTCTCAGAACTGTAAAGCAAAGAGCAAACTACTGCAGGACGAAAAAATACGCTCGAGCGTAGAAAGTGCCGCTCGAGCAGGACCTTTTTTTTTTTTTTTTATAATATAAAAACAACACTATACTCAAAATCAAGAGGTGAGACCTGAAACAAAAATAGATGATCATATTTAACCAAAAGAGGATACTAAGATGAAATAATCCGCAATTCATGAATCCTGTGAACTTGCAATTTTAAAAAAAATGACACTGGAAATCATGAGCAAAGAAGATAAAATATAATCAATGATCATAAGCTACATGAGAATGCACAACTCAAAATCCAATATGAGAGCTCACATAAAAAAGTGTGTGTGTGCAATCCATGAGAGGTCACTGAGATCCTAAGTGATTCGGATGGTTGGACCTCCATCAAGAGTAACTCAACAATACAGAGAAAAGTCAAACCACTAGGAATCACGGGGTATTTGTTGAGTAAATGCGGAGGCTCCCCCTCAATCAATGAGTCCCCTTTTTTTTCTTATTATTTTTTTTTTTTACATTTTCTTTCTTATGAGCACTCACTGGTGGCTTTCACTCTCAAGAGTATGGAAACCAAACCAGAGAAGAATGAAATTATAAAGGATGGCCTGGTTGGTGCCTCTGAGGTAGCCTTTTCCTAATGCCCGGACTTCAAGGAATTGAGAGAGAAACCATGGAAGTGAAAACAGATGGTAGATGGTTAAGAGACTCAACATCACCCATGATATGCTAGTATCGGTCAATTCCACTGTAAAAGTACAAGAAACACTGGTAGTGGTCCATAGAGAACTTTGATCACATGTGCGGAAACCCTTGCAACAATTAATCTCAAGGATGTGTACAGAATGAGATCATGAGGTTAATGAGCATGGGCATTCAAAATGAGCTATGACCAATGAACAATGAAATCTTGTAAGCAGCATGAGTAGTGTACATAAAAAGTTGGATGCAAGTACAATAGATATCAATGATAATGAGATTATGACATCCAAGCATACAAAGGGCAAAACACTTACACCTACTCAAGTAACAAGTAACACTCTAGTGATCGAGCATGACACCCAAGGTCTTTCTAAGGAACTCAAACCGAAGAAGATCAAGGGGTTTTGTAAAAATATCAACTTTTTGGTGCTCAGTGGGAATATGCTCAAGAACAATAAGGCCCTCTTCCACTAACTCTCGAATAAAATGATGACGAATGTCAATGTGTTTGGTGCGTGAGTGTTGGACAGGATTTTTTGAAATGTTTATGGCACTTGTGTTATCACAAAAAAGAGTAAGAGTGTTCTGTTCTATCCCATAATCATGAAGCATTTGCTTCATCCACAGCATCTGTGCACAACAACTCCCTGCAGCAATGTACTCAGCCTCAGCAGTCGAAAGAGAAATGGCATTTTGCTTTTTACTATGCCAGGAAACCAGATTATTCCCAAGGTAAAAACAACCCCCGGATGTACTTTTCCTATCATCAGCACACCCTGCCCAGTCGGCATCAGAAAAAACCAGTAATCTCAGCTGTAGTATCAGTAGAAAACCAAACCCCATACCCCAAAGTCCCATTGACATATTTAATGATGCGTTTGACAGCAAGAAGATGAGACTCTTTAGGACTAGCTTGGTAACGGGCACAAACACCTACACTGAAAGCAATATCAGGACGACTGGCTGTGAGGTACAAAAGACTCCCTATCATACTCCTATAAAGGGTAGGATCAACATCAATACCAGAGGAATCTTTGAAGAGGTGAAGACTGGTGCTCATGGGAGTACGTGCATGCTTGGCAGACTCAAGACCAAACTTAGACACCAGATTTTTCGCATACTTAGACTGAGACACAAAAATACCTGAAGGAGACTGTTTAATTTGAAGACCCAAAAAGTAAGACAACTCTCCCATCATGCTCATCTCAAATTCATGTGTCATGCAATCCGAAAAATATTTAACAAGATGTTCCGCAGTGGATCCAAACACAATATCATCAACATAAATCCGAGCAACAAGAATATGAGACTTAGTATGTTTCACAAATAAAGTCTTATCCACACTACCCCTTTGAAAATCATATATCAAGAAGAAAGGTAGTAAGTCTATCATACCAAGCTCGAGGGGCTTGTTTCAATCCATACAAAGCCTTGTCTAACTTGTAGACATGATTAGGACATTTAGGGTCCTCAAACCCTTTTGGTTGCTCAACATAAGCATCTTCTCTCAAGTACCCATTCAGAAAGGCACTTTTCACATCCATTTGAAACAATTTAAAGCCAAGAAAACATGCAACACCAAGCAAAATTCGAATAGATTCGAGACGTGCAACTGGGGCAAACGTCTCATCATAGTCAACACCCTCTACTTGTGTGTAGCCTTGAGCAACCAACCTAGCTTTGTTCCTAACAACTGTACCATTCTCATCAGATTTATTTTTAAAGATCCACCTGGTACCTATCACATTCATGTCTCTAGGTCTGGGAACTAGAGTCCAAACTTTGTTACGTTCAAATTAACCTAATTCTTCATGCATAACATTGACCCAACTATCATCTAGCAAGGCCTCTTTAAAATTCTTAGGTTCAATTAATGAAACATAACACATATGTGATACCTCATCCCGAATCTGTCTTCGGGTTTTCATTCGATCCGAGACACTTCCAATCACCTGTTGAGCTGGATGATTCAGTTTCACCCTAGCTGATGGTTTAAGCTCAGGACTTGCGGTGACAGGGGCAACAGGAGTGATGTCCCTTGGAGCACTCTTTGGACTTGACCTTACCTGTGAAGATGGTTCTGTAACCATTTCTTGTGATGGGTCTGCACCTTCTCCTTGATTTTGTGATTCTGTATCCAAGATTGGAGACTCATCATTATCATCCTCATTTGTTGCTGGAGTAGGTGCACCTGTGTCATCTATAACCACATTGATAGATTCCATTAAAGATGAAGTTTGCAGGTTATAGACTCTAAAAGCCCTACTAGTGGTTGAATACCCTAGAAAAATACCTTCATCACTTCGGGAGTCAAATTTGCCCAAAGGCTCTCTATCTTTGAAGATGTAACACTTACTCCCAAAAGTTTTGAAGTATTTTACATTAGGTTTCAAGCCCTTCCACAATTCATATGGAGTTTGTAAAGTGCCGGGCCTTAAATACACGCGATTTATGACATAAACAGCAGTATTTATGGCTTCAGCCCAAAATTTTGGAGGAAGTTTCTTACTAAGGAGCATGACCCTAGCCATTTCTTGAATAACCCTGTTCTTCCTCTCAACAACTCCATTTTGTTGTGGAGTAATGGGTGCAGAAAATTCATGCTTAATTTCATGTATATCACAAAAATCCGAAAACGAACTATTTTCAAACTCACGACCATGATCGGTTCGGATTCTTATGATACGATCAATGGAAATACCTTGTTCATTCTGGATTTTAAAGACTAAGGCCTGGAAAGCATCAAACGTATCAGATTTTTCCTTTAAAAAATTTACCCATGAAAATCAAGTAAAATCATCAACAGTTAAAAAAATGTATCTTTTACCTCCGATGCTTTCAGTGCGAGTAGGACCCATTAAATCCATGTGAACCAATTCGAGAGGACGTTTGGTTGTAAAGCTATTCACCTTTTGATGAGGGGCACGGGTTTGCTTTCCAAGTTGACATGGTCCACACACATGGCTCAAATTCTTACCTAGTTTAGGTATTCCCCTCACAAGCTCTTTGTTGGCTATCTTAGTTAGGTCATTGAAGTTCATGTGACCTAATCTTTGATGCCACATGTCAATGTTACTAATGATGGCAGAGTGACAAGTGAGATCATTAGTAGTAACAATCCCATAGCAGTTATCAGATGTGCGAACCCCATGTAAGACAGTATTTCCCTTTTTATCCAAAATTTCACATTTATTTTTTGAAAACAATACTTCATGATGGGAATTACACATTTGACTAATGCTTAAAAGATTTGCTTTAAGACCATCAACTAGTAGAACATTATCTAGCTTGGGAAGACCAGCAACACTTATAGAGCCCTTACCAATGACTCTCGAAGTGCCGCCATCTCCAAAGGTAACAATTCCTCCTTCATAATTTTCAAGGGAGGTGAAGTAGGATTTACTACCGGACATATGACGAGAACACCCACTATCAAGATACCACAAGTGTGAATCACGTGCTTTTAGAGCAGTGTGAACAACTAAACAAGTCAAATCATCTTTTCTCACCCAAATCTTTTTAGTCTTGGTATTTCGCCTAGACATGTAAGGTTGTCTCCTAGTCCAAAAAGTATTTGAATTTCTACCCTTTTGAGACACCTTACCAAACAATTCATAGCAATAAGGACGAATGTGGCCATACCTACCACAGTGATGACAAATAAAAACCGGTTTTACCTCCTTTTTGTTGATCTTACCAGCTTTAGGTAGACGAAGAGAGAGATCAGCCTGGTCTACCTTCAATTTTCCCTTTGCTTGAGTCTTCTTGTCATGTGAAGTAGAGGCCTGTCCCTTGTGAGCTGTTGCACCATAGCCTAACCCGCTTTTGTCGCAACCCATTTGTTGAGACCCGAGGATGACTTCTAAAGATTTGGAACCTTTGTTCCACATGGCAATAGTGGCTCTAGCAACACGAAGCTCTTCATCCTTTTGACAGACTATCTCTTCCAATCTGGCTTGTGACAGCTCAAGACTTTCAAGCTTTTCTTCATATGTGGAATACACCTTCAGAAGTTCATTCCTTTCAGTTTCACAGGATAGTAATTTTCCACATAAGTCTTGCCTGTCACTCGAGATCTTGACGATATTCTGCTTTGCTGCTACAAGTTCTCCTTTCAGCCTGATATTCTCACTCTCACATGTTTTGATCTTGAGAGAGAGTTTGTCGTTGGTTTTGGATAAATTCAGAGATTCCTCGTATAGCTTTTCGTAAGCTTGTTGTAGTTCATCGCCATTGATCTCATCATTGTCATCAGATGTTTCATCATCCTCTTTTTGCTCTTTATTCTCCTTTGCCTCTTCCAATCTAGCAACTAAGACTGAAAAGTTGCTGGATGGTGGTGAATGTGAATTTCCTCCTTCATGGAATTGGCTCAAAATTTCCCATGCCTCTTTAGCCTTTGTGCAACGAACAACCCGTTGCTGTTCTTCAGTAGAAATTGCCCCACGAATAGTGATCAGGGCTCTCTGATTGCTCAGATTGTCAGCCCTGTCTGTATCTTCTTCAATGGCCTGCCAGCCTTCTGGATCAAAAGCTCTCAGAAAAGCTCTCATTCTGATTTTCCAAAACAGGTAGTTACTCCCGTCAAAGGTGGGAGGAAGATGCAAGTTCTGACCACGAGCTAACTCTGCTGGCTTTGGAGGAGGTGGTGTCAAAGTAGACCAAAATGCCATGAAAGCACTATCCCCGTCTTCTCCAGATTCAGGTTCTTCGGGTTCTTGCTCCGACCCGCTTTCATCATCCCAAGTTACAGTGTAGACTTTCTTTCGATTCTTTTTCGAAGGGCATTCAAGGGCAATGTGACCAAAACCTTGACATTCATAGCACTTGACTCCTTGCCCCTTTACAATCTTCTTTTCAGTTTTTGAAGCAAGTTTTGGTGGAAAAGTTTTGGGTTTTTCATTACTCTTGTCTTTAGAAATAGGGTCTCTGAAATTAGGCTTCCTTTTCTTCAAAATTTTTTTAAATTGTTTAGTAAACATAGCCGTCATTTCAGACTCTAAATCAAATTCAACCTCCGGAGTTTTTGCAGACTCATGAGCACTAGTGAAAGCCATACTTTCTTTTTGTTTTTTCTTTGAAATCTGGTGGGCTTCATAAGTCTGCAAGTTTCCAACCAATTGATCAAGCTTGAGGGTATCAACATCCTGAGCCTCCTCAATGGCTGTCACTTTTGGTTGGAACCTCTCGGGTAAAGACCTCAAAATTTTTCCAACAATTTTAGCTTCCGGGATTTTTCCCCCGAGTGTGAAACAGGAATTCACGATATCACTAAGTTTTGCATAGAAATCATCAAACGTCTCCTCATCGCGCATAAAAAGGGTTTCAAAGGAGGATGTGAGACGTTGAAGTTTTGACCTTTTGACAGAAGTAGTACCTTCATGAATCGTTTCTAAAATGTCCCAAGCCTCTTTTGCTACCTCACACGTGCAGATACGACGAAATTCTTCAGGTGTGACGGAGCAAAACAGGGAATTGAGAGCCTTACTGTTCCAACTCGAGTTTTGGTAATCAGTCGTGTCCCATTTATCAAGGGGTTTAGGAATATTGACACCATCAACGATGACAGTAGGTTCACTCCACCCATAGATTACGCTGTGCCAAACTTTCTCATCGATGGATTTTAAAAATGCTCTCATACGAGCTTTCCAATACGAATAGTTTGTACCATCGAGTAAAGGCGGTCTATAGGTCGAGTTACCTTTACGAATAGAATCCATATCACTAGTCACACAAAATCACACACCTATATTTTTTTTAAAAAAAGAGTGACCCGCTCTGATACCAATTGAAAATCCTAAGTGATTCGTGATTAGATCAAGATTAAAATATTCCAAATCCCAAAAATCCAAAACACACAATCTAAATCAACAAGCACTTACGAAAGTGATTTAGACTGTTTATTTTTTCAGAATAATTAATAAATCGACACAAACGATTTTTACGTGGAAAAAACCACAATTGGACACCTCCAACTGTGATTAAAAAACCATGGGCGAAACGCCACTAATCAATCCACTACTGAAGTAAAAAAGATTACAAAGATATCATACAAATTACCCAACTCAGTCAATTTGTCTTCGAATCTTCTGTAACTCTTTCTCCACGACTTCGTCTCGGAACTGATCAATCCTGAAGTTGACTCCACAACCTCACTTGTCGAATGAACGACCACGTATAAGATCAAACGCCTTTTGAAACTATACGCTTGAATCTTCGGAATCCACCGAAGAGAACTCTCTCTTGAATTTAAAGAAACCAACTCCTTGATGTATGTATTTTAGATCATGAGTGAAGAACTCTTCTCAAGACATCAAGGAAAACTCACCAAAACTCCAGAAGAACCCCCAAAACAAAACCCTAGGACCCTTGAATAAGATTTAGAAAAAGTAGTCCTAAAAAATACCTAAAAAGATATAAATAGGAATCCTGAATCCGCGATCTCCGCTCGAGCGCCCAACATCCCGCTCGAGCGGCTTCAACAAAATACGCGTGTGGTAACACAGTGGTCCGCTCGAGCGCTTCATAACCCGCTCGAGCGCAAAAATACGCGCTCCAGTACTTTTACAGACCTGTCAAAAATACTGAGAGACCACAAACTCCGCTCGAGCGTCAATGTCCCCGCTCGAGCGGGAAGAACAAAAACACAGAACATAAATAATTGTTACAACTCAAGGTTTTGTATCCGGATTTGACAATTAAGGGACCTAACACAGTATATTGCTACTATCTGCCAAATAGTATATTACAACTATTTGTTTTTCCAACCAGAATATAATTTTGTAAAACTACAAAAAATAATTTATGTAAGAAGAAGAAAGAGAAAAGGAAACAAACAAAAAATTCTGTAAACAGAATAATTCGAATATGTCTTAAGATTGTTGGAACAATATTGTGTAAGATAAATAATTTGAAACCAAATTAAATAAATAAAAATAAATCGCTTACAAAATTTATTTTATCGAACCGAACAAAACTTCAAAAGATCAAGTCGAGTGGGTGACACTTTGTCCTTAAGACAGATTTGCCCCGCTACGGTGCTTACGGATATAAGGCGTCTATATCCCAGGATACAATGATCTTTACAAATTGTAGTAACACTCCAAACAATTTGTACGGCGAACAAAACCTCTGTTCTTAACTCTCTGAATTTTATTCTAAAACAAAAACTAATATGAAGAGAATTTATGCAAAGGAGCAAAACCAAGAGGGGACCAATTTTTTCTGGAGTTTTGCAGGATGTTTTCGGATCTCTAAGACTACTGGAAACGACTAGTATTTATAGTCAAATTTTGACAGACCCGAACAGTTGAGTTATTTGAATGAACAGATGCAAAATTAAACTAAACAGATACAACATTGTTTCGAACAGATAACTGCTAGGCAGTTAAATCTGTTGGAAATTGAAGCAGTTAAAAACCTGTTTGGGACGTTTTGAATCTGTCTGGTAGTTTGAATCTGTCCGAAAAATTGAATCTGTTGTGGAATTCGGAAGAGGCACAAATATTAGACAAAAAATTTGAATTAATTTCAATTTGAAATTCAAATAATTTCCTATAAGAATTTGGAAAAATTCAAATAAATCTTGTTTAAAAAATTAATGTTAGAACCGACCCGACCAACAACCCGCACCCGACACGCGCGCGTGTGGTGGTTTGAGCCAATGTTCACTTTGTCTATAACTCCCCCCTTCTACAAACTCAAAGCCCAATCCAAGTGTTGCCACTTGGAACTTATATACATACATAAGTTCTTTTAAGTTTCCAATGTGGGACTAGCCTTACAAGGAAACCCATATTTAATTCTTTAAATGTCCATTTCACGAACCCGAAAATGACATCAAGTTCCAATTCACTCATAAATGGTTTTGACGAACCATCTTCACTGTGTGTCTTGCCATGCAGTAAGGAACATGTCACTTTTTTGAACCCACCTCAAAAGATGTGTGGACTCCACTCAAATTTAGGCTCAAAATTGACCCAAAATAAGCCTATAAAAATCAATTTTTCAACATGTTACGAATGCAGATTTGTGCATTTGTAATCTCTGATATATCGTAGTTTGTGTCAGATTTGTGCATATGTGCATAACAAGGTCACATGCTAGCCTAGTTTTTCAACCTCTATATTATACTCTATGTTACACCTTTTCCCCCTTTTTTTGTTTTTTATGTATTTATTATGCTTTTTTGTTGCTTTGTAACACAGAGAAGTTGAATTTGAAAAGTGCAAATGAATATAAATACATGAGGCAAAGCAATTGCTATTCAATTTTTGGGGTCGATGATGCTTGACAGTTTCGCATTGTAATGGTATTTTCTTCTTGTCCGTGTTCTTATTATTATGAGCACAGTTATAACCATCAATGCTTTTAGAGTCTTATTTTTCCCTTTCCACTTCAAGTTTAGAAATAGGGGTTGATTTATATATGAACGTCATTGTGTCTTTTTTCACTCTTCAGGAAGCTCTGGATATTGTTCATGTTAGCAAAGAGGATCAAGAAAGTGTATTTAAAATGCTCACTGCAGTTTTGTGGTTAGGGAATATCTCCTTTAAAGTGATTGATAATGAAAACCATGTTGAACCTGTGGCAGATGAAGGTAACAATCTACTAAAAAACCTGTCTATAATTTTTGTTGATAGGAGTGTTGCTACTCATATTATTTTTTCAGACAGGTTTTCAAATTGATAAGCCATTATCAACAAAAAAAATTATTATTTATTGACAATGAGTATAAGAGCAAAAATAACCTGTAAGCACATGAAAAATATATTTCCTTCAATGTATATCAGATCAAAAACAAAGATGGAGTGCAAAACAAAAGATGAATGAGAAAACCTTTATTATCACACATGCCAAAACAGACGAAGTCACAATAACTTATTGTCTGCAAGAATCATAGTTAGTTGAAAACTGGAAAATTACAGGATTATATATTGGTTAAAAATTGAACCAGCATTTATCACTGCACATGGTAATAATTAACAAGAAAAGTAGAAATGCTCCTGTGGTGTAAATACTGAAAAACTTAACACCAGTTTTTCTTCTCTTTTCCTTCTTTTTTATCTCTTTTCCTATTGGGAAATTGGTTTCTAGAGTGTGACGGAATTTAAAGAATCAATATTAATAGTCATTTTGTGTAAAATAATTGGTACTCTACTAAAAAACCTATCTATAATTTTTTTGTTGATAGTGGCTTATTATTTATTTTGCTTGTAGGTGGTTTATTGGCTGTAGGTAGCAACACTCCTATTTGAATGAACAATCTTATTTATTGTAGTTTGGACATACTAATCCATCCTAGCCCTCCTTGAGCCTGTTGCTCTTGAGTATAACCCCCCCATGCACCTCAGTTCAAGAATGAGAGGAACTATTAATAGATTAGATTGATTGTTGATATTTGATGATATCTACTTGTTTCTCTCACTTCAATCTATTGTCTTGATGATAGCATGGGCGGATTAATAAATTCTTCCCATACTTTCCATAGCATGGGTGGATTAATAAATTCTTCCCATTCTAAACCAATATAAATTTGGTTAATTTTATATGATAAATCAATAAATGGTGGGTTAAAGATTAGTTTTATAGGAGAATGGCTTTAAGCCAAACCTTGATTACTATGTGGGTTAAAGATCTGGGCATTGATATTGTTTGAATTTTATGCATATTTTCTGAAAATGATAAATGAAAGCTCAATTTTCCATCTTTCCGCTATCTATGCTCCCTTGAATCTCAGGAATCTCTTGACAACGTGCTAGTTGAACTCTACAAGGTATGACATTTCTTCAAATCTGACCTTCTCTATCACCATAGATATAGCTGTTGATCTGATGTGAATTTTGTTGGTAACAATTAGGAGAATTTGGAAATGCAACTTTTGTGTATGGATGACTCGTGTGATTTTCATAGCATTTGGAAATGCAACTTTTGTCGTGATGAACTTAAAATAACCTTTTAGTAGTTTCTTGAATCTTCATGGTAAGGGGTTTTAGTTCTACATTGATCCTAATAAAAAAACTTTTTTTTCCCCCCCTGTTTTCTCTTTCCCATTTAGCCTAATAGTTATAGTTTGACATGCTGAATACTCTCTTTAATTACTTGGTGATCAAAACAAATCTTTGAGTACACATTTTCATGTTATTGCAGAGATCTGGTAGGATTGAGGAACATATTGAAATGCTTCTACATTAAAGTGAAGACTATTTTTGGAAGAACAGGTTATTGGGGAACTTGGCCTAGGCATACTTACAACAAAATAATTTCAAATCCTTGGAAGAGCATTTGTTCTGTATATGGTAGACATTTATTTTTGTTCAATTCTCTGTTTTTGGAAATTCATTGTTTTTGTATGTAATATTTAATTTAGATAGATTATACTTGGTTGGTATGGATTTGTATGATATTTCAAATATGATGTTACAAGTTAAAGTTTTTGGATAGTTGATAATAAAATGGGTATTATTGATAATGGATTTAGATTATAATTGATAGATGTACTATTCTGTATATGTACAGGTTACAGGTTGCATTAATAATGAAATGCGTATAATTTAGAAATTAATGAAAAATATTCAATTTGTGCATTTAAAAAAAATTAATAAATAGAGCTTTTGGTGACTAAAGATTTAGTAGCCAAAAAATAAAAAGGGAACTTGTTGGCTACTAAACAGTTAGTAACAAAAAAGAATGAAAGTTTTTGGCAACTAAAAAATTAGTAGCTAAAAAGGAGTACCATAATTTTAGCAACTAAAAAATTAGTAGTAAAAAAGGAGTGACATGTTTTTAGCGACTAAAAAATTGGTAGCTAAAAAACTAAACATGAAAAATATTTTCTTTTCAACGACTAAATATGTTCTTTTGGGCGACTAAAAAAAAATTAGTCACCAATTCTTTTGCCGACAATTAGTCAACAACCAAACGGGTGACCAAAAATTTTAGTCGGTAAAAATCTTTGGCGACTAAAAAATTGAATTTTGGCCACTAAAAATTTAGTCGCTAAGTGCAATTTGTTGTAGTGGTTAAAAGGCTCACGGGTCACCTATGCCAAAATCTTGGAATAAAGGTTATTTTTGATTAGTAGGATTGTAGTGTAGAATTGAGATTGTTAGTCCATGGACTCAATCCCATATTTGATTGCAAATTTTATTAACCGAATTACATGTACAATACAACGGTCATTTAATCTAACGAAATTGACGAATTTTTAATATTGAAAGGGGCTAAGGATCAAAATTTCAAGTATGAAAGGAAAAAAAACAAAATGAATACATAATAAATAGTTCTCACTAATTTAATTAAATAACTAATTATATACTAATTTATGAAATTACTAATCTTTTTACTATTAATTTTATTAATTAAACAAGACCAAAGAGTACACTAATCATGTGATTATTATACTCACCTAATTTCTTTTATAATTAGGGATTTAATGGTGCTTTCCTTGTTTCTTTCTAGGATGGGAAAAAATTTCATAACTCAATTGGCCGGGGAAAAAGTACTCCACTAATACTGTTAAATTTATCATGTTTTTATATATATATTTTTTTCATTTAACATTTGATCTAATACATCTATTACTATTAAACATTAATGAAACTCATAAGAGATTCACTATCAATGAATATGAATGTGCCAGATTAATTTACATTTATTAATAATTTATTAATTGTATGATTAAAAAAAAATATAATATCATATATTTCTTATTAAAATTTATATTTATATTTATTTATTTCAATATGTATCTACCATTAATATTAGTTTCAGTTATTTTAACTATACGTAAAAGAAGATTAGTGTAATTATTTTATAAGTGTAAGGCTAACCATATTTTTTTTTAAATTAAAAAAAAATGAATGCAATTTACCCTAAATAAAACGTGGAATGTCATAAAATGTGGTATGGGGTGGTTCATATTCATGTAGATGTATGTCATAAAAGAGTCTTGTGAGGTGCGCATGCATGTAACTAAGGCCATGTTTGTTTGGGTAGACTGGATTAGGTTGGATTAGTATTTTCATAACTAATAGTCCTATGACTACGAATCCCTTTGAATTGTGTATCCTATCCTATGTTTGGATTGAGTTACGATTATAAGGAGGGACTAATAGTCTAAACTTTGGCTTAATCCTTCAATTTATATCCCACCAGCATATGTGGGATATCATATCTGGATGGATTGTTAGTCTATACTTTAATTGTTTAATCAAATATCGAATTAATAATTTTATTAGACTATTAATCTAATTTCAAGTTTATGTCCACCCAAACAAATATGGCCTAAAGATTCTTGTGAGATGTTCATGTATCTAAATGAATGGTCCTGACTCATCAATATCTTGGTGCATGTGCATGACTTATTCATGTTGTTAGATCTTATAAATACGCTTAGATTCCAAAAATGAAGCAAGGAGGTGAAAAGGAAGTTGGATGAAGTGTTATGTAGTAAATTATGATTAAATTGTGTTTGAAGGATGAATTTGAGTGGGGATTTAAAAGGAAAATATATATATATATATATAAATAAGGATATATTTTATCTATATTTTAAATACTTTTTGTGGGGACATATTTTTTGGGTAGTCCACATGGCCGAGGTTGTTACCCGAGGTGTTATGTGGGTAGATCATGTTTGCCGAGATATTTGGGGCACTGCCGAGGTATTCTGCGGCAATACCGGAATCCGAGATAAAGCGGATAAGGGACAAGAGTCCTAGAATGGGAGAAGACTACAGTTTGAGAAAAGATGAGACTCTTAGAGAATTTATCCTAATTCTACTGGGAGTCCAAGATTAGCAGTAATCCTAAGTCTATTACAGATAGGCTTCTATTGGGACAAAGATTGTGTTGGCTATAAAAGGGAGGCACCCCCATGGGTCTAAGGTATGCTTTTGATATTCTGTCTAGTGAGTTAAGCACTATCGGTTATCTTTGAGAGATATTGAGTACTGATTTGATCGTCGGAGTGTCCCCGGGTGGACGAGCCACCGCCGAAAACTCTTCTTTCTGTTGAAGGTTGTTCGGGTTTAATCTATTCTGCCGGTGCTCTCCAACTGGGTACCTGTTTGGCAGTGTGGTCAAAAAATCACCCACATAATTTGGCGCCATTTGTGGGACAGAAAGGAGAATAGATGGCCAACAAATGACATAAAGAGAAGGTTGGGGACGACACCCCTACTAAGAATAGGAAACATATTGACCTTGATGTCGAAGAAGTCAACTACAACGAAGAGACTCGTGATAAAGAATCACAAAGGAAAGGACGTCAGCTAGGAGAGCGATGAACCAAAGAAAGCGGACCAAAGCGGGTATTACAACGAGGACGATCTCCAGGTATAGAAGGATAGATGCCTGCGGAGGGACGACGAGATAAAGGGAATGGCGGAAAAATTGGCGTACCTGCAAACAGTCGTCAATTTCCTGATACCGAACAACGTCGGGCAGCCACTGTTCTCACTACAAGATGTGCCGATTCTAGCGGCCAAGAAAGACGCCCAGAAAAGGGGGCAGAAAACGATTCCTGCAATCCCGCAGCATGGCGAGACCAAGGGACATTCTCACCGGCCTTCGCGGGAGATCGGCCATGGAGAATCCCAAAAGACACGATCTTGGCCTAGATGATTAGGTTCGAGAAAAGAAGAGCTCAGTCTAAAATGAGCAGATCCCAGATTCCAAAAGACAAGATCTCGGCTTAGATGATTAAGTTCGAGAAGAGAAGAGCTTGGCCTAAGTTAAAGAATTTTTTTTTCACAAAGGAGTATGTAGAAGCCATGCAGGAGGCAGATCCCCTGCTCATAAAGCAATATCAAGGTCAAAGCCATGTGCTTAATGAGAACCCAAGTGGAACTTAAGTTCACATTAGGGGACAAAGGACTGAAGAATGATGCTTGGGAGTTGGAATTTCATAAGCCGAGATGATGTTTAACATTTGTTGAAACTTGAGAAAAGTTTACAAGTTGAAGTTAAACCGAGATTATGTTTAACACTTGTTGAAATTCTGAGACAATTTACAAGTTGAAGTTAAACCGAGATGATGTTTAACACTTGTTGAAACTTGAGAAAAGTTTACAAGTTGAAGTTAAACCAGCATCATGTTTAACACTTGTTGAAATTCTGAGAGAATTTACAAGTTGAAGTTAAACCGAGAAAGAAGATTGATTTAACACTTGTTGAAATTTTGAGAAAATTTACAAGTTGAAGTTAAATCCAAGGTTATGAGTGAAAGAAGTATCTATACATGTGCCGAGGTGACTATGTTACCAAGACTTGGAAGATAATGGAAGACAGAAGTCTTAAGAAATAAAAGCAACACTTGTGAAAATATTTGTTACAATGTTTTCAAGTGTTAAACCAAGACCGAGATAAACAAGGTCGGAAGTTTTGTCCGAGGTATGTTAACCTGGGGAGATTGCACAGTTAAGGTGTATGTTGAAGACATGCAAATTGTATTCTAAGTATGGAATCATACAAGGCATTAAGAAGAGGGCAAACATTCAAAACACTTGAAAGAAGAAGTTAAAAAATGCATTCAGATAAGGAAAGAAGGCACTTCGGCCTAATATTGAAGAATAAATTGTTTGAGAAAGTACAAGGTAAAAAAAAGTACATGATTAGTACATGGTGAAATTCAAGATACAGGTTAAATGATCAAAAGACATGAACGAGTAAAGCAATGAAGCTGAAGTAAAGTTCGCCGGGATCAGACGGTGGTCGTAAGCAAGGAAGTGCAGCAGAAGCCTCGCCAGAGGGGAGAGTGAAACTGATTGCAAACAGCTTCGCAAAAGCAGCAATAGAGGATTTGAAAGAGAAAGTTTAAACAAAAACGAAGATGCAGAAGTAAAAAGACAGAGAGAGTGAAGAGATTTTGATCAAATACGCAGATGCAAGGCGACTTAATGACGCGTATCAGACACGGTTCAGTAGAGGAAAGATGCGTGCAGAAACGGTTGAAAAATTGTTCGTACCAACTCATACGCATGAAAAAAAAGAAAAAGAAAAAAAAGAACTCTTGAAGTTCTTGATTTAATGAAACAAATACCTCAGCTAAAAGGACAGTTTTGGCTGAGGAACTTGAATGAATTTGGTTGTTGGTTCCAAAGCCTTGATGAAAGCAGACTATAGGTCTGGGTCATATTGAGCCGATGAGTTCTGACTTCGTCAATAAATGATGAAGCAAGCTTAGTCGACGTGCTAGATGAAAGAGATAATATATGTTCCATCCCTCAGTTTGCCGAGGTAATAGAACTTAGGGGGCAGTTGTGGGGACATATTTTTTGGGTAGTCCACGTGGCCGAGGTGCTACGTGGGCAGATCATGTTTGCCGAGATATTTGGGGCACTGCCGAGGTATTCTACAGCAATACCGAAATTCGAGATAAAGCGGATAAGGGACAAGAGTCCTAGAATGGGAGAAGACTACAGTTTGGGAAAGATGAGACTCTTAGAGAATTTATCCTAATTCTACTGGGAGTCCAAAATTAGCCGTAATCCTAAGTCCATTAGAGATAGGCTTCTATTGGGACTAGGGTTGTGTTGGCTATAAAAGGGAGGCACCTCCATGGGTCTAAGGTATGCTTTTGATATTCTGTCTAGTGAGTTAAACACTATCGGTTATCTTTGAGAGATATTGAGTACTGACTTGATCGTCGGAGTGCCCCCGGGTGGACGAGCCACCGCCGGAAACTCTTCTTTCTGTTGCAGGTCGGTCGGGCTTAATCTATTCTACCGGTGCTCTCCAGCTGGGTACCTGTTTGGCAGTGTGGTCAGAAAATCACCGACACACTTTTTTATTTT
This sequence comes from Camellia sinensis, assembly GCF_055761805.1. Taxonomy (NCBI): domain Eukaryota; kingdom Viridiplantae; phylum Streptophyta; class Magnoliopsida; order Ericales; family Theaceae; genus Camellia; species Camellia sinensis. The sequence goes on from NC_138965.1 coordinate 13,308,461, forward strand.
ATTTTATTTTATTTCAAATTTCTACCTAAATCTACACTCCAAACCCGACTTAAATCAAATTAAAATTACCATGTGTCCTACTAGCCACTTCTCTATCTCTCATTGTGATTTGAGCAGTATTAAGCCTACAGTATATTCAATAAAGAGTACAACCATGAGACAAAAAATATCCAAAAATTCAGCATCAGTACCTGAGCCGCAGGGTTTAATTGGAGGATTTGAGAAAAAATTTGAAAAAGAAAAAGGAAAAGATAAGTAAAATGTAAATAAAATAACCTTACATTTCACCTAATTTCATACATTTTTATCTTTTTCCTTTTCAAATCTCTCCCTAAATCTCTCAACCAAACACAGGCTAAAACAATTTCCATCCTCCCAAAGGTAACTGAACCTGAAGCAAACCGTGCTTTCTCCACTCACACTAGGTGCCTCATGTATTTTTCTATCTTCCCTATACTCTACCAACCCTAGCAAATCATAGAATAGTCTCACACAATTAATAAAGCCCTACATAGAATGGATTCTGATGGATTTCAGACTCTAACCCAACCCAAATACATGTAAGAAAACCATAATTTTATAGGTCTGCAGAACACCAGACACACATCCAATAAAAACATAACGTTTTGGCAGTTTATATTGAAGGATAGAAACTGCAGATCTTATGTTATTCAATTCTTGTTTGTAGGCAAAGCACTTAATAACATTGTGCTACATTTACTTGTACATGTCCTGCAAGTACAACAATGGGTGTTCACCAAAACCATTTCGGGTATCAATAATATATCAACTAATTAGCACACATTAAAGTTCAAGGTCCAAATGAAGGCGGCTTCCTAATCTTCATAGCCTGCTCAAAACTATACGTGATTTCAATGAGTTTAGGCTCAAAACCCTTTAATCCACCAAAACAAATACCAAACGGCCTCTCATCGTGATCGTACCCAGCTGGAACGCTAATTCCTGGGAAGCCCCCAATTGCAAGCACTCCAGAAACATGTCAGAAATTATATGACAAGGGTGTCACTAGTGCATCCAATATATTATCTTTCATCAACTTCTGGAGTCCTTTTTTTGATGCTTCCGTTAAATTTCCCAGCACTTTCTTTTCCAATTCACCCATCCCAATTGTTTTCTCTGCTTTAAAAAACAAGTCTTGCCCATATTCGTCAATTTTTTCCTGCAGAGCCACCAAACCATATATGATTATAATCTTGTACTGATAGTGATCCTCAATTGTGTACATAATTCATGCTAACAAAGGAGTTTATTTTTCTATCGGCCATAAATTTTTTCCCGCAGAGCCACCAAATTGTGTCTGATTAGTCTTATTGAAATGACATTTGGATTGTTTATAGCAAATTGTAAGTGGTAAATTAATCTACTAACCTAATCACTAGTAAAAGAAATAAGTGAATATAAATCAAATACACTAAAACCCCAAACATGTCAAGGGAATTAGTATCTTATGCCAATTTCTACATATGTGAATATAAATCAAATACACAAAATCCCAAAACATGTCAAGTCAATTAGTATCTTATGCCAGTTTCTCCTCAACAATCTTTAGTTAAAGAGTGAATTCATGCAAGTTAGACACTTAGGCGATCATCTGACTAATATCTTACACCAGTATCTCTTTCTTATTCGATCACAGTTTAGCATAAATTAACCTAATTAACAATGTTCAAAGTACAAAGGATCAATTCATTTGCTCAAAATTGCCAATGTTGGAAAAAGATGGTAGTACTTACCAAATCCGAGAATTTCTTGTTGAAGGCTATTGCATCTGCCAATGATCTCACCGGATAAGTGAGTAGCTCTTTGAGATATGCATTTAGAGACAACTTGAACTCAGCCCGTAACACTATGTGTCAATCATTGAACATGGAGTTGATGACGGCATCGAAGTTGGGTATGTCCAGACCTTGTGCCAAAGTTGCACCTCTTTGCCTAACGTTTCACAAGATTTTGAGGTATAGTTTTGGGATTAAAATTGTCCTTGAAGAAACCAAAGCTAGAAAATGGCAGCAAATAAAAACTCTTGGTGTAATGATTACCTTAATGTGTTGAAATGCAGCTCAAAAGCATGGGAATTTTCCGAGTCGTTGGGGAAACCGAAGAAGGGTTAGCTTGTTATCCCTAACCTCTTTCCCCTGAGCCCATTAGCCTTGAGAAATTGCACATAGCCGCCGTGTGGGATGTACTTTGAAGCTTTTCTAGTTGCCACAGTATCATGAGGATCGAAACCCACGATGGCGTCAAGCACATAAACAGAATCTGATACTGTCCTGCAGATTGGCCTGCCATGTCCAACATGGTAGAAGTTACAATTTAGGTTCCAATCTACAAACATGAAAAAATTCTCAAAATGTACACAATGAAATACTAGCAACACTGCATATTGCGAAGCATCACATACCCGACTGTGTCTTGTCTAGTTGAGATGGGACGACCCCTCCCCGGCTAGTGAGGCCTACTGTGGGTTTGATCCCAACAACCGAGTTAAAATTGGATGGACATAAGATGAACCCGGCCGCAGGGCCGGCCCTGGGCTAAGGCTGGTGAGGCCTATGCCTAGGGCCCCAAAAATTAGGCCCAAAAAAGGCCCCAAATTTAGTCTTACACTATATTAAAAATTTAAAATGGCCCAATTCTATTTAATTATTTTAGGCCATTTTAAAGGGGGCCTCAAAAAATCTATTTGGCCCAATTGATAAAAGGCCCAATTAAAAAATATTTATAAGTTTTAGTTGTTAGTCCAATTAAAAAAATAAAATATAAAATATATGTATATGTATTAGTCATTAGTCTAATTTTGTGCGGCCTATTTTTTTCTCTCTTTATGGCCCAATTATGTGTTTTTTAGTATTTTTTTAAAAAAATATTTTACACAATTTTATTTATTTATTTTGTAGATACATCTAATTTAGATACACTTATAAACTATAATATTTATATATATATTTTTTAAAACGTTACCAAATACAAAAAATATAAAAAAATACGAATTGTAAACCCAGAAAATTATTTTTGAAAACTTTAAACCAAACAGAGTGATTTTTATTTATATTTTTTTTAAATATCTAAAAAGGCCATAAAAAATTATTTCGCCTTAGGCCCCCGGAAACTCAGGGCCGGCCCTGCCCGGCCGTCTCTGTACCAAGTGATACTGTAACCATATTTGCTGCTACTGATACTGCTGATCCTATTTTTGATCCACCTGGGTCTGCAGATTTCTACATCAATCCGCTAGCATCAAATCACAATTCAATAGTTTGCCCTTCCATTTCAATGACCTTCAATACATCTAAATTAGATTTGGTTAGTGTTGGTGGAACTACTCTCAAGATATCAATACACAAAAATGGGCCTTAGAAACCATAAGCCATGAGTTTGAATCTCTGAAGCGTTTGACTCCCTTAATGCCCTGAAGCAGCGCAAAACACGAAATAGTGACAATCTTAGAATCCATTGATTCAAATATGTTTTAATATAAATTTAAAATTATTATAGTATGAATTACATTTACAATGAATTTTATTAACACATTCTAAAATTTTTTGACTTTTTTCCAAGTGAATATTTCTAAATACCTTATTGTACAATGATCAATTTGTAGATGAACCATTGAGGTCTGTATTGCAAACCATTAGATAAAGTTGGTTTGGACATTTGAGGCATTAAACATGAAGATGGATAAACCATTTACTCATGTAATGGAGAGTAACTTTGTCCATAAAATGCAAGAAAATGTTATAATTCACATTGGTTAACACATGTTTTACTACATGCATTAAAAGTCGAGTTGAGTATGGAATCGAACGCATCTACGTGAGATATGAAATTTGAAGAGTGTGACTTTGCGGTTCAAACTGCATAAGGATTGACCTATAGGTTGGATTAAGATATCTACAAAAGTGTCGAATACTGTCAGTGTCAATAGAGTGGACACGACAATAGAATGTGTTGGTATGTTATGATCCTATATCGGTTAACATAAATCTTGGCCATACCGATTTTCAAGGGTAAGTTATACCCAAAGGATATGTATTAGAAAACAAACCCATATAACTGTTAGGGAAAATTGATGTGATTCCCCACAAGTAAATCAATCAATGGGAATAAAAACTAATGCGGAAAAATTAAATCAAAGGCAACACAAGAATTTTTACGTGGTTCCCTCAATGTGAGGTACGTCCACGGGATCGAAATCCGATTCCACTATCAACCAAATAAGTTCCAAACGATTACAAACGAGACACTAATGGTCTCACAAAACCACCCTTAGGTGAATTCTAAATAATCACAAATAAACAAGAGGAAAGAACTCACCAAATAGATGAACCAAAATCTTCAGAACCAGAGTTGAAGAAGATCCAAAATAACAACCCAAATCAGCTTCACCAAAGCACCCAAACAAAGATGCACCAACTTCTTGTTGTTCCACAAAGCAAATCCCACCAACAATTGATCAAAACTGTGTTGCAACTTCCCAAGCAAAAAACAACGGTTGCACTTTTTCTTTTTGGGAAAAATAATACCAATCATAATATTGTGGATCTAGGGTTTATTATCAAACCTTAGTTGTTTCCAAATTCGATTGGGTCTCCACAAATATAATATATAAAAATATATTATACCTAAACCAAGTCAAATTAAAATTCTTTAACAAACCAATTGGGTCCCACACTCCAATAAGGAGGTATACCCAACAAGTCTCCCCCTACCGACTTAGGTGGAGATATCAACCATACCTGCCAAAGTTTGACACTTTAAATGTTTGTCCCTGGACAAAGTCTTTGTCAACATATCTGAAATATTATCATCTATGTGAACCTTTTCGAGTTGCAACAATTTCGAATCTAACACATCACAAATCCAATGGTATCTCACATCAACATGTTTTGATCTCGAATGAAGAGTAGAATTTTTACTTAAGTGAATAGCACTTTGACTATCACAATAAAGCACATACCTTTCTTGCTTTAAACCCAATTCTTGCAAGAATTTCTTCAACCATAACTCTTCTTTGCAAGCTTCCGTAATGGCAATAAATTCAGCTTCGGTAGTTGAGAGAGCAACACATTTTTGTAATTTAGATTGCCATGCCACAGCTCTCCCTGCAAAAGTCATCAAATACCCCGAAGTAGATTTCCTAGAATCAATATCACCGGCCATGTCAGAATCTGTGAATCTATCAAGCATCGGCTTACCATCTCCAAAGCACAAACACACCTTCGAAGTCCCTCAAAGATATCTTAGAATCCATTTTACCGCTGCCCAATGTTCTTTACCCGGATTAGAGAGAAACTGACTCACCACACCAACGGCGTGAGCAATATTCGGCCTTGTACAAACCATGGCGTACATTAAAGAACCAACTGCTGAAGCATAAGGAACTTTCAACATCTCTTCTTTGTCTTTTTCACTTGTAGGACATTGATTCGAACTAAGCTTGAAGTGACCCACAAGTGGACAACCAACCGGCTTTGCTTTATCCATGTTGAACCTCTCAAGAACTTTCTTAATATGGCTTTCTTGAGATAACCAAATCAGCCCCTCTTTACGATCACGAACAATTTTCATACCAAGAATTTGCTTTGCCAGTCCCAAATCTTTCATAGCAAAGGACTTGCTCAACTCCAATTTCAACCTGTTTATCATGGTAGAATCTTGACCCACAATTAACATGTCATCAACATAAAGCAAAAGAATAATAAATTTGCCATTCGAAAAATTTTTCACAAACACACAATGGTCCGAAGTGGTTTTAGAAAAACCATTATTCATCATGAAAGAGTCAAATTTTTTGTACCATTGCCGCGGGGCTTGCTTGAGGCCATACAAACTTTTCTTTAATTTGCAAACAAATTTCTCTTTCCCTTTCTCCACAAAACCTTCCGGTTGCTCCATGTAAATTTCTTCTTCAAGATCACCATGCAGAAATGCGGTCTTCACATCAAGTTGCTCAACTTCAAGGTTCATACTTGCAGCCATGCCAAGTACAACATGAATAGAAGACATCTTCACAACTGGCGAGAAGATTTCATCAAAGTCAATACATTTCTTTTGCCCAAAACCTTTCACAACAAGACGTGCCTTGTATCTCAGATTCTTGCCATCATTCTTCAATTTGAAAACCCACTTATTTTTCAGAATTTTCCTCGCTTTAGGCAACTTCACTAAATCATAAGTCAGGTTTTCAAGTAAAGAATTCATCTCCTCTTCCATGACCTTTTTCCAATCACCTTTCTTTGCATGCTTAATCGCTTCTTGGTAGCTCTTCGGCTCCCCTTGATCAGAAATCAACACAAACTCATTGGGATGATACTTTCTTGAAGGTTGTCGGTCCCTTGTAGATTTCCTCAACTCAAGTTGTGGTGACGGTTCTTGAGTTGGATGCTCTTCCTCAATTTCTAGCTCAACTTCATTTTGAATAGCATCATCCTCTACATCTTCAATAGGTGGCTGCACATCTCCCTCATTTTCATCATCAACTGAAGATGAAGGAGATGGATCCATGTCAATGAGATCACTAGTTTTTGGCTCCGGTTGATCACCTTTGCCAAAGTCTTCAATTGTTTGGTCTTCAAAAAACACATCATCACGGCTTCGAATGATTTTCTTGTCGACCGGATCCCACAATCTATATCTGAATTCATCACGCCCATAGCCAAGAAAAATACATTGTCTTGACTTGCTATCAAGCTTGGACCTCTCATCTTTTAGAATGTGAACAAAAGCTCGGCAACCAAACACTTTCAAGTGCTCATAAGACACATCTTTGCCGGTCCAAACTCTTTCTGGAACATCACCATTCAATGGATAGGAAGGTGACAAATTGATCACGTCAACCGCTGTCTTCAATGCCTCACCCCAAAAGGATCTTGGCAATTTAGCTTGTGAAAGCAAACACCTTGTTCTTTCCACAATGGTGCGGTTCATCCTCTCGGCAACTCCATTTTGTTGAGGAGTCTTCTTAACTGTCTTTTGATGCCGAATACCTTGGCTGCGACAATACTCATCAAATGGCCCAATGTATTCACCACCATTGTCTGATCGGATGCACTTCAATTTCTGCCCTGTTTCTCTTTCATCCATGGCCTGAAAATGGTTAAATACTTCTAGAACTTGATCTTTAGTTTTTAATAGAAAAACCCAAACTTTCCTTGAATAATCATGAATGAAAGTAACAAAATAAAGTGCACCACCATGTGTTCTAACTTTTAAAGGACCACAAACATCCGAATGAATCAACTCCAAAACATTTTCTTTTCTAGAAGCAATATTTTTATGAAAAGAAACTCTATGTTGTTTACCCGCCAAACAATGAACACAAGTTTTAAGATGTGTACCTTTCAAACCGGGTAGAAGCTCTTTCTTGAACAAAACTTGCAGCCCCTTTTCACTCATGTGGCCAAGCCGCTTGTGCCATAATTCGGTAGAAGTATCATCTTCAAGTGCATTGACAACACCTTTACAAATTTTTCCTTGCATCGAATAAAGTGTATGAGTCTTCTTGCACTTAGCCACCACCAAAGAACCCTTTGTGAGCTTCCATATTCCATCACCAAATTTGTTGTTGAAGCCTTCATCATCTAGCTTCCCAGTAGAGATCAAATTGAGGCGAATGTCGGGAACATGCCTCACATCTTTAAGCAACAACTTGCAGCCCAAATTTGTTTCCAAGCAAACATCACCCATGCCAATAATCTTGGACAAACCTTCATTACCCATTCGAACAAAACCATAATCTCCTTCGGTGTAGGTAGTGAAGAAATCAACTCGAGAAGTCACATGAAAAGAAGCACCGGAATCAATCACCCAATTACTCTCTTGGCCCACAAAATTGATACAATCATCTTCACAAACGACCATGAGATCACCATTGGCAATAATAACACTCAATGTCTTTCTTTGAAAAAGAACCATCTTTTGATTTGTCACGGCTTTGATCACGACCATGAGGAGTCTTACTCCTCCCCCTTGTTTTGCTTCGGCCTCTCACAATGAATGCTTCCGAATGAGAGGAATCTGCTGATTTTCTTCTAGTTTCTTCATTCAACAGGCTACTAGTGACTTGGCCTATTGTGACAACTCCATCGGGCGCCGAATTACTGACGGTCACAACTAAAGTCTCCCAACTTTCGGGCAAAGAACTAAGTAGCATCAAAGCCTGCAACTCATCATCAAAAACAATTTTCATGGAAGCAAGTTGGTTAACAATACTCTTTATTTCATTCAGATGTTCCGGAATAGGGCTGCCCTCTTATATTTTAAATTAACCAACTTACGAAACAGAAAGGCTTTATTTGTGGCTGATTTCCTATCATAAAGGCTCTCTAATTTTTTCCATAAATCATGTGTTGAAGTTTCAGTAGCAACATGATGAAACACATTGTCATCAATCCATTGACGGATAACACCAACGGCTTTTCGATTAAGCCTATTCCAATCATCATCTTTCATACCCTCGGGTTTGCCACTATCACCCTTAATGGGTCCATACAAATCTTTACAAAATAATAGGTCCTCCATTTTAGTTTTCCAAGTACCCAATTACTTCCATTGAAGCTAGACATACGACCCACATTCCCCTCCATTGATTTACACAAATAAATAAACTCAAATAGATCGTAAGCTCTGATACCGGTTGTTAGGGAAAATCGATGTGATTCCCCACAAGTAAATCAATCAATGGGAATAAAAACCAATGCGGAAAAATTAAATCAAAGGCAACACAAGAATTTTTACGTGGTTAATGTGAGGTGCGTCCACGGGATCAAAATCCGATTCCACTATCAACCAAATAAGTTCTAAACGATTACAAACGAGACACTAATGGTCTCACAAAACCACCCTTAGGTGAATTCTAAATAATCACAAATAAACAAGAGGAAAGACCTCACCAAATAGATGAACCAAAATCTTCAGAACCAGAGTTGAAGAAGATCCAAAATAACAACCCAAATCAGCTTCACCAAAGCACCCAAACAATGATGCACCAACTTCTTGTTGTTCCACAAAGCAAATCCCACCAACAATTGATCAAAACTGTGCTGCAACTTCCCAAGCAAAAAACAACGGCTGCACTTTTTCTTTTTGGGAAAAATAATACCAATCATAATATTGTGGATCTAGGGTTTGTTATCAAACCTTAGTTGTTTCCAAATTGGATTGGGTCGTCACAAATATAATATATAAAAATATATTATACCTAAACCAAGTCAAATTAAAATTCTTTAACAAACCAATTGGGTCTCACACTCCAATAAAGAGGTATACCCAACAATAACCATAAATAAAGTACGGTAGAATATAGTTTTGAAAATATTAATTTCTTAAGATTATGCATCTTATTTCACATTTGAAATATTCCTGAATCAAGAGGAAGAATTATTATAATTCTATCGTATCTCATATTTGTTTAAAATCATTATACATAGATTTCATAGTATAAATATAAAACATAAATGAGGTCCATTTTAATCCATTGTTTTCATCCATCTCTAAACCAGACTATTAGTTTCGAGCTCAATTTTTCATCCAAACTCTATATAATTTTTTTTATAAGACATGTAATCCAATCCCATATTATGTTCCTCCAAACACACGACTTACAACATAGAGATAAAGGAATGCATGATTTTGTCTTTTCTTAATCAACCATAATCAAACAGGGCATACCACAACCTTCAACCGGGGCATACTGTTTCTTGAAGGATCTCCACAACCTTCAACCATCATATAAAGGTAAACATTAAGATATTAATAAACAAAAAGAGGAGAAAAGAGACAAAAATAATAAATGTCAATGACAATGTCCAGCAGATCCAACAAAAAAAGATGCCATACCACATCCTCGCAATAATACAAAAATATCTAAGATTAAATAAAAATAACAATCAAAAAGAAAATAATAATATTAAGAACTTAGATACAAAAAAAATATCAAGAAAAACAGCGTACGATATAAACTCATTCTAAATATGAGATCTACAGAGTCGAATTTGGATCACACTCTTTTTTTTAAAAATATTTTTTGCGTCCAAGTTCTTGGTCCTAGCATTATTGTAAGGAAAAAAAAAAAAAAAATTCTCAATAATGAAGGACATCAACATTGTACTCCACAACAGCATCACCCGTGGTTGTATTCAAGAAATATGTCTTTGCAGTAACAATTCCACGTGCCAGTCGGAAGACACCAGACCCACCGATAATTGGCATTTCGCGGTACAACTCCATAACTGAATTTCGACCCACAGCACTCAAAGTGCTACCATTATATTTTCCAGTGGTGAAGTAAAGGTTCATGGTCATGATCAGACCCAACTTGTCCAACCCGGCCGAGCCATAGAACCCCTGGGCTCGACCCACCTCAGTGGAGTTGGGTTCTGGACCCACAGTCAAAGGGTCATCAATCATGTTGATTAGGCCAAAAAGGGTTGGAGATTTGAAAGTCATGTTGGCTTGGGCTACCTTGATAGCAGTTGGGTTCTTGCCACTGAGTGTGTCGTGTAAGTAGAAGTTAAGCTTTGTGAGCTTCTCCTTTTTGAAACTGAGCTTTTGGAACCAATCATCCACTGCTTTGGGGCCTTGGGCAATGCCATGAACCACAGGCATGGCTATGGCTATTGAACATAAGAGCATTACAATTATAGCTACCTTCCTCATCTCTCTCTTTCTCTGAAAATATGGGTTGGTTTGAGAAGTTTATATTTAGATTCTTATATAGTTGTTAAACCTAGACAGTAAGATTGAATGTGATTGGAGTAGTTGGGATTGTGTATTGGGTGACCAAACTTCTATTGCTACTCGTGTTTGAAATGGTGTATACAAAAATTAAAAATATATATATTTAAAAGGTATATATCATGCGGGCTAGTTATGAACATTTATAATTTAATAACATTATACTTGTCATATTTTTATAACATATTATGTTGGGTAATGTTATGGTACACAAGGGTATATCACATACAAGTTATGAGTTTGATTATTACAAATGTTATAACTTAATATTATAAAAGTCATAACTAAAAGAAAAAAAAAAAAAAAAGTTATAACCAAACACTACATAAGGAATAATCAAATTTTTTTTTTTGGATTATAATCAAAATAATGTTATAACTAATATCACAATTAATTATAGCTAATCATTACAACATAAGAGTTATAGACCAAATTTTTTGGTCTCTAAAAGTATAAATTTTGTTGTAAAAAATATTTAGGGATTAATTTTAATTGTCGCAAGTACAATCGTTAAAAAGTCATCCTGAAAAGTCAAAAAAGAGTTTTTAGGGACAATTTTAAGAATATCACTAATAAATGCACTTTTAAGTATAAAATAACTTGGTCGAAAAAAGATTTATTTCTTGAGACAACTTTTAGTTAGTAATTCATTACAAAAGGTCGAATTTTGTAGCTAAAAACAAAATAAAATAATAACACTTTTGACGACAAAAATATTTTATTCTTAAAAAGTGATTTTGTCTCTAAATTTTTGTCTTTAAAACCTTAATTTATTATAGTGAATACCACAATGTGTATGTATAACTAAGTTATAATCAAATCATAATTAACATTTTTATAAATCATAATTTATAGCCAAATACCTCAAAAGTCGTAGGGAGCATATGAAAATTTTTTATTCTTTTTTTTATCTTTTCTGAATATGATATTGGTATAATAAATTCCACCCCTCATATATAATTTGAATATATATAGTGTTGACAATTACACTGAAAACAGTATATGGTAAGCTAAGGCGGTAGGTTGTGATTATGTTGATTCTTAGTTTTTTTTTACTTTTTCAAAGCTCCCTCATTTGGTTAAGCATCTTGTGACTTTAGATACATTGAGCCCTTCATATATTTGAATTTGTTAATGTTGATTTTTTCGCATATATTTTTCTTGTATTTTATGAGAGGTAAGACTCATTACGTCTCTCTTGATTTTGTATTATTAATAAACTAATAGTTAACTCGTATAATGTATGTGTTATTTTTTTTCAAAAAATATTTGATGATACAATGTGTATTATAAATGAATAATTTTAATTTTAATTTAATTTAAAATTAAAAAAAATTAAACTATGACTTTAATTATTTATTTTGATAATATTGACTCTGTCGTTCTATAAAATTATTACTTGAATACTTATATATATATATATTAATTTTAGTTAAATTATTTTATATTTTGATAATTTTAGTTCTATCGCATTATAAAAGTGTAATTAATGTATAATAATTTTGTATAATATATATATCAAATTATAAAATAATAAAATAAATACTTATTTTGATATTAAAAATAATAGTTAAATTAGAAGAAGAATTAGTAATATAAAATTAAAAGTAATTCTAACTATTTGATTTTCTTTTATATTCATTTGAAAAATAAAAATATGTAGAAATAGACTTATATAAAATTTATTAAAAAAAATAAATATAAATATATTGTAGTTGGATTATCATATAATGATTTTATACAATTATAAGATTGTAAAATAATCACTCTTAATTAAATTAAAATATCAATTATATAAAAAAAATTCAACAATGATTAACCAAAAAAGAATCACATAATAACATACAAACCCAAAAAGAAAAAATAATGAAAACATATAAATGATAGATACATCTCAGTGTGTGAAATGATTAATCATCTACTGTTCAAGTTCAAATTTTAGAGATTCCTTGAGAGTATCATTGTTGTGCAGGTTTTTCTTTCTGTGAGTTGTAATTATATAAAATAATATAGGAAAATAAGTATAATTTTATATATATAATCACTATAAAATTTAAACGATAAATCCATAATATAGAATTTGTATTTGGTATAGAATAATGTACGAGAAAAGAGAGAGAGAGAGAGAGAGAGAGAGAGAGAGAGAGAGAGAGAGAGAGAGAGAGAGAGAGAGAAGACAATTTAACAATAAAAAAAATCCAAATACCCTTGAAAGGATTAAGAAGAAAAACGTGAAACGAAAATTTGTATTGGGTTTGTAGATTATCTCAATTTATCATAAAAAATATATAGAAAAGAAATATTTGTCAAATAGTGTCCATATAAAATAGGTAAAGTTAGCATAATTTAAATTAAGTTTAGGTTTGTGTAGGACTCTATATGCAATTAAGAAAATACATGCTGACGTGTCTCTCTTAGACAAAAAAAGTAAACCCTTACAATGTGCCACTTAAATCTAGAAAAAAAACATTAATTTAAGTAATATATATGATTCTATTTATGTGATCGCGATTTACCAAAAACAGAGAAAATATAAGGTATATTGACAATTATACTGAAACATTATAGAGGAAATATCATTTTATCTTCTAAATTTTCATGCATTTTTTTATTTGACCCCTAGATTTCGATTAATATTAATTTTACGCCTAAACTTTCAAAATTTTGATCAATTTAGGCCTTATTATCACATTCTGTTTACAATTGGACGGAATGCGCCGACATGATACCAAAATTCATTTAGAATTTCGTTTTATCCTCCAAACTATACCTTTAAAATCAATTTGCCCCCAAAATATAAAAAAATTAAATTTAAATATTTAATAAATAAATTGTTATCGCAATAATGAAAAAATTAAATTTTAAATAATATATACTTTGCAAAACAAAATTAAAAAATATATATAAATTCTTATTTAGAATTATCTCGAAACTGTGAAACATATATAATTCGACAGGCATGTCGTACCAGTACTAGGTAATTACCAACATATGATATTTCTGCATACGTACCGTGTATACAAAACATGTATTCAAATTTTTCCTTCTTAATTTGTGGCGTACCCAAACATATCTGGTATATACCCAAGCCGTACCGTACTTCAGTCGAAAAATAATTTCTTCTACTGCGAAGATAAAATTTCTTTTACCAGACTTCTTTTTCATTTTTAATTTTGTGCTTAGCATGATTTTAAAATTAAGCTATGGTTTGTAAGTTATTTAATATAATAATGTTTAATTTTGATTTATCTTATACCTATACTTTTAGTATTAAAGGTCAATTTTATGTTGGATTTAACAAGTAAACCATTTAATAATTTTAGTATTATTCCAAATTAAAAACAAATATTTTTTTATAAACATATTAAGTCGTATACATATCCTACTTTTTTTATTTTTTTTTATTTTACCGTGTCGACGTGCCCTTATCGTACCAATACCAGTTCTCATATCCGTACCTGTGATTAACAGGTCTCAAATTATCTTGAGTCGATCTTGAATAAACTTATTGAGTCGAAAATTTCTTACCTACTCTACATGTATGTGAGCGCGCAATTGTAACTAGTTTATTACTCAAAATAATTTTAATAGAATTGATCGATTAATAGTAATTTCAAAATTGAGTGAATTTTTTTTTTCAAAATTCAATAAGTACCCAGTACGGGTACAATATGTTTGTCAAAGTACACATGCTTCATAGTCACAAGATAATTCTAAATAAGAAGTTTTATAATTTTTTGCAAAGTATATATTATTTAAAATTTAATTTTCTCATTATTGAGATAAAAAATTATTTATTAAATTTTTAAATTTAATTTTTTTATATTTAGGGTAAATTGATTTTTAAAGTATAGTTTGGGAGGTAAAATGAAATTTTAAATGAGTTTTAGTGACACGTCAATACATTTCGTCAAATTGTAGGCGAAATGTGACGGCATGACTTAAATTAATCAAAATTTCAAAAATTTAGATTTAAAATTAATATTAGTTAAAATCTAATAATCAAATTAAAAAACACGTGAAAATTTAGGGAACAAAATAATATTTCTTCAACATCATATGGTAAGCTAAAGCGGTAGGTTATAATTATGGTGATTCTTAATTTTTTTACTTTTTCAAAGCTCCCTAATTTTGGTTAGGGATCTTGTGACTTTAGATAGGTTGAGCACTTCATATATTTGAATTTGTTAATGTTGATTTTTTCGCACATAATTTTCTTGTATTGTATTGTATGAGAGGTAAGACTCATTACGTCTCTGTCGATTTTGAATTATTAATAAAATTCTATTTATGCGACTGAGATTTACCACAAAAAAGAAGATATAAGGCAGTAGTTTTTTTCTTCTTTTATTTTGTTTCTTATTTTTTTTTTTTTAGATTGATATCTAGGCTGTTTGGAAAGAGCTAAAATACCTAAATAAAAACAAAAACAAAAAGATAAAATAATGTAATTTAGCTAATAAGGCAAGATGTTTCATCCAAACCATAATCATTTCATTTTTTTTCTTACAAGCATCACATCTAAATCAAAAAAGACTAATTTTTTTTTTTTTTCAAACAGAACTAATTTAGTCAAGCTTAATTCATCAAAAAATCAAAAACCCAGTCTAAATTAACACTTCCCAAACGAAGGTTTAAGCTCATTTATTTAACTGGTTGGAATCATCAATAGTTGTTTAGGCAACCCGATTAATAATATATACTATTATATATATATATATATATATTATCTGGGTAGGGAGCGCAGTTGTAGTATTAAGTTAGCATGTGTCGCCTTGGTGAAAATCTAGAAAGCGTACGGATAGGTGCCGAGCCTTCCGGTTAATACCGATAAAAATGGCAATTGGTAGTACTTGTAGCCTACTTGCAGGCGCATCTTAGAGATATTCAGTGTTGTATTCACTGCCCTGTTTTCTATTGTGATGAAAATGATATCATGAATTGTAATATAAACGTGGCACGGCATGGTTTTGGAAAGAGATATAAAATGTTTGGACACGAGCATTGCATATGCATATACCTTATAATTTTGTTAAAATTACACTGTGTTAGAGTATCTTTGTTGGGTTTTGGTTCACCCTATGTGGAAAACTATTTTCAAGTGTTGATGATATGCCTTTGCCATGGCCGTAGCTTAGGAGAACTTAAAGCCGAGGGGCTCTTGTTTTGTTTTTGTTGTATTTATTTTATATAAGCCTAGGGTTTTATTTGTATTGAGTTTCAAAATCATTTTTGTTATAACCAAGTATCGTCTTGGAAAGTTGTAGCTAACAGGGCATTACCTTATTTGATTAGCTTTTATTTCATATCTTTTGCTCATGACACATGTTATAGATTAGAATGAGGACTTATGAATGTATTACTGCATGTGTTATTCTTTTTGTAAAATAGAATCATATGAATGAAAGGAAATTACTTCATCTCATGTTGTTATTTAATTAATGTTGTGAGTTGATTTTATTGTTATATTTGCGGGGCATTACAAAGTCCAACTATTATGACCTATTAATAGTTTACTCTAGAAAATATATAAATGGTGATTCTATTTACACACCACTATTTCTCTCAATTCACACCATATCTCCAAATTTTTTTTATTACCTTTCTATCATTCAATCAAATTACCAACACACCCCTCCCTGGGACTGTGCATAATACCGCCAAAACCCCCAAGACTGCACCAAATCGCTCCGAACTGAGCAAAATTTCAACTCTGGTGGGCGGGTGGGAGGTTTAGCTGTAGCAATCCTAATTTTTCGTAAGTCTTATTTATTATTATTACTTTATTTTATTTTTGACTTTATTAATTGTGTGGTTACATGAGAATTTAATGTGTTATTTAATTAGTTTAATGTGCTATTTAATTATATATAATTAATTTGAATATTTATATATATTGATATATTTTTTTTATATACATGAAAGGTGTTATATATATATTGATCTTATACTTATATTTATATATGTTATATTTATGTGTATTTATATAATGTTATATAATAGTCAACTAGGTTAGAATAGGGATTAGGAAATCAAAAGAAAAGAAGAAAAGAAAAAGGGAGAGCTGCCGAATGAGAGAGAGAGAGAGAGAGAGAGTAATCAAATAAAGAAAGGGAGATTAGTTCCAGGGAGAAGGAGAAACGGGGAAGAAAGAAAAAAAGAAAAGAGAGAAAAGAAAAAAAAAAAAGAAAAAAAGGTTAAGGTTTTGTTTTGGTGGCGCTCTTTAAATAATTTTTTGATCTTCAAAAAATTATTGTGAGTACAAAATACACTTCCCTTGATTTATGTTTAATTTATTGTTTTTATTTATTTATTTATATTTATTTGATGTTGGTTTGATTTTATATTTACACGAAAATGATTTATTGATTTTAATTATTTTGATTAGTTGTGTATGTAAGGTTTAGGGTTTTTAGATGATTGAATGCTTTTAATTATTTTGATTAGTTGTGTATGCAATGTTTAGGGTTTTTATATGGATTTATTTTATGGTTGTAATCATATCCATGGATATATGAAATTAAAATAAACTTGGAACCCATAGATAAATTTCTTATACTCCACCATGACTCCATGGATTGTTGTTTTATTTGAGTGTTTGTGAGAAAGAGTGTATAAAAAAAAATTAAGGATTATGAGGTTTATTTGAATGCCTTAGGCTTGGCATTATTATGTTTGTTCTTATGAGTGGATGAGAAATTGTATACTTATATATTGTTGCCTCGTTCTCATGAGTACCCGAGTGCTTTGATTTCTGCACGTGCTAACCATCCAGGGAATGTGAGTCAAACTCGGGACGATATCTCCGTGCAAGTTTGGCTTCGGAGCGGTGTTAGGTATACGTGAGACACATGAGATATATGTGTAGGACGGAAGTAAAGGGCCGAAGTGGTGAAGTTAAGGTACAAAGAATTTAATTATGAATTTATTGGTATAGTGTAAATTGTATTGATTTGTACAGGTTGAAAAATAGTAAACGATCTCGATAAATTATGAAATTTGAGTAGAGGCATGTATACGTGATTCTATACAACTTTTGTGTTTTAACTTTTTATTAAAAAGATCGATTAGAACTTATAATCAGATGATCTTGATTATTGTAGTTTTGATTCATTTTAGCAATGCAGATTTTAGAGGCTGTTTTAACCTACGAAACGAGTTCATTTTTATTGGTTTCGCATAAATTGAAGTAAAATATTATTCTAAACACTTTTCGTGTTTTGAAATTTTTCGAAAAAATTCATCTTACAACAGTTTCTTATCATTTTCAATTCCAGATTTTTCGAACGAATTTCGGTTAGGATTTTCTATTAAGTTTTCCTCTTAACCTGCTCAGTTTCTACTAAATTCGTTCGTGCTACCTTTTAGGAAATTTGATTTTGTACAACTTTTGTTCTTTGAGTTTTGGTCAATTCGAATTATTTAAATACGAAACGGTGTGTTTTTATACTTCTTTAGCAAGTTATTTATGATTAAATTATACAAACTTTATTTTTTTGCAAGATGATGGGTTTTACTAACTTTTTATGCAGGGTTAACCCACCATATTTTTATTTTTATTTTTTTTATTCCGTACTCAATTTATATTTCGTTGTGTACGGACAAGAAACTAAATGCCACCGTATCTCAAGAAACTGCACATTCGTCTCGGTGCAGACGGAACTACTTGTTGTGATAACCCTGTTCCGTATTATGCTAATTGATCTTTATTATGAATATGATTATGTGTTTGATATGATTTTGAGTGTCATTTATATGAATATATGTGGTTTTGAATTTCTATCTGTTCACCGTAGGAAAATCTATTTGATTATCTGCTTTAGAATTTAAATTGAAGGCCCTATTGGCCACGGAAACCGAAATTGACTACGTCATTGTGATTAGCGTAATTTTTAGAGCCTACGGTGAAATTTAATTAAAAATTGATTTGGATCAGATTAAGTAGGGGTGAGCATGGTCCGGATTGGGATAAAACCAGGACCAATCCGTTATTTACAGTTCTTAAAAAATTGGAACCAATCCAATCCGTTTAAATCATGGAACCAATCCGAACCAATCCATTTAAACACGGATTGGATCGGTTTAGGACTACGGATTCACATAATTAAATAACAAAAAAAAATATATATATATATATATAACACTTTAATTTCATAAAAACATAAACATAGCGCTATATTAGTTTCACAATAGCAACATGTCTTTCTTTAATAGCAACATACTGTTCTAGAATTTAAACAACCAGAAGAAAATTGGTTTCACCATAAATATTTAGACCATTACAAATTAAAATTAAAAACTAACAAACAAAAGTAATAAAAGAAGATATTATGCGGGTTTAGGTTTGAGTTTAGGTTTTATATGGAATAAGAGAAGATATTATGGGGGAGGATGTATAATAAAAATATAGACTATTTGTATACGGTCCAGATCGGTTCCAATCCAGAACCGTGGGGTTCAATCCGGAACCAATCCGTGGACTACGGATTTTTAATTCTTCAATCCGGAACCGAACCACGGATTCAAAAAACCAATCCAAACCTATTGGATTGGACTGGACTGGATTGGATTACGGATTTCACGGATTACTTGCTCAACCCTAAGATTAATTAGATTAAATTGATGATATAGTGCTCAATTATTTAATATTGATAAATGTGATCAAGGGAGTTTTTTTAAAGGGGACCAATGTGCACTTATATTCATTGGTTTGAGCTCAAAAATCAGATTTTACACTTTAGAGAGAGAGAGTCGGCTAGAGAGAGGGGGTGAAGGAATGGAAGATTGAGCAAGAAACTTGAATAATTTGAAGACCAACTCAAGAATTAACCATAATTTGGAGGAGTTGAAGCTCTTAGGTGAGTAATCAACTCTTAATTTATGAGTTGAATGTGTAATTTTGTGAATTCAAGTGGTATGGTAGCTCATGGCAAAGATCGAGTTGAATATGAAGTTAGAATGCACATGCATGCATGAAATTACTATGAATCACCATGAATTGCCATGAAGTTGCATAAGCTAGCATGAATAATGTTGAACATGGAGAATTGGGCACCAATCTTCACATCCATGCATAATTTTCATGGGTTTCATTATAATAAGTGTCATTTGTATGATGTAAAATCGAAATGACGTCAAAAATTGACATGCATGTTTGATTGTGGAAGATATGGAATTTATATGAGGGTTGAATGCATGAGCCTTGCTTATACAAAAGAAATGTTGATTAATTTTGAAGATTGGACCATGATTTTGAGCAATTGGCCTCATATTGTTTGTATACTCATGATATATAATGGCCTCGTTTGAGAAGTGGCCATTTTAGAGGCTTTTTGGCTTTTTGGCTATTTTAGTAGGCTATTTTAGCTTTTGTGTTTGGGAAGATGAGATAGATTTTTAGTTGAGTTGTTGTATTGAAAAGTGTGTTGAAATGATGTTTGAATTTAAAATGACAAATTTGTCCCTAAAATTATATTTTTTTAAATTGATGAGAAGGGGCAAAATCGTAATTTGCCACGTGATGTAACAACTTGTCAGTTTGACAGTGTAGGCACAAAGTGTAGGCTGTGCCTACACTGTCACGGCAGTGAACCTATTTTTTTTTTTTTTTTAATAAAAAAGAATGAAAAGTGGGCTTTTTGGCTTATATCTCATTTGAGGCTATAATAGCCTCATTTGCCACTTCCCAAACAATGCTAATGTGTTTCCCTGTTTTTGGCACATAAATTCGAGCTTTGGAGCCTCTGAATGTCAAGTTTGAGCCTTAAGAACAGTTTTGGATTTTCCAGAATTTGGCATGTCCGCTCGAGCGGAGAAAGTGTCGTTCGAGCGGGAAATATGAGCTCCCAGAAGTTTTGCAGACATGGGTGTCCGCTCGAGCGGGGAGATTCACACTCGAGCAGGGAGCCATGTAGTGAGACTTTCAGCTCGAGCGTTCGAATTCACACTTGAGCGTAAAAATGAGGCAACCAGTACTTTTGCAGACCAAAGGGGGTCCGCTCGAGCAGGGAAACCTGCGCTCGAGCGGGGAACCCTATTTCTGAAAATTTGTAAAAGTGTTCTGTGTTTCATTTTCCGTTCTCTTTCACTTCTAAGTACTCTTAGGCATGCATTGAGCATTATGAATGAATTAAAAGAATAAGAAAGAAGCCTAAGAGGGATGTATGAATTAAGAATGGACTGAATTGATTGTGACCCATATGTGTTATGTAATGTGTAGGGTCGAGCTCCAGGGTGAATCCACCGGCAGATCACTGTGAGTAATATCTTAATAAAGATATCTGAAGTATGTTATTTGTCCAATTACTTACTTCTATATAAGTCTTATAAGTTTGTTACATTGAATTGGGGACAAATATCTGTATGACACGAATGAATGGCCAGAGGCCGTATGACACGAATGAATAGGCCAGAGGCCGTATGACATGAATGAATGGGCCAAAGGCCGTATGTCACGAATGAATAGGCCAGAGGCCGTGTGACATGAATGAATGATAGTTTGACACGAATGATAGTCTGACATATGAATGATTAGGCCAAAGACCGTCTGACATGAATGATAGTTTGGTATGAACGAGCAGGTCAAAGGCCATTGGATATGAACGATTGGGCCGAAGGCCGTCGGATATGAACGATTGGGCCGAAGGCCGTCAGATCTGAACGATTGGGCCAAAGGCTGTTGGATACGAACGATTGGGCCAAAAAGCCGTTAGACATGAATGGATGGGCCAAAGGCCGTCGGGCATGAGTTAATTAGGCCCGAGGCCGTTTGATACGTCTAGAACTTTAGTTGATTGATACATTGAATAGAAACATGAATTGGGCCCAAGGCCGTCTGATGTAACTGTTTCAAAGATTGTTCATGTATCTTCCTTATTTGATATTATTCACTGGGCTTTCGCTCACGCTCATTCATGTCTATATAGGTGAGCCAAGGGACGTTCAAACCCAACCTCGGTGAAATATGTGAGGAACAGTCAAGGTTTTGGAGAGTCAGCCCAAACGTCTCACGCACGAGACTTGCCTTCGCCTCTTTTGTTCTTTTGATATAGTTTTGTTATATTGACGAAAGTATCAGAGTACCTTTGTATATAAGTTTTGGTTAGGCTGACTAAGACTTGAATGATCCTTTGTATGTACAGAACTTTGCGTTGTTATCTCTTTGATGTGAGTTATTAACATGTGTGAATATATGGATTGTTATGATGTGCCATGTAAGCACAGCTCTATGGACAAAAGTTTTAAATTTGCTTCCGTTTGGTCCCTTTACTCTGATGAGTTATGTCTTGTTTTGGTTTGAGGCCGTAGGTAATCCCTTGATTACTGGCCGGTTATATCCTTAACCCAAAGGGGCGGGTTCGGGTCATAACACTTGTCATGTCATGTAACAAGAATTAAATGTATTTTTGTTTGTGTTTGGTGGACACGTGAGTATTAAATCTTGTACTCATACCAGTATACCTGTATACTGACCCATTTTGTCTCTTAGCAACTCGACTGCGTTCTGTTTGAGAGCAGCCGAGCTTCCTTTGCAGGATTAATTGGGGTTACAGTGATGACGTGAAATAACTATAGTTGTTGGACATGTCGTTTGGACTTCTTTTGTTTTCTTGAGCTTAGGGTTGATATTAGTTTATGTATTTATTATTTTTATGATTTTAGTATTTGGATAATTTGGCATTGTTTGTAACCTTACATTATTTAAATTATTTGGACTATTTATTGTTACTTTAATGTTGGAGGTATTAGTTAGTTATGAAATTATAGTAGATGGTTTGGTTGGCGTTTTGTTAGTTATTTTTATTTTATTTTTTCTCTTATAATCTTTTAAGGATGGAAATTTACTTAAACCCTTTGGAAACGTTAACGTTTAGATTTTATTTTACCCCTAGGATTTGGATGATAGAATATTGATTGGAGTTTAGTCCTAATTTAATATTTATTGTTCAAATTTTGGGGCAAGACATCAGCACTGGCGGGTCGGCGCGAGTGGCGGGTGAAATTTCCCAACACGCAGGTCTAACCAACCCGACCCGCCTATGTTTCAAAAATAAAAAATAAAAAATTCATCTGTTATACACATACACACACACACACACACACAATAATTCCTCAATTAAACTTAATACCCACACATTTCAACTTTATCTCATTCACACACACACATCGCTGTTGCTATGCACAACATTGCATCGATTCACACACACACAAATTCATTGCCCATGTTGTGCCGATTGGCTCACCGCTATTCGCCTATCCTCACCATTGCCGCTGGTTTCTCCTTCCCTTGCCGATCGGCTCACTGCTGTTAGCCTCTTCTCATCGTCGTTGACTCGTCGATACTCTCGCTGCTCTCTCTTTCTGCTCTTTTCTCTCTCTCTCTCTCTCTCTTTTCTTTCACTACTTTCTCTATGTTCTATACACACACACACACATATATAACATCAATGATACTATTATATATAACATTAGTGATACTAGTTTGAGTTGGTATTAGGCAAATAATGGCCCAATTGAAGTTGACCCCTGTTTAAAAAAAAAAAAAAATCTTCAAATCCACTAAGCCTCCAATTTCTTCCACTTTTCCAAATACTTCTTTTTTTTAAAAAAAATTGAGCAAATTCAAAAGGCATTTTTGAAATTGAAGTGAAAAATATTTTAAAATAAAGTAAAAAAGTTAAATAGTGATTAAATTTCAGTAAAAAGTGTACTCAATTTAATTTTTTTTTTCTTTCTTATATTTCAAGAACACTTGTTAGTAAAACATTTTGTGCATAGTCCAGTCCGGTGACTTTTGCTACAAAGCCTTGTTTGGAAAACACTTTTAAGCCAAAAAGCCCAAAAAAACCTGTTTGGTAAATGTTGCCATTTCGTTTGACAATACTTTATTTGCAACTTATTTAATTTTAATTATAGTTTTTTATAAACCGTCAATCCGCCCGAACCGACAAGGCAAATCCACCATTATTTTCCAACCGAACCGCTGTTTTTTGATAAGAAAAATGGCAAATTCTAATGATATTTTTATCAATCCGCCACCCGCCGTAAGGCTTCTATTTTTCTCCTAAACCGCACCGATCCGCGCTGCGCACACCGCTACCCCTCTCTTTCTCCCTCCTTCCATTTCAACTTAACCCTAATATTTGCCACTGCCAGCCACTAGTAGCCATTTCCCTTCTTTCTTTATTATCACCATCTTCATAGCATTCCTCTCCTTCTGCCAATGTCATTCCATCACCCCTCTCCAGCTCTCGCCGCCGCAGCCACCACCAACTCCTCTCCTAGTCTTGTAACAACCCCGACCTATAGTTAACGTTAATCCATGTTTGATTGTATCTAAAAAGAAATTAAAGTGAAATTTTGCATCATACATTGCATTATCTGTGTTTATATCTATTTAACGTAGAAAGATCTATTCATGTTTCCATTTCAGATTACGAACTGAAGGCCTTATTGGCATCCGATTGAGGAATTGACTTGATTTATGTGTTAATTAGAATTTTTAGAATTTTATGGTAGGTTTAATTGAAATTTGGTTCAAAACGATTAAATTAAAATAATTTAATGTCTACTTGATTAACTTGATCAATAAATAATTACACTTATGCCCAAGCCTATATAAGGCCACTCCTACCTCTTTCTACACATTTTTGACATCCTCATTCCCCTATCTTTGAGCTTAACATAGGAGAGAGTGAGAAACTAAAGAAATTGGAAACAAACTTGAAGTAGAGAAGGCCATTGCTAGGAGATTGGAGAATTACTCAATATTTTGATTAAGCGAAGCTCAATTGAGTAGCCTAGGTAAGAGCTCAACCTTACAACCTTGGGATTGAGTCATTTAGTACATGAATACAAATGAAATAGGTGAACTCATATGGGAATTGAACTAGAATTGGAGAAAGCTAAGTCATTCCATACATGCATGCATGTTTCATAGTATTTTAAAGTTGTTGTCAAAGCGTTTCTCACATGCATGTTGTAGTTCTAGCATGGTTTGAAGAATTCATAACATTTCTCACCATTAGACCTCATTTGATCATGTTTTGAAAACTAAGAACTCAAGTCAATATATGCATGACAAGTTCATATCATGTCCTTGAAGTTTCAAGTTGAATTTTGGCCAATTTACTTACTTTTGGGCCTTGATTTTGCAAAATAATCCTTAATTCTTTATGTTTTGTAAGTTTGTAAGTGTTTTCTCAAGTTTTGAGGCCAAGAGCTGTGTTTTGATTAGGTTGAATTCAAGTTTGAACCCAAGGAAAGCAATCTGGAAATCCTAGATTTTGCCTCTTCGCTCGAGCAGCGGATTCTACACTCGAGCTGCGACTCTGTGATCTTGCACTTCTGCTCGAGCGACCAGAAGTCCGCTCAAGCGTGAAATGCATGTTCCCACAAGTTCATATATTTTGCAAATTGCTCGAGCGACAAAATTCACGCTCAAGCTAAGGTCTGAGTCTTATGCTCGAGTGGGAATCGAGCGTCCGTCGAGCGTGAAAATCAAGCAACCAGTATTTTTGTCAAAGTTTGCAGACTGCTCAAGTGAAAAAAGTTATGCTTGAGCAGACACTCTTATTTTGCATGTCCACTCGAGCGAGAAAAACCACGCTCGAGTGGGGACCCTGTTTTCAACAAGTTTTGAAAAATGTTTTCAAGTACATTTTTTTCGCATCCTCATTCCATCCTAGGCATTCCTAGGCCAAGATTAAAACACTATAATGAGGATAAAGGCTAGAAACACACTAAGGACAAATGAAATAAGTTATGTACAATTCGAGCGTGTGTTTCAATATATGTATTTGTCATGTTATGTAGGTCACACGCCTTAAGTTAAGTGAATTACCTACTCTACTCATCTATTTGGAGCCACAGGTTATCTATGAGTAATAACTCTATAAAGTTATGTTTGAATTTAATTATTTTCTGATGATATGAAATGATCAGTTTTCTAAAATACTATGTTTTGTATGAATGAATGATTGTCCAAGTTTCTCGAAAAGTAATTGTGGTATCCTTAGCAGAGGCCCTCATCCAGGGGGCACAATACTGTGGCTTATGGTCATGAGGCCCTCGCCTGGGGGACATAATATCATGGCATAGGCCCTTGCCCGAGGGAAACAATATCGCGGCTCATATAAGAGATATGTTACCCGGTACCGGATGTTTCTTTTGGAACTTGATATGCTTGACCAAAGGGACATGTTTATGCTAATGGATGTACCACACATGATTTGAATATGAATAAGACTATGACTCTGTTTCTGCTATAAACCTGATTATGATTTTGATTTGCTACGAGATTTGAAATCTGTTCAGGGCATCATTCATTAAAATCTTTACTCTGTTATTATTCACTGGGCTTCCGCTTACTATTTATATTATGTATGTAGGTGACTAGACACGTGACCAGACCCAAAGTTCAGGATCTGACACCTTTGTTTTGTCAGCCAACCGTTGTGCCTCCGAGGAGGTTCCCTAGTGTGATCAAGTCAAGTCTAAGTGGCAATAGTAAAGACCTTATATTTTTGTCTGTAATACGAACAAGTCTTTTGTTTTGTGTATAAAATCTATTTTCCTTTTTGGGCTACAACTGTATCAAATGTGATGAAGACCAATGCATCATGATGTCACATATATGAATATATTATATAAGGTTTCAAATTTTTGTCCCATATATATTTGCACGGCTCTATAGAGTATTCATATTTGGTATATTTGCTTCCGCAGTCCCCAATTAAATGTTATTCTGTTAAGAGGCCTTCGGTAATCCAAGGATTATTGGCCGGTTACGACACGAAACCTATAAGGGCGAGTTTGGGTCGTAACAAGTCTAGCCTACTCTTCCCAATCTGATCGCGCCTCCCCAACTCTGTTGTCTACCCCTCTGTTGTCCTCCACTCTTCTCCACCCTCTCTTTCCCAACCCCAATATCTCTCGCAGCCCATTCCACAACTCCTTTTCTTATTCTTTTTCTTCTTCTTCTTGTTCAAAGCCTAGATGTAGTAACCCAAACCCTTCTTCTTACTCAAACCCTAGCTGGATGAGAGGTGGATCACGACAGAGGGTTATCGAAAAGGGTTTTTGGTTGTGGGGGGTTGCAGTATTGTCGTTGGGAATAAAAGGCTGGATGGGTTGTCGGCGATGAGGGTGGTGAAGACTGATGGTTATTGCGATTGAGAGAGATAGAGAAATCGCATGTGGAAGAGAGATCGCGATCTAGCGATTGCGACTGAATGGAAGGAAGCTATAGCGGTGGTGGCGAAAGGAGACAACAATGGGGGACTGACAAAAAGGGGTAGCGATGAAAGGAAAGGAGGTTGGAGAGGATGAAGTAGTGGCGGGAGAAGAAGAGAGGCTGGGGAGGGGCGACAACCATGAGAGGTTTAGAGAGGCTGAGAAGGGAACAGCGTTGGTGGAAGGCGATGGTTGCTGACGATGATTAGGGTTAGGGTTTGTTGGAGAAGATGATGATAGTTTAGTATTATCTAAAAATTATTAGTGTGTATTGAGACAAAATTAAAAGTTTTAATTTGTGTATAGTGTGAACTGAGTAAATAGTGTGTATTAAGACAAGTAATAGTGTGTAAATAGAATTACCCATATATAAAATGATGTAATAGACTTGCCAGTGAGTTTATTACTTCAAAACAAAATCTCATCAAGATTACTTATTATTGAAATTACCACTACTAGTATAGTACCATATCATTTTGATGGATAGTTCTGTAAAAAAAATTATGATAAAATAGAACTATTTAGTCTCATGTTGAGCAACGCAATGAAGTGGGTAGGGAAGCGAAACAATAAAAGTTTTTAGTTTCTAGGATGTATAATCCACCAAGCAGTTGGGCTACATATGAGAAAGAAAAAAAAATTGTAATTTTATTCATAATTAAATAAGTAAACAAGATTCAATTTAAGTATAACTCACAATATACAAATTTTACATTCATTTAAAATTTGTACCTTACAAACCATTTTCAAGGTAAAAGATGACATTAAAAGGTCATTCTAAGAGCATCTCTAATGGTAATTGTTATTATAGTATTGACAAAATTATAATTTGACATGCTACAGTAATAAATTGTCAAATTATAGCAATAAAATTTCAATGGTGCAAAGCCATTTTGGCATAATCCCAACCAAGATCAGGACATTTTTCAGGACAACTACTCTAAACTATTGAGGTCATCCCCTAGGACATCTGCAGGATGACCACTTTATGTAATATCTGACGCAATCGGCATGTGCATACATTGTTGTTGTTGTTTGATTCTATTTAACAAAATTTTGGTGAAATTTGTATAATTTTTTTTTTTGGTTTGGTGAATTTCATTTGTTTTTTTTTAAAAAAAATTTGATTTGTTAAAAGGATGAGAAAGGAAGGAAGAGAAGGAAGGAATGAAAAAAATCAATTGATTTTGACTGAGCTAGCAGATTTGACATTTGTCAAAACTTATGCCAGATTTAACATAAATTTTGACAATTATCAAATTTGATAGTTGCTATGACATGCCACTAAAAAGCCCAAATCAACTCAAATTACCATATTTTAACTTTGACTACTGTTATAATTAATGCTCTAACAACACAAAAGATGCAAAACATTATTTGGCACACTGCAGTAAAACAAAACAAAACTCAAGAAAGTGAACTCAATTGTGGCCAAAACTGTACACCTTATAGTTTTTTGCATGTGGAAGGGAAATGAATTGGGAAAGGTCCAGCTTGTCGTTGTCTTTAGTTGGAGATCGAGATTGGATCTTTCAGTTTATTCGGTGGGTCTACTTTTGGATTCCGTTTTAATAATTCAAACTGTTCACATTTTAGAATTCGTCGAATATATTATTCTTGTAAAAAATCAAGGCGATCGGATAACGATAACTACGTGTTCGAATCAATTTTGTATAAAAAAAATAGATAGTGGAAAAATAAACGATTCATATAAAATTGATTCAAACGCGTAATTGCCATTATTCGATCGACTTAATTTTTTATAGTTATAATATATTTGACAAATTCTAAAATTTGAATAATTCGAATTATTGAAATGAAACTTAAAAATAGGCTTATGGAGTGGACTGAAGGGTCCGATCTTAACCTCTAACCAAAAACAAGTTAGACCCATTGAGAAAATGTGGCTATGCTTTGTTGTTCCATCATAGTGTAATGTAATCATTCACCCAAAAAACGAAAAAAAGAAAAGAAAAAGGAAAATGCAAAAATTGGTCTTTGTGAACCCTGATTTTCAACCATCTGGTGTAGTCGAGTTTGCCACTCTGTATATTTTTCTATCGGAGGTGAGAGAAGGTTAATCCTAAAATAATAATAATAATAATAATAATAATAATAATTTCTTTGCATTATTAGGATTTTTATTATAGAACGAAATATACTAACCGTCTCTATAATTTGGGACTCGTGTCACTTTGATTTTTGATTTTTTAATTGTGACTCATTTGATTATGGATTTTGAATCTTATTTCAAATAAGGATAATTGAAGATAACATTGCTTAATTTTAAGGGCAAAATCGTCAATTTGATAAAATATAATTTAATTTGACAAAAATAAATGTCAAAAAAATATTTTTAAATTTTTAAAAATTATTTCTACCTACCATAGATAAAATTATATAAAATTGATAAATCTTTTAGATATTTATTTTTTTTTTACGAAATTATTTTTTATTATGTGTTTAGATGATGATTATGAGTAGATGTTAGGATTGTAATATGTAATCGATATATTTAATATATGAAATGTTTTTTTTTTTAGATTTTTTGATTTAATGGATATTGGTTTAATAATGATATCAAATTGTCGCCATATTTGACTTTTGAAAAAATAGAAACTAATTTAATGAAAATAAAAACTACCCATTATATGATCATCATCTAAACACTTAATAAAAATTAATTTGGTAATAAATAAATAAATATATGTTTAAAAGATTTATCAATTTTACATAATTTTATCTTTAATGGGTAGAAATAATTTTTAAAAATTTAAAAACATATTTTTAACATTTATTTTTGTCAAATTAGCTTAGATTTTATCAAATTTATGATTTTATAATTTTATTTTATTTTATTTTTGTACGTCTACCTCGTGATGGTTGTTAAATTTCTATGCATTGTTGGATCTAATTTCCTGTGTAGAATTAGATTCTTAGATTCTTAGAAAAAGAGAGTAAAACTGCATTTGTTGGAAAAATGATGAAATTCATCTAATAACATAATCAACAGACAAAATGGTGAGTTAATTATTCTTTGTTAAGATTTAGTGTGTTTAGTTTCAATTTTATGAATTCAATTTTTTAAAAGTTGAGTTTTTTATTTTTGTTTTTAGTGATTATTTTTAAAATTTTAAGTAATTTTTTTTACTTTTTTAGATGCATCTTACTTAGATATATCTAAATGTAAAATATTTATAAAAAAAATATTTTAAAAAATATATATATATATACACAAGAATACGAAAACGTTCTGAATTCTCATATTTTTTTTATTTATATTTTTGGTATTTAGTGAGTTTTCTAAAGATTTTTTTCACAAATATTATACTTTTTAAGTGTATTTGTATTAGGTGTATCTAAAAATTAAAAAAAAAATTATCTAGAATATTAAAAAATAAAGAAATATGAAAAAATTTAATTTTAATTTTCTAAAAAATAAATCCTAAAAATCCAAACAAAAACAAGTTGATCAGTACTTTGAGTCTTCCACCCAGATACTCCACTCGTCATAGACCAAGGGTTTTTGTTGTACTTTTGTGTTTCAATCTTGTTACATGACAAACAATGAAAAAACTTTAATTCAAATGGCCAAATTTAAAATTGAAATAAAATCACTATAAAATTACACAAAATTTTGCATCAAGTTTAAAAAGAACAGTGAGAATCCTGATTCCTCTATGCCACCCTTTCCCTTTTCTTACGAAATTGTTTTAAAACCATTAAAAGATCATTTAAAATTTTATTAAATGTAAAATATACGTACTAGATTAATTTTAGGTATAATTTACATAACACTAAATTTAAATTTGTATCATATACTTCATTTCTGAGTAAAATTTTAAATAACAAACTATGCTACTTCAGATTGAGCAATGTTACACCTATCACATTTTTCTGCTTTTTATTTTTTATTTTTTTGCCAAGATTGTAGAATATTAGTTTGTTAGTAAAATTATATTACAACTAAATTTTTTGTCAAGATTATAGAGTATTAGTTTGTTAATAAACTCCATCAGCTCAAATCCTAACATTCTCCTCACCACTGGGTTCACCACTGGGTTTACCATGTAATATGTTATTTTTGCAATAGAGGATATCCAATCCAACATGAGAAAATTCATTAAATTTGAATTTGATGAAAAGTGTCTCATTTTGGCACTTCAACCCTTTCACCATATTCATATTAAATAGAAAAAAAAAAAGAACTAAAAATTTTAACAAATAAAGAGAGTCTTTCATCTTTCATCAAATTTAAATTGTTACCGTTGAGTCAAACATCTTTCCAAATATCCACTTGTACGGGGAGCAAATATTCCGGCGTGCCCGTATTCCTTTCTTCCGAGTTCCGTCGATATCTGATCACCTGCGAGCAAATAACGGTGAGCTACCCGGCGGTGTGTGGCCGGAAACACCCTCCGACGGTCAAATTAGCACACACCTTAGAGGGAATAGAGAGAAGGGAGAGAGTGTTTGAGTGTAAGGATTTTCTTACAGAGATGTTCGTATGTCGCGTATGGGGGGCGCAGACATGCTTATATACCTTCTGAGCCCCATATCCACTCCCTGTCATCTCCTGACACGTGGCTCTGCTATCCCATCTATCAGCATAAACCATGACATTCATCACCTGCTCTCAACTGCCTGTCAGCACAGCCGGAGCTCGGCAGCCGAGCTGCCCTACCTCGGTCGTACCATGCTTCATACCTTAAGCGCCTAACCGGATAAAGAAATGAAGGACCGGGCTAGGCGGCATCTCGGCAAAGCCTAGCCCGGGCTCCTCCTTTGGTCGGCCTTCTCGCCGGTCAATCAACTACCTCGGCTGACCGCGCCTTTCCGAGCGCCGGTCTCTCGGTCTGTCTGGTTTCGACCATCCTCGGACCGAGCATCCTGGTCTGACCGGTCACTTCCTGGCCAAGCAGCTTCTGCACGGTCCGGGGCAGCACACACTCAGTCCAAACTCTGCCCGGCCCAAGTTCTGGTAGCCCATCTCCGGGTGAACAGTCGATCATCTCGACCCAATGCTCTGCTGGGCCCTCAACTTGCTCGGTCTATACCTCGGCCCAACACCGGATCATAAATCACCCTCTCAATTGCCCCTTAATCCCGTCCGCGAAAGCGTGACTGGGATTATTCACTTCGACCGAGATAACATTTCTCTGGTCGTCAAGTCGCCAAGCCTTCACCGAGCTAATCTGCTATCCTTCCCCGGTCATGTTCCTCGGCTTACAGCCTTTTCGTCGAAAGTAGCTCGGCTGGCTCTTCGTCTCTTCATCCCGTCGCTTCAATCTTGACGTAGCCATAAATGGGGACACGTGGCGAGCTCCCATTGGTCATCGAGAAGCCAACCCGCCGTTCTTGTCAGATTTTTGAATTTGGGCGGCCTTTCACCCTTACATATACATCACCCTCCTCAAGCCGTTTCTTCCTACTGCCTTTATACTTCCTGACGATCCAGAGCTCAAGCCCTCTACTCTATCTCGACTGCCATTTCTCACTCTTGGAAGAACTGCCCCCAACCTCCAAAGGTAAGGTTTTTGATCCCCCTAGTTGCTATTTTCTTTCATTTTACACACATTAGGGCATAAAAACGTAGCATTTAGGGCAAAGGCCATGGAATCCGTCCCAAACGCCCCAACTGTTCTTGGTGTTCTTCATCTTCCTGAAGAACACTGAAGAACTGGGGTGAACCGGGCTTTGGGCCTTCTTTTGATCCAAAAAACCGACCAAACCGGGATAACAACATGTTTGTTTCAACCAAGGCGAAAACCGAGATAACAAAAGGACTTGGCCGTTCAACCGGGCTAACATCTGGTCCGCTTGGGCGACCGGGCTCCTTAGATAGAATAGACAACCGAGGTGGTTTGGCACACTTAATGACCGAGCTAAATCCAGCACCTTCGCGCGACCGCGCTAACACTTGCCATCCTTTTCCTGCAGAGTCCAAGGGGACCACTGTCATTCCTGAGGCTCTCAGGACCGGGCAACATCCAATACCCAGAGCCAAACCCCTCAGCCGGGATACACTAAGCCGACCAAAATGGGGAAGTTCCGCTTCCTAGTGGATACTCCGGCTGCGCTGGCTACGTTCAGGGAGGACTACGGCGTCCCGGCCGATGTCCACCTGCAGCTCGCAGAAGAGGAGACCACACCTTGGGGTAGGGAGGAGTGCCCCTTCACCGTGCTATCCATCGTTGAAGGGGGTCTTCGTTTCCCGCTCAACCCTCTTATAACCGAGTTCCTCCGCCGCACCGGGCTGGCACCCACACAGGTGTCCACCAACACTTACAGAATAATCAACGGTGTGCACGAATTGAACCAACGGCTAGGCACCAACTTAGGCCTAGCCGAGATATTGAGGCAATACACAATGGGCCACACCGGTGACGGCCTGGCTTACTACTTGAAAATAAGACCGGGCAAGGAAAAAATCGTAACCGGCACCCCGGACAAAGATATGCACGACGATGATTTTTTCTGGGTGACCGGCAATTACGAAACAGCCGAGGTGCCGGGCTGGTTCATAAGCAAGGACTTCGGTTCTTCATGTAAGCCACTCAAACTTGCTCGGTGAACTTAATTCTTTAGTTTAACTAACCGGTTTCCCTGTTTCTTTTGCAGCTATCCAAGCCTTGCAAGCCAACTACCAATTCCCCAACGTCGAGGCAATTCAGGCCGTGCTTAGGTACCGTCACCGAGACTGCAACGAATTGCTCGGCTACACACCGACTTACAAATATTCTGCTCCGCGCCGGACTAGAGTAACTGACTTCCTCAGAGCTCCTTCGCCACCTCCAGATCCAACCCTACCAGACGTCCCATTAATCCGGTTAACCGACGAGCAAGAAATGGCCAAAAGATCTCGGATCAAAAACCTCCTAACCGCGACCTCAGCCGAGATACCGAGCGTCACCACCCGCTCCCCGGCTGCCGGTCAATCGAGTGTAGTCGTGGTAGCCCTTGCTTCTCCAGCTCCAGCTGCCGGGCAATCTGCCAGAGAAGCGCGCCGGGCTGGAAAAAGACCAAGGGCAGATCCCTCCGCCGAGCTCGTCGCCGAGCTGATAACCGAACATCCAGCTGAAACTCCTGCTCCCGTGCCCGCTTGGCGTCCTCAGCTGAAGCACCGGGGACAGGACATCCCGGCGACTGCTTCGATCAAGGCTGAAAAAGAACATTTGCTCGCCTTCGATCTCTCCAAAGCATTTCTCCTACCGGGCGACGTGGTAGGCAGTGACCACGTCCCTGACACCCGGCTGGTAAAATCTTCCGTGAAGTCCATGGCCAAGGTAAGTCGGCGTTCTTTTTAACATTTCACAAGTGTTTGCTCGGTCCTTCTTGCTCGGTCCCCTTTCTGATGTACTTTGCTTCTTTGTGCAGGCCATTCAGAAACAACATTTGGTCTTGGAGCGCATCCACCGGCTTAGGCAGAAAGCCAATGACACAGCCAGCCAGGTTGAAAGCCTTCAAGCCGAGCTCGGCCGGGCTAAAGCTTCTCTCGAGATGGCCAACCATGATAATAACAGGCTGCTCGGTCAACTGAATGCAGCCGAGAAAAAACAAAACGAGCTCCAGGCCGAGGTTGACACTTTGAAGAAGGCGAAAAGGAAGGCTTGCCGGGCTGCCAACAACGCTGGGTTCAACGAGGCCGAGCAGAACTACAAGAAGCAGGTCTTTGCAACACAAGACATCTACTTCAAGGCCGGTTGGAAGTCCGCCTGTGAACACCTCGGCCAAGGCTCCGACACCGACGTATTTGCCAACCCTCCCGCAGCTTCTCTACCGGTCTGCCTTGTGCCTTACGCAAATGACGTATTCAGCGCTCTGCAAGCGGAGGCCGAGGAGGGACTTGAAGATGGAGAGGACGACACAGATTCGGAGGCAGAGGAGGCCGAGGTGCCAGAACAGCTCGGCAGTGCTGAGCCCGGTGCCCAAGAAGTCAGCCCTACCGTCAACCTTGATGCCGGCGAAGACGAGTTCGCCAATCTCTCCCCCCTAGTTTAGTGTTCTTTTTCCTTATTTATGTATTTTTGCTTCCAACTTTTTTTTTTTAATGTAACCGGGCTCTGTCCCCTCCGTTTGTAATGAATTTCTTATCAATGAAAAATTCAAATTTTTGCAAGTGTCTGCGCGGTTGTAATTAGTTCTGTCTTCAGCAAAACATCTCAGTATAACTCATCGAACCAGAATGCATAACACGGTCTAAGCACTTCAGCAGAACAAGACAACTTCATGAACCGAAGTAGCCACTTCGGCTGTAACTAAGTCGAACAAATCAACACTTCCAACCGGAGTACATCATCTCGGTTGGGAATCCAAAGTTGGACAAGACACCAACTCTTCCAACCGGAGTACACCATCTCGGTTGGGAATCCTAAGTTGGACAAAACACCAACTCTTCCAACCGGAATACACCATCTCGGTTGGGAATCCAAAGTTGGACAAAACACCAACTCTTCCAACCGGAGTAAACCATCTCGGTTGGGAGTCCTAAGTTGGACAAGACACCAACTCTTCCAACCGGAACACACCATCTCGGTTGGGAATCCTAAGTTGGACAAAACACCAACTCTTCCAACCGGAACACACCATCTCGGTTGGGAATCCCAAGTTGGACAAAACACCAACTCTTCCAACCGGAACACACCATCTCGGTTGGGAATCCCAAGTTGGACAAGACACCAACTCTTCCAACCGGAACACACCATCTCGGTTGGGAATCCCAAGTTGGACAAAACACCAACTCTTCCAACCGGAACACACCATCTCGGTTGGGAATCCCAAGTTGGACAAAACACCAACTCTTCCAACCGGAACACACCATCTCGGTTCGTAACATTAAAACAATAATTCAAGTGCTAAAGCAAAATGACTTCTATAATTTGACAAAAAGAATTACATTCTGCTTTGCAAGCCAAAAAATTGCTTTACAAAAAGAAGAAAGTAAAAAGCTTAAAAATAATACAATTTCAAGTTGGCCGCATTCCATGGCCGGGGTATGGCTCTTCCCTCTAGATCTTCCAAGTGGTAAGCCCCCTTGCCAGCCAGACCAGTGATCTTATAGGGTCCTTCCCAATTTGCCCCTAGTTTGCCTTCTCCTGGCACCAGGGTGTTGCCCATAATCTTCCTCAAAACCCAATCCCCAACTTTGAACGGTCTGGGGTGCACTGTCTTGTTATACTTCTTGGAGAGCTCTTGTTGGTAGGCGGCCACATGGATGAGGGCTTTCTCCCGGCGCTCTTCCGCTAGGTCCAACTCCAAGGCAATAGCCTCGGCATTTAGTTCGGGCTCAAAACTCTCAGTTCTGAGGGTGGGCATTTCAACTTCCAAGGGTATGACCGCCTCCATGCCATAAGCCAAAGCAAATGGAGTTTCCCCGGTCGAACATCGCGGGGTTGTTCGGTATGCCCAAAAGACGCTCGGTAATTCTTCAGCCCACTTGCCCTTAGCCTTTTCCAACCGTTTCTTCAACCCATCCAGTATAGTCTTGTTTGATGCTTCGGCTTGACCATTGGACTGCGGGTAGGCCGGGGTGGAGTTGTAGAATTCTATCTTCAGATCTTCACAAAATCCTCTGAATAGGCGACCGTCAAACTGGGTGCCGTTGTCAGAGATCAAAATCTTGGGGACACCAAACCGTGTGACAACGTTCTGCCAGACAAATCTCTTCACGTCTTTCTCTTTGATGGTTGCCAAGGGCTCAGCTTCAACCCACTTTGTGAAGTAATCTGTGGCCGCGATGAAGAATTTCCGGTTGCCCGGTGCTGTTGGTAATGGTCCCACTATATCTAGCCCCCACATGGCGAAAGGCCAAGGACTGGTGAGGGGAAGAAGTTCCCTGGCGGGCTGGTGGATCTGATGGGCGAATTTCTGGCATTTCTCGCACCTGCGGACATATTTTTGCGCGTCGGCCTGCATGCACGGCCACCAGTACCCCTGCGAAATAGCTCGGTAGGCCAAGGACCTGCCGCCGATGTGGCTGCCACAAATGCCTTCATGAACTTCAAACAAGAAGGCCTCCACACTGTTCGGGTGCACGCACTTGAGATACGGACCGGTGAAGGACTTCTTATACAACGCGCCTGACGGAGAGAGCCAAAACCGCTCTGACTTCACTCGGATTTTGTGTGCTTCTTTCTTGTCCGCTGGAAGAGTCCGGTCCCTGAGGAACAAGATTAAGGGGTCCATCCATGAAGGACCTAGCTCGGCGCAGAGTACATCCGTCTGGCCGGCGTTTTCAATGCTTGGCCGCGGAAGAAAGTCAATCAATAGGGGGTTTGGAGACGTGCTATCTACCATGGAAGCGAGGCCGGCGAGTTCATCAGCCCGACTGTTTTCTTCCCGGCCAATCCGTTGGACTCTGATTGCCTCAAACTGCTTGATATGGTCCCTGACCAGAGCTTGGTACTTCGCCATCCTGTCGTCCTTCGCTTCATAAATCCCTGAAACTTGGTTAACCACAAGCTGGGAATCACTATATACCAGAAGCTCGGCAGCCTTCATTTGAATTGCGCTCTTGAGCCCAGCAAGAAGCGCCTCGTACTCAGCCTCGTTGTTAGACGCCGGGAAGCCGAGTGTGATAGAATGCTCGATGGTTAGGCCGTCCGGGGATATAAGAACGATACCTAGGCCTGCACCATGACGGTTGGACGCCCCATCAACAAAAAGCTTCCACATGTCCCCCACAAAAAGCTTCCAACAGTCAGATGGGTCCTGAGAGTTGCGAAGGGCAATGGGATCACAACTGCTCGGCTGTGCGGTGTCAAGTTTGGTGTTGGCCGGTTCAAAGTCAGTGCCCCTTGGTGATTCGACACCGGACTCAGCAAGTTGGTCCGTAATGCTCAAGTCCGTAGGCGAATCACCAGGTTGCGGTGTGAAGCCGGCCGCAGGTTCTGAGCTATCTGGAACCATTCCTCCCCCCCTTGATGATTCGGCACCGGACTCAGCAAGTCGGTTCAGAATGCCCAAGTCCGTAGGCGAATCATCAAGTTCTGAGCTGTGTGGAACCATTCCTTCCTCCCTTGGTGATGCGGTGCCGGACAGAGTGGATGGGTTGGTGATACACAACTCCGTCATCGCATCACCGGGTGGTATTACCGTGCAAATTAAGGGAACTTCGAAGGTGCGCGCTAACTCCGCGGCGCGACCTTCTTCAGCTGGTTGTTCCTCGGTTGGCATTGTGTGCGTCTCATCATCTTCCTCGGCAATATCGACCGGGCATACCGGATGAGTACCAGGTGAGAACTCGGCAACAAAATCGGCCAAGGTTTGGGCTTTGATTGCGGTGCGCGGCTGGAACTTCACATCGAACTGTCCCAACTCGACCGCCCATTTTAAAATTCGGCTTGAAAAGTCTGCGCGCTCAAACAAGGCTTTGAGGGGAAACTCGGTCAGTACGACGATGGTATGGGCGTCAAAATAATGTGCCAATTTCCTCGAAGCCATCATCAATGCCAACGCAAGCTTTTCCAGAGGCAAGTACCTCGTCTCAGCCGGCAGCAAGGTCTTACTTACGTAAAAAATTGGGAGGTGCTTGATCCCTTTAGCCCGGACTAACACCGCACTTACTGCGTGCTGGGAGACGGCAAGGTAAAGGTAGAGTTCCTCACCGGGCTCTGGTGTAACCAACAGTGGCGGAGAAGACAAATAATCCTTGAGCTCGGCCAAAGCTCGGTCACACTCGTCATCCCATGAGAACTTTGACTTCAATGCTTGAAAGAAAGGGCGGCAGCGATCTGATGACCGGCTTATAAATTGATTGAGCGCGGCGGCCATCCCGGCCAGATGCTGCACGTTCTTAGCCGAGCTGGGCTGCTTCAACTCTTGCACGGCTCTAATCTGAGTGGGGTCTGCTTCGATGCCTCGGTTCGTGACTAAGAAACCCAAAAATTTCCCGGATCCCACACCAAAGGCACACTTAGAGGCGTTCAAGCGCAGCTTGTGCTTCTTCAGAATGGCGAACATCTCGGTTAAGTCGGACAAATGGTTTGCCTCACGTCGGCTCTTTACCACCATATCATCGATGTAAGCCTCCATTGTCCGACCGAGCAAAGGAGCAAACATTTTGGTCACCATCCTCTGAAAGGTTGCCCCGGCGTTTTTCAAACCAAAAGGCATAACTCGATAGCAAAAGAGTCCCCTTGGAGTCGTGAAAGAGGTGATCTCTTGGTCAGGCCCATGCATGGCAATCTGGTGATAGCCGCGGTACGCATCCAAGAAACTGAGCCGATTGTGTCCAGCCGTCAAATCCACTAGCTGGTCAATGCGCGGCAAAGGGAAGCTGTCTTTTGGACAAGCTCGGTTGACTGTCTTGTAGTCGACACAAACTCGCCACTTTCCATTCTTCTTAGGCACCACTACCGTGTTGGAAATCCACCGAGGGTAGTGCACTTCCTGTATTGCTCGTGCCTCAAGTAAGTTTTTTACTTCCTCTGCTACTACCTCGGCGTGATGCAGCGCCGATCTCCTTGTTCGCTGGATGACTGGCTTTGCTCCAGGGAGGACATTGAGGTGATGGCAGATAAAACTTGGGTCAAGGCCAGGCATGTCGTAGGGCGACCATGCAAAGACTTTGATATTAGCCATCAAAAACTCAATCATCTCGGTTCTCTCCATAGCCGAGAGACTCGAACCGAGCAAGAAGAATCTGTCCGGCTGCTCGGCATCTATCCGCACCTCAACCAATTCTTCAACAGCCTTGTCTTCGGCTTTGGTGCCAACATCATCCAAGACACTCTGGTCCTCCGGTCCCTCGATCATTTGAACGAATCCTTTGGCAGCCCGGCTCCCGTTGACCGCCACGAAGCATTGCTTGGACATGACCTGGTCTCCCCAAATCTCCTCGATTGCCCCCATAGCCGAGGGGAATCTCATCACCTGGTGGTAGGTCGATGCTACGGCTTGCATGGCGTGAAGCCATCCTCTTCCAAGGATAAGGTTGTATGTTGAAGGCACTTGTAGCACCCAAAACTCTACTTGCTTGACCACAGATCCCGCTTTGACCAGCAGGATAATCTTTCCCAATGGCCACTCCGGCTGCGAGTTAAATCCAACCAGTGGCGAAGTGGCCGGAGCCAAGTCTGTCTCGCGGAGTTTGAGCTGTTTGAACGCATCATAAGACATGATCTCGACCGAGCTTCCCTGATCGATCAAGATCCGTCTAACATCAAATTCTTTGACGCGTAGTGTTACGACAAGAGCATCGTTGTGCGGCGTCTGGATACGCTCTAAATCTCTTGAGGTGAAACTGATCACGTCTTTCTCTTCTGTCTTCCCCCTTTTGATGGCAGGCTGTACTGGAAAAACCTCCCTCATATGCTCTGCCTTCTTAATCATGCCCCGGAGTTCGCAAACACGCTCCGGTTCCACGATTCCGTGGATGACATTAATAACTCCCTGTGGTGGTGCATCTCGGTCGTCCTGTCCCCTGGGATCGACCGGAGCCTGATTCGGTTTCACTCCGCCATCAATGTAAAGGTCCAGATGCCCGGCCGCAACCAGTTCTTCCAAGTGTTGTCGCAGAGGCAAACAATCCTCAGTCCGGTGGCCCCTCTCCCGGTGAAACGTACAACGATACCGCGGATTGTAGCCCTTTTGTCCATCGCCCAACTTAGCAGGAAACCGGACATACTCCTCGTCTCGGATTTCACTAAGTATGCGATAGATTGGAATCTTGAAGACCGTGGTTATGCCAGTCCTTGCCTTCATTCTTCTGTTCGCGTCCTCAACGTCATCTCGGGGGTAATCATCCCGGTCATTCCGACGTCCTCTACCCCGATTTTTTCGATTTGAACCTCGGTCTGATTCCTCTGCTCGGTCATTCGAGCGGTTGGACTCTTGCCCAACCGCGTGCACCTTGCCTGCTGTCTTCTTGTCTGTTCCGACCGGAGTGGCCTTCACGGTGGAAGCCGACGCATCATCCTCTACTCGGATGTGCTCATTGATGCGCTGCATGAGCTGGCCCATGGAGGTCGGTTAGTGCATGGTAAGCGAGTCCCGCAGTCTATGTCCGACCGGGAGACCGCGCTTATATTGCGTGATAGCAAGGTTGACCGGGCAGTCTAAGATCTCGTTGAAGGTTTCCCAATACCTTGAATTGTACGCCTTCAGTGTGTCGCACGGTTCCATCTTGACACTTAGCAAGTGATCGACTTCCTTTGGTGTTTTTGTGTTGGTTTTGAAGCGCGTAACAAACGCCTCGGCCAACTGATGCCACCTTTGTATGCTCCCTTCCGGCAACCTCTCGAACCACTTTAGGCCCAGCTCGCCTAAACTTGACGGGAAGATTAGGCACATAAGTCCGTCATTGCGCCGATGTCCGGCCATAACCTGTCGGAAGTGGCTCACATGCATGTACGGATCGGTTTTTCCGTCGTAAAGTGTGAACTTAGGCTGGTGGAAGCCTGCCGGAAGCGGCGTTGTTTCTATTTCCAGGGAAAAAGGAGTGGCACTCAGCCTTGCCAAGTCTGTATCTTCGAATATTGGCATTGCTGGGCGGGGTGGAGGCATTCCGACCTCCTCGCTGCCGTGAACCCCGTAGGAGAGCCGCTGGAAAGCAGGTATTCTCTGAGCTTCGCGCCGGCGAGCCCGCTCCCTTAACACTGCCCGTAGATCCTCTGACTGAGCAGAATAAGAGTACCTCGACGTCGTCGCCGGACGTGAGGGTTTGTAAGTGCTGTCTTGCGCGCTAGACTTTTCTGCACGCATGTCGGAATCACCAACCTGGTAACTCCTGGTGATGGAAATGGACTGAGTACGTCGCTGACTCTGATCGCCTGACCGGCGGGATGGGGTGCGCTCACTGTGGTCTCCCACTCCAGCTACACCTTTCCCTTTGACATGCCGCTTAAGATCCTCCATCTCCGCCGCCATCCGCCTGATGACAGCGTCTTGGTCCCTTAACTTTCTTTCCAGTCGCCTAGCGTGTGAGTCTCTCCGCCGGTGACCGTCTGGACTCCGTGAATGCCCATGACTCCTTCCGCGCTTATCCCGCGCGTCACCTGACTGTCCTCCAGTGGGCGTCCCCAAGTCAGCCATTGGATGGACGGCAGGTGGTCCCTCTCTCCTTCGGGTATACTCCGGGGTGGCTCCATCGATGGCGGACAACGGGAACTCGTCGTTGTTCGCCATGGATGGTGATCAGATGAACCTGGAAGACAAGGTTTTGTCTGTCAAGATTCCCACAGACGGCGCCAATTGTACGGGGAGCAAATATTCCGGCGTGCCCGTATTCCTTTCTTCCGAGTTCCGTCGATATCTGATCACCTGCGAGCAAATAACGGTGAGCTACCCGGCGGTGTGTGGCCGGAAACACCCTCCGACGGTCAAATTAGCACACACCTTAGAGGGAATAGAGAGAAGGGAGAGAGTGTTTGAGTGTAAGGATTTTCTTACAGAGATGTTCGTATGTCGCGTATGGGGGGCGCAGACATGCTTATATACCTTCTGAGCCCCATATCCACTCCCTATCATCTCCTGACACGTGGCTCTGCTATCCCATCTGTCAGCATAAACCATGCCATTCATCACCTGCTCTCAACTGCCTGTCAGCACAGCCGGAGCTCGGCAGCCGAGCTGCCCTACCTCGGTCGTACCATGCTTCATACCTTAAGCGCCTAAC
This sequence comes from Camellia sinensis, assembly GCF_055761805.1. Lineage (NCBI taxonomy): Eukaryota > Viridiplantae > Streptophyta > Magnoliopsida > Ericales > Theaceae > Camellia > Camellia sinensis. The sequence continues at coordinate 13,351,065 of NC_138965.1, forward strand.
CGGATAAAGAAATGAAGGACCGGGCTAGGCGGCATCTCGGCAAAGCCTAGCCCGGGCTCCTCCTTTGGTCGGCCTTCTCGCCGGTCAATCAACTACCTCGGCTGACCGCGCCTTTCCGAGCGCCGGTCTCTCGGTCTGTCTGGTTTCGACCATCCTCGGACCGAGCATCCTGGTCTGACCGGTCACTTCCTGGCCAAGCAGCTTCTGCACGGTCCGGGGCAGCACACACTCAGTCCAAACTCTGCCCGGCCCAAGTTCTGGTAGCCCATCTCCGGGTGAACAGTCGATCATCTCGGCCCAATGCTCTGCTGGGCCCTCAACTTGCTCGGTCTATACCTCGGCCCAACACCGGATCATAAATCACCCTCTCACCACTCAAGAGTAACTTTAATAGCTTTTTTATTCATTTCCGTACGACCTTCAGGACATCTGCCTAGACATCCTCCCGAACAATCAGAAATGTAAAAAAATTTGATGAAAATTTTATTTTAGCACTAGAGTAAACAGTATTAAATCAAAATTTTCATCAAATTTTTACTCAAATTTGATCAATTTTTTTACTCAACGTTGCAAGAGATAATAAATCAAATGTGATAGAAAAAATATAACATGCTTAGCATTTTAAATCTATATCACTCACTCACTTTTAAAGGACAATAACATTTTTATTAGAATAATTCTAAATACATTAAATCCGATCACAAAATTTCACACAATAAATATTCAAAGATTGTATTAAATTTTGTGATCAAGTAACAATGGTAACATTGTACCCTACAATGGCATCCCCAGAGATCGGGTCGAACCAGTGGGTCTTCGTGACGGCGTACCCGCGAGCCAGTCGAAACAGACCAGTACCTCCGACAACCGCCATTTCTCGGACCGAATGAAGAATATAGTTCAAGCCGACAATGCTAATAGAGCTTCCATTGTAAATCCCATCTACGAACCCATAATTCAAAGCCATTATTAACCCGAAGTCCGATTCTGTCTGCCCAGCCGACCCGTGCAGTCCCTGGGCTCGGCCCACCAGCTTCGATGACGGGTCGGGTGACTCGGTTAACGGGTCATCAGCCATCATCACGGCTCCGAAACGGGTCGGCGTGTTTTCGGTGTAGAAAGATTGAGCCACGCGCATTGCGCTTGGGGTCTTCCCACTGACTGTGTCGTGGAAATACAATTGGAGGTTGGTTACGATTTGCTTTTTGGATTTGAGTGTCTTGGCCCAACTAAGTTGGTTATTGGGTTGCTCGACATGAAGGGTTTGAACCCATGGCATGGTTACAATGAGAGAGATCATGAGCATTAGAACCACCAACAATGTTAGGTATCATGAAAAATCTTTCATGAAAATAATCATGAATGCTTTGTGACCTTTGGATTACACTTAGAATAAAGCACCATACATTAATAAAGGTAATCCAAGAATCATAAATCTTTCATGATCATTTTCATGAAAAAATTTTCATGATACTTAACTTTTCTCTTACAACCACACCCATCTCTCTCTCTCTCTCTCTCTCTCAATATTTGGGGTCTTTTTTTTAAAGGCAAGACGGTGAGTGGCGAGATGTATTTTTATTGGAGAGCATGTCAAAAAGATTAAAAAAAAAAAAAAAAAAGTAGCTTTACTACCGTATAAAAGTGTGAGGTTAAGAATTCTAAATAATTTATTAAACTTTTTACTAAATCTTTTTTTTGAGCGTGAGATCCATATACATGTGGATTTGTATGAATTCTACTTGCATGTGAGAAGTTTAGTAAAAAATTTAATAAATTATTTGAGGTTCATAATATTTTTTATATAAAAATAATAAGACAATTCCATGTAACTATGAGATTGTTTCGAGTGATTAGTGGTTGTGCTTCCATACAATTCTTCGGAGTTTGATTTTTAAAATCAGGCGGCAAGAAAATGATTTCCTGTAAATTTTTTAATATTAATGTGAATAACTTGCCTTTAATCAGATCGAAAGAGAATTAATGTATATAAACTAATTCAGGCATACTGATCACTAAAAGAAACAGAAGAGAGAAGGTTTTCCATGTGTGTGACATGTCACAAGATTAATCGGGACTACATTCATGATGTAGTTGCAATGTCTGGCAATATCACATTGTAATAAATAATTTTTTGAAAAGGACAAAGGGTGTTATTTTTTTTTTTGGGACCTACTTACATTGGTGGTACATTTATGATGTAGATGCATTTGTTGTCTTTTGGAGATTGGACTCACTTTTTCTTTTAACTATAGAGAAGTTTGAGGAATCAGTGCAAAAGAGACCTAAACGGATCAGAAAATACGAGAGTATAGCTTAGCTTTAGTCCCATCAATGGCATAACGAAAAAGAGCTAATGACGACCTAAACTCCAATTACACTTTTGACTTTTCACTCATTAAAATACGAAAAAAATATACTTTTTATTTTATCTAATTATTTTAATTATTGTGTTTTTTAACCACACTATTTATTTTGGCTAATCATTCAAATTAACTTAATTAATTTTTAAACCAAAAAATATTAATTACTAATATTTTACTAATATAAATTTGTAATAATAATAAATTTACTCATACAAACATACAAAACTTGTAGAATGAAGAGAAAAAAATACAAAATAAATTATTCCGTAATTCATCAAACAGAATTGAAAGAACATATAAAATTGTTACATACACATATACATATACATATATAAAATATATAAAATTCTAAATTCAAGACATAAATATATAAAAATTTAAGATATATACATACATATTTGTTTGGAGAGCCTCAGAGGCTCTTCAATTGTAGCTACTAAAAAAGTAGGATGGTAAAGTAACTAGCCTAATAGCCAGCTCATTGAAACTCAAAATTAGAGTTACATTAGTTAAAATGTCTATCAAGCCTTTTGTAACTATCCATTTGGAGATGCTCTGGTTTGACTATTATTTTGGAGTTAAAAATGTATAAAATAATAAAATAGACTAAATAAGTTAATAAGATAAAATATTACATTCAACTTATAATTATTACATTTTTTTCACTAAAATCAAAAAATTCAAACCAAACAAGATTAAAAAAACCAAACTAAAAAAATCTCAATATAAAAAAATTAATTATAGCAACCAATGTCCAACAGCCTAATTGTCATCGCAGAGACATCTCTTCTTAATCAAGTCATACGAGAGTAAGCCCCCAACCACTTACTTGAAGAATCTTCAACAAGAATTAAAGATGCTTTAAATTTTTATGCAATTGGTCTTGTGTCAACATAAAATGAAGCTCCAGCATACTAGCTAGCACAGTAAATATGTTGCCTCATCTTGTCTGGATTAGCCTCATGTAAAATGTTTAAAAGTACAACAAATTAATTTTGAAAATATGTTGAAAATGAATAAGTAAAATATAATATACTAATGCTACAAATTCAGAAAAAAATTATCTAGGAAATTAAGCAAAACAAGAGAATCAATGATTTATATCTATTATAAGTGTGATCTATCTTTCATTAATTTTAAATCTACAGTACACCCTCACTTTCGGAATAAGATTTAGAATAAATTTTTATGATATATAATATTTTTAGATATAATATATATTTTTATGTGTATTTTTACTAGACAAAACACTTAGTTGTGTTGGAGTACCTCTAAGCTACCGCATGGAATGGTGTGTGCCCACTTGTTATGAATGCCAACTTTTCCTAATAAATGGTCTTGGTATTTGGTATACCTCTTTGCCAGAATGTGATCCAACACAGAAACCCACTATCTCACGCTTTGGTTTGAGTCTAAGCACTCAACTAATTTAAACTTGGCGTTATTAAATTGTTTCAAATGCTTCCAAGTTTCTTGAACCAATACAATACTTCCAACTTACTTTAACCCTTTCCATTAACTCTGCTCGGAGCATAGGATCAAAAGGCCTTCAAGGCAAGTAAAATAAGCGAAGGAATGTCTTCTATGGGACAATATCAATTGGTCAAACTCACTCTGCTGCAAAAAGAGTCCGGCGTCAAATCTTGCAAAATTTGAGTTTAGCTCGTTTGTTCATTGATCTTGAAAATCAAACTCTAGTTTGGCCTTGAAAATTAACCTAGTTTGAGTTCGATTCTGCTCATTTATTCTAATCATGCTTGAGCTCAACAAGAAAAAAATTAACTTGCTAATCAAGTTCAATCAACTCATTATTATTCTATATTAAATATGCATATATAAAATATTTTTTATTGTTTGATAATAAGATAATAAATAATATATGAGTCGAGCTTTATAATTCAAGTTTATAAGCTTGACAAGTTTATTAAATGAGTCTAAAAATTTAAATCAAATTTATTTACATATATAATGAGTTGAACCAAGCTCATGAACAACTAATATGAGTTCACCATAACAAAATGCACCTTTGGTAATCAAAATTGGCGACTAAAAAAAATTTAGTCACCAAAAGTTGTGGAATTAGCGACCAAAAAATTTTTTAGTCAGCAAAAGTACAATATTTAGCTACTAATTTTTTTTAGTCGGGATATATTGATTATTGGAGACTAACAAAAATTTAGTCACTAAAAATACCAAAATTGGTGACAAAAAAATTATTTTCGTTGCCGTATATTGAGTTTTTGCTACTAAAACTATTTAGTCGCCGAATGTAAAATAAAAAATTATTTTTTATCTTTGGCGACCAAAAGTTTGGTCTCCAAAAACATATTTTTAGATACAAAAATTATTTTAGTTGCCGTATATTGAGTTTTGGCTACTAAAATCATATGGTCACCGAATGTAAAATAAAAAATTATTTTTTATCTTTGGCAACTAAAAGTTTGGTCGCCAAAAATATATTTTCAGCGACTAAAAAATGTTTTAGTTGCCAAATAGTTAGTTTTGGCTACTAAAATTATTTTAGTCGCCGAATGAAAAATAAAAAATTAATTTTTATCTTTGACGACTAAAATTTGGTCGCAAAAAATTTATTTTCAACAACTAAAATTATTTTGGTTGCCAAAGAACTAAAATATTTGGAGGGAGATATTTCAAATTTTGGAGGAATTTACAAAATTAATTAACATTTGCCGACAAAAAAACCAATTTGGTCGCCAAAGGTGAAAATTTTAGGCAAAACAGATTGTTCTCTGTTTTGACAAAATAGATTGTTCTCTCTCACATAGACGCTCCTTCACAACCAAACATCACCCACCTCTTTTCACCGCAGATTACGGTCGCTCACCGTACGTCGCACACCGCCACCGCCGCAGATCACAGGTTCTCTCTCTCTCTCTCTCTCTCTCTCTCTCTTGCTCTCGCTCACGGTCTGTCTATCTGTTTGCCTCTCTCTCTCTCTCTCTCTCTCTCTCTCTCTTCCTCTATTTTCCCCTTTCTGACTATTGCTCTAGGGTTTTATATGCTTGATTTAGTTTAGTTTCATGTCGATTTGTGAAATGGGTTCGGTTGTTGTGGTTTGATTTCTTAGGGCTTTGTTATGATTCGTAATAACGTGATGGTTTGAAATGGGTTCGGTTGTTGTGGCCTAGAGGGTGCTGCATTTGTAATCTCTAATATATCCTTGTTATGTGTGGTATAGAGGGAGAAGAGATGGAAGAGTATACCCAATCAGTAGACTATCTACCCTTCTTGAAAGAGTTGTATACCTAATCATCCATTTATTTATAAATAAGGGAGTCCTAGTGTTGGGATCTGGGATCCCGCCCAAGACCTTATAGAAATCAAAACAAGCAGAAAAACACACAGACACACAAGGAGACACAATATTTTACGTGGTTCGGCCCAATGCCTACGTCCACGGGAGAGTAACCGGTTATCACTATACCAATGAGGAGATTACAGAAAGATTACAATAGAGGAGGAGCTCACACTCTCCTCACTCAGCCACTCACCCGTCTCCCTCGCTCACACCGAGGGAGACGGTCTCTCCGCCTCACATCTCTCGCACTCTTTGGTTCACGGTTTTCTTCCTCTCTTACACCACTCACACTTTGGCCTCTCCTCTCAACCTCCATTTATAGGTGAGGGAGTAGGTGGGAGAGCCTTTGGGTAGCCTCCATGCTTGACCCTTGACATGGTTGGTGGCCACCAAGCTTGACTTGGTTGGTTGCCTTCCATTGTTGACCAACCAACTTGGATGATCACCTCTTTCACACATGGGTGAATTCAACAAATCACCCCCTCAACCCATGTGAGGTGATCCACTGCACACACTGCTGCTAATCTTGTCACGCCCAAATTCAACATAGTCTGCATCTCTTCACTGAGACGCTGCATCCCCTGAAGCTAGAGATAAAACACCAGAGATACAAGAGGAGGAGGGAATCCGACATCCTCAACTCAACTCACACCACTCTCTGATTTGGAGAGAGCCACTGCTCCTATCTCCCACAGATCTCTTCCATGCTTCCTGTCTCGGATGTCTATACCTGCTATCCTTGAACTTGCGCAACCAAGATATCCGACACCCCCTGATTGGATGTCCTGCACCCCCTGCTTGGATGCCCTTGACTATCATGCAACTCCTTGCATGATGAACACTGGAGCAACTAGAAAACTTCAGAGTTTGACACATCAACATCCTCAAGTTTCCTTGCTCGGAGCTTATTTCTGAACAACCAGCCTTTGCCCTTCTGCACTTCTGAACAACCTCCTGGCGTTTCCACATACGCTTGTTGTCTGTGCTGCAATCCCTGATGTTCGGTTCTGTCTCACTTGTCCGTACTGATGTTTGACAGTTAGCCCTTCTGTCAAGACAACTTCCACCGGTCTGTACAAGTTACCACTATGCAACTCCGTGCATAGTGCTCGCATCCATGGCTTCTGGTCTCCCTACGTCAAGCTTGCTTGAGAGATCTGCATCAACTCGATCATCTGCTGCCATGGAACTAAAGAAACCACCATAGAGAAATAAGACTTGCCACTCCTTGGCACGCACTCTTGCGTTTTACCTGTCTCAATTTCTCTGTCTGGAAGTTCCTGTGAACTGTCAACAACCCGCTGCTGCACACTCTTCTCGCGCCTCTGTACGACACTCTAGCGTACCCTTGCACTGTTGCACGTCTGCAATTGTACTTCTGCGCTTAGTATGCTCCTCTGCAACTATTGTTCTACATGTCCACATACCATTAGTACCTTCTCGTATACAGTAGCTCCAACAGCCACAGTATTTCCCTGAGCCTGTACTGGTTGCCAAATCATCTATCCGTCGATGAATGGTCTTCTCTGTTGATTGAACCAGATCCTCCGAATACCTCAACAACCAGGAAAGTTCCCAGGAAAGACTGGTGGGGTTACAACCGGTCCCACTTAAGAACCAGTCTCCTTAGACAGTGTCTTTTTGACAGAACTTTCCTAGACCTTTGAGATAATCATGTCTGCAATCCTCTGATCGCCCCTGACCAATCCTGATCTCCCTCGATCTGCCATTTGATCAAGCCTGATCTCCTCTGGTCTTCAATGATCTATCTCAATCTGTATCTGGTTGTCCAATCGGGTCAGAATCTGCCCATTCTAACCTCTTCAGTGAATCCGCAGCGTTCCACAATATCCGGCAACCTTCCTTCGAGTATTGAAGATGGCAAACACCCATGTTTTGACAATCTTTCCAAACCGTTCAGAATTTCACTATTCTGACCTCGCGGTTGCGTCCGGAGCGGTCCGTTTAGCTAGAACCAACCTTCGCTGCATTTCCAGGGACTTCACTGAAAACTATCCCCGAAAGCTGGGCCACACCACAATTTTCTGAAAATGTTGGGCCAAATTGCAATTTTCAGAAGTTCAGGGAATATTCCGTGTTCCAACAGAATATTCCGTCCACTGTCCCTAACGCCGTCTGCCACTTTAATCTACCTTCTTTTTACAGAAACTCCATCTCCAAAATCTGACCGTACGGATGTGTCCGGAATACTCCAAATAGTCGGAAACCACTATTGGATCACCAAAAACGGACTCCAAATGGCTTCGATCTAGCCAAAACATTTTTGTACGCCTCAGATCTGCGGCTGCACCGTAGCCGCGAAACACAGGATTCTTCCTCCTGCAGATGACGTGGCAGATGACGTGGCTGCTTGTAGACACCCCATTTTTGACCGCCCTTAAGACTTGGGCACTACTGATGGTTTGCTCGGTGTTGAGAGATGTGCAGGGCAAAGATTCAATTTATTTGGCAAGGAGAGAGGCAAATCCTTCAAAAACACTTTGTTTAGGGGTTTGGAGTTGAAGAAAAGAGGAAAGGAGAGGAGAAAACTGGTCTGGGAAAAGTTCGGCATGAATCCGGGTAGAAGCAAGTCGAGCAGCCCTCGCTGAATCGGGCTTATCTATCTGTACACTTGGAGTTTAGCTATGGGGCCACCACCGTCGGAAAGCTTACTTCCGGGGCTTCATTTTGCACTCAAGAATCTCCTAGAGCCAAGTCCGGGTGGGGGAGATATGATCAGTTGAAGTCGGGCATCATCCCGGTTGGATCGAATCTGCGCGGCTTCACGGAAAAGGGCATAACTTTTTGCACAGAAGGAATTTTAATGCAAGGTTGGCGCCATTGGAAAGATAACTTCCGGGGCTTCAATCTGGACATCCACCGGCACTTTTTTGACCTCACCGGCCACCCATCGGCACTATATTTGTGCCGACCGGCAATTTATTGTGCCGACCGGCCATTTATTGTGCCGACCGGCAATTTAAAGTAGCCGACCGACATATTTTGCTAGCCGACGACCTTCCGGAGCATTCTACAGATAGAGTGTATGCCAGCTGTGCCAGCTGGAGGGCACAGACAGGATCCTCCATACACGTGTATGGAGGATATGCACTCTTGTTAGCTTCCTCAAGAAGCTTTGCACTTGGTTTTGGCTCTATAAAGGAAGCCCTCTTCTTCCTTATGCTAGGTTAGAGGAAAAACCAGCTGAGGCACCATTATACATACAAACCTATATCTATACATTCAACCCTCCTCTTCCAAGCTCAAAAAAGTCCATTATCCTTGGCCATTTACACACCAACTCATAGCACAAGGCTTCCATCATCCATTCCAGAAGCTTGAGGCTGATTTTCAGAGCTAGGAGTGCTGCAACTCAAGCCAAGAGGCTGTCAAGACTTGGTCTACAAGGGTGAGCTCCTTTTTTTCTCTTTTCTAGCCTTTTCTTGATCAATACATAAGCCATAGTTTCTTGCATCTTTGGGCTCCGACCCAAACTTCAAACCATCATATTTTGAGGTCCTCTTCATGTTTGATTGAGGACCTCTTGCTGTTTGAGGACAGTAGCTTGCACTTGCTTCAATATCCTCCTTTTATGCCATAATCTTGCATGTATTTTTTGGCCTGTGTATGATCTGTTTTAGAGCCTGTAGTAAACTGTAGATAGGCTTATTTTGAGCCCCTCTTCAACATTGAAGAAGGGCTCAACACTGTTTGGGACTTCCATATTGTACTTCCCTTTATATCCTCTTTTTGGTCCCATTTTTGTATGTCTTGGCAGCCCCTGATGTTGCTGTTTTTGGACCTTGGTCCGAACTAAAAGTGGCTTTATTTTGACCTCCTGAACATGTTTTATTTAGGGTCTTTGGCTGTTTGATGAATATTTTGTGTACTTCATGTTATAGCCCTTTTGTGGCCTCAATCTTGCATAAATTGTTTGCCATGCTTGTATCTGTTTTTGAGCCTTGCCATGAACTGTAAATGTGCATATTTTGGGCCCCTCTTCAATGTTGTTGAAGGGCCCTAACCCATTTGGGGTTAGTAGCTGTGAGTTGCTTCATAATCTCATGTTTAGGGCCGTTTTTGTATGCCATTTTAGCCCCATCTTTGCTTGCTGATTGGCCATGTCATAAACTGTAAAAATGCTTGTCTCAGAGCTGTCTTGCTTCTGTCTTCATGCTCCATGTCCATATTATGCATGCTTTGTATAGCTGTAAGCCATTTCGGGTGCCTAATTTCGCATTTCGGGAGGAATTCCATGCATCGGGCGTACTTTCGCCTCATTTCGGGGCTGTTTTGCCCCTCATTTTGCTGCTGAAATCCCATTGGCATGTTTGCATATCATTTCCATGCCATTGCATTGCGTATGCCATTGCCTCGGTTTGTGTGCCCGTGTGCACGCATTTCGAGGCACTCCATTTTCATTCATCGGCCTCTTATGTGAGAGTGGTTGAGGCTCTCTCATGTTAGTATAAGTCCATGTTGCATTCTATATGCCATTTTAGCCATTGCATTGCATCTCGGTTTGCGTGCCCGTGCGCACGCATTTCGAGGCACTTCATTTTCTTCCATTGGCCACTGTTTTGGGCCTAACTAGAGCTGCCTAATTCATGTATAAGTCCATCTTTCATCTATTTGCATTGCCATATGTATGCTTGTATGCTTGCATAAGTGCCTTGCCATGCCATGTTGCATTCTTAGCTTGTATGCCTAGGTTGCATTGCATCTTGCATGCATTCCTTGTCCCTTGACTTGGGTGATAGGGATTGGGAGTTTTGTTTGATTGGTTTGCATTGCATTTCAAATCAAAGTTGCATACTTGGTTCTTTGGGCCATCATGCATGGAAATGCGTGATTGGTGGTCCGAGAATCGAGGCACATGTCCCTTTGAGTCATTACAATGATAAGAGACATGGTTGGTGCATATATGCCTTGAAATGTGCTGCCATGCTTTGCCTTGTCCTCTGTTGCTGTGGGTTGCAGGTTCTGCAGGAATACTCTGCCGACCGGCAGTGTGAGATGCCGACCGGCAATCTTTCCTCTGCCGATAGACTCCATTTTGTGCCGATGGCCACACACCAGTGCCGGTGGCAATTCTACTCAGCCGGTGGCACTCCTCAGTGTCCAAGGAAGCAGTCCTGAGGGTTTGGTAGTCTTCAGAGGAGCAGAGGAAAGAAAACAGAGGTAGCCTATGCATGGCGGCGCATTTCCCGAGGCGGTTTACCTGTTTTCCTAGATTAGTTAATTTGTTAATTAATTAATTAATTTGTAATATTTAATTAGCTTGCGTAGTTAATTAATTTGTAATATTCATTTGGTCCCTCCAAGCGAGGGCATATTTGTAATAAGTGTGGGTGCGTGTGTGCATGTCTTCCAACCTCCACTTCTTTCTTCCCTTTTATTTACCTGCTTATGATGGTAGATTAGGGCACATTTATTTTAGCATACCTTATGCTATGCATGCGTGCATTCATGCATTTGTTGACATGCATCAGGCTCGGCACATCATGCTAACTGCATTTGTACTTTCAATTCCAAATTGAATACATGTTACTTGTAGCATTTCATATGCCATGCTTAGGTTAACCGAGCCTATCTAAATTGCATCTTGTATGTGTTGCATTAGGCAATTTAACATGAACTAGGACACGCACATTTTTGCTAACTAGTTTATTATTTTGGCACGGAGTACGATGTAAGTGTTTATGCTTTAGCATCCCGCATGCGTGTGAGTGTTGCCATGACAGTATGATTACCATGAGGCTAGCTGCTTATGTGATATAACTGCTTGAATGCCTGTGGGTGGAGGTCAAATTGCTTAAATTGGAATAATGCATTAAAACTGTGAGTTTTAAGCCCACTAGATAGTGGCAAAATCATCTTTTCTAAAAGCCCACTTGAGGGTGGCAAAATCTGCATTTTAGCCTACTTGCGAGTAGCAAACCATTTTCAAAACAAACATGAAATGTTTTGTTCCAATTTGGGTGATTTGGTCTATACTTGTTTGCTGCGCGCATAACATAGTAATTCTAGGCTAACAATTGGTTTAAGAACACATAAAGTTTTCAAAAACGGATATCACGGTTAGTAGAGGCCGGTCTTCGGACCGGGCGAAAGGGGGTGCTCATAGCTGACCTTCCCCGATCGTACCCAAGCTCCCGAGCCGAGACAACTCCGGTGATGACGGACATGTGGCCTTCGGCACCGAGTCAGGGTTTCCTAAATTCTCCCATAAAAAATATTTAGGTGGCGACTCTGTATCTGGCAAAGCAGTCCATGTTTGGCACTACTTTTTCAAAAATCTGTTTTCTCAAACGATTTGCCAGATTTGGACTCTTTGGTTCAGATTAAGAACCGTGACACAAATCGAGTCCGAACTGTAGCATGAGGTTCCCCCCGTGGGCCTGTTACAGTTTCTGGCGACTCTGCTGGGGAGTATTTAGAGAGTTTGACTCGAACTCGTGATATCCTGTTTTGACTTCATTGATGTGTTTCTTTGCATTGCATGTGCATTGGTGCGCCTAGGAACACAGTGTTTGCCATCTGCCATTCCTGAACGGTTTGCCGGAGGCTTGTCTTGTCAAGGCATGTCCGTAAGGCTGACCGGCTATGGGCTCTGACAGTATGGGAACACAAACCCCGGTTTTTACCGGGGCACCCTTTTGACCATTCGACCTAGTGCATATTCGGAATCCGTAGTGACCATTCCAAACTAGGACAGGTTGCTTACCCGATAGGTTGTTTGAAACCGCTGTGTGCGTAGTGAAACCCTAGCTCCTGACAAAATAGGACAGGGAAACCCTACCCCAACATAGGGGTGTTTTGGCTCTCCTTACTTGCTATGTGCTTTTAGAGTGTATCTCCACAGGAATGCATATACCAGTTTACAAGTCTGGGCATCAGGCCTGTGGGCATCAGCATCAGTATTTGGGGAATCAGTTTTACCTGAGGGTATCAGTTTACAGGCAGATATTTAGGAAACAGTGATCAGTATTGGGTACATTCATCCTAGTATGCTCAAATCTGTTCCAGTGAAATTAGGCTGAGATGCTCTCTGTTTTCCCTTTTGCAAGGTAGTCCTGGAACCATAGCTTCAGAAGGCTCCGATATCTCCCGAGGTTCATCGGACTTGTGCTGATAGACTTTGTCAGGTCAGAGACTCAGTTCAAGGGTAATCAGGGCCAGAGCAGGCTAGTCAGGCACAGACCACCAGTACAACAGCTACCAGATCAGTGATCTTTGAGCAGTCGGGCTGAGATTTCCGAGCCTATTGCCGACACAGATATACCGGTTACTCAGTTAGATTAGAACAGTATGTCGAGTCTGGAAGAGATGGTGCGCCAACTCCAGGATAGTATGAAAGCCATGCAGCAAGACACTGTCCGTCAAGCAGAATTCGCCAAGCAACAGGCTGTGGTCATAACCCAACAGGCAGAGACAATTGCCAGATTGGAGCAGCAAACTGGAGTATCTACTTCGCACCAGGCTCCTCCCCCACCAAGAGTTCCCACACTCGGGGAGGCAACCCATGTCCAGGATAATACGGACATTCCAGTCGGGCCAGCTCCACCCCCGATTCTGCCTCAACTCTCCAAGGCACCCACTCCTATCAACCAATCAGATTCTCCCTTCGAGCCCGAGGTGGAGCCCGTGGCATTAAAAATGCACAAGCTTGAAAAGCTGTTCAAAAAATCTCAAGGTGCGAAGTCCATTCCGGACATTGGAGACGGATACATCGACGCAGCTGTGACGCTGCCAGATCGGTTTAAGATGCCACAAATCGATCGTTTTGACGGATCTGAGGATCCCATGGTACACCTGCGACTATTTTCAGACGTCCTAAGACCAATGGGCCTCACTAGATTGCAGAAGCTGTCTTTGTTTGGCCGGACCCTGTCGGGTGTAGCGGCCGCATGGTATGCCAAATTGGAGGATGACGTCAAGAGAAGTTGGGATGAGATGGCTGAGGCCTTCGTCGCACAATATTCATACAATACCCAAATCGAGATTACGACCCGTGATCTTGAGACGACGAGGCAGGAGCCTAAGGAGAGCTTCTCAGAATTCGTGGCCCGCTGGAGGGCCAAGGCCTCAATGATGATCATTAGGCCAACAGATAAGGATCAAATACGGATGATTGTGCGCAATCTCCAGCCTAAGCTAATGCAGAGAATGATTGTAATCCCCTTTCCCACTTTCTCAGATTTACACGATATGGGGGTACAAATCGAAGATGCAATGAGGCAAGGTCTGTTTGACCAGGATAAGGAGCAGCCCAGGAGGGCATTTTCCCGTAGTTCGAATGTGACCACCAGCGGTGACGCAGCTGCAAGATCATCTGAAGTGGGCATGGTCACCACTACCACACCAAGAGCAGCCACCCCCTTTGTTGGTGCATCCACTTCAAACCCCCGAACTTCAGACTATCTGCCCCGAGGCAAGAGGGTTTTCACCCCACTCTATATGTCTTTGTCTAAAGCCCTGGGGGTCCTACTCAGGAAAGGGCATCTGAAACCGTTAGAGCAACGGCCTTTACCCGATCCTCTCCCTCCAAAACATGACCCGACTAAGTACTGTGCTTTCCATCAACAAACCGGTCATGACACCGACAGTTGCGTCTGTCTCCACCACGAGATACAAAATTTGATTGACAACGGGGTCATCCCCGCACCAGGTCCTGCGAAGTCTATCGACACTTGATCAGTGAACTTGTGGAGGGATAATGTGATGTGATCAGAGGTTGGACCACCTGCGGGCGGCACTCAGTTTACTCCAGATGTGGTGTATGGCACGCACTGTTTTGAGCATTTGTGAATGTTAGTTTTGTACTTTCTGACTTGGGTATTGGGTCAGTCTTGTCGTTTTGTATTGGGTCAGTCTTTTCATGCTGAGTCAGTCGGGTCTGTCTTGTTGTGTCGAGTCAGTCCTGTTTTGTTAAAGTCAGGTGATTTCGGGGGTGTTACTTCGGATATCACTAGTTTGCTTTGTGTTTGTCCTTTTGAGTCTGTTTCTGCCAGGGAGCCAGTTGTGCCAACAGATTTGAATGAACAGCAGTGATTTTCACACTCTTGTGTTTGCTTCTGCCATGTGCCAGTTGTGCCGGAAGTATTGAATGACATGACAGTGCTCTTCGCCTGCCTTTTCTGTGCCTTTGAAGTCATTGTAATGACCTAAGTTTTCCAAAACTTTTTTTCGAAACATTGTGATAAAAACGAAGAGGAAAGAATTCCTTGGGTTTTGCAAAATTTAATCAATTGAGAGAAAGAGAGGCATGCTAAGCCCTTAATGATCGAGATCATGCTTGTTAATGTGAATACTGAGAAGGATCCTCACTTGATCTAGATTGGTCCCACACTGTCTTCAGCGCGAGCGACTAGTCGCTTTCTTAAAAGATTTCAAAAACAAAATGTTTTGTGCAGTCCTGCGAAGACCTGTGTGGAATCGCTCTTGAGATTGTGCAGCTTAGGATCGCTCTCAGCCTCGAGACTCGACCCCTCATTTTCAAACCTTGAACTTGGATTCAGAAGGTTCAACGATCAACCACAATGTGAAGCCTGTGTGGCCTGATTTGAAGCAGCCCATGAATTAGGGGCAGGGAAGTCAGACCAAGAAGATCAGATGTCATCAAAAGAAGCTTGCAAAGCTAGATCAGAAGTATCCCTGGAACTAGGGGCAAAAATGCCAGATGTGCTCGAAGAGCCGAAGATCGGTCGTCCTGCAAATCAATGAAGACCGGCAAGAACGCCAAATCCCAGAGGGAGGAAAGAGAAAGTATTGCTAAAGAAAAATTGAGTTCCGATCTACAACACTAGGGGCAAATCCAGCCCCCATGGGATAGACTCCTGCATTGTCAGCGAACAACAGTCACTCTCCTGGATTCAGACGGATTCGAGATCTCAGAACCATTTGACATGGACAAAGCTACACTTTTACCCTTTGAGAGGCTCACTGGGCCGAAAACCCGGAAGGGCGACCCAGGCAAAAGTTAGAGCAAGAGAAAAATACAAAAAAAGAAAAAAATGCAAAGAAAAGAACAAAAAAGAAAATCAAAAAAAGGAAATGAAATGAAAAGAAATGAAAAGAAAAGAAATGAAAAGAATTGAAAAGAAAAGAAAAACAAAGCTCGCAAGGTCGAAAACCCGCATCGGGCGCCTTGGCAAAAGTTAGAGCCTAAAAAGGAGAGGTTAAATACCCGAGTGTACCTTAACCCCGAACTACGTAAGGCTTGATTCCCATGTTTGGGATACGTAGGCAACTTCATTCTGAAGTCCAGCCCTAAAACACTTCAAATTCAACTGTGTCCATGTGATGGTTCTAGTCATCTTTGTCTTTTCTGTATCCGGGAGTTCGGTTGCAATCATCGCTCTGAGGACTGATTACAATGCGCTACGGTGCCATTCAGACAAGGGGCAACTTTCCGTTGCCATTCAACGCGCTGCGGTGCCGTGCAAACAAGGGGCAACTTTCCGTTGCCACGTAGCTCTCTTCGAGAAAGGGGCAATTTTCCATTGCCTCCGATCCGAGGTTGCGCATCTCGAAGAGTAGGTTCCGTGCTTGTTAAGCATCGGCCGTTTGTAAAAATAGTTTTTGAGAATTTTTACTGAGGTTGACTATTCTCTCGAAAATTATTCCATTTTCCCAAAAAACTGGACCATTTCTTGGACCCAAAATAGGAAAATTTTCAGTGCTCATAGCCTGACTTGCATGATTTCAAATCAAAAATCGAACAAGTGTGTCAATCTAACTCTCATATTGGTCAAAATTGTTTTAGTAGAAAACCAAAATAAAAAAATGGTCGAAATGATGAACTAGGGGCACAGCTGAGTCAGGCTTCCTGTCTTTTCCCCATTTTCAACATACTTGCCAAGAAGGGCACTCTACCTGCCAGAAAAGGGCACCACTGAAGCTATCAACAAAGGGCTGAAAGCTCTCTCATCCTCCAAGCAACGAGGAATCAAGCCAAGTGCGAAGCACGGACGGGAACGGATGAAGATATTTCACTCCTTTGTTTGGACAGATTTGATCATGTCCGAACTCCCCAGCAGGGCATCATCAACCGATGTTAGCTGCAGATTTGCTACACACCCAGTTGTAGCACAACCCCTCTATGGGAGAAACTTACTGTTGTGAACAAGAGTCTAGTGAAATACCAGGGGCAAGAGCCCACAATTTCCAACTTATCCATCAACCGCCCAGGGGAGGGATGAAAAACGAGAGATTAAAGAATAGAGAGATGTGCGTTGAGAGAAAAAACGAGAAAAGGGTTTTGAGAGAAAAACCGAGCTTGAGAGCCGAGTGATGTGAGAATCACAAATAAGAAAGGGTGGGAATAATACCCGGTGAAACAGGCTCCCTGTGCACGTCTGTGTGTCGTGTCTTTTGTTTTGTTTGTCTCGATTCTTGCTTTGAGTCGTTCCGAGCGTGTCTCGACGTGTTTAGGTTGTTTACCTTTTGTTTTCCGTTGTTGAGTCTTTCTCGCTGTGTTCATTCGTAGGCTCAATACCTGGTCGAGAACTCATTTTCTCAATTTCAAAAAATGATTTGTTGTGTGCTCAGAGTGCTGTGCCATTCTCCACATTTGTGCAAAAAAGGAAATTTGTTCTTTCGAAAACTGCAGGGTCCACCCCCGATAAGTGTGAACGGTGAAACCAGGACCTATCTGAAGCTATGATAGTTCCAGACTGCAAAGCAAAAGCAAAAGGGCGAAAATCGAAGTATCTGAGTTTGTGTCAACTTCAGAAAATTCCGTGATTGTACTCCGGACGTACCTCTTCAGGGCCTTGTCAATGCTCCGAAATATGAGTGTACCTCTACCTCAGGCGCAAGATCAATCTTGCATTGTGATGCACGTTCCAATTGCATTGTTATGCACCCACTTCACTAGCATTGTTATGCTCATTCATTGCATTGATTTTGCACATCTATCCAGCATTGTCATGCTCATTACATTTGCATTGTCATGCACCTTTTCACTTGCGTTGTCACGCACTTTCATCTTGCATTGTTGTGCATGCTCTCTTATTCGGAAACACTGGGATATGTCCTTATGCTTTCCCTTCTCATTCGGAAACTCCGGGATACGTCCCTACGTTTCTCTCTCTTTCCGAAACACCGGGATACGTCCCTATGTTTCTTCTCCTTTTTCGAAACACCGGGATACGTCCCTATGTTTCTCCTTCTTTCCGAAACACCGGGATACGTCCCTATGTTTCTTCTTCCATTCCGAAACACCGGGATACGTCCCTACGTTTCTCTCTCTTTCCGAAACACCGGGATACGTCCCTATGTTTCTTCTCCTTTTTCGAAACACCGGGATACGTCCCTATGTTTCTCCTTCTTTCCGAAACACCGGGATACGTCCCTACGTTTCTCTCCCATTCCGAAACACCGGGATACGTCCCTACGTTTCTCTCTCTTTCCGAAACACCGGGATACGTCCCTACGTTTCTCTCTCTTTCCGAAACACCGGGATACGTCCATACGTTTCACTCCTCATTTTCCGAGACACTGGGATACGTCCTTATGTTTCTCTCCCTTTTCCGAGACACTGGGATACGTCCTTATGTTTCTCTTCCTTTTCCGAAACACCGGGATACGTCCCTACGTTTCTTTCTCCTTTTCTGAAACACCAGGATACGTCCCTATGTTTCTTCTCCTTTGTCTAATCCTTGGGATACGTCCCTAATCTTTGGGATACGTCCCTCATCTTTGGGAT
Source organism: Camellia sinensis (assembly GCF_055761805.1). Lineage (NCBI taxonomy): Eukaryota > Viridiplantae > Streptophyta > Magnoliopsida > Ericales > Theaceae > Camellia > Camellia sinensis. The sequence goes on from NC_138965.1 coordinate 13,369,462, forward strand.
ACGTCCCTAACCTTTGGGATACGTCCCTAACCTTTGGGATACGTCCCTAATCTTTGGGATACGTCCCTAATCTTTGGGATACGTCCCTAACCTTTGGGATACGTCCCTAATCCTTGGGATACGTCCCTAATCTTTGGGATACGTCCCTAACCTTTGGGATACGTCCCTAATCTTTGGGATACGTCCCTAACCTTTGGGATACGTCCCTAATCCTTGGGATACGTCCCTAATCTTTGGGATACGTCCCTCATCTTTGGGATACGTCCCTAACCTTTGGGATACATCCCTAACCTTCGGGATACGTCCCTAACCTTTGGGATACGTCCCTCATCTTTGGGATACGTCCCTAACCTTTGGGATACGTCCCTAATCCTTGGGATACGTCCCTATGTTTCTCCCTCTTCAGTTAAAAGCGTTCGGAATACGTTCCAATGCTCACACCATTCCGAAACACCGGGATATGTCCCTATGTTTCTCCCTGTCCCATTTCCCCACACAATTTCAGTGTGTTTGGAATTCATCTTAGGTCGCATTGTCATGCACACCTCTTCACTTGCGTTGTCACGCACATTCCACTTGCATTGTTTTATCAAACCGGCTTCGCGAAAGCGTATAAGTCCAATTACAAACCGGCTTTGCGTAGCATATAAGTCCAATGTTCAAACCGGCTTCGCGTGGCGTATAAGTCCAATTATCAAAGTCTTCCTGCATATCATTTGCATCCTGCCCCTGAACTACGCTGGTTTGATTCCTTGCAAAGGGATACGTAGGCAGCCTGTGGGCACAACCATTTATTTATCGGAAGTTTGTTTGTTTGTCCAAGTCTTCGGCCTTGTCAAAAATGGGTCGTCTCTGGGCTTTGACATTCACTCCCGTCATTGTTATGACTTTCGAGTTCTGTCAAAGAGGGGCAACTGTAGACACCCCATTTTTGACCGCCCTTAAGACTTGGGCACTACTGATGGTTTGCTCGGTGTTGAGAGATGTGCAGGGCAAAGATTCAATTTATTTGGCAAGGAGAGAGGCAAATCCTTCAAAAACACTTTGTTTAGGGGTTTGGAGTTGAAGAAAAGAGGAAAGGAGAGGAGAAAACTGGTCTGGGAAAAGTTCGGCATGAATCCGGGTAGAAGCAAGTCGAGCAGCCCTCGCTGAATCGGGCTTATCTATCTGTACACTTGGAGTTTAGCTATGGGGCCACCACCGTCGGAAAGCTTACTTCCGGGGCTTCATTTTGCACTCAAGAATCTCCTAGAGCCAAGTCCGGGTGGGGGAGATATGATCAGTTGAAGTCGGGCATCATCCCGGTTGGATCGAATCTGCGCGGCTTCACGGAAAAGGGCATAACTTTTTTCACAGAAGGAATTTTAATGCAAGGTTTGCGCCATTGGAAAGATAACTTCCGGGGCTTCAATCTGGACATCCACCGGCACTTTTTTGACCTCACCGGCCACCCATCGGCACTATATTTGTGCCGACCGGCAATTTATTGTGCCGACCGGCCATTTATTGTGCCGACCGGCAATTTAAAGTAGCCGACCGACATATTTTGCTAGCCGACGACCTTCCGGAGCATTTTACAGATAGAGTGTATGCCAGCTGTGCCAGCTGGAGGGCACAGACAGGATCCTCCATACACGTGTATGGAGGATATGCACTCTTGTTAGCTTCCTCAAGAAGCTTTGCACTTGGTTTTGGCTCTATAAAGGAAGCCCTCTTCTTCCTTATGCTAGGTTAGAGGAAAAACCAGCTGAGGCACCATTATACATACAAACCTATATCTATACATTCAACCCTCCTCTTCCAAGCTCAAAAAAGTCCATTATCCTTGGCCATTTACACACCAACTCATAGCACAAGGCTTCCATCATCCATTCCAGAAGCTTGAGGCTGATTTTCAGAGCTAGGAGTGCTGCAACTCAAGCCAAGAGGCTGTCAAGACTTGGTCTACAAGGGTGAGCTCCTTTTTTTCTCTTTTCTAGCCTTTTCTTGATCAATACATAAGCCATAGTTTCTTGCATCTTTGGGCTCCGACCCAAACTTCAAACCATCATATTTTGAGGTCCTCTTCATGTTTGATTGAGGACCTCTTGCTGTTTGAGGACAGTAGCTTGCACTTGCTTCAATATCCTCCTTTTATGCCATAATCTTGCATGTATTTTTTGGCCTGTGTATGATCTGTTTTAGAGCCTGTAGTAAACTGTAGATAGGCTTATTTTGAGCCCCTCTTCAACATTGAAGAAGGGCTCAACACTGTTTGGGACTTCCATATTGTACTTCCCTTTATATCCTCTTTTTGGTCCCATTTTTGTATGTCTTGGCAGCCCCTGATGTTGCTGTTTTTGGACCTTGGTCCGAACTAAAAGTGGCTTTATTTTGACCTCCTGAACATGTTTTATTTAGGGTCTTTGGCTGTTTGATGAATATTTTGTGTACTTCATGTTATAGCCCTTTTGTGGCCTCAATCTTGCATAAATTGTTTGCCATGCTTGTATCTGTTTTTGAGCCTTGCCATGAACTGTAAATGTGCATATTTTGGGCCCCTCTTCAATGTTGTTGAAGGGCCCTAACCCATTTGGGGTTAGTAGCTGTGAGTTGCTTCATAATCTCATGTTTAGGGCCGTTTTTGTATGCCATTTTAGCCCCATCTTTGCTTGCTGATTGGCCATGTCATAAACTGTAAAAATGCTTGTCTCAGAGCTGTCTTGCTTCTGTCTTCATGCTCCATGTCCATATTATGCATGCTTTGTATAGCTGTAAGCCATTTCGGGTGCCTAATTTCGCATTTCGGGAGGAATTCCATGCATCGGGCGTACTTTCGCCTCATTTCGGGGCTGTTTTGCCCCTCATTTTGCTGCTGAAATCCCATTGGCATGTTTGCATATCATTTCCATGCCATTGCATTGCGTATGCCATTGCCTCGGTTTGTGTGCCCGTGTGCACGCATTTCGAGGCACTCCATTTTCATTCATCGGCCTCTTATGTGAGAGTGGTTGAGGCTCTCTCATGTTAGTATAAGTCCATGTTGCATTCTATATGCCATTTTAGCCATTGCATTGCATATGCCTTTGCCTCGGTTTGCGTGCCCGTGCGCACGCATTTCGAGACACTTCATTTTCTTCCATTGGCCATTGTTTTGGGCCTAACTAGAGCTGCCTAATTCATGTATAAGTCCATCTTTCATCTATTTGCATTGCCATATGTATGCTTGTATGCTTGCATAAGTGCCTTGCCATGCCATGTTGCATTCTTAGCTTGTATGCCTAGGTTGCATTGCATCTTGCATGCATTCCTTGTCCCTTGACTTGGGTGATAGGGATTGGGAGTTTTGTTTGATTGGTTTGCATTGCATTTCAAATCAAAGTTGCATACTTGGTTCTTTGGGCCATCATGCATGGAAATGCGTGATTGGTGGTCCGAGAATCGAGGCACATGTCCCTTTGAGTCATTACAATGATAAGAGACATGGTTGGTGCATATATGCCTTGAAATGTGCTGCCATGCTTTGCCTTGTCCTCTGTTGCTGTGGGTTGCAGGTTCTGCAGGAATACTCTGCCGACCGGCAGTGTGAGATGCCGACCGGCAATCTTTCCTCTGCCGATAGACTCCATTTTGTGCCGATGGCCACACACCAGTGCCGGTGGCAATTCTACTCAGCCGGTGGCACTCCTCAGTGTCCAAGGAAGCAGTCCTGAGGGTTTGGTAGTCTTCAGAGGAGCAGAGGAAAGAAAACAGAGGTAGCCTATGCATGGCGGCGCATTTCCCGAGGCGGTTTACCTGTTTTCCTAGATTAGTTAATTTGTTAATTAATTAATTAATTTGTAATATTTAATTAGCTTGCGTAGTTAATTAATTTGTAATATTCATTTGGTCCCTCCAAGCGAGGGCATATTTGTAATAAGTGTGGGTGCGTGTGTGCATGTCTTCCAACCTCCACTTCTTTCTTCCCTTTTATTTACCTGCTTATGATGGTAGATTAGGGCACATTTATTTTAGCATACCTTATGCTATGCATGCGTGCATTCATGCATTTGTTGACATGCATCAGGCTCGGCACATCATGCTAACTGCATTTGTACTTTCAATTCCAAATTGAATACATGTTACTTGTAGCATTTCATATGCCATGCTTAGGTTAACCGAGCCTATCTAAATTGCATCTTGTATGTGTTGCATTAGGCAATTTAACATGAACTAGGACACGCACATTTTTGCTAACTAGTTTATTATTTTGGCACGGAGTACGATGTAAGTGTTTATGCTTTAGCATCCCGCATGCGTGTGAGTGTTGCCATGACAGTATGATTACCATGAGGCTAGCTGCTTATGTGATATAACTGCTTGAATGCCTGTGGGTGGAGGTCAAATTGCTTAAATTGGAATAATGCATTAAAACTGTGAGTTTTAAGCCCACTAGATAGTGGCAAAATCATCTTTTCTAAAAGCCCACTTGAGGGTGGCAAAATCTGCATTTTAGCCTACTTGCGAGTAGCAAACCATTTTCAAAACAAACATGAAATGTTTTGTTCCAATTTGGGTGATTTGGTCTATACTTGTTTGCTGCGCGCATAACATAGTAATTCTAGGCTAACAATTGGTTTAAGAACACATAAAGTTTTCAAAAACGGATATCACGGTTAGTAGAGGCCGGTCTTCGGACCGGGCGAAAGGGGGTGCTCATAGCTGACCTTCCCCGATCGTACCCAAGCTCCCGAGCCGAGACAACTCCGGTGATGACGGACATGTGGCCTTCGGCACCGAGTCAGGGTTTCCTAAATTCTCCCATAAAAAATATTTAGGTGGCGACTCTGTATCTGGCAAAGCAGTCCATGTTTGGCACTACTTTTTCAAAAATCTGTTTTCTCAAACGATTTGCCAGATTTGGACTCTTTGGTTCAGATTAAGAACCGTGACACAAATCGAGTCCGAACTGTAGCATGAGGTTCCCCCCGTGGGCCTGTTACAGTTTCTGGCGACTCTGCTGGGGAGTATTTAGAGAGTTTGACTCGAACTCGTGATATCCTGTTTTGACTTCATTGATGTGTTTCTTTGCATTGCATGTGCATTGGTGCGCCTAGGAACACAGTGTTTGCCATCTGCCATTCCTGAACGGTTTGCCGGAGGCTTGTCTTGTCAAGGCATGTCCGTAAGGCTGACCGGCTATGGGCTCTGACAGTATGGGAACACAAACCCCGGTTTTTACCGGGGCACCCTTTTGACCATTCGACCTAGTGCATATTCGGAATCCGTAGTGACCATTCCAAACTAGGACAGGTTGCTTACCCGATAGGTTGTTTGAAACCGCTGTGTGCGTAGTGAAACCCTAGCTCCTGACAAAATAGGACAGGGAAACCCTACCCCAACATAGGGGTGTTTTGGCTCTCCTTACTTGCTATGTGCTTTTAGAGTGTATCTCCACAGGAATGCATATACCAGTTTACAAGTCTGGGCATCAGGCCTGTGGGCATCAGCATCAGTATTTGGGGAATCAGTTTTACCTGAGGGTATCAGTTTACAGGCAGATATTTAGGAAACAGTGATCAGTATTGGGTACATTCATCCTAGTATGCTCAAATCTGTTCCAGTGAAATTAGGCTGAGATGCTCTCTGTTTTCCCTTTTGCAAGGTAGTCCTGGAACCATAGCTTCAGAAGGCTCCGATATCTCCCGAGGTTCATCGGACTTGTGCTGATAGACTTTGTCAGGTCAGAGACTCAGTTCAAGGGTAATCAGGGCCAGAGCAGGCTAGTCAGGCACAGACCACCAGTACAACAGCTACCAGATCAGTGATCTTTGAGCAGTCGGGCTGAGATTTCCGAGCCTATTGCCGACACAGATATACCGGTTACTCAGTTAGATTAGAACAGTATGTCGAGTCTGGAAGAGATGGTGCGCCAACTCCAGGATAGTATGAAAGCCATGCAGCAAGACACTGTCCGTCAAGCAGAATTCGCCAAGCAACAGGCTGTGGTCATAACCCAACAGGCAGAGACAATTGCCAGATTGGAGCAGCAAACTGGAGTATCTACTTCGCACCAGGCTCCTCCCCCACCAAGAGTTCCCACACTCGGGGAGGCAACCCATGTCCAGGATAATACGGACATTCCAGTCGGGCCAGCTCCACCCCCGATTCTGCCTCAACTCTCCAAGGCACCCACTCCTATCAACCAATCAGATTCTCCCTTCGAGCCCGAGGTGGAGCCCGTGGCATTAAAAATGCACAAGCTTGAAAAGCTGTTCAAAAAATCTCAAGGTGCGAAGTCCATTCCGGACATTGGAGACGGATACATCGACGCAGCTGTGACGCTGCCAGATCGGTTTAAGATGCCACAAATCGATCGTTTTGACGGATCTGAGGATCCCATGGTACACCTGCGACTATTTTCAGACGTCCTAAGACCAATGGGCCTCACTAGATTGCAGAAGCTGTCTTTGTTTGGCCGGACCCTGTCGGGTGTAGCGGCCGCATGGTATGCCAAATTGGAGGATGACGTCAAGAGAAGTTGGGATGAGATGGCTGAGGCCTTCGTCGCACAATATTCATACAATACCCAAATCGAGATTACGACCCGTGATCTTGAGACGACGAGGCAGGAGCCTAAGGAGAGCTTCTCAGAATTCGTGGCCCGCTGGAGGGCCAAGGCCTCAATGATGATCATTAGGCCAACAGATAAGGATCAAATACGGATGATTGTGCGCAATCTCCAGCCTAAGCTAATGCAGAGAATGATTGTAATCCCCTTTCCCACTTTCTCAGATTTACACGATATGGGGGTACAAATCGAAGATGCAATGAGGCAAGGTCTGTTTGACCAGGATAAGGAGCAGCCCAGGAGGGCATTTTCCCGTAGTTCGAATGTGACCACCAGCGGTGACGCAGCTGCAAGATCATCTGAAGTGGGCATGGTCACCACTACCACACCAAGAGCAGCCACCCCCTTTGTTGGTGCATCCACTTCAAACCCCCGAACTTCAGACTATCTGCCCCGAGGCAAGAGGGTTTTCACCCCACTCTATATGTCTTTGTCTAAAGCCCTGGGGGTCCTACTCAGGAAAGGGCATCTGAAACCGTTAGAGCAACGGCCTTTACCCGATCCTCTCCCTCCAAAACATGACCCGACTAAGTACTGTGCTTTCCATCAACAAACCGGTCATGACACCGACAGTTGCGTCTGTCTCCACCACGAGATACAAAATTTGATTGACAACGGGGTCATCCCCGCACCAGGTCCTGCGAAGTCTATCGACACTTGATCAGTGAACTTGTGGAGGGATAATGTGATGTGATCAGAGGTTGGACCACCTGCGGGCGGCACTCAGTTTACTCCAGATGTGGTGTATGGCACGCACTGTTTTGAGCATTTGTGAATGTTAGTTTTGTACTTTCTGACTTGGGTATTGGGTCAGTCTTGTCGTTTTGTATTGGGTCAGTCTTTTCATGCTGAGTCAGTCGGGTCTGTCTTGTTGTGTCGAGTCAGTCCTGTTTTGTTAAAGTCAGGTGATTTCGGGGGTGTTACTTCGGATATCACTAGTTTGCTTTGTGTTTGTCCTTTTGAGTCTGTTTCTGCCAGGGAGCCAGTTGTGCCAACAGATTTGAATGAACAGCAGTGATTTTCACACTCTTGTGTTTGCTTCTGCCATGTGCCAGTTGTGCCGGAAGTATTGAATGACATGACAGTGCTCTTCGCCTGCCTTTTCTGTGCCTTTGAAGTCATTGTAATGACCTAAGTTTTCCAAAACTTTTTTTCGAAACATTGTGATAAAAACGAAGAGGAAAGAATTCCTTGGGTTTTGCAAAATTTAATCAATTGAGAGAAAGAGAGGCATGCTAAGCCCTTAATGATCGAGATCATGCTTGTTAATGTGAATACTGAGAAGGATCCTCACTTGATCTAGATTGGTCCCACACTGTCTTCAGCGCGAGCGACTAGTCGCTTTCTTAAAAGATTTCAAAAACAAAATGTTTTGTGCAGTCCTGCGAAGACCTGTGTGGAATCGCTCTTGAGATTGTGCAGCTTAGGATCGCTCTCAGCCTCGAGACTCGACCCCTCATTTTCAAACCTTGAACTTGGATTCAGAAGGTTCAACGATCAACCACAATGTGAAGCCTGTGTGGCCTGATTTGAAGCAGCCCATGAATTAGGGGCAGGGAAGTCAGACCAAGAAGATCAGATGTCATCAAAAGAAGCTTGCAAAGCTAGATCAGAAGTATCCCTGGAACTAGGGGCAAAAATGCCAGATGTGCTCGAAGAGCCGAAGATCGGTCGTCCTGCAAATCAATGAAGACCGGCAAGAACGCCAAATCCCAGAGGGAGGAAAGAGAAAGTATTGCTAAAGAAAAATTGAGTTCCGATCTACAACACTAGGGGCAAATCCAGCCCCCATGGGATAGACTCCTGCATTGTCAGCGAACAACAGTCACTCTCCTGGATTCAGACGGATTCGAGATCTCAGAACCATTTGACATGGACAAAGCTACACTTTTACCCTTTGAGAGGCTCACTGGGCCGAAAACCCGGAAGGGCGACCCAGGCAAAAGTTAGAGCAAGAGAAAAATACAAAAAAAGAAAAAAATGCAAAGAAAAGAACAAAAAAGAAAATCAAAAAAAGGAAATGAAATGAAAAGAAATGAAAAGAAAAGAAATGAAAAGAATTGAAAAGAAAAGAAAAACAAAGCTCGCAAGGTCGAAAACCCGCATCGGGCGCCTTGGCAAAAGTTAGAGCCTAAAAAGGAGAGGTTAAATACCCGAGTGTACCTTAACCCCGAACTACGTAAGGCTTGATTCCCATGTTTGGGATACGTAGGCAACTTCATTCTGAAGTCCAGCCCTAAAACACTTCAAATTCAACTGTGTCCATGTGATGGTTCTAGTCATCTTTGTCTTTTCTGTATCCGGGAGTTCGGTTGCAATCATCGCTCTGAGGACTGATTACAATGCGCTACGGTGCCATTCAGACAAGGGGCAACTTTTCGTTGCCATTCAACGCGCTGCGGTGCCGTGCAAACAAGGGGCAACTTTCCGTTGCCACGTAGCTCTCTTCGAGAAAGGGGCAATTTTCCATTGCCTCCGATCCGAGGTTGCGCATCTCGAAGAGTAGGTTCCGTGCTTGTTAAGCATCGGCCGTTTGTAAAAATAGTTTTTGAGAATTTTTACTGAGGTTGACTATTCTCTCGAAAATTATTCCATTTTCCCAAAAAACTGGACCATTTCTTGGACCCAAAATAGGAAAATTTTCAGTGCTCATAGCCTGACTTGCATGATTTCAAATCAAAAATCGAACAAGTGTGTCAATCTAACTCTCATATTGGTCAAAATTGTTTTAGTAGAAAACCAAAATAAAAAAATGGTCGAAATGATGAACTAGGGGCACAGCTGAGTCAGGCTTCCTGTCTTTTCCCCATTTTCAACATACTTGCCAAGAAGGGCACTCTACCTGCCAGAAAAGGGCACCACTGAAGCTATCAACAAAGGGCTGAAAGCTCTCTCATCCTCCAAGCAACGAGGAATCAAGCCAAGTGCGAAGCACGGACGGGAACGGATGAAGATATTTCACTCCTTTGTTTGGACAGATTTGATCATGTCCGAACTCCCCAGCAGGGCATCATCAACCGATGTTAGCTGCAGATTTGCTACACACCCAGTTGTAGCACAACCCCTCTATGGGAGAAACTTACTGTTGTGAACAAGAGTCTAGTGAAATACCAGGGGCAAGAGCCCACAATTTCCAACTTATCCATCAACCGCCCAGGGGAGGGATGAAAAACGAGAGATTAAAGAATAGAGAGATGTGCGTTGAGAGAAAAAACGAGAAAAGGGTTTTGAGAGAAAAACCGAGCTTGAGAGCCGAGTGATGTGAGAATCACAAATAAGAAAGGGTGGGAATAATACCCGGTGAAACAGGCTCCCTGTGCACGTCTGTGTGTCGTGTCTTTTGTTTTGTTTGTCTCGATTCTTGCTTTGAGTCGTTCCGAGCGTGTCTCGACGTGTTTAGGTTGTTTACCTTTTGTTTTCCGTTGTTGAGTCTTTCTCGCTGTGTTCAGTCGTAGGCTCAATACCTGGTCGAGAACTCATTTTCTCAATTTCAAAAAATGATTTGTTGTGTGCTCAGAGTGCTGTGCCATTCTCCACATTTGTGCAAAAAAGGAAATTTGTTCTTTCGAAAACTGCAGGGTCCACCCCCGATAAGTGTGAACGGTGAAACCAGGACCTATCTGAAGCTATGATAGTTCCAGACTGCAAAGCAAAAGCAAAAGGGCGAAAATCGAAGTATCTGAGTTTGTGTCAACTTCAGAAAATTCCGTGATTGTACTCCGGACGTACCTCTTCAGGGCCTTGTCAATGCTCCGAAATATGAGTGTACCTCTACCTCAGGCGCAAGATCAATCTTGCATTGTGATGCACGTTCCAATTGCATTGTTATGCACCCACTTCACTAGCATTGTTATGCTCATTCATTGCATTGATTTTGCACATCTATCCAGCATTGTCATGCTCATTACATTTGCATTGTCATGCACCTTTTCACTTGCGTTGTCACGCACTTTCATCTTGCATTGTTGTGCATGCTCTCTTATTCGGAAACACTGGGATATGTCCTTATGCTTTCCCTTCTCATTCGGAAACTCCGGGATACGTCCCTACGTTTCTCTCTCTTTCCGAAACACCGGGATACGTCCCTATGTTTCTTCTCCTTTTTCGAAACACCGGGATACGTCCCTATGTTTCTCATTCTTTCCGAAACACCGGGATACGTCCCTATGTTTCTTCTTCCATTCCGAAACACCGGGATACGTCCCTACGTTTCTCTCTCTTTCCGAAACACCGGGATACGTCCCTATGTTTCTCCTTCTTTCCGAAACACCGGGATACGTCCCTACGTTTCTCTCCCATTCCGAAACACCGGGATACGTCCCTACGTTTCTCTCTCTTTCCGAAACACCGGGATACGTCCCTACGTTTCTCTCTCTTTCCGAAACACCGGGATACGTCCATACGTTTCACTCCTCATTTTCCGAGACACTGGGATACGTCCTTATGTTTCTCTCCCTTTTCCGAGACACTGGGATACGTCCTTATGTTTCTCTTCCTTTTCCGAAACACCGGGATACGTCCCTACGTTTCTTTCTCCTTTTCTGAAACACCAGGATACGTCCCTATGTTTCTTCTCCTTTGTCTAATCCTTGGGATACGTCCCTAATCTTTGGGATACGTCCCTCATCTTTGGGATACGTCCCTAACCTTTGGGATACGTCCCTAACCTTTGGGATACGTCCCTAATCTTTGGGATACGTCCCTAATCTTTGGGATACGTCCCTAACCTTTGGGATACGTCCCTAATCCTTGGGATACGTCCCTAATCTTTGGGATACGTCCCTAACCTTTGGGATACGTCCCTAATCTTTGGGATACGTCCCTAACCTTTGGGATACGTCCCTAATCCTTGGGATACGTCCCTAATCTTTGGGATACGTCCCTCATCTTTGGGATACGTCCCTAACCTTTGGGATACATCCCTAACCTTCGGGATACGTCCCTAACCTTTGGGATACGTCCCTCATCTTTGGGATACGTCCCTAACCTTTGGGATACGTCCCTAATCCTTGGGATACGTCCCTATGTTTCTCCCTCTTCAGTTAAAAGCGTTCGGAATACGTTCCAATGCTCACACCATTCCGAAACACCGGGATATGTCCCTATGTTTCTCCCTGTCCCATTTCCCCACACAATTTCAGTGTGTTTGGAATTCATCTTAGGTCGCATTGTCATGCACACCTCTTCACTTGCGTTGTCACGCACATTCCACTTGCATTGTTTTATCAAACCGGCTTCGCGAAAGCGTATAAGTCCAATTACAAACCGGCTTTGCGTAGCATATAAGTCCAATGTTCAAACCGGCTTCGCGTGGCGTATAAGTCCAATTATCAAAGTCTTCCTGCATATCATTTGCATCCTGCCCCTGAACTACGCTGGTTTGATTCCTTGCAAAGGGATACGTAGGCAGCCTGTGGGCACAACCATTTATTTATCGGAAGTTTGTTTGTTTGTCCAAGTCTTCGGCCTTGTCAAAAATGGGTCGTCTCTGGGCTTTGACATTCACTCCCGTCATTGTTATGACTTTCGAGTTCTGTCAAAGAGGGGCAACTGTAGACACCCCATTTTTGACCGCCCTTAAGACTTGGGCACTACTGATGGTTTGCTCGGTGTTGAGAGATGTGCAGGGCAAAGATTCAATTTATTTGGCAAGGAGAGAGGCAAATCCTTCAAAAACACTTTGTTTAGGGGTTTGGAGTTGAAGAAAAGAGGAAAGGAGAGGAGAAAACTGGTCTGGGAAAAGTTCGGCATGAATCCGGGTAGAAGCAAGTCGAGCAGCCCTCGCTGAATCGGGCTTATCTATCTGTACACTTGGGGTTTAGCTATGGGGCCACCACCGTCGGAAAGCTTACTTCCGGGGCTTCATTTTGCACTCAAGAATCTCCTAGAGCCAAGTCCGGGTGGGGGAGATATGATCAGTTGAAGTCGGGCATCATCCCGGTTGGATCGAATCTGCGCGGCTTCACGGAAAAGGGCATAACTTTTTGCACAGAAGGAATTTTAATGCAAGGTTGGCGCCATTGGAAAGATAACTTCCGGGGCTTCAATCTGGACATCCACCGGCACTTTTTTGACCTCACCGGCCACCCATCGGCACTATATTTGTGCCGACCGGCAATTTATTGTGCCGACCGGCCATTTATTGTGCCGACCGGCAATTTAAAGTAGCCGACCGACATATTTTGCTAGCCGACGACCTTCCGGAGCATTCTACAGATAGAGTGTATGCCAGCTGTGCCAGCTGGAGGGCACAGACAGGATCCTCCATACACGTGTATGGAGGATATGCACTCTTGTTAGCTTCCTCAAGAAGCTTTGCACTTGGTTTTGGCTCTATAAAGGAAGCCCTCTTCTTCCTTATGCTAGGTTAGAGGAAAAACCAGCTGAGGCACCATTATACATACAAACCTATATCTATACATTCAACCCTCCTCTTCCAAGCTCAAAAAAGTCCATTATCCTTGGCCATTTACACACCAACTCATAGCACAAGGCTTCCATCATCCATTCCAGAAGCTTGAGGCTGATTTTCAGAGCTAGGAGTGCTGCAACTCAAGCCAAGAGGCTGTCAAGACTTGGTCTACAAGGGTGAGCTCCTTTTTTTCTCTTTTCTAGCCTTTTCTTGATCAATACATAAGCCATAGTTTCTTGCATCTTTGGGCTCCGACCCAAACTTCAAACCATCATATTTTGAGGTCCTCTTCATGTTTGATTGAGGACCTCTTGCTGTTTGAGGACAGTAGCTTGCACTTGCTTCAATATCCTCCTTTTATGCCATAATCTTGCATGTATTTTTTGGCCTGTGTATGATCTGTTTTAGAGCCTGTAGTAAACTGTAGATAGGCTTATTTTGAGCCCCTCTTCAACATTGAAGAAGGGCTCAACACTGTTTGGGACTTCCATATTGTACTTCCCTTTATATCCTCTTTTTGGTCCCATTTTTGTATGTCTTGGCAGCCCCTGATGTTGCTGTTTTTGGACCTTGGTCCGAACTAAAAGTGGCTTTATTTTGACCTCCTGAACATGTTTTATTTAGGGTCTTTGGCTGTTTGATGAATATTTTGTGTACTTCATGTTATAGCCCTTTTGTGGCCTCAATCTTGCATAAATTGTTTGCCATGCTTGTATCTGTTTTTGAGCCTTGCCATGAACTGTAAATGTGCATATTTTGGGCCCCTCTTCAATGTTTTTGAAGGGCCCTAACCCATTTGGGGTTAGTAGCTGTGAGTTGCTTCATAATCTCATGTTTAGGGCCGTTTTTGTATGCCATTTTAGCCCCATCTTTGCTTGCTGATTGGCCATGTCATAAACTGTAAAAATGCTTGTCTCAGAGCTGTCTTGCTTCTGTCTTCATGCTCCATGTCCATATTATGCATGCTTTGTATAGCTGTAAGCCATTTCGGGTGCCTAATTTCGCATTTCGGGAGGAATTCCATGCATCGGGCGTACTTTCGCCTCATTTCGGGGCTGTTTTGCCCCTCATTTTGCTGCTGAAATCCCATTGGCATGTTTGCATATCATTTCCATGCCATTGCATTGCGTATGCCATTGCCTCGGTTTGTGTGCCCGTGTGCACGCATTTCGAGGCACTCCATTTTCATTCATCGGCCTCTTATGTGAGAGTGGTTGAGGCTCTCTCATGTTAGTATAAGTCCATGTTGCATTCTATATGCCATTTTAGCCATTGCATTGCATATGCCTTTGCCTCGGTTTGCGTGCCCGTGCGCACGCATTTCGAGGCACTTCATTTTCTTCCATTGGCCACTGTTTTGGGCCTAACTAGAGCTGCCTAATTCATGTATAAGTCCATCTTTCATCTATTTGCATTGCCATATGTATGCTTGTATGCTTGCATAAGTGCCTTGCCATGCCATGTTGCATTCTTAGCTTGTATGCCTAGGTTGCATTGCATCTTGCATGCATTCCTTGTCCCTTGACTTGGGTGATAGGGATTGGGAGTTTTGTTTGATTGGTTTGCATTGCATTTCAAATCAAAGTTGCATACTTGGTTCTTTGGGCCATCATGCATGGAAATGCGTGATTGGTGGTCCGAGAATCGAGACACATGTCCCTTTGAGTCATTACAATGATAAGAGACATGGTTGGTGCATATATGCCTTGAAATGTGCTGCCATGCTTTGCCTTGTCCTCTGTTGCTGTGGGTTGCAGGTTCTGCAGGAATACTCTGCCGACCGGCAGTGTGAGATGCCGACCGGCAATCTTTCCTCTGCCGATAGACTCCATTTTGTGCCGATGGCCACACACCAGTGCCGGTGGCAATTCTACTCAGCCGGTGGCACTCCTCAGTGTCCAAGGAAGCAGTCCTGAGGGTTTGGTAGTCTTCAGAGGAGCAGAGGAAAGAAAACAGAGGTAGCCTATGCATGGCGGCGCATTTCCCGAGGCGGTTTACCTGTTTTCCTAGATTAGTTAATTTGTTAATTAATTAATTAATTTGTAATATTTAATTAGCTTGCGTAGTTAATTAATTTGTAATATTCATTTGGTCCCTCCAAGCGAGGGCATATTTGTAATAAGTGTGGGTGCGTGTGTGCATGTCTTCCAACCTCCACTTCTTTCTTCCCTTTTATTTACCTGCTTATGATGGTAGATTAGGGCACATTTATTTTAGCATACCTTATGCTATGCATGCGTGCATTCATGCATTTGTTGACATGCATCAGGCTCGGCACATCATGCTAACTGCATTTGTACTTTCAATTCCAAATTGAATACATGTTACTTGTAGCATTTCATATGCCATGCTTAGGTTAACCGAGCCTATCTAAATTGCATCTTGTATGTGTTGCATTAGGCAATTTAACATGAACTAGGACACGCACATTTTTGCTAACTAGTTTATTATTTTGGCACGGAGTACGATGTAAGTGTTTATGCTTTAGCATCCCGCATGCGTGTGAGTGTTGCCATGACAGTATGATTACCATGAGGCTAGCTGCTTATGTGATATAACTGCTTGAATGCCTGTGGGTGGAGGTCAAATTGCTTAAATTGGAATAATGCATTAAAACTGTGAGTTTTAAGCCCACTAGATAGTGGCAAAATCATCTTTTCTAAAAGCCCACTTGAGGGTGGCAAAATCTGCATTTTAGCCTACTTGCGAGTAGCAAACCATTTTCAAAACAAACATGAAATGTTTTGTTCCAATTTGGGTGATTTGGTCTATACTTGTTTGCTGCGCGCATAACATAGTAATTCTAGGCTAACAATTGGTTTAAGAACACATAAAGTTTTCAAAAACGGATATCACGGTTAGTAGAGGCCGGTCTTCGGACCGGGCGAAAGGGGGTGCTCATAGCTGACCTTCCCCGATCGTACCCAAGCTCCCGAGCCGAGACAACTCCGGTGATGACGGACATGTGGCCTTCGGCACCGAGTCAGGGTTTCCTAAATTCTCCCATAAAAAATATTTAGGTGGCGACTCTGTATCTGGCAAAGCAGTCCATGTTTGGCACTACTTTTTCAAAAATCTGTTTTCTCAAACGATTTGCCAGATTTGGACTCTTTGGTTCAGATTAAGAACCGTGACACAAATCGAGTCCGAACTGTAGCATGAGGTTCCCCCCGTGGGCCTGTTACACTGCTGACGTGGCACGCGCGTGCCACACACGCGCCTCCCCCCACTCGTCTTCTTCCTTCATCAGCGCGTGGGGGCGCGTGCCTGCGACTGGGACGACGCGCCGTCTGCCTTCACGGCGCGTGGCGGCGCGTGCCGAGACTGGGCCTCACGCGCCTTCTTCAGGAGGCGCGTGAGAGCGCGTGATAGCTCCTATGGATGTCTGCTTTATATGGTTGGACTCCTCTTCTCGAGCCCTTGCTCCTGGTATGCTCAAAACCTGATTTCGAGCAACTTGATTTCTGGGCAGTTTCGAACACCACGCTGTTTTTGTTCCGAAACGCCACCGACGAGGCTCTGATACCACTTGTTGGGATCTGTGATCCCGCCCAAGACCTTATAGAAATCAAAACAAGCAGAAAAACACACAGACACACAAGGAGACACAATATTTTACGTGGTTCGGCCCAATGCCTACGTCCACGGGAGAGTAACCGGTTATCACTATACCAATGAGGAGATTACAGAAAGATTACAATAGAGGAGGAGCTCACACTCTCCTCACTCAGCCACTCACCCGTCTCCCTCGCTCACACCGAGGGAGACGGTCTCTCCGCCTCACATCTCTCGCACTCTTTGGTTCACGGTTTTCTTCCTCTCTTACACCACTCACACATAAAATAAAATCATATGGGTGTTACCTC
This sequence comes from Camellia sinensis, assembly GCF_055761805.1. Taxonomy (NCBI): domain Eukaryota; kingdom Viridiplantae; phylum Streptophyta; class Magnoliopsida; order Ericales; family Theaceae; genus Camellia; species Camellia sinensis. The sequence goes on from NC_138965.1 coordinate 13,386,329, forward strand.
ATACACTATGAAACCCATCCTATATGAAAGGGTGCTATTATATCTGATTTTTTTTTTCCTTAGTGGTTGTTTTTTGTTTTTTTTAATAATTATTTTACACATTCTCATCTATAATACATATATACATATTAATCTATCATATGATCTCAGTTAGCATATGCGAGTTGAGTAGAGTGTGCATGTGATTGTGATTGGATCATATAAGTCGTACGATCATAAATATTCTCCTTATTATTGCAGTTGCACAAGCACTATATGATGACACAACAGTTAGAAATTAGGATTGAGAATGGAGGAGGGGTACGAATATATATGGACAAATCAGGAATTATATTCCATTACCAATTCAGTAGTTCCCATTTCACCAAATAATTCTATGTTGTTTATTAACTATTAGTCATATCACGAAGAAAGAAAAAAAGAAGGAACACCCCAAAAGAAGACTGACTAATTCGTAATAACACGATGGTTTGAAATGGGTTCGGTTGTTGTGGCCTAGAGGGTTCTGCATTTGTAATCTCTAATATATTTGTGTTATGTTTTAAGCCTTTTGGTACATGTTTGGAACATGCATGTTATGTTGGAACAATCTTCTGTGTTAGATAAATAATTTGAAACCAAATCAAATAAATAAAAATAAATCACTTACGGAATTTATTTTACCGAACTGAACAAAACTTTGAAAGATCAAGTCGAGTGTGTGACACTCTGTCCTTAAGACAGATTCGCCCCGTTACGGTGCTTACGGATATAAGGCATCTATCTCCCAGGATACAATGATTTTCACAAATTGTAGTAGCACTCCAAACAATTTGTATGACAAACAAAACATGTGTTCTTAACTATCTGAATTTTATTCTAAAATAAAAACTAATATGAAGAGAATTTATGCAAACTAAGAGGGAACCAATTTTTCTAGAGTTTTGCAGGATGTTTTCAGATCTCTAAGACTGCTGGAAATGGCTAGTATTTGTAGACAAATTTTGACAGATCCGAACAGGTGAGTTATTTGAATGAACAGATGCAAAATTAAACTAAACAGATACAACACTATTTCGAACAGATAGCTGCTGGGCAGTTAAATCTGTTGGAAACTGCAGTAGTTAAAAACCTGTCTGGGATGTTTTGAATCTGTTTAGCAGTTTGAATCTGTCTGAAAAATTGAATCTGTTGCGGAATTCGGAAGAGGCATAAATATTGGACAAAAAATTTGAATTAATTTCAATTTGAAATTCAAATAATTTCGTATAAGAATTTGGACAAATTCAAATAAATTTTGTCCAAAAAATTAATATTAAAACCGATCTGATCCACAACTGCACCCGGCATGGCTTGGCTCAGCTAGGCTCGGTCGGCCAGACGGACGGCGGTGGCGGCGGAACGGGTGCGTGTGTGGTGGTTTGAGCCAAGGTTGCGGCCCAACCCAAGTGTTGCCACCTAAAACTTATATACACACATAAGTTCTCTTAAGTTTCCAATGTGGGACTAGACTTACAAGAAAACTCACATTTAATTCTTTAAAAGTCCATTCCATGAACCCGAAAATGACGTTAAGTTCTTATTCACTCATAAATGGTTTTGACGAACCGCCTTCATCGTGTGACTTGCCATGCGGCAAAGAACACGTCACCTCTTTGGACCCATCTCAAAAATGTATGGACCCTACTTAAAAGATATATGGACCCCACTCAAATTTGTGCTCAAAGTTGGCCCAAAATAAGCCTATAAAAACCAATTTTCCAACAATCCCCCACATGAATGGAATTTGACAGAGAGAAAATGCAACAACATGGACAAATTACAGAGAGTACAGAAATTAAAAATATTCTGCAAAGGATAGGTAGCTTTTGGCTTTGAACCTTTCCTTGTGAGACACTATCGGATTTACTAGCTAACCAGTGAACAAGATGTCTTGAACTGTTTAGCCATTTGTGTAAACCAAGACAATAGAACTCACATAGTATATTCCCAGACACAGTTTAGTTTTCACTATTGTGTTCATTTTGGCCCTGAACAACCTGGTGTTTAATGAGTACTCTAAAGACTTGTAGTCCTTCACAAATCTCATAGAACCGGCCTAGTTCACACTCATATAGGTGATTCCTATAAAAAGTATCCTTCCATACTCCACTAGGTATACCTAGCTATAAGAATCATTAAAAGTATTACTTAACCTAAAACGCTGCAAACATCATTATTTCATCATAGAAATAGGTAGGAGTTTGACTCCCCAATGATCTTTCTGAGTCATACATAACTCGGTTGTCCCTTTGAATCTAGATCTTGGGATCTCCAGTCAACTAGGTTGGGTTGTCGTTGTGGTAACTCTTATTTAATAGGCTTAAGTCCCATTCCCCTCGACGAATTTTCAACTAACTCTCTTGCTAACCCTTTGGTTAGTGGATCCGCTATGTTGTCGTTAGATTTCATAGATTCAATGGAAATAATTCCATTAGAGAGTAGTTGTCTTACGGTGTTATGTCGACAACGAATGTGTCGTGACTTACCGTTATACATATGACTCTATGCTCTACCAATTGTCGATTGACTATCATAATGTATGCATATAACAGGCACCAATTTTGGCCACATTGGAATATCTTGAAGAAAGTGGCAAAGCTATTATGCTTATTCCTCCGCTTTATCTAAAGCTATAAATTTTGATTCCATAGTAGACCGAGAAATACAAGTCTGTTTGGAAATTTTCAAGATACAGCCGTCCCACCAAGAGTAAAGACATACCCATTGGTGGACTTTGAGTCTTTAGTATTCGATATCCAATTTGCATCACAATATGTTCAAGTACTGTAGGATATCTAGTATAATTAAGCCCAATGTTATGAGTAAATCGAAGATATCTTAGAACTCTTATACTTGTTTTCTAGTGTTCTACTCTTGGATTACTCGTATATCTACTTAATTTACTTACTGCATAGGTTATATTTGGACAAGTGCAGTTCATCAAGTACATTAAGCTTCCAATTATTTGGGCATACTCTAATTGAGAAATATTTTCCTGTACATTCTTAGAAAGAAACAAATTAACATCCACAGGTGTTCTAGCAAGATAATCATCATCTTTGCTAAATTTGTGAAGTATTTTCTCAATGTAATGTGATTGTGACAAAGCATAACCTTCTGATATTTTGGTAATTTTCATACCAAGTATTTCATCAGCAATTCCTATGTTCTTTATGTCAAAATGTTTATTCAATATTTTCTTAGTAGTTTTAATCATATGATTATTACTACCTATGGTGAGCATATCATCTACATAAAGACATACAATGACATAACCTTTGTCTGTGTTTTTAATATAAACACATTTATCACACTCATTAATTTTAAATCCATTTGACATCATTGCCTTATTAAATTTCTCATGCCATTACTTTGGTGCCTTTTTTAAACGATATAATGATTTAACCAATTTACACACTTTCTTTTCTTTTCTTAGAACAGAAAATCCTTCTAGTTGTTCCATATAAATTTCTTCGTCTAACTCATCGTTTAAGAAAACGGGTTTTCACATCCATTTGATGAATTTCTAGATTGTACAAAGATACAATAGCAATTAGCATTCTAATGGATGTTATTCTAGTAACCGGTGAGTATGTGTCAAAGTAATCAAGACCTTTTTTTTGTCTAAAACCTTTGACCACAAGTCTTGCCTGGTATTTGTCAATTGATCCACCCGCTTTCATTTTTCTTTTGAAAATTAACTTGTACCCAAGAGGTTTACAACCTAGTGGAAAATTCACCAATTCCCAAGTGTCATTTTGTAGGATGGATTCAACTTCGTTGTTTACAACTTCTTTCCATAAAGGAGCCTCAGGACTAGACATAGCCTCTTTAGAAGTTAAGGGCTCATTTTCTAACAAAAATGTTAGAAAATCTGGACCAAAAGATTTAGAGGTTCTACCACGTTTACTACGCCTAGGTTCCTCTTCCTCATTTTGATCTATCTCTTGGTCTTGTTCTTGATCTTGTTCTTGATCATGACTAGCAATAGCATCATAAGATCTTTTATTAGTACTAGTCTCTCGTCCAGTTATATTTGGAAACACATGTTCAAAGAAAGACACATTCCGAGATTCAATAATAGTATTTATATGCATTTCGGAATCTTCTAACTTGTGAATCAAAAATCGATATGCACTACTATCCATGACATAACCAATAAAAATGCAATCAACAGTTTTAGGACCTATCTTAGTCTTTTTAGGACTAGGAATAGCCACTTTAGCCAAATACCCCCACACTTTTAAGTATTTGTAGGACGGTACTCTCCTATGCTACATTTCATAAGGTGTTTGATTCACGTTCTTTCAGGGTACTTTATTAAGTACATAATTAGCAGAAAGCATTGCTTCCCCCCACAAGTTCTGAGGTAATCCAGAACTTATTAACATGGCATTCATCATTTCTTTCAAAGTCTTATTTTTCCTTTTAGCAATTCAATTTTGCTGACGTGAGTAAGGAGCAGTGGTTTAATGAATTATTCCATGTACTTTACAAAATTCACCAAAAGGTGATTCATATTCTATCACTTCTAAGTTTCTTAATTTTCTTAGTAAATTGATTTTCAATTTCATTCTTATATTGAATGAAAGTTTCCAAAGCTTCATGCTTGGTTCGAATTAAAAAAACATAACTATATCTAGTATAGTCATCAATAAAAGTGATAAAATACGTTTTTGCGCCTCTAGTTTGAATTGATTTAAAATCACAATGTCACTATAAATTAATTCAAGTGGTTTCGTACTTCTTTCAATTGTATGAAAATGAGTTTTGGATAATTTTGTCTCAACACAAATTTCACATTTATGATTTAAATCAATTTCAAATTTAGGTAAACATTCCATATTAATTAATCTACGCAAAGATCCATAATTAACATGTCTAAGTCTACCATGCCATAAATTAGAAGACTCAAGCAAGTATGAAGAAGATGTATTTTTATTAATAATAGAGGGTACAACAGTCATTACATTCATTTTGAAAATGCCATCAAACATGTAGCCTTTTCCTATATACATTCCGTTTTTAGTAAGTACAAACTTCTCATTTTGAAAAATTAGCCTAAACCCATTTTTACTCAACAAAGATCCGGAAACAAGGTTCTTGCGAATGTTCGATACATGTAGCACATTGTTGAGAGTGAATTCCTTTCCAGATGTCATCTTCAAAATAATCTTTCCTTGTCTTTCAACTTTAGAAGTCGAGGAGTTGCCCATAAAAAGTTGTTCACCGTTGTCCACTATAGAATAAGATGTGAACATCTTTTTGTCGGCACAGATATGGTGAGTAGCACTAGTGTTCACTTACCATTCTTTAGGATTTCTAACAAGGTTTGCTTCAGAAACAACTGCAGAAAGATTTATGACATCTACACTATTGGAAATTTTATCCACTTCGGTCATATTGGCTTGAGCAACCTTCTTGTTTGATCTTCCTTTGCCTTTGCAAAAATCAGTTTCTAAGAACTTCTTTGGCTTTTTACCATGATTCACTGGCACAATCCCAACATAAGGAGGGGTTGGCGCAATTGCAGCCACCATACCAGTACTGGTTTGAACATTAGTTTGATCAATTTCTGTAGCCATGAATTCTAAATTATAAAACAAAATTAGAATTAGTATTTTTATACTACACAAAAAATTAAACCAAAACCATATAATTAAATTCTGTAAAAATAAAAGAAACAAGAAATGTAACTTTTATTTCCAATTAATTTGAAAATAAAATAAAATTTTATTTAAACAAATTAATTCTTCACAGAATATTAAATTTTTGTAACATTACAATAATTAAAATACTAAAAATAGAATTTTAATTAATGAATACTCAGAAATTATTTTTGAAAATCAAAATTAATTTCTGACAAACTTCACAAATAAATATTCTGAATTGTTAATGACACTAGTATATTACTACTAGTTGTCAAAGAAAATAGACAGTATATTGCTACTATCTGCCAAACAATATATTTCAACTATTTATTTTTCCAACCAGAATATTATTCTGTAAGAAGAAGAAAGAGAAAATGAGACAAACGAAAAATTCTGTAAACAGAATAATTCGAATCTGTCTTAAGATTGTTGAAACAATTTTCTGTGTAAGATAAATAATTTGAAACCAAATTAGATAAATAAAACTAAATCACTTACAGAATTTATTTTACTGAACCTAACAAAACTTTAAAAGATTAAGTCGAGTGTGTGACACTCTGTCCTTAAGACAGATTCGCACTGCTACGGTGCTTACAGATATAAGGCATCTATCTCCCAGGATACAATAATCTTTACAAATTGTAGTAGCACTCCAAACAATTTGTACGATGAACAAAATCTGTGTTCTTAACTCTCTGAATTTTATTTTAAAACAAAAACTAATATGAAGAGAATTTATGCAAATGAGCAAAACCAACCGGGAACCAATTTTTTCTAGAGTTTTGCAGAATGTTTTCAGATCTCTAAGACTGCTGGAAATGGCTAGTATTTATAGGCAAATTTTGACAGATTGAATTAACAGATGCAAAATTAAACTAAATAGATACAACACTGTTTCGAACAGATAATTGTTGGGCAGTTAAATCTGTTGGAAACTGCAGCAGTTAAAAACCTGTTTGGGATGTTTTGAATTTGTCTGACAGTTTGAATCTGTCCGAAAAATTGAATCTGTTGTGGAATTCGGAAGAGGCACAAATATTGGACATAAAATTTGAATTAATTTCAATTTGAAATTCAAATAATTTCCTATAAGAATTTGGAAAAATTCAAATAAATTTTGTCCAAAAAATTAATGTTAGAACTGACTCGACCCATAACCCGCGCCTGGCACGGCTTGACTTGGCCGGTCGGACGGCAGCGGCGCGCGTGTGTGGTGGTTTGAACCAATGTTCACTTTGTCCAAAACTCCTCCTTTCTACAAACTCGGGGCCCAACCCAAGTGTTGCTGCTTAGAACTTATATACATACATAAGTTCTCTGAAGTTTCCAATGTCGGACTAGCCTTACAAGAAAACCCACATTTAATTCTTTAAATGTCTATTTCACGAACCTGAAAACGACGTCAAGTTCCAATTCACTCATAAATGGTTTTGACAAACCGTCTTCACCGTGCGACTTGCCATGCAACAAGAAACATGTCACCTCTTTGGACCCACCTCAAAAGACGTATAGACCCCACTCAAATTTGGGTTCAAAAGTTAGCCCAAAATAAACCTATAAAAACCAATTTTCCAACATGTTACGAATGCAGATTTGTGCATTTGTAATCTCTAATATATCCTAGTTTGTGTCAGATTTGTGCCAGATTTGTGCATATGTGCATAACAAGGTCACATGCTAGCCTAGTTTTTCAACCTCTATATTATACTCTATGTTACACCTTTTCCCCTTTTTTGTTTTTTATGTATTTATTATGCTTTTTTGTTGCTTTGTAACACAGAGAAGTTGAATTTGAAAAGTGAAAATGAATATAAATACTTGAGGCAAAGCAATTGCTATTCATTTTTTGCGGTCGATGATGCTTGACAGTTTCGCATTGTAATGGTATTTTCTTCTTGTCCTTGTTCTTATTATTATGAGCACAGTTATAACCATCAACGCTTTTAGAGTCTTATTTTTCCCTTTCCCCTTCAAGTTTAGAAATAGGGATTGATTTATATATGAACATCATTGTGTCTTTTTTCACTCTTCAGGAAGCTCTGGATATTGTTCATGTTAGCAAAGAAGATCAAGAAAGTGTATTTAAAATGCTCACTGCAGTTTTGTGGTTGGGGAATGTCTCCTTTACAATGATTGATAATGAAAACCATGTTAAACCTGTGGCAGATGAAGGTAACAATCTACTAAAAAACCTGTCTATAATTTTTGTTGATAGGAGTGTTGCTACTCATATTATTTTTTCAGACAGGTTTTCAAATTGATAAGCCATTATCAACAAAAAAAATTATTATTTATTGACATAGAAAAAATCTTAGCCAATAGACTAACCCACTTGCCTTCAAGTTGAAGATCTAGAAAAACATACCTCAGTATTATATATGTAAACAGAGCAGTAAAAAAAGTTTTGTCTGGTTCAGCATTGAGAATGTGAGGGAATCAAGATTTTTGTATGAAATCTGCAGCAGACTGTTTGCAGCGCATAAATAGCTGCTGGCAATCCTGATGTAATCAATGAACCACTAAAGTCCACTCCTTGAATAGTCTCCTCAAACCACCATCTCTTAGTATAAGAGCAAAAATAACCTGTAAGCACATGAAAAATATATTTCCTTCAATGTATATCAGATCAAAACAAAGATGGAGTGCAAAACAAAAGATGAAGGAGAAAACCTTTATTATCACACATGCCAAAACAGACGAAGTCACAATAACTTATTGTCTGCAAGAATCATAGTTAGTTGAAAACTGGAAAATTACAGTACTATATATTGGTTAAAAATTGAACCAGCATTTATCACTGCACATGGTAATAATTAACAAGAAAAGTAGAAATGCTCCTATGGTGTAAATACTGAAAAACTTAACACCAGTTTTTCTTCTCTTTTCCTTCTTCTTTTTTTATCTCTTTTCCTGTTGGGAAATTGGTTTCTAGAGTGTGAAGGAATTTAACGAATCAATATTAATAGTCATTTTGTGTAAAATAATTGGTACTCTATTAAAAAACTGTCTATAATTTTTTTGTTGATAATGGCTTATTATTTATTTTGCTTGTAGGTGGTTTATTGGCTGTAGGTAGCAACACTCCTATTTGAATGAACAATCCTATTTATTGCAGTTTGGACATACTAATCCATACTAGCCCTCCTTGAGTCTGTTGCTCTTGAGTATAACCCCCCATGCACCTCAGTTTAAGGGTTCAAATGCTAGTGACGAATTGCTAAAATTGGACATGGCAATCCTTGTTGCAGTGAAGAGGTTTTGAAACCCCTTTAGAAAATATTGCATTGTTGAAAAATCTAGAAATTCTCTAGATGTTGATTTATGATTATGTATCAATTTTAAGCAATAAAACAATCCCAATCAAACAATCTAGACAAAACGACACAACGATTTTAACGTGGAAAAACCACAATTGGACACCTCCAATTGTGATAAAAAACCACAGGCAACAGCCACAAAATAATCCACTAAGAAGATATAAAGGAATTACACAGGTATACTCTCAATTACCTAGCGAATCCACACCCGAATTGAATCAACCTCTATGTGCCTCTTCTAACCCCGTCTTCACCTCGGAATTGTCTTGACGATGAGCCACTCCGGAATCCACCAAAGCTTCAGGCTCGAATTCTTCAGAATCCACCGAAGAACAACTCTCTTTTTTGTGTAGAATGAACAAACAAACCTTTGATGTATACCGTTTAAACCATGAGTTGAATACTTAATGAAAACATCAAAGAAAACTAGCAAAATATCCCCAGATATAAACCTTAGAATCCAAAAAGAAGATCTTGAGGACTTCAGGAGTAGTCTAGTTTTGGGAGAAAACCAACTACTTATAGAAAACCAAAAGTAATCCTAGATTTGGAAGAAAACCCAATCCTTATTGAAATCTGAAAAACTGTGTTCGCGCGGTCCACTCGAGCGTGGGACTTCCCGTTTGAGCGGAGACTTCATATTCTGTAATTCATATAGGTTTCACGCTTGAGCGTCAGTTTCGACGCTCGAGCATCGAATCATACCATCCAGTACTTTTTCAGGCATAGCAGAGATGTTGTGAGCTTGTAAACTTCACTCGAGAGTCACTTTCCCCGCTCGAGCGGGGAGACCAAAATTGAATGCATTTTTGCATTTTGCTTCGGCCGCGAGCTGACCGGGCAGCTCGATCCCCGTCATAATCAGCGACGTGGCAATCTTGAAAGCATTAACATCACAAACTTCTCTAAATGGCACAATTTGGGTTGGATTCGCATCTAAGAAACTCATAGCCTTATTGAAATAAAAGTGCGAAAACAAATACAACTGAAAGGAGTTTTGTCAAACGGGGTTGCCAAAAATAAAACCTAACAATTGCTGATGGTACTTCATAAATGCCATTAGCTGTTCTTATAATCAAATCAAAAATTTAGAAAACAAGCTCATAGGATTTTGGAAGAAGGAGAGGAACTATTAATAGATTAGATTGATTGTTGATATTTGCTGATATCTACTTGTTTCTCTCATTTCAATCCATTGTCTTGATGATAACATGGGTGGATTAATAAATTCTTCCCATACTTTCCATAGCATGGGTGGATTAATAAATTCTTCCCATTCTAAACCAATATAAATTTGGTTAATTTTATATGATAAATCAATAAATGGTGGGTTAAAGATCAGCTCTATAGGAGAATGGCTTTAAGCCAAACCTTGATTACTATGTGGGTTAAAGATCTGGGCATTGATATTGTTTGAATTTTATGCATATTTTCTGAAAATGATAAATGAAAGCTCAATTTTCCATCTTTCCGCTATCTATGCTCCCTTGAATCTCAGGAATCTCTTGACAACGTGCTAGTTGAACTCTACAAGGTACGCACATTTCTTCAAATCTGACCTTCTCTATCACCATAGATATAGCTGTTGATCTGATGTGAATTTTGTTGGTAACAATTAGGAGAATTTAGAAATGCAACTTTTGTGTATGGATGACTCGTGTGATTTTCATAGCATTTGGAAATGCAACTTTTTCCGTGATGAACTTAAAATAACGTTTTAGTAGTTTCTTGAATCATCATGGTAAGGGGTTTTAGTTCTACATTGATCCTAATAAAAAAACTTCCCCCCCCCCCCCTCCTCCCTATTTTCTCTTTCCCATTTAGCCTAATAGTTATAGTTTGACATGCTGAATACTCTCTTTAATTACTTGGTGATCAAAACAAATCTTTGAGTATACATTTTCATGTTATTGCAGAGATCTGGTAGGATTGAGGAACATATTGAAATGCTTCTACATTAAAGTGAAGACTATTTTTGGAAGAACAGGTTATTGGGGAACTTGGCCTGGGCATACTTACAGCAAAAAAATTTCAAATCCTTGGAAGAGCATTTGTTCTGTATATGGTAGACATTTATTTTTGTTCAATTCTCTGTTTTGGAAATTCATCGTTTTTGTATGTAATATTTAATTTAGATAGATTATACTTGGTTGGTATGGATTTGTATGATATTTCAAATATGAAGTTACAAGTCAAAGTTTTTGGATAGTTGATAATAAAATGGGTATTATTGATAATGGATTTAGATTATAATTGATAGATGTACTATTCTGTATATGTACAGGTTACAGGTTGCATTAATAATGAAATGCATATAATTTAGAAATTAATGAAAAATATTCAATTTGTGCATTTTAAAAAAATTAATAAATAGAGCTTTTGGCGACTAAACATTTAGTAGCCAAAAAATAAAAAGGGAACTTGTTGGCTACTAAACAGTTAGTAACAAAAAGGAATGAAAGTTTTTTGCGACTAAAAAATTAGTAGCTAAAAAGGAGTACCATAATTTTAGCAACTAAAAAATTAGTAGTAAAAAAGGAGTGGCATGTTTTTAGCGACTAAAAAATTGGTAGCTAAAAAATTAAAGATGAAAAATATTTTCTTTTTGACGACTAAACAAGTTCTTTTGGGCGACTAAAAAAAAATTAGTCACCAATTCTTTTGCCGACAATTAGTCAACAACCAAACGGGCAACCAAAAATTTTAGTCGGTAAAAATCTTTGGCGACTAAAAAATTGAATTTTGGCCACTAAAAATTTAGTCGCTAAAAGTGTAATTTGTTGTAGTGGTTAAAAGGCTCACGGGTCACCTATGCCAAAATCTTGGAATAAAGGTTATGTTTGATTAGTAGGATTGTAGTGTAGAATTGAGATTGTTAGTCCATGGACTCAATCCCATATTTGATTGCAAATTTTATTAACCGAATTACATGTACAATACAACGGTGATTTAATCTAACAAAATTGACGAATTTTTAATTTTGAAAGGGGCTAAGGATCAAAATTTCAAGTATGAAAGGAAAAAAACAAAATGAATACATAATAAATAGTTCTCACTAATTTAATTAAATAACTAATTATATACTAATTTATGAAATTATTAATCTTTTTACTATTAATTTTATTAATTAAACAAGGCCAAAGAATACACTAATCAAGTGATTATTATACTCACCTAATTTCTTTTATAGCTGGTAGTGGTTGTTTCTTTCTAGGATGGGAAAAAATTTCATAACTCAATTGGCAGGGGAAAAAGTACTCCACTAATACTGTTAAATATATCATGTTTTTATATATATTTTTTTCATTTAACATTTGATCTGATACATCTATTACTATTAAACATTAATGAAACTCATAAGAGATTCACTATCAATGAATATGAATGTGCCAGATTAATTTACATTTATTAATAATTTATTAATTGTATGATTAAAAAAATATAATATCATATATTTCTTATTAAAATTTATATTTATTTTTATTTATTTCAATATGTATCTACCATTAATATTAGTTTTAGTTATTTTAACAATACGTAAAAGAAGATTAGTGTAATTATTTTATAAGTGTAAGGCTAACTGTATTTTTTTTTTAAATTTAAAAAAAAAATGATTGTAATTTACCCTAAATAAAACGTGGAATGTCATAAAATGTGGTATGGGGTAGTTCATATTCATGTAGATGTATGTCATAAAAGAGTCTTGTGAGGTGCGCATGCATGTAACTAAGGCCATATTTGTTTGGGTAGACTGGATTAGGTTGGATTAGTATTTTCATAACTAATAGTCCTATGAGTACGAATCCCTTTGAATTGTGTGTCCTATCCTATGTTTGGATTGAGTTGGGATTATAAGGAGGGACTAATAGTCTAAACTTTGGCCTAATCTTTCAATTTATATCCTACCATCATATGTGGGATATCATATCTGGAAGGATTAGTAGTTTATACTTTAATTGTTTAACCAAATATTGGATTAATAATTTTATTAGACTATTAATCTAATTTCAAGTTTATGTCCACCCAAACAAATATGGCCTAAAGATTCTTGTGAGATGTTCATGTATGTAAATGAATGGTCCTGACTCATCAGTATCTTGGTGCATGTGCATGACTTATTCATGTTGTTAGATCTTATAAATACGCTTAGATTCCAAAAAATGAAGGAGGTGAAAAGGAAGTTGGATGAAGTGTTATGTAGTAAATTATGATTAAATTGTGTTTGAAGGATGGATTTGAGTAGGGATTTAAAAGGAAATATATATATATATATATAAGGATATATTTTTTCTATATTTTAAATATTTTTTTATTTTTTATTCTTTCTTTTCAAATTTCTACCTAAATCTATACTCCAAACCCAACTTAAATCAAATTAAAATTACCATGTGTCCTACTAGCCACTTCTCTGTCTCTCATTGTGATTTAAGTAGTATACCTGCAGTATATTCAATAAGGAGTACAACCATGAGACAAAAAATATGCAAAAATTCAGCGTCGGTACCTGAGCCGCAGGGGTTTGATTGGAGGATTTGAGAAAAAATTTGAAAAAGAAAAAAGAAAAGATAAGTAAAATGTAAATAAAATAACCTTACATTTCACCTAATTTCATGCATTTTTTTCTTTTTCCTTTTCAAATCTCTCCCTAAATCTCTCAACCAAACACAAGCTAAAACAATTTCCGTCCTCCCAAAGGTAACTGAACCTGAAGCAAACCGTGCTTTCCCCACTCACACTCGATGCCTCCTGTATTTTTCTTTCTTCCCTATACTCTACCAACCCTAGCAAATCATAGAATAGTCACACAATTAATAAAGCGCTACATAGAATGGATTCTGATGGATTTCAGACTCTAACCCAACCCAAATACATGTAAGAAAACGATAATTTTATAGGTCCGCAGAACACCAGACACACATCCAATAAAAACATAACGTTTTGGCGGTTTATATTGAAGGATAGAAACTGCAGATCTTATGTTATTCAATTCTTGTTTGTAGGCAAAGCACTTAATAACATTGTGCTGCATTTACTTGTACATGTCCTGCAAGTACAACAATGGGTGTTCACCAAAACCATTTCTGGTATCAATAATATATCAACTAATTAGCACACATTAAAGTACAAGGTCCAAATGAAGGCGGCTTCCTAATCTTCGTAGCCTGCTCAAAACTATACGTGATTTCAATGAGTTTAGGCTCAAAACCCTTTAATCCACCAAAACAAATACCAAACGGCCTCCCATCGTGATCGTACCCAGCTGGAACGCTAATTCCTGGGAAGCCCCCAATTGCAAGCACTCCAGAAACATGTCGGAAATTATATGACAAGGGTGTCACTAGTGCATCCAATATATTATCTTTCATCAACTTCTGGAGTCCATTTTTTGATGCTTCCGTTAAATTTCCCAGCGCTTTCTTTTCCAATTCACCCATCCCAATTGTTTTCTCTGCTTTCAAAAACAAGTCTTGCCCATATTCGTCAATTTTTTCATGCAGAGCCATCAAACCATATATGATTATAATCTTGTACTGATAGTGATCCTCAATTGTGTACATAATTCATGCTAACAAAGGAGTTTATTTTTCTATCGGCCATAAATTTTTTCCCGCAGAGCCACCAAATTGTGTATGATTAGTCTTATTGAAGCGACATTTGGATTGTTTATAGCAAATTGTAAGTGTTAAATTAATCTACTAACCTAATCACTAGTAAAAGAAATAAGTGAATGTAAATCAAATACACTAACCCCAAACATGTCAAGGGAATTAGTATCTTATGCCAATTTCTCCATATGTGAATATAAATCAAATACACAAAATCCCAAAACATGTCAAGTCAATTAGTATCTCATGCCAGTTTCTCCTCAACAATCTTTAGTTAAAGAGTGAATTCATACAAGTTAGACACTTAGGCGATCATCTGACTAATATCTTACACCAGTATCTCTTTCTTATCCGATCATAGTTTAGCATAAATTAACCTAATTAACAATGTTCAAAGTACAAAGGATCAATTCATTTGCTCAAAATTGCCAATGTTGGAAAGAGATGGTAGTACTTGCCAAATCCGAGAATTTCTTGTTGAAGGCTATTGCATCTGCCAATGATCTTACCGGATAAGTGAGTAGCTCTTTGAGATATGCATTTAGAGACAACTTGAACTCAGCCCGCAACACTATATGTCAATCATTGAACACGGAGTTGATGATGGCATCGAAGTTGGGTATGTCCAGACCTTGTACCAAAGTTGCACCTCTTTACCTAACGTTTCACAAGATTTTGAGGTGTAGTTTTGGGATTAAAATTGTCCTTGGAGAAACCAAAGCTAGAAAATGGCAGCAAATAAAAACTCTTGGTGTAATGATTACCTTAATGTGTTGAAATGCGGCTCAAAAGCATGGGAATTTTCCGAGTCGTTGGGGAAACCGACGAAGGGATAGCTTGTTATCCCTAACCTTTTTCCCCTGAGCCCATCAGACTTGAGAAATTGCACATAGCCACCGTGTGGGATGTACTTTGAAGCTTTTCTAGTTGCCACAGCATCAAAAGGATCGAAACCCACGATGGCGTCAAGCACATAAACAGCATCTGATACTGTTCTGCAGATTGGCCTGCCATGTCCAACATGGTAGAAGTTACAATTTAGGTTCCAATCTACAAACACGAAAAAATTCTCAAAATGTACACAATGAAATACTAGCAACACTGCATATTGCGAAGCATCACATACCTGACTGTGTCTTGTCTAGTTGAGATTGGGACGACCCCTCCCTGGCTGGTGAGGCCTACTGTGGGTTTGATCCCAACAACCGCGTTAAAACTGGATGGACATAAGATGGACCCGGCTGTCTCTGTACCAAGTGATACTGTAACCATATTTGCTGCTACTGATACTGCTGATCCTATTTTTGATCCACCTAGGTCTGCAGATTTCACATATGGATTCTGCATCAATCCGCAAGCATCATATCACAATTCAATAGTTTGCCCTTCCATTTCAATGATCTTCAATGCATCTAAATTATATTTGGTTAGTGTTGGCAGAGCTACTCTCAAGATATCAATACACAAAAATGGGCCTTAGAAACCATAAGCCATGAGTTTGAATCTCATGAAGCGTTTGACTCCCTTTTTTTTTATCAGCAAAAAAAACTTTATTGATGAAAGAGGCATAGAACATGCAAAATTACATCAACAAAGCAGGGGAGTGCAGAGAGCATCATAGCTAAACTTAACGATCCCAACTAGGTTGGCACCGCAAAGAAAGCGCAATCATATGCTAGCACTCGACCCGGGATTGGTGAGGAGCCAACCAAGGACACCCAAAAAGAGGGGCACCCAAAGCAAAAAGAAAGCAAAACCTATGAAGCTTAGCAGCCACAGACCAAACTCTGCAACCTTAGCCAAGAACTCTACATGGACCAGAACAGCAAACACTGGGCCAAGCTCTGGGGACAAAAAGAAGCCAAACTCTGCAACCATAGCCAAAGACTCTACTTGAACCAACAAAAGGATCACCGACCCAAACACACTCAGACTCTACTTGAACAGGACAGATCACAGCAGGCCAACACAGCCATCTAGCCCCAAACACCACAGATTGGCCATCCAGACCCAAACAACACAGATGCACAGAACCAGCAGAACAGATCTTAGCAGACCAACCCAACAGCTTCACAGACCAACCCAGCAGACTAAGCCAATCTATAGGATTAAACAAGGCAATACAGAAACAACCCTGCAACAAAGCCATCCAACTATCAAGCAAAAACAACCCTGCAACAACAGACCAACACAACACAGCAGACCAACACAACACAGCACAGCAGAGTGGCCAACAGAACAGATTAACCTCTACTGATACACCTTCTAATCTGAGGGAGATTGAAGACAAAATGATGAATAGGATGCTGCCACTGCCTAGAAGCTGTACTTAGCCAAAGAGCCACTCTATACTTAACTAGATCAGAGAGAATCTCTACATCAGCTACTGCGTTATTGAATACACTGTCATTTCTTTGCTTCCAAAGAGACCAAATGGTTACAAGAGGGATACATCTCCAAATCACCTTCTCTCTCTTCTGAAACTTACCACCCTCCCACCACTGTAACAAACAATCAACTGTGTCAGGCATTGCCCAATACAGACCCCACCAATCAAGCAAGGACGACCATACCATCCACACAAAATGGCAATGAAGGAGCACACGTAACACCAACTCCTCATCATGCTTACAAAAGCAACACAGGATAGAAGTTCTTCCAGGGAGGACCCCTATTTTCTGAAGGAACATAGAGGTCTTAATCTTATGCTTCCAAGTGAGCCAGCCAAAAAACTGGACTTTGGGGGGTAAAACCTTATTCCACAGCATTCTAGGAGCTCCCAGTTGATTTCCAACTCCATTGGAACAATGCTTTTATAGAGAAGCTACTGAAAAGAGACCTGATGATGCCCTGAAGCAGCGCAAAACACGAAATAGTGACAATCTTAGAATCCATTGATTCAAATATATTTTAATATAAATTTAAAATTATTGTAGTATGAATTACATTTACAATGAATTTTATTAACACATTTTAAAAAATTTTGACTTTTTTCCAAGTGAATATTTCTAAATACCTTATTGTACAATGATCGATTTGTAGATGAACCATTGAGGTCTGTATTGCAAACCATTAGATTAAGTTGGTTTTGACATTTGAGGCATTAAACATGAAGATGGATAAACCATTTACACATGTAATGGAGAGTAACTTTGTCCATAAAATGCAAGAAAATGTTATAGTTCACATTGGTTAACACAGGTTTTACTACATGCATTAAAAGTCGAGTTGAGTATGGAATCGAACGCATCTATGTGAGATATGAAATTTGAAGTGTTTGACTTTGCGGTTCAAACTGCATAAGGATTGACCTATAGGTTGGATTAAGATATCTAAAAAAGTGTCGAATACTGTCAGTGTCAATAGAGTGGACACGACAATAGAAAGTGTTGGTATGTTATGATCCTATATCGGTTGGTATGTTATGATCCTATATCGGTTAACATAAATCTTGGCCATACCGATTTTCAAGGGTAAGTTATACCCAAAGGATTCGTATTAGAAAACAAACCCATATAACCATAAATAAAGTACGGTAGAATATAGTTTTGAAAATATTAATTTCTTAAGATTATGTATCTTATTTCACATTTGAAATATTCCTGAATCAAGAGGAAGAATTATTACAATTCTATCGTATCTCATATTTGTTTAAAATCATTATACATAGATTTCATAGTATAAATATAAAACATAAATGAGGTCCATTTTAATCCATTGTTTTCATCCATCTCTAAACCAGACTATTAGTTTCGAGCTCAATTTTTCATCCAAACTCTATATAATTTTTTTTATAAGACATGTAATCCAATCCCATATTATGTTCCTCCAAACACACGACTTACAACCTAGAGATAAAGGAATGCATGATTTTGTCTTTTCTTAATCAACCATGATCAAACAGGGCATACCACAACCTTCAACCGGGGCATACTGTTTCTTGAAAGATCTCCACAACCTTCAACCACCATATAAAGGTAACATTAAGATATTAATAAACAAAAAGAGGAGAAAAGAGACAAAAATAATAAATGTCAATGACAATGTCCAGCAGATCCAACAAAAAAAGATGCCATACCACATCCTCGCAAATAATACAAAAATATCTAAGATTAAATAAAAATAACAATCAAAAAGAAAAATAATAATATTAAGAACTTAGATACAAAAAAAATATCAAGAAAAACAGCGTACGATATAAACTCATTCTAAATATGAGATCTACAGAGTCGAATTTGGATCACACTGTTTTTTTTTAAAATATTTTTTGCGTCCAAGTTCTTGGTCCTAGCATTATTGTAAGGAAAAAAAAAAAAAAAAAATTCTCAATAATGAAGGACATCAACATTGTACTCCACAACAGCATCACCCGTGGTTGTATTCAAGAAATATGTCTTTGCAGTAACAATTCCACGTGCCAGTCGGAAGACACCAGACCCACCGATAATTGGCATTTCGCGGTACAACTCCATAACTGAATTTCGACCCACAACACTTAAAGTGCTACCATTATATTTTCCAGTGGTGAAGTAAAGGTTCATGGTCATGATCAGACCCAACTTGTCCAACCCGGCCGAGCCATAGAACCCCTGGGCTCGACCCACCTCAGTGGAGTTGGGTTCTGGACCCACAGTCAAAGGGTCATCAATCATGTTGATTAGGCCAAAAAGGGTTGGAGATTTGAAAGTAATGTTGGCTTGGGCTACCTTGATAGCAGTTGGGTTCTTGCCACTGAGTGTGTCGTGTAAGTAGAAGTTAAGCTTTGTGAGCTTCTCCTTTTTGAAACTGAGCTTTTGGAACCAATCATCCACTGCTTTGGGGCCTTGGGCAATGCCATGAACCACAGGCATGGCTATGGCTATTGAACATAAGAGCATTACAATTATAGCTACCTTCCTCATCTCTCTCTTTCTCTGAAAATATGGGTTGGTTTGAGAAGTTTATATTTAGATTCTTATATAGTTGTTGTTAAACCTAGACAGTAGGATTGAATGTGATTGGAGTAGTTGGGATTGTGTATTGGGTGACCAAACTTCTATTGCTACTCGTGTTTGAAATGGTGTATACAAAAATTAAAAATATATATATTTAAAAGGTATATATCATGCGGGCTAGTTGTGAACATTTATAATTTAATAACAATATACTTGTCATATTTTTATAACATATTATGTTGGGTAATGTTATGGTACACAAGGGTATATCACATACAAGTTATGATATTTGTAAGTTTGATTATCACAAATGTTATAACTTAATATTATAAAAGTCATAACTAAAAAAAAAAAAAAAGTTATAACCAAAAACTACATAAAGAATAACCAATTATTTTTTTTAGATTATAATCAAAATAATGTTATAACTAATATCACAATTAATTATAACTAATCATTACAACATAAGAGTTATAGACCAAATTTTTTTGTCTCTAAAAGTATAAATTTTTTTGCAAAAAATATTTGGGGATTAATTTTAATTGTCGCAGGTACAATCGTTAAAAAGTCGTACTAAAAAGTCAAAAAAGAGTTTTTAGGGACAATTTTAAGAATATCACTAATAAATGCACTTTTAATGATAAAATAACTTGGTCCAAAAAAGATTTATTTTTTGAGACAACTTTTAGTTAGTAATTCATTACAAAATGTCCAATTTTGTAGCTAAAAATAAAATAAAATAATAATACTTTTGACGACAAAAATATTTTATACTTAAAAAGTGATATTGCCTCTAAATTTTTGTATGTATGACTAAGTTATAATCAAATCATAATTAACATTTTTATAAATCATAATTTATAGCCAAATACCTCAAAAGTCGTAGGGAGCATATGAAAATTTTTTATTCTTTTTTTATCTTTTCTGAATATGATATTGGTATAATAAATTCCACCCCTCATATATAATTTGAATATATATAGTGTTGACAATTACACTGAAAACAGTACATGGTAAGCTAAGGCGGTAGGTTGTGATTATGTTGATTCTTAGTT
The DNA here is from genome assembly GCF_055761805.1 of Camellia sinensis. Lineage (NCBI taxonomy): Eukaryota > Viridiplantae > Streptophyta > Magnoliopsida > Ericales > Theaceae > Camellia > Camellia sinensis. The sequence continues at coordinate 13,406,913 of NC_138965.1, forward strand.
TTTTTTACTTTTTCAAAGCTCCCTCATTTGGTTAAGCATCTTGTGACTTTAGATACATTGAGCCCTTCATATATTTGAATTTGTTAATGTTGATTTTTTCGCATATATTTTTCTTGTATTTTATGAGAGGTAAGACTCATTACGTCTCTCTTGATTTTGTATTATTAATAAAACTAATAGTTAACTGGTATAATGTATGTGTTATTTTTTTTTTTCAAAAAATATTTGATGATACAATGTGTATTATAAATGAATAATTTTAATTTTAATTTAATTTAAAATTTTAAAAATTAAACTATGACGTTAATCATTTATTTTGATAATATTGGCTCTGTCGTTCTATAAAATTATTACTTGAATACTTATATATATTAATTTTAGTTAAATTATTTTGTATTTTGATAATTTTAGTTTTATCGTATTATAAAAGTGTAATTAATATATAATAATTTTGTATAATATATATATATCAAATTATAAAATAGTAAAATAAATACTTATTTTGATATTAAAAATAACAGTTAAATTAGAAGAAGAATTAGTAATATAAAATTAGAAGTAATTCTAACTATTTTATTTTCTTTTATATTCAATTGAAAAATAAAAATATGTAGAAATAGACTTATATAAAATTTATTAAAAAATTAAATATAAATATATTGTAGTTGGATTATCATAAAATAATTTTATACAATTATAAGATTGTAAAATAAACACTCTTAATTAAATTAAAATATCAATTATATAAAAGAAATTCAACAATGATTAACCAAAAAAAAATCACATTATAACATCCAAACCCAAAAAAAAAAAAAATAATGAAAACATATGAATGATAGATACATCTCAGTGTGTGAAATGATTAATCATCTACTGTTCAAGTCCAAACTTTAGAGATTCCTTGAGAGTATCATTGTTGTGCAGGTTTTTCTTTCTGTGAGTTGTAATTATATAAAATAATGTAGGAAAAGAAGTATAATTTCATATATATAATCACTATAAAATTTAAACGGTAAATCCATAATATAGAATTTGTATTTGGTATAGAATAATGTACGAGGAAAAAAAAAAATAGAGAGAAGACAATTTAACATTAAAAAAAATCCAAATACCCTTGAAAGGATTAAGAAGAAAAACGTGAAACGGAAAATTTCTATTGGATTTGTGGATTATCTCAATTTATCATAAAAAATATATAAAAAAGAAATATTTATCAAATAGAGTCCATATAAAATAGGTAAAGTTAGTATAATTTAAATTAGGTTTAGGTTTGTGTAGGACTCTGTATGTAATTAAGAAAATACATACTGACGTGTCTCTTTTAGAAAAAAAAGTAAGCCCTTATAATGTGTCACTTAAATCTAGAAAAAAACACTACTTTAAATAATATATATGATTCTATTTATGTGACCGAGATTTACCATAAACAAAGAAAATATAAGGCATATTGACAATTATACTGAAACATTATAGAGGAAATATCATTTTATCCTCTAAATTTTCATGCATTTTTTTATTTGATCCTTAGATTTCGATTAATATTAATTTTACGCCTAAACTTTCGAAATTTTGATCAATTTAGGCCTTATTGTCACATTCTGTTTACAATTGGACAGAATACGCTAACGTGATACCAAAATTCATTTAGAATTTCGTTTTACCCTCCAAACTATACCTTAAAGCCGGGTATACAAAACATGTATTCAAATTTTTTCTTCTTAATTTGTGGCGTACTCAAACATATCTAGTATATACCCAAGCCGTACCGTACTTCAGTCGAAAAATATTTTCTTCTACCACGAAGATAAAATTTCTTTTACCAGACTTCTTTTTCATTTTTAATTTTGTGCTTAGCATGGTTTGAAAATTAAGCTATGATTTGTAAGTTATTTAATATAATAATGTTTAATTTTGGTTTATCTTATACCTATACTTTTAGCATTAAATGCCAATTGTATGTTGGATTTAACAAGTAAACCATTTAATAATTTTGGTATTATTCCAAATTAAAAACAAATATTTTTTATAAACATATTAAGTCGTATACGTATCTTACTTTTTTTTTTTTTTTTGATTTTATCGTGTCGACGTGCCCTTATCGTACCAATACCAGTTCTCATATCCGTACCTGTGATTAACAGGTCTCATATTATCTTGAGTCAAACTTGAATAAACTTATTGAGCCGAACATTTCTTACCTACTCTATGTGTATGTGCGCTCGCAATTGTAACTAGTTTATTACTCAAAATAATTTTAACAGAATTGATCGATTAATAGTAATTTCAAAATTGAGTGAATTTTTTTTTTTTTAAATTCAGTAAGTACCCAGTACGGGTACGATATTTTTGTCAAAGTACACATGCTTCATAGTCACAAGATAATTCTAAATGAGAATTTTTATATTTTTTTTGCAAAGTATATATTATTTAAAATTTAATTTTCTCATTATTGAGATAAAAAATTATTTATTAAATTTTTAAATTTAATTTTTTTATATTTGGGATAAATTGATTTTTAAAGTATAGTTTGGGGGGTAAAATGAAATTTTAAATGAGTTTTAGTGACACATCAATACATTTCGTCTAATTGTAGGCGAAATGTGATGGTATGAGTTAAATTAATCAAAATTTCAAAAATTTAAATTTAAAATTAATATTAATTAAACTCTAATAATCAAATTAAAAAATACGTAAAAATTTAGGGAACAAAATAATATTTCTTCAACATTATATGGTAAGATAAAGCGGTAGGTTATAATTATGGTGATTCTTAATTTTTTTGACTTTTTCAAAGCTCCCTAATTTTGGTTAAGGATCTTGTGACTTTAGATAGGTTGAGCACTTCATATATTTGAATTTGTTAATGTTGATTTTTTCACATATAATTTTCTTGTATTGTATTGTATGAGAGGTAAGACTCATTACGTCTCTGTCGATTTTGTATTATTAATAAAATTCTATTTATGCGACTGAGATTTACCACAAAAAAGAAGATATAAGGCAGTAGTTTTTTTCTTCTTTTATTTTGTTTCTTAAATTTTTTTTAGATTGATATCTAGGCTGTTTGGAAAGAGCTAAAATTCCTAAATAAAAACAAAAAGAAAAAGATAAAACAATCTAATATAGCTAATAAGACAAGATGTTTCATCCAAACCATAATCGTTTCATTTTTTCTCTTACAAGCATCACATCTAAATCGAAAAAGACTAATTTTTTTTTTTTCAAACAAAACTAATTTAGTCAAGCTTAATTCATCAAAAAATCAAAAACCCAGTCTAAATTAACACTTCCCAAACGAAGGCTTAAGCTCATTTATTTAACTGGTTGGAATCATCAATAGTTGTTTAGGCAACCCGATTAATAATATATACTATTAAATTTATATATATATATATATATATATAATCTGGGTAGGGAGTGTAGTTGTAGTATTAAGTTAGCATGTGTCTCCTTGGTGAAAATCCAGAAACCGTATGGATAGGTGCCGAGCCTTCCGGTTAATACTGGTAAAAATGACAATTGGTAGTACTTGTAGCCTACTTGCGGGCGCAACTTAGAGATATTCAGTGTTGTATTCACTACCCTGTTTTCTATTGTGATGAAAATGATATCATGAATTGTGATATAAACGTGGCATGGCATGGTTTTGGAAAGAGATATAAAATGTTTGGACACGAGCATTGCATATGCATTAACCTTATAACTCTGTTAAGATTACACTGTGTTAGAGTATCTTTACTGGGTTTTGGCTCACCCTATGTGGAAAACTATTTTCAAGTGTCGATGATATGCCTTTGCCAAGGCCGTAGCTTAGGAGAACTTAAAGCCGAGGGCTTCTTGTTTTGTTTTTGTTGTATTTATTTTATACAAGTCTAGGGTTTTATTTGTATTGAGTTTCAAAATCATTTTTGTTGTAACCAAATATCGTCTTGGAAAGTTGTAGCTAACAAGGCATTACCTTATTTGATTAGCTTTTATTTCATATCTTTTGCTCATGACACATGTTATAGATTTAGAATTAAGACTTATGAATGTATTACTGCATGTGTTATTCCTTTTGTAAAATAGAATCATATGAATGAAAGGAAATTACTTCATTTCATGTTGTTATTTAATTAATGTTGTGAGTTGGCTTTATTGTTATATTTGTGGGGCGTTACAAAGTCCAACTATTAGGACCTATTAGTAGTTTACTCTAGAAAATATATAAATTGTGATTCTATTTACACACCACTATTTCTCTCAATTCACACCATATCTCCAAAAATTTTTTATTACCTTTCTATCATTCAATCAAATTATCAACATACCCCTCCCTGGGAGAGCAGCCGAATGTGACAGAGAGAGAGAGAGAGAGAGAAAGAGAGAGAGAGAGAGAGAGTAATCAAAGAAAGAAAAGGAGATTAGTTCCAGAGAGAAGGAGAAACGGGGAAGAAAGAAAAAAAGATAGGAGAGAAAATAAGGAAAAAAAAAAAAGGGTTAGGGTTTTGTTTTGGTGGCGTTCTTTAAATAATTTTTTGATCTTCAAAAAAATATTGTGAGTACAAAACGCACTTCTCTTGATTTATGTTTAATTTGTTGTTTTTATTTATTTATTTTTATTTATTTGATGTTGGTTTGATTTTATATTTACACGAAGATGATTGATTGATTTTAATTATTTTGATTAGTTGTATATGTAAGGTTTAGGGTTTTTAGATGATTGATTGATTTTAATTATTTTGATTAGTTGTGTATGCAATGTTTAGGGTTTTTATATGGATTTATTTTATGGTTGTAATCACACCCATGGATATATGAAATTAAAATAAACATAGAACCCATAAATAAATTTCTTATACTCCACCATGACTCCATGGATTGTTGTTTTATTTGAGTGTTTGTGAGAAAGAGTGTATAAAAAAAAAAAGAGTAAGGATTATGAGATTTATTTGAATGCCTTAGGCTTGGCATTATTATGTTTGTTCTTATGAGTGGATGAGAAATTGTATATATATATATATATATTGTTGTCTCGTTCTCATGAGTAGCCGAGTGCTTTGATTTATGCACGTACGTATATGCTAACCATCGGGGGAGTGTGAGTCAAACTCGGGACGATATCTTCGTGCAACTTTGGCTTCGGAGCGTGTTAGGTATACGAGAGGCACATGAGATATATGTGTAGGCTGGAAGTAAAGGGCCGAAGTGGTGAAGTTAAGGTACAAAGAATTTAATTATGAATTTATTGGTATAGTGTAAATTGTATTGATTTGTACAGGTTGAAAAATAGTAAACGACCTCGATAAATTATGAAATTTGAGTAGAGGCATGTATACGTGATTCTATACAACTTATGTGTTTTAACTTTTTATTGAAAAAGATCGATTAGAACTTATAATCAGATGATCTTGATTATTGTAGTTTTGATTCATTTTAGCAATGCAGATTTCAGAGGCTGTTTTAACCTACAGAACGAGCTCATTTTTATTAGTTTCGCATAAATTGAAGTAAAACATTATTTAAGTAGTTTCTTACAGCAGTTTCTTACAGCAGTTTCTTTTCATTTTTAAAACATTAAATTCATCTTACAGCAGTTTCTTTTCATTTTCAATTTTAGATTTTTTGAACGAATTTCGGTTAGGATTTTCTGTTAAGTTTTTCTCTTAACCTGCTCAGTTTCTACTAAATTTGTTCGTATAGCCTTTTAGGAAATTTGATTTTGTACAACTTTTGTTCTTTGAGTTTTGGTCAATTTGAATTATTTAAGTATAAAACGGTGTATTTTTATACTTCTTTAGCAAGTTATTTATGATTAAATTATACTAACTTTATTTTTTTGCAGAATGATGGGTCTTACTAAGTTTTTATGCAGGGATGACCCACTATATTTTTATTTCTGTTTTGTTTATTCCATACTCAATTTATATTTCGTTGTGTACGGACAAGAAACTAAATGCCACCGTATCTCAAGAAACTACCCATTCGTCTCGGTGCGGATGGAACTACTTGTCTTGTCTCGTAATAAGAATTAAATGTATTTTTGTTTGTGTCTAGTGGACACATGAGTGTTAAATCTTGTACTCATACCAGTATACCTGTATACTGACCCATTTTGTCTCTTGGCAACTCGGGTGCGTTCTGTTTGGGGCTACGGTGGTGACGTGAAATAACTATAGTTATTGGACATGTCGTTTGGACTTCTTTTGTTTTCTTGAGCTTAGGGTTGATATTAGTTTATGTGTTTATTATTTTTATGATTTTAGTATTTGGATAATTTGACATTGTTTGTAACCTTACATTATTTAAATTAGTTTGACTATTTATTGTTACTTTAATGTTGGAGGTATTGATTAGTTATGAAATTATGGTAGATGGTTTGGTTGGCGTTTTGTTAGTTATTTTTATTTTATTTTTTCTCTTATAATCTTTTGATGATGGAAATTTACTTAAACCCTTTGGAAACATGAACGTTTAGATTTTATTTCACCCCTAGGATTTGGATGATAAAATATTGATTGGGGTTTAGTCCTAATTTAATATTTAATTGTTCAAATTTTGGGGCGAGACATCAGCACTGGCGGGTCGGCGCGGGTGGCGGGTGAAATTTCCCAACCCACAAGTCTTACCGACCCGACCCGCCTATGTTTAAAAAAAATAAAAAAATAAAAAAATTCACTTGTTATACACACACACACACACACACACACAATAATTCCTCAATTAAACCTAATACCCACACATTTCAATTTCATCTCATTCACACACACACATCGCTGCTGCTATGTACAACATTGCATCGATTCACACACACACACACGGATTCATTGCCTATGTTGTGTCGATCGGCTCACCGCTATTCGCCTATCCTCACCACTGCCGTTGGTTTCTCCTTCCCTTGCCGATCGGCTCACTGCCGTTAGCCTCTTCTCATCATCGTCGACTCGTCGATACTCTCGCTGCTCTCTCTCTCTCTCTCTCTCTCTCTCTCTCTTTTCTTTCACTACTCTCTCTCTGTTCTATACACACACACACACACACATATATAACATCAGTGATACTATTACATATAGCATTAGTGATACTAGTTTGAGTTGGTATTAGGTAAATAAATGGCCCAACTGAAGTTGACCACTGTTAAAAAAAAAAACACTTCAAATCCACTGAGTCTCCAATTTCTTCCACTTTTCCAAATACTTTATTTTTTTTAAAAAAAAGTTAAGCAAATTCAAAAGGCATTGTTGAAATTGAAGTGAAAAATATTTTAAAAGAAAGTAAAAAAGTTAAATAGTGATTAAATTTTAGTAAAAAGTGTACTCAATTTAAATTTTTTTTTTTCTTTCTTGTATTTCAAGAACACTTGTTAGTAAAACATTTTGTGCATAGTCCAGTCCGGTGACTTTTGCTACAAAGCCTTGTTTGGCAAACACTTTTAAGCCAAAAAGCCCAAAAAAACCTGTTTGGTAAATGTTGCCATTTCGTTTGACAATACTTTATTTGCAACTTATTTAATTTTAATTATATTTTTTTATAAACCGTCAAATCTGCCCGAACCGCCAAGGCAATCCACCATTATTTGCCAACCGAACCGCTGTTTTTTGATAAGAAAAATGGCAAATTCTAATGATATTTTTATCAATCCGCCACCCCCCATACGGTTTCTATTTTTCTCCTAAACCGCACCGATCCACACTGCGCACACACCTACCCCTCTATTTCTCACTCTCTCCCTCCATTTCAACTCAACCCTAACATTTGCCACTGTCAGCCACTGGTAGCCATTTCCCTGCCTTCTGATTATCACCACTGTCAGCCACTGGTAGCCATTTCCCTGCTTTTTGATTATCACCACCTTCATAGCATTTCTCTCATTCTACCAATCTCATTCCATCACCCATCTCCAGCCCTCGCCGCCGCAGCCACCACCAACTCCTCTCCCAATCTTGTAACAACCCCGACCTATAGTTAATGTTAATCCATGTTTGATTGTATCTAAAAAGAAATTAAAGTGAAATTTTGCATCATGCATTGCATTATATGTGTTTATATCTGTTTAACATAGAAAGATCTGTTCATGTTTCCATTTCGGATTACGAACTGAAAGCCTTATTGGCATCTGATTTAGGAATTAACTTGATTTATGTGTTAATTAGAATTTTTAGAATTTTATGGTAGGTTTAATTGAAATTTGGTTCGAAATGATTAAATTAAAATAATTTAATGTCTACTTTATTAACTTGATCAATAAATAATTACACTTATGCCCAAGCCTATATAAGGCCACTCCTACCTCTTCCTACACATTTTTGACATCCTCATTCCCCCATCTTTGAGCTTAACATTGGAGAGAGTGAGAGACTAAAGAAATTGGGACCAAACTTGAAGTAGAGAAGGCCATTGCTAGGAGATTGGAGAATTACTCAAGATTTTGATTAAGTGAAGCTCAATTGAGTAGCCTAGGTAAGAGCTCAACCTTACAACCTTGGGATTGAGTCATTTAGTACATGAATACAAATGAAACAGGTGAACTCATATGGGAGTTGAACTAGAATTGAAGAAAGCTAAGTCATTCCATACATGCATGTATGTTTCATAGTATTTTAAAGTTGTTGTCAAAGCTTTTCTCACATGCATGTTGTAGTTCTAGCATGGTTTGAAGAATTCATAACATTTCTCACCATTAGACCTCATTTGATCATGTTTTGAAAACTAAGAACTCAAGTCAATATATGCATGACAAGTTCATATCATGTCCTTGAATGGCCAATGTACTTACTTTTGGGCCTTGATTTGCGAAATAATCCTTAATTCTTCATGTTTTGTAAGTTTGTAAGTGTTTTCTCAAGTTTTGAGGCCAAGAGCTATGTTTTGATTAGGTTGAATTCAAGTTTGAACCCAAGAAGAGCAATCTGGAAATCCCAGATTTTGCCTCTCCGCTCGAGCGGCGAATTCTACGCTCGAGCTGCGACTCTGTAGTCTTGTACTTTCGCTCGAGCGACCAAAAGTCTGCTCAAGCGTAAAATGCATGCTCCTAGAAGTTCATATATTTTGTAGATTGCTTGAGCGACAAAATTCACGCTCAAGCGAAGGTTTGAGTCTTATGCTCGAGCGGGGATCGAGTGTCCATCGAGCGTGAAAATCAAGTAACCAGTATTTTTGTAAAAGTTTGTAGACCGCTCGAGCGAAAGACGTTACGCTCAAGCGGACCCTCTCATTTTACATGTTTGCTCGAGCGAGGAAAACCACGCTCGAGCGGGGACCCTGTTTTCAGCAAGTTTTGAAAAATATTTTCAAGTACATTTTTTTTGCATCCTCATTCCATCCTAGGCATTCCTAGGCCAAGATTAAAACACTACAATGAGGATAAAGGCTAGAAACACACTAAGGACAAGTGGAATAAGTTATGTACAATTCGAGCGTGTGTTTCAATATATGTATTTGTCATGTTATGTAGGTCACATGCCTTAAGTTAAGTGAATTACCTACTCTACTCATATATTTGGAGCCACTAGTTATCTATAAGTAATAACTCTGTAAAGTTATGTTTGTCTTTAATTATTTTCTGATGATATGAAATGATCAATTTTCTGAAATACTATGTTTTGTATGAATGAATGATTGTCCAAGTTTCTAGAAAAGTAATTGTGGTATCCTTAGCAGAGGCCCTCGTCCAAGGGACATAATGCTGTGGCTTATGGTCATGAGGCCATCGCCTGGGGGAGATAATACCATGGCATAGGCCCTTGCCCGAAGGAAACCATATTGCGGCTCATATAAGAGATATGTTACTCGGTACCGGATGTTTTTTTTCTTCAGAAGACTATGACTTTGTTTCTGCTACAAACCTGATTATGATTCTGATTTGCTACGAGATTTGAAATCTGTTCTGGGCATCATTCATTAAAATATTTACTCTGTTGTTATTCACTGGGCTTCCGCTCATTATTTATATTATGTATGTAGGTAACCAGACACGTGACCAGACCCAAAGTTCAGGATCTGGCACCTCTTTTTTGTCAGCCAACCGTTGTGCCTCCGAGGAGGTTCCCTGGTGTGATCAAGTCAAGTCTAAGTGGCAATAGTAAAGACCTTATATTTTTGTTTGTAATACGAACAAGTCTTTTGTTTTGTATATAAAAGCTATTTTCCTTTTTGGGCTACAACTGTATCAAATGTGATGAAGACCAATGCATCATGATGTCACATATATGAATATATTATATAAGGTTTCAAATTTCTGTCCCATATATATTTGCACGGCTCTATGGACTATTCATATTTGGTATATTTGCTTCCGCAGTCCCCAATTAAATGTTATTCTGTTAAGAGGCCTTCAGTAATCCAAGGATTACTGGCCGGTTACGACACTAAACCTATAAGGGTGAGTTTGGGTCATAACAAGTCTAGCCTACTCTTCTCAATCCGATTGCGCCTCCCCAACTCTGTTGTCTACCCCCCTGTTGTCCCCTGCTCTTCTCCACCATCTGCAACTAGCACGGTCCCCCTCTTTTCTAACCCCAATATCTCTCGCAGCCCATTCCGCAACTCCCTTTCTTATTCTTTTTCTTCTTCTTCTTGTTCAAAGCCTAGATCTAGTAACCCAAACCCTTCTTCTTACTCAAACCCTAGTTGGATGAGAGGTGGATCACGACAGAGGGTTATCGAAAAGGGTTGTTGGTAGTGGGGGGTTGCAACATTGTCGTTGGGAATGAAAGGCTGGATGGGTTGTCGGCGATAAGGGTGGTGAAGACTGATGGTTATTGCGATTGAGAAAGATAGAGAAATCGCATGTGAAAGAGAGATCGCAATCTAGCGATTGCGACTAAATGGAAAGAAGCTATAACAGCGGTGGCGAAAGGAGACAACGATGGGGGACTGACAAAAAGGGGCAGCGATGAAAAGAAGGGAGGTTGGAGAGGATGAAGCAGTGGCGGGAGGAGGAGAGAGGCTGGATAGGGGCGACAACCATGAGAGGTTAAGAGAGACTGAGAAGGGAACGGCGTCGGTGGAAGGCGATGGTTGCCGACGATGATTAGGGTTAGGGTTTGTTGGAGAAAATGAGGATAGTTTAGTATTATCTGAAAATTATTAGTGTGTATTGAGACAAAATTAAAAGTTTTAATTTGTGTATAGTGTGAAATAAGTAAATGGTGTGTATTAAGACAAGTAATAGTGTGTACATAGAATTACCCATATATAAAATGATGTAATAGACTTGCCAGTGAGTTTATTACTTCAAAACAAAATCTCATCAAGATTACTTATTATTGAAATTACCACTACTAGTACAGTACCATATCATTTTGATGGATAATTCTGTAAAAAAAATATGATAAAATAGAACTATTTAGTCTCACGTTGAGCAACGCAATGAAGTGGGTAGGGAAGCGAAACATATAAGTTTTTAGTTTCTAGGATGTATAATCCACCAAGCAGTTGGGCTACATATGAGAAAGAAAAAAAAAATTATAATTTTATTCATAATTAAATAAGTAAACATGATTCAATTTAAGTATAACTCACAATATACAAATTTTACATTAATTTAAAATTTGTACCTTACAGACCATTTTCAAGGTAAAAGATGACATTAAAAGGTCATTCTAAGAGCATCTCTAATGGTAATTGTTATTATAGTATTGGCAAAATTATAATTTGACATGTTACAGTAACAAATTGTCAAATTATAGCAGTAAAATTTCAATGATGCAAAGCCATTTTGGCATAATCCTAACCAAGATCAGGACATTTTTCAGGACAACTACTCTAAACTATTGAGGTCATCCCCTAGGACATCTGCAGGATGACCACTTTATGTAATATTTGATGCAATCGGCATGTGCATACATTGTTGTTGTTGTTTGATTCTATTTAACAAAATTTTGGTGATCGAAGTTTGTTTAATTTTTTTTTTTTTTTTTGGATTGGTGAATTTCATTTAAAAAAAAAAATTGATTTGTTAAAAGGATGAGAAAGGAAGGGAGAGAAGGAAGGAATGAAGAAAATCAATTGATTTTGACTGAGCTAGCAGATTTGACATTTGTCAAGACTTGTGCTAAATTTAACACAAATTTTGACAATTATCAAATTTGATAGTTGCTATGACATGCCACTAAAAAGCCCAAATCAACTGAAATTACCATATTTTAACTTTGACTACTGTTATAGTTAATGCTCTAACAAGGTGGCATAGGCCTACAAAAGAGGCCATTAAAGTTGTTCCCATTTTGTATGAAAACAACCATAAGTGCTTGTCCATTTCTTAGTACACAAAAGATGCAAAACATTATTTGGCACACTGCAGTAAAACAAAACAAAACTCAAGAAAGTGAACTCAATTGTGGCCAAAACTGTACACCTTATAGTTTTTTGCATGTGGAAGGGAAATGAGTTGGGAAAGGTCCAGCTTGTCGTTGTCTTTAGTTGGAGATCGAGATTGGATCTTTCAATTTACTCGGTGGGTCTACTTTTGGATTCCGTTTCAATAATTCGAACTGTTCACATTTTAGAATTCGTCGAATATATTATTCTTGTAAAAAATTAAAGCGATCGGATAACGGTAATGACGTGTCCGAATCAATTTTGTATAAAAAAAAAAGACAATGAAAAAATAAACGGTTCATATAAAACTGATTCAAACGCGTAATTGCCATTATTCGATCGATTTAATTTTTTATAGTTATAATATATTTGACAAATTTTAAAATATGAATAGTTCGAATTATTGAAATGAAGCTTAAAAATAGGCTCATGGTGCGCCAATCTTAACCTCTAACCAAAAACAAGTTAGACCCATTGAGAAAATGTGGCTATGCTTTGTTGTTCCATCATAGTGTAATGTAATCATTCACCCAAACAACGAAAAAAAGAAAAGAAAAAGGGAAATGCAAAAATTGGTCTTTGTGAACCCTGATTTTCAACCATCTGGTGTAGTTGAGTTGGCCACTATGTATATTTTTCTATCGGAGGTGAGAGAAGGTTAATCCCATAATAAAAATAATAATAATAATTTCTTTGCATTATTAGGATTTTTATTATAGGACGAATTATACTAACCGTGTTTATAATTTGGGACTCGTGTCACTTTAATTTTTGATTTTTCAATTGTGACTCATTTGATCATAAATTTTGAATTTTATTCCAAATAAGGATAATTGAAGATAACATTGCTTAATTTTAAGGACAAAATCGTCAATTTGATAAAATATAAATTAATTTGACAAACATAAATGTCAAAAAAATATTTTTTAATTTTTAAAAATTATTTTTACCCACCATAGATAAAATTATATAAAATTGATAAATTTTTTTAGATATTTTTTTTTTTTACCAAATTAATTTTTATTATGTGTTTAGATGATGATTATGAGTAGATGTTAGGATTGTAATATGAAATGTTTTTGGTTTTAGATTTTTGGATTTAATGGATATTGGTTTAATAATGATATCAAATTGTCGCCATATTTGACTTTTGAAAAAATAGAAACTAATTTAATGAAAATAAAAACTACCCATGATATGATCATCATCTAAACACTTAATAAAAATTAATTTGGTAATAAATAAATAAATATATGTTTAAAAGATTTATCAATTTTACATAATTTTATCTTTAATGGGTAGAAATAATTTTTGAAATTTTAAAAACATATTTTTAACATTTATTTTTGTCAAATTAGCTTAGATTTTATCAAATTTACGATTTTGCCCTTGAAATTAAGCAATGTTATCTTCAATTGTCTTTGTTTGGAACAAGATTTAAAATTCAGAATCAAATGTGTCACAATTAAAAAATCAGAGACCAAAGTGATACAAATTCCAAACTATAGGAACCGTTAGTGTAATTCACCTTTTATTGTATTAAGTCATTAATTTATTTTATTTTATTTTATTTATTTTTTTTGTGCGCGCCTCGTGATGGTTGTTAAATTTCTATGCATTGTTGGATCTAATTTCCTGTGTAGAATTAGATTCTTAGATTCTTAGAAAAAGAGAGTAAAATTGCATTGGTTGGAAAAATGATGAAATTCATCTAATAACATAATCAACAGACAAAATGGTGAGTTAATTATTCTTTGTTAAGATTTAGTGGGTTTAGTTTCAATTTTCTGAATTCAATTTTTTAAAAGTTGAGTTTTTTATTTTTGTTTTTAGTGATTATTTTTAAAATTTTAAGTAATTTTTTTACTTTTTTTAGATGCATCTTACTTATATATATATATAAATGTAAAATATTTATAAAAAAATATTTTAAAAAATATATAAATACACAAGAATACGAAAATGTACTGAATTCTCATATTTTTTTATTTATATTTTTGGTATTTAGTGAGTTTTCTAAAGATTTTTTTCACAAATATTATACTTTTTTAAGTGTATTTATATTAGGTGTATCTAATTTTTTTTTTTTAAAAAAAATTATCTAGAATATTAAAAAATTCAGTAAAAATAAAGAAATATGAAAAATAAAAAATTTAATTTTCTAAAAAATAAATCCTAAAAATCCAAACAAAAACAAGTTGATCAGTACTTTGAGTCTTCCACCCAGATACTCCACTCGTCATAGACCAAGGGTTCTTGTTGTACTTTTGTGTTTCAATCTTGTTACATGTCAATGAAAAAACATAATTCAAATGGCCAAATTTAAAATTGAAATAAAATCACTATAAAATTACACAAAATTTTGCATCAACATTAAAAAGAACAGTGAGAATCCTGATTCCTCTATGCCACCCTTTCCCTTTTCTTATGAAATTGTTTTAAAACCATTAAGAGATTATTTAAAATTTTATTAAAAAATAAAATATACGTACTAGATTAATTTTAGGTATAATTTACATAACACTAAATTTAAATTTATATCATATACTTCATTTATGAGTAAAATTTTAAATAACAAACTATGCTACTTCAGACTGAGCAATGTCCTATCACATTTTTCTACTTTTTTTTCTACTTTTTATTTTTTTGCCAAGATTGTAGAATATTAGTTTGTTAGCAAAGTTATATTACAACTAAATTTTTTGTCAAGATTATAGGATATTAGTTTGTTAAACTCCATCGGGTCGAATCCTGACCTTCTTCTCACCACACACTAAAATATGACTACAAGGCCACTGGGTCAAATCCCAAGGTCTTTTTCCTGCTATATCTAGTTAACCATGTAATATGTTATTTTTGCATTAGAGGATATCCAATCCAGCATGAGATATTTCATTAAATTTGAATTTGATGAAAAGTGCCTCATTTTGGCACTTCAACCCTTTCACCATATTCATATTAAATAGAAAAAAAAAAAACTAAAAATTTTAACAAATAAATGGAGTCTTTCATCTTTCATCAAATTTAAATTGTTACCGTTGAGTCGAACATCTTCCCAGATATCCACCCAAGAGTAACTTTAATAGCTTTTTTATTCATTTCCGTACGACCTTCATGACATCCGCCTAGACATCCTCCCGAACAATCAGAAAAGTAAAAAAATTTGATGAAAATTTTATTTTAGCATTAGAGTAAACGGTATTAAATTAAAATTTTTATCAAAATTTTACTCAAATTTGATTAAATTTTTTATTCAACGTTGCAAGAGATAATAAATCAAATGTGATAGAAAAAATATAATATGCTTATCATGACCCCTTCAGAGTCCCTTACTTTTTCTAACTTCTAATTAGAATAACAATACTATGAATTTAAAAAATTGTTTACAAAAATAAATCAAAAGTCTACATTCATTGTTATTGTATCTTATATCTTATTAATTTTAAATCTATATCACTCACTCACTTTTAAAGGACCATAACATTTTTATTAGAATAATGAGAGACTTATTTATAAGTCATTTTTCAGACACTAATGGTAGGTTAACTCCTGTATAATTTCTTATAGAGTCTTAAGTCTTATTTAGATATGAATGTATTCCACGAGATCTTACATAAACGTAACGTGACGTGACACCTATATAAACGTAACGTAACATGACACCTACATAAACGTAACATAACGTGTCACGTTATGTTTCGCAAACTTAATGAGTTTTTTTTTTTTTTAAATTGAATGTGAAAATGTTGCTGGTTTATGTTGGTATCACGTTACGTTTCATATAAATATGATCTATGGTGACATTCAATTTCCTATAGATTATAGGTGTCACGTTACGTTTATGTAGGTGTCACGTTACATTACGTTTATGTAGATATAATCTATGGTAATATTCAATTTCCTATATAGGAAATTGAATGCTGCCATAGATCATAGGTGTCACATTACGTTTATGTATGTATCACATTACGTTACGTTTATGTAGATATGATCTATGGTAACATGCAATTTCTTACCATAGATTATAGGTGTCACGTTACGTATAGGTATCATGTTACGTTTATGTAGGTGTCACGTTATGTTACATTTATATAGATATGATCTATGGTAACATTCAATTTCCTATATTAACATCTAGTATTGAGGGTAAATGTGTCAATAAACTTCTCACAAGACTTATAAGAACATAAATTTTTTAATAGCACCGCATAAATCTCCTTAATAGAACTTATAAATAATTTTCCCTAGAATAATTCTAAATACATTAAATCCGATCACAAAATTTCACACAATAAATATTCAAAGATTGTATTAAATTTTGTGATTCTTTCTGCAAAGCACTTTATTAAGTAACAATGGTAACATTGTACCCTACAATGGCAACCCCAGAGATCGGGTCGAACCAGTGGGTCTTCGCGACGGCGTACCCGCGAGCCAGTCGAAACAGACCAGTACCTCCGACAACCGCCATTTCTCGGACCGAATGAAGAATATAGTTCAAGCCGACAATGCTAATAGAGCTTCCATTGTAAATCCCATCTACGAACCCATAATTCAAAGCCATTATTAACCCGAAGTCCGACTCTGTCTGCCCAGCCGACCTGTACAGTCCCTGGGCTAGGACCACCAGCTTCGATGACGGGTCGGGCGACTCAGTTAACGGGTCATCGGCCATCATCACGGCTCCGAAACGGGTCGGCGAGTTTTCGGTGTAGAAAGATTGAGCCACGCGCACTGCGCTTGGGGTCTTCCCACCGACTGTGTCGTGGAAACAGAATTGGAGGTTGGTTACTATTTGCTTTTTGCATTTGAGTGTCTGGGCCCAACTAGGTTGGTTATTGGGTTGCTCGACTTGAAGGGTTTGAACCCATGGCATGGTTACAATGAGAGAGATCATGAGCATTACAACCACGCCCATCTCTCTCTCTCTCTCTCTCTCTCTCTCTCTCTCTCTCTCAATATTTGGGATTATTTTTTAAGGGTCTAGCTTTGGTTCAGTTTGTCATCGAGCTGGACCGTGCTGTTGGGTCCGTGGAGGACCATCATGGGTCTCGTTTTGAAAATCTGAACCGTACAATGTGTAAAACTCGTCGAGTACTGTATGCCTATGAAAAATCACGTTGATCGGATATCGATAGCTATGTGATCAAATCAGTTTTATATAAAAAAATGGACGGTGAATAAATTAACGGTTGATAAAAAACTGTTTTGGTCACATAGCTATCGATATCCGATCAACGTGATTTTTCACAGGCATATAGTACTCAATGAGTTCTACACATTGAACGATTCAGATTTTCAAAACGGGGCCCGTGGTGAGCCTCCACGGGCCCAACAGCAAGGTCCAGTCCATTGGTGGACTGGACCAAAGCCAGGCCCATTTTTTAAAGGCAAGAAGGTGAGTGGAGAGATGTATTTTTATATGAGAGCATGTCAAAAAGATTAAAAAAAAAAGTAGTTTTACTACCATATAAAAGTGTGACGTTAAGAATTCTAAATAATTTATTAAATTTTTTACTAAATATTTTTTATGGGTGTGAGATCTATACACATGCGGATTTGTATGAATTTCATATCCATGTGAGAGGTTTGGTGAAAAATTTAATAAATTATTTAGGATTCATAATATTTTTTATACAGAAATAATAAGACAATTCCATGTAACTATGAGATTGTTCCGAGTGATTAATGGTTGTGCTTCCCATACAATTCTTCAGAGTTTGATTTTTAAAGTCAGGCGGCGAGAAAGTGATTTCCCGTAAATTTTTTAATATTAATGTAAATAACTTGCCTTTAATCAGATTGAAAAGTGAATTAATGTATATAAACTAATTCAGGCATACTGATCACTAAAAGAAATAGAAGATAGAAGGTTTTCGATGTGTGTGACTAGGAATGGCAACGGGGCGGGGCCGGGGATCACCCTCTCCGTCCCCGATCCCTGATGGTGGAAATCTCCCCGACTCCGACCCCGATCCCCGACGGGGAACCTATATTCGCCTCCACTCCCGCCCCCTAACGGGGATCGGGTTTCCCCGACCCCGAAAAATCCCTTGCCAAAAAAAAAATTAGATATAACAGATTTGTTCATCATCAACAACAACAACAACGTAGAGGGAGAGAGATCTGTTCATCACCATTAATAGATTTGCTCAAATGTAAATAAAAAAAATGTAAATAAATTAGATACAACAGATTTGCTCAAATGTAAATCAAAAAAAAATTTCAGATTTAACAGATCTGTTCATCACCATTAACAGATCTCAAAAAAAAAAATTTCAGATCTAACATATATACCATTAACAGATCTGATGAGCTCAAAAAAAATAAAATAAATTCAGATCTAACATATATATATATATATACAACAAATCTAACATATATACATATATAACAAATCGAGAGAGAGAGACAGAGAGAGGAAAAGTGCTCAAACAGTGGTAATGGTGTCATTGTCGGACTGCCGCAAACAGTGGTGGAGTTGTGGTGGCTCAATCGGCGGAGGAGGGAGATCGACGGATGAGGGAGAGGAGGGCGATCGGCGGACGAGGGAGAGTGAAGAGATGAGAGAGAGGAGATAGTTTCAAATTCAGAGAATCTGAAATGAGAGTGAGAGAGAATGAGAATGAGAGAGAGAGAGAGAGAGAGAGCGCTTGTATAGATTAGAATGATAGATATAATATTAATATAACTTAAAGACATAGATAGATATAATATTTTTTCTGGGTAAGTGAGATATAATATTAATATAACCAAATATAATATTCATATAACCTAAACACATATGTATATACATACGGGGAAATGTCGGGGGAATTTCGGGGCGGGGCTAGGCTTGGGAAATCAATCACCGTCCCCGGCCCGAAATTGATCGTGGATTTGATTTTAAATACCATTCCCGTCTCCACGGGGGTATTTTTCAGGGAATAACCATTCTAATCGGGATCGGGGGGTCGGGTCCCCGTCGGGCCGGGTTTCAATTGCCATCCCTATGTGTGACATGTCACAAGATTAATCGGTACTACATTCTTTTTTTGATTCAAATGAAAGTAAACAGAGAATATAGAATTTATACACCACTTAAATAGAGGGGATCAGACCCTCTTAGAGTTGGCAGAGACCATGTCTGCTATAAGAAAGGAAAATATAGAGATGGGTGGTTCATCAAAGAACACCAGATGTTCAGTTTTGTTGACTCCAAGATTGGCTAGAGCATCAGCACATGAATTTGCTTCTTTTGGAATGAACTGGAGGTTACAGCTATATCTTCTCAATATGAAGTTAGCATCCTCGATGAGAGCTCTATATGGGGAGGTTCTATCAGCTCTTTCCTGGATGAGCTTCATTGCAATTTGAGAATCAGTCTCTATGTCTATATTGGCCAATCCTTTTTGCATTATGATTGTAAGACCTCTGTAGAGACCCCAGAGTTCGGCCTCCAAGCTGGTGCAGTTTCCTAGATAACCATGGTAACCTCACAGCCAGGTACCTGTTTCATCCCGCAGCAAACCTCCATATCCAGATTGGCCAGGATCTCCTTTGGAACAACCATTAGTGTTCAGCTTTAGTTTACCTGCAAAGGAAACAAGCCAGTTAGTTAGTCTTGGTTCAGAGTAGATAGGATGAAGGGGGTTTTAGAGGCTTCCTGAATCTGCTTTGCTTGCTAGAGAATCTGTGTTGTGCTGATGGAAGCTGGCTGGGTGTGGTGTTCAAACACCTCTTTGTTCCTGTCTTTCTAGATGTGTCAGATGGTAGTTAAAAATATTGTTGCCCATTGCAAACCAGCCATCTTACTTGGGCTTTTCATGTTTGATTTTAGCCAATCAGGCAGTGCCTTCCTATCTTCTTCTTGCCACCAGTTAAGGTATTTCAGATTCAGCCAAATGGATTTAGCTTTGATGCATCCTCTGAGAAGGTGTGACATATCTTCTGTATGGCCTTGGCACCTCTGGCAGATATCAGAATCTGCGAGATTTCTAGCGAGTCTCATCTGATTTGTGAGTAACCTACCATGCATGGACAGCCAAAGGAAACATTTGAGCGTTTGAGGGGTTTTAACTTTCCATATTCACTGCCAATCTAACCCATCCTCATCTTGTTTAGTGATAGCATGATAGGCTGCTGAAGAGGTGAAGTTGCCATTAACAGTCCCTTGCCAGGAAGATGTGTCCATGAAGGTCACAAATCTGGGTCTATAGATGTTAAGGATGTTATTTTTATCCTGTTGGGTGAGCAGATGCTGGATAGGATTCAGATCCCATTGACCTTCTTCATCAATTATGGAGCTAACTTTTATAGTATTATCAATATGGGACCCTTGATAATTTTTACACAATGGCTGAGTGGCACACCACCAATCAGCCCATAGAGAAATTTTCTCCCCATCTCTCACATTCCATTTGATATTATCCTTAAGAACTTTTCTATTATTGATTATACTTTTCCATGTGAGGGAAACAGACCTCTGTTTGGGCCAATTGGAAATGGAATCGTGTTGAAGATATTTGGAGTGGAGGACTTTGCACCAGAGGTTGTCAGCATTACTAGCAAGCTTCCATCCTAATTTAGAGACTAAGGCAGAGGTTTGGTCCCTATATTTTCTAATGCCTAACCCACCATGTTTTTTATTCTTACAGACTTGATTCCAATTCAGAAGATGAACTTTCTTGACAGTGTCAGTGCTGCCCCAGATGAAATTTCTGTTTAAGCTATCAATTTTGTCACAAACAGTCCTAGGAATTTCCATGGTTTGCATGAGGTGGTTAGGAATGGCAGAGGTAACAGATTGCACTAGGGTAATACGACCTGCAAGAGAGAGGGTATTGGCCTTCCACCCAGAAAGCTTGTTGGTGATCTTCACAATGATGTCTTTAACATGATTTCTACTAATTCTACTGTGCAAAACATGAGTGCCTAGGTATTTACCAAGGTCATGAGTAAGGCCTATACCACTTTGGTAGCTCAGGGACAAGGCTTCACTCCTAGGGATGTTAGAGGATACAAATAGTTTGGACTTTTGAAGATTAATTTTATGACTAGAAATTTCACAAAATTCATTCAAAACATCCATGATGCAACCACAATTTCTAGTGTTGGCTTTAGCAAAGAGGATAAGGTCATCTGTAAAGAACAGGTGAGAGATAGGAATGCTATGTCTGGCAGCTTTGAGGCCTTTCGAAACTCCACTCTAGGTTTTGAGTCTAATCATGTTAGAGAGATTTTTCATGCAAAGCACAAATAAGTAAGGGGATAGGGGATCCCCTTGTCTGAGACCTCTCCCAACACTAATGTTAGGGAGGCTCTCTCCATTCCAAATGATAGAAGAGTTAACATTAGGCATACAGTTCATGATGACAGAAATCCAATCAGGGTTAAGATTAAATTCCTGGAGGATATGGTGCACAAAATCCCAGGAAATAAGGTCATAGGCTTTCTCAAGATCAATTTTAAAGACCATTCCACAGTTTTGCCTTTTTTATTTCTAAGGGTGTGAATAATTTCCTGGGTAATAATAACATTGTCAGTGGTGGTTTTACCAGGAATAAAGCTACTCTGATTGGGGCTGATAAGATCAGGGAGCAGAGGTCTAATCCTGTTAACAATGATTTTGGTAATGATCTTGTAGGTCACATTGCACAGGCTTATGGGCCTAAAATGCTTAATAGTTTCAGGGTTAGGCAGATTAGGAATAAGAACAACTTGAGTTGGATTAACCTCCTCAGGTATGTTTTTGGTAGTAAAACATTGTTGGACAAAGGCACACACAGAGGACCCCATAATATTCCAGTTTTGATAGCAGAAGATGGCTTGTAGACCATCAGACCCAGGAGCTTTAAAAGCTTTGATGCTTTTGATGGCATGCCAAATATCTTGATTAGTGATTGGACTTTGCAGAAGCTGGTTATCATCTCTAGTAAACCAGGTAGTGGTGATATCCTTCAAATGATCAAAAATAAAGGTTTCCTCCTGTTTAAATAGATTACTAAAATGGAGTTGTATGTGAGTTTTGATATCCTCCGGATGGGACAACCAGTTACCATTATCATCTTTGAGCAAATTGATTTTCAATTTTCGGCGCTTATTGAGGGTTGTGATGTGGAAAAATTTAGTGTTGAGGTCGCCCAAAGTGAGCCATTTAACTTTATATTTTTGGAACTAGATGAGTTCTTCTTGGAAAAAGGGTTGAGTTGTAATGTTTAATGAGATCTTGTTCTAAAAGGAAAAGGATATGAGAAAAGGTTTGGGTTTGGACTTTTTGGGTGCCCTCTATACGAGCAAGCAGAGATCTTTTCCTTTTAAAAACATTACCAAAGACTTCTTGGTTCCAAGTTTTAACATTGTGAGTGAATTTAGAAATAGCCCCCACAAGATTAGTATTCATATTAGCCCAAGATTGTAACACAACATCAGAGAAACTAGGATGGCAGAGCCAAGCAGCTTCAAACCAAAAAGGCCTATTTTTAGGGTTAGAGGGATGCATACCTTGGGTGAGAACAATGAGGGGAGAATGATCAAAATACGTTGTAGGTAGTGTCCTCACTGTGCTTTCTGGGAATAATGCTCTCCATTTGTCGTTGCTCATGGCTCTGTCAAGGCGCTCCATGGTGTTGGCCAAGCCTCTCCTATTATTAGTCCAGGTAAGTTTGGGGCCGACACTACCAAGGTCAATGAGATTGCAATTATTAATTCTTTCTGCAAACTTCTGAGCTCTATTGTGGTTATAGCTAGTGGAGTAACTTCTTCGTTCAGAGCTATTGGTGAAGTCATTGAAGTCTCCTGCCACAAGCCAAGGTTTCTCCATGCTGTTGGCAGTTTCTTCAAGGTTATTCCAGAGCTCCTCTCGTTGAGAGGCATTAGGGCTGGCGTAGACAGCAGATAATATCCACTCCTCTTAGTCCTCTTTGTGAATGGTAGCTTGGATGACTTGGTTGGTAGCGTGAGATGCTCGAATGGTGACTTGAGTTGTGTCCCAAAGAAGCCAAATGCCCCCCGATTTTCATATTAGATCCACAATAGTCGCAGCCGTAAACCTCATATTGTTGAAGAAGTTACCCATAGAACTATAGGGGATTTTGGTTTCCATAAGAATGAGGATAGTTGGTTTGTGGGATTTGATAAGCTCACGTATGTTGCGTTTGAAGGCATTATTGCCTGCCCCTCGGCAATTTCTAAACATCATTGTGAGAGAGTCCATAGTAGGGTAGTTGGGGAGAGGATTAGTAACCAAGTCCTTGAGGATACTTCGGATCCGTCTATGATCTTGATCCTTGGATCTCATGGACGCCATCTGGACTGAGTGATTGGAGAACTCTGCTTTGAGATTCCAGCTTGGTTCTATCCTCAACCGTATCTGCTCGATCCACCATACCGTAGTGACGAGGTGAATTACTTCTTTTCCTGGATCTAATAACAGGCTCAGCGGGTGATTCTTCATATTGTATGATGAAACCTCTAGTCTTGTGGTCCCTTCGGTCCCCATGCTTGGATCCTGGGTCGGGAGATTTTCGCTGTTTGGTGGTTGAGGGTCCATCATTACTTACTAAAGTAATGGCTGGGGGTGGTGGGTTAGGTGTATGACTTAAAGGTGCTTCCTCATGAAGATCTACCATGGAGATTTCTGGAGATTTGGTGTCTATACCCGATGAACTGGGATTAACATGCATCAGGTCACTAGACTGATGGCTATGAGGAGCCTGGGACAGAGTGTCCTCACCATTAGCTGTATTTTCCTGAGATGGAAGCTGATATATTGGACTTAGTGAGTTAGGGTAAATGGATTAAGGTGGGGGTAGGGCTGTGGGCTTGATTGGTTTAACTGGGGTTGGAATGGATGGACTAGGGTCTTCCTTTTCTAAGCCCAAACGTGTTGTTTTCTTTCCACAAGCTTTGGCCTCCTCTTGTTGGGTACCTTTGCCCAATTCGGTGAATCTATTGGTGTTGGAGCTTGGCCTAGTGGATTGGGCCTTCCTGTGGATTATGGGCTTACGAGTCCGTTTGGCCACCATCATCCAAGGGCCGTAGGTAACATCATCTAGCTCAGTTGATTGCAGGTTACCGATGTTGTTGTTAGAATTAGCCGTTGCTTGATCTTTGTGGCCAGAAACGGCTAGTTAGCTTTCCACTGGCGGTGGGGTGGTCCGGTGAGTCTCTTGAGGTTTAGGGTTCGCAGCTTGGTATTTGCAAAACTCTTTCTAGTGGTCGATCCTGCCACAGAAAGAACAAAATGAGTGGATAGATTCATACTCTATATTATAACTGTTCTTACCTAATAAGAATCGAGGGCAAAAGGGCTTGCACAGATCCACTTCAATGCAAACCTGTGCAAATCGGCCTCTGGTAGCCATGGCTATGGTCATGTCAATCTTCAGTGGCTTACCAATCTGTTTAGCAATTGCGTAGAAGACCTTCTCTTGGAAGTATTCTATCGGAAGCTCGGAAAACCTGACCCAAACAACTATGGTGGTTTCAAAGGCTTCCGATGCCTTGAAGTCAGGCTCCCATTTTCGCACAGTAAGGTAATGGTCCATGATGACCCACGACCCTCCTGAATAAACGTGTGCACAATCATCCAAGGATGAGAATTTAAACGGAAAATAATTGTTACCTAAATCGATAGCATTGAATTCTTCTTGTAGGCCCCATAGGTTCTTTACTCTTGTGCAAAGCATTTTGTACCCAATACTTTTACCTAGCAAACGGACTGTCAAAGTATTGGTCCAGGGCTTTCGAATTTGTTCCAACAATCTCTTAAGGAGATGTATTTGTGGAACACCTGACTGGGTCTGTTGAGAGTTGCCGTCATGGATGTGGGTGTCACCCTCGGCATCTTCCTCATCCGCTGAAAAGGAGTCCATGGCCTCATCAAAGTAGAAATCATTATTTTTAGGCGCTTCTAAAGCGTCTTTAAACGATTTTTGCTTCTGGTCCTCTAGTTGTGAGGTTTGAGCAACATTCTCTACCGACGAGAGGGAGGAAGATGAGGTAAGGATTTCGGCCATAACCATTTCCTCTACCTCTGAGACCTCTTTGCTTTCGATTTTCTTTGTGCTGCGTATCTATAAACGCGCCCTCGGGCTTCATGCTACAGTTCAGACTCAAATGTCACGGTTCTTAATCTGATCTCACAATGTGCAATGTGAGATTGATAAATCACCAAAGAGTCCAAATCCGGCAAATCGTTTTGAAAAACTGATTTTTTGTAAAGAAGTGCCAAACATGGACTGTTTTGCCCGATACAGAGTCGCCACCTAAATATTTTATTTTGAGGGAATTTAGAAAACCCTGACTTGCGCCTAAGGCCACGTGTCTGTCATCACCAAAGTTGCCTCGGCTTGAGAACTTGGGTACGAGAGGGGAAGGTCATCTATGAGCACCCCTGCTCGCCCGATCAAAGATCGGCCTGTACTACGCATGATATCTTGTTTTTGAAAACACATGCGTTCTTATTCCGGTTATTAGCTAGAATTTACTATGTGATGTGCACAACACACAAATATAGACTAGATCACTTAATTTGGAACAAAGCATCGCATATCCGTTCGTTTAGAAATGGTTTGAAGTTTGCTACTCGCAAGTAGGCTAAAATATGGATTTCAATGAATTGTTCCAATTCAAGCAATCCAACCTCCACCCACAGGCATTCGGGCAGTTATATCACATAAGCAACTAGCCTCATAGCAAGCATGTTGTCATGTTAACATTCACACACATGTAAGATGCTAAAGCATAAACACTTACAGTGTACTCTGAGCCAAAATAGAGAAACTAGTTAGAAATCATGCATGATCCTAGTTCATGTTAAAATGGTTAATGCAGCACATGCAAAATGCAATTAGAAATAGGCTCGACTATCCTAAGAATGGCATTTGAGATGCGACAATTTGATACATGTATTCAAGTAGAAATTGAAATACAATGTAGTTAGTATAATGCGGCAAGCCTGGTGCATGCAATACAGGGGAATGAATGCAAACATGCATAGCATAAGGATGCTAATTGAGATATGTCCTAAGACTAACCATCGAAAGCAGGTAAGTAAAAGGGAGAAAGAAGTGGGGGTTGGAAGACATGCATCACACACATGCACGCTTATTACATAATTGTGCCCTCTCGACGGAGGGACCGAAAGAATAATACAAATCATCTAATTAACTAACTAACAAGCTAATTAATTATTACACAACCCTTGACTAATTAAACAAATTAATTAAGCTATGAAAACAGTAAAACAACCTTGGGAAGAGGGACGAATGCATGCTCGGTCGACTTCGCTCGGAAATTCGTTTGCCATGCTTCATGTTGTCTCTGTTTGCACTGCTCTGTACCTCTAAAAACTGTGCCAACTTCTGAACCAACTTATGGGCATTTTAAGAGGTCATTGACCAAAAGATAGGGCCATCGGCCGTGGGAAATTGGTCATCGACCAAACATAAGGCTATTGGCCAAGTGTTTGTTGCCGATCGGAACTGAATGTGGTCGATCGACCATATCTTCCTGTGAAAAGCTCTTGTTGCTGCAGGAGAGGACAAACAGAGTATGACAATACACTTACAAGACAATGTCTGAACAACTACACCCCTTATCATGTTTAAGACTCAAAGGTGTGTAGTTCTCGACCCTCGGACCATCAATCACGCATTTCGATGCATGATGGCCAAAGGAGCCAAGTGTGCAATTCAATATCAAATGAAATGCACAAAACACATAAGGGGGCCCAATCTCTATCATGCTTGATCAAGAGGCAAGAGATGCACACACAATGCAATGCAACCTAAGCATACAAGCAAGCATGCAAGAAACTCAAGCAAGATACAAATCTAATGCAACATGAGCATGCAAGCATACAATATGCAATAGGCATACAACCTAAGTATGCAAACATGCATAGCATGCAACAACATGCAAAATGAAACAAGCATGCAACAACATGGTAAGATGGACTTAAACCAAAATGGTCTACTCTCAAACATATCCAAGTTAGTGGCCAAAATCATGAAATGGAAGCATGAAAATGCAAAACAAATATGCACATGTAAATGGTCCAACACCTAGGCATAGGAGGACAACTTTCAAGAGCACTTAAAAGAGGACAAACATGGACATGTGGCATATATTGTAAGCTCTGAAATCATGCATGAAAAGGTGCCAAACCAACCAAACAAAACAAAGCAAAACATGCAAGAAGGCTTAAGGCTTAAGGCTAGCCAAGGGGTTCAAACCAAGGCTATGTGAAACATGATGCAAATGGCCAAAATGAACCAAAATAGTCCTAAAGCATGCCAAAGTAAGCCTAAAACATGCAAGGAATGAGGCCAAAACATGCTAGAACAAAGGGCCGAAAGCATGAGGCATGCAAGGCTACAAAAGAGGTGTTACACTACACCTATCAAAACCAAACATGGCATGACTCAAGCAATGAAAAACAGAGTTATGGCATGTTAAAATGAGCCCAAAAACCCACTTAGATGGCATCCAAATGACCTAAGCATGGAGGCATACACAATGATCCATTCAAGAGGCATGAAACATCAACTCTTTTAAGCATTAAAGGAGTGATAAGTGCAAGTATATGAGCATACTATATGGTCTGAAATAACATAACAAGTGATGCCAAATCACTGAAATGGCCCAAGTATAGCATGTTAGTGACTTGGACACTCAAAGCTAACAAGCTAGATTGCCTTAGGGCTATACAAAGCATGGCATATATGGTAAAAACAACTCAAACCAGAGCTTAAGCATATTACAACAAGGCTATAAGCTTTATGGAGTTGAGCCAAAAGCATGCTAGAATGACATGTTACAGCATGATGCATATTAAGGCAAATGAGGGGATTGCAAGACAAGTATATGGAGCATGTAAGAGGCCATTAAACCAACTTGAAATAGAGGTATATCATGGCAAAATAATACCAAATACTTGCTGAAATAGAGCTAAAACAAGCTAAGCAAACATGCTACCAATATATAAGCCATTTATACTAGCATTCAAGACAATAAGGAGAGGGA
This sequence comes from Camellia sinensis, assembly GCF_055761805.1. Taxonomy (NCBI): domain Eukaryota; kingdom Viridiplantae; phylum Streptophyta; class Magnoliopsida; order Ericales; family Theaceae; genus Camellia; species Camellia sinensis. The sequence goes on from NC_138965.1 coordinate 13,435,221, forward strand.
TGACCCTCTCCTATTTAGGACTCCAAAATCACCTTCCCACCACTAAAAATCCTCTGGGTTTCAGTGGTAGGAAGGTCATGCAAAGCTAAGAACAAGGGCCAAAATGGATGGCCTAAAACAAGGCCAAACAAGGCCTAAGAGGGGGGAAACAACCCCAAACCAAAAAGAGACCCTAACCAAAGATCTAGAGCATAAAAAATTAGAATTTATTGTAGTTTAGAGTTAAGCTTAAAACAATAAGCAAGAAGGTCTAAAAGCTTAAGCAAGAAATGGGTATTAAAAGCAAGTTTACTCACCCTTGAAGAACCTCTTCAAGAACACCACTTCAGCAACTTTCTTTGATCAAAATCACCTCAAGAACCCTAACACCAACTCCCTAGCACCTCAGCAACCAAGGATGGTGTATTGCTAGGTGTTTGTGTGCAATAGTGAGAATAAAACACCCTTTAGAGCACAAAAACACACACAAAGATATAAAGAGAGGGAAATATAGAGATAGATAGATACAACTTCTATAACCCTATTTTTCAGAACCTCTGAGAAGGGAGGAGGAGCTCCATTCTTATAGAATTCAATTTCAAAGCTTCTTGGAGAAGCTAAGCCAAAGGGGCAAATCCCTCCATACACGTGTATGGAAGGGGTGAATTGTGGATGCCAGCTGTGACAGCTGGCATAAAATATCTGCATAAAGCAGATGAACAGGGTTTGGCCAGAAAACATGGCTGATCGACCAACACAAGGGCTGATCGACTAAAAAGAGTGCCGATCGGCCAACACTTTTGGCCGATGGCAAGAAAACAAGGCCGATGGATTCATGCCTTGGCCGATGGGTTAAGGGGATGGCTAACAAGCCACCCTCTTCCTTAAGGAGCAAAAACCAAGTCCTTGGTCCACAACCAAGCACAAAACAGACAAGTTGAGAGATCTTAAGGCAAGGTGTGCGGCCGAAACCTTCGGGAACTCAAAACGAACACGAGCATGGATGATCATCGAGTGTTCAAACGATGACGTCCAAGTCTTGAGGATGGTAAAAAATGGGGTGTCTACAGTATCAAATGGTCTTCCTCTTCTTGAGATTTTGTGATATATACATACATATTTGTTTAGAGCGCCTCTAAGGCTCTTCAATTGTAATTTGTAGCCACCAAAAAAGTAGGATGGTAAAGTAGCTAGCCTAATAGCCAGCTCATTGGAACTCAAAATTAGAGTTACATTGGCTAAAATGTCTAACCAGCCTTTTGTAACTATCCATTTGGAGATGCTCTGGTTTGACTATTATTTTGGAGTTAAAAATGTATAAAATAATAAAATAGACTAAATAAGTTAATAAGATAAAATATTACATTCAACTTATAATTATTACATTTTTTTTCACTAAAATCAAAAAAATCAAAAAACCAAAACCAAACAAGATTAAAAAAACCAAACTAAAAAAATCTCAATATAAAAAAATTGATTATAGCAACCAATGTCCAATGAAATTTAAGCCTAATTGTCATCGCAGAGACATCTCTTCTTAATCAAGTCATACAAGAGTAAGCCCCCAACCATGTACTTGAAGCATCTTCAACAAGAATTAAAGATGCTTTAAATTTTTATGCAATTGGTCTTGTGTCATCATAAAATGAAGCTTCAGCATAATAGCTAGCACATGAATATGTTGCCTCGTTTTGTCTGGATTAGCTACATGTAAAATGTTTTAAAAGTACAACAAATTAATTTTGAAAATATGTTGAAAATGAATAAATAAAATATAATACACTAATGCTACAAATTCAGAAAAATTTATCTAGGAAATTAAGCAAAAAAAGAGAATCAATGATTTACATCTATTATAAGTGTAATCTATCTTTCACTAATTTTAAATCTACAGTACACCCTCACTTTTGGAATAAGATTTAGAATAAATTTTTATGATATATAATATTTTTAAATATAATATATATTTTTATGTGTATTTTTACTAGACAGAACACTTAGTTGTGTTGGAGTACCTCTAAGCTACCACATGGAATGGTGTGTGCCCACTTGCTATGAATGCCAAATTTTCCTAACAAAGGTCTTGGTATTTGGTATATCTCTTTGCCAGAATGTGATCCAACATAGAAACCCACTATCTCAAGCTTTGGTTTGATTCTAAGGACTCAACTACTTTAAACTTGGCGTTATTAAATTGTTTCAAATGCTTCTACGTTTCGTGAACCAATACAATACTTCCAACTTTACTTCAACCCTTTCCATTAACTCTGCTCGGACACTACAAGAAATTACACTTTTGGCGACCAAATTTAGCTACTAAAATTAATTTAGTCGTCAAACGTCAGCTCTTTGGCGACTAAAATTTGAATTGGTCGGCAATGTTTCATATTTTAGCTACTAAATTTTTTTAGTAGCCGTATATTACTTATTGGCGACTAAAATACAATTAGTAGCTAAAAAGTGACCCAATCAGCGACTAAAAAATAGTTAGTCGCTAAAAATAACACAATAGGCGACTAAAATACAATTAGTAGCTAAAAACTGGCCCAATCAGCGACTAAAAAATAGTTAGTTGCTAAAAATAGCCCAATAGGCGACTAAAATATAATTAGTAGCTAAAAAGTGACCCAATCAGCGACTAAAAAACAGTTAGTCGCTAAAAATAGCACAATAGGCGACTAAAATATAATTAGTAGCTAAAAAGTGACCCAATCAGCGACTAAAAAACAGTTAGTCGCTAAAAATAGCACAATAGGCAACTAAAATACAATTAGTAGCTAAAAAGGTTACTCAATAGGCGACTAAAAATGACTTAGTCGCTAATAACTTACCCTATAGGCGACTAAAAATTTTTTGGTCCCTAATGTATAATCTTTAGCTACTAAAAATATTTTAGTCAGTATTAATTTAGTTTTAGCAACTAAATTTTAGTCGGCGATTATAATTAAAAAATTTAAAAATTGGACTTCAAATTTCAGAGGGAAAATTAATTGGCTACTAAAATCGTTAGTCGGGAAAACATCTTTATTTATTATTGGCGACTACAAAAATTGGTCAGGAAAGAAAATAAACTAGGTTTAACAAATACACTTCCACACGCTCAGACTCTTATACGTTTGTCTGTCTCTCACTCTGTGACTCTCTCTCTCTCTTTCTCACTTTCTCACGCCTCTGCCCTCCTCTAGCTCTCTCTCTCGCCTTTGTCCCCATCGTCGTCAGGTACGGGAGCATCACTGCCATCGCACACGAGCACCACCGTCAATCCACCATTGGAGCATTGCCCCTGGTATGTCCTCTCTCTATTTTGCCCTCTCGTTATCTTTCAATCTCTCTCTCTGCCGCTACCCAATTCCATTCTTCAAGTTTCAGCTTCTCCACCCTCCCCCCTCATAATCATTATTCATCTGAGAATGAGACTTCAGTTTCGACCCACGAAGGAGGAAGAGAAGAAGAAGAAGAAAAACCAAAGAGTTTGCTTTGGAGGATTGAGGAGCTCCCAAGAACAGAGCCTGTTGGGTCTGCCTTCCAGAGCTAGATGGGTGACGGATTTTCCATTCACAAAGGCCATGTCTTTCACACCATCAATCGCTTAAGGAAGCTCCATTTCAACAAACGCGCTCTCGAGGTCTCCCTTTTCTCTTCCTTTATATATGGCGCATATATTTATGGTGGGCAGTGTTTATTTTAGCTTGTTAGGCAATGCAATGGTGTTGGCACTTTTTATGTTAAAAGAGTGCAAAGAATCTATGCTCACTATCTGTTTGTTTATATGCTTCAATGAATTGTTCCAGTTGCATAATAAGGTGAAATGTCGGCAATGTTCAACTTGCATATATGAACCTTACATCTACTGTGGGCAGTGCTAAGTTTAGCTGTTAAGGCAATTGTGTTGGTTCTTTAGCTTAATATGTGTGCAAAGCATATAAGCTCATTATTTGTTTGTATATATGCTTCAAAGAATTGTGACAGTTGCATACTGAGGTGAAATGCAGGGTATGTTCAACTTTATTTAGTCAACACTTGATTTCAATTACTTGATTGTGTTAATCTTTACCCATTATGTTGTTGTGAAATGTATCAACAAACTGCATTGCCACTGTAATCGATTTTGTGTGTCTTCTCCAATAGTTTATTAACGGAAAACTTGAACATCTTGTTTGCCTTCTGGGGTTATCTTGTGGACTGCCCAAGTTTCTGTACAACTTGAATATTTTACTTCTATACTCAGTAAGTAGTCCCTTTTTATTGGTTTTTATCTCATTCATTACAAAGTCATGCATATAGTTGAAGGGGAGATTGAAATTGATTGATTGGTTTAACATGATTGTCAAAAGTATAGACATATCCTACTTTTATCAAACTCGCTCTTATACATTTAACCAATGGCATTTCTTGCAATAGAAATTTTATAAACTAATAACAGGCTAGACAGCAGCCCTGGAAAGGACTCCTAGCTTTACTTAAAATTTAGGGAAATTCTAACCAAAGTAGAAACTCCTAAAAATTAAAACTTCTAACAAACATGACTTTCTATGCAAGAGCTCCTTTATTGGCTAATGATGGGCTTTAAGTGGGCTGTTTTTGGAATCCTTGTCTTTTTGTCTGTCTATCCTTTATTAACAGTTTGTGCCTGTTCTCAGTGGATAGAAGGAATGAGAGGAGAGAAACATGAAAGGGCATATATAATCAGTTAAAAAACTCATCTTAGGTCAAGGGCTCAAGGAACTGAAATGCATCTTTATGTAAGATGCACCTGTGCTTTATGAACTGTCTGACAAATTTGTGTAAAATGCATGTGTTCTTGGAACTTTCTGACAGATTTTCATTTATTTATTTATTATATTACCCTATTTATGGTTGTTATGTCCATTTTTCTAATGTCAAGAAATAATGTAATGGGTTTTAAATAATTTATGGTTGGTGGCTTTTAGATATTGTAACCACGTCTTTATATAAAAACTATTATATAACGTGTTAATATAAATTTATTTATTTCTTTTGCATGGATAAGATTGTTCAACATTATTACTGTTTTTTTTTAAAATATGTGCCAATTCTCTCTCTCACTCCTTCCTGTTTCTTTTCCTTTCTTTTCTTTTTTTTGTTTTTTTAATTTTTATGAATCTCAATAGGAAAATATATGTGTGTGTGAGGGAACTGACCTTGGTTGCTCTTCACTTTTGTTTTGTGTTTTTGATAAGATATATAAGGAGTCAATAGGTACTGCTCCTGTAAACGATACAGGCTATGGAGATCCAGTGCAGAAGGCAGAAGCAATGGCATTTCGTCGAGCTTTTGAGGGTATCTTCTTTTAGGAAAAGTAATTCCAAAAAAAGGAAATGCTAACCACCCCATCTAATGGGGTATATGTGTAAAAAGTAGATTCGAATATGTAGAAAGTGTATAGAAATATATGAATTGTGTATTGAAATTCTAACCCTTTTGACATTATATAGTCTTTAACAAAATGCCCAATGGAATCTATCTTTCATGCCATTTCCGCATTTCCTTCTGCTGGGAACAGAGCACAATTCTCAAAATGAGCACAATTCTTTCTTTTGGTTTTGTAGTTAACTGTTAACAAATGTGTGCTAGTAATGGTTGTGTAGCATGCCCTGTATTACTTAGACACGTTGCTATTTAAGTGGATGGTCCAATTTTTGTTACTTTAATGTACATGTATTTTCTAAATGGTCCCTTTGGCCATTATATTGGATTTTACTTTAATTTTTGAGTTATAACTTAGAAATTGTGCTTAATGTGTAATTTTTTTTCTTCTTGCAAATGTGAGATTTGAGCTCCCAATTTGCATAGCTATATCTACCTGAGATTGAATGAAACTTGTAGATTTGAATGTTCAAGGAACTTGTTTGATCTCTCACATTGTACGTTAGACAAACAAATGAAAGTTGTGAACTAATAATGTCTATATGGTTGTCTCTGTGTAGTACATCCTTTTTGGTATATTGCTTTCGTTTTCCATGATTTTAGAAACAAATACAATGAAGAGGTAAAAACATGGGCTTGGACAGATGCAGGGTATTTTCTGTTTCAATAACATAAAACCTTTAATATCATTATATATATATATATATATATATATAACTACATGAAATCAACCTCTTATGTGTCAATTTCTAAATCATTTAGCTTCCTTGAGTAAAACCCATATGGTGCAAAGTTGATATCATGCAAATCCATAAGATTCATCATCAAAACTTTTGTTTGTCTTCTAAATAGTGTGCTTAATCTTTGACATGGCAGTTGATTATAAATATGCATACCATCAATGTTGTTTTTCTGCTCGGTGACACTGCTTTGAATTGCTTGGTATGTTGCAGTTCTTTTATCTTGATTTCAATTCCTATTTTGCTTCACAATTTAATCTTTTAGACTTGTCTTTCTCTTCCAGCGGTTCCCTTGGTTTCGAATTGCATACTTTTTCCTGTGGGCTGCTGTTTATGTACATTTTAAAATGGATCGTCCATGCCTGCGTTTCGCTTTGGTAAACTCGTCTCCCTTTTAACACTCTTTTCTTTTTATTACAAAAATCTCACTTCTAATTTCCTATAACTGTAACTATTTGCAACAGGTGGCCATACCCTTTTCTTGATTTGTCATCTACATTTGCTCCACTATGGTATGTAATTAATCTTAAGAAATCACTCCTTTGATTTATTAAGAAAAAAGTCCTATAAATTTTATGCTAATGGTTCATGCCATCAATCTCTTTGGCAATGATTTGTTGCAAATAGCAGCAAGATTTGCTTATGTCCAACTTGAGAGATATTAAGCATTTTTGAAATTAAAATATTATCATCTATATATATACATTGTATATGCCCTAATACTACATTTGAAATTTTTATATTTTTGAAATTTTTTTCGATCAAATCCAGGAAAGAATTCTCATCTATATGTGGTAGAACATGAAATGCCCATGTCGTGGGCAACTATTTTGGTACTACCATCTTAAACTATAGTTTGCTTAACTCTTTCCTTATTAGTTTATGTACGGTTATATTTTGGGAAAATAGTTTACTGCTTTTGTTGACTGTGGCCCCTTTAATTGCCATAAACATAACTTTTGAAATTTTTTTTTATTTGCAGATGGTTTTAGACATACAAATGTGGATATGATTTTTTTTGACAAGTACGGAAGGGCATTGTTTTTATACATCTACCCGTATATATAGTGGTTTGTACAAATTACTTTTTTGGTGTGGTAAATATAAGCTAATTTGACATGGTAGAAATTAGCATATATGCTAATTTAGGTTGTGGTACATATGTCCTTTTTGTTAATTAATTTGGTTAGTCCTGTATTATGTATGAAATGAAATTATTGACGTTGAATTAGACTTGGTTCGTATGAAATTTGTATTATATATAGAATTGGACGTTCAATATTAATGTTTTGGTTGGTTGGAGCTAAAATGTGTGCACATTGTTGAATGCTTGAATGGTTGATAATATATTTAGCGTTGATGGATTATATTGGTTATACAGGATACATGTTGTACTGAAAATGGATACAGGTTGTTTAGAATTTTTTTTTTTTTTTAAAAAAAAACAAAAAGTATTTGGCCACCAAATATTTTGGTAGCCAAATACGTAATCAAATGTTTTGGCGACTAATAATTCAGTAGCAAAAACATAACCAAAAAATTTTTTGTGACTAAATAGTTAGTAGCTAAAACAATTGAGAATGAGATAAAGAAACTATTGGCCACTAAATTTTTTAGTCACGGAAAAAAAAGGGTATCATTTGGCGACTAAAACATTTGGTGGTAAAAAGTAATGTATTCTATTGGTGACCAAAATATTTAGTCTCTAATAGTTAGTTAAAATTTACATGTAGAACTTTTAGTGACTAAAAAATTAGTGGCCGAAATGTCACGTTTGCCGACTAAGTACGGATTCGTAGCCAAATGTTAACTTTCGGTGACTAATTCTTTCGTAGCAAAAAGTAACACCTTCCTCGACCACACGAATGCTAGTAGCCAAAAGTCACATTCGGCGACTACTGGTTTTAGTGGCGAAAAGCTAACATTTGCCGACCAAAAGAAGTTTAGTAGGCAAATGTTACACTTTCGGCGACCAAATAAAGTTTGGTCGCCAATACTATCGCCGATAGGGTATAAGCGACGAACTTGGTGACAAAACCTTTTAGTCACTAAATCGTTTCAGCGACCAAATTTCTAACTTTTGGCGACCAATATTTTGGTAGCCAAAAGTGACATTTCTTGTAGTGGGAGCATAGGATCAAAAGGCCTTCAAGGCAAGTAAAATAAGCGAAGGAATGTCTTCTATGGGACAATATCAATTGGTCAAACTCACTCTGCTGTAAAAAGAGTCGAGCTAAGTCAAATTTTGTAAAATTTGAGTTTAGCTCGTTTGTTCATCGAGCTTGAAAATCAAACTCTAGTTCGGCCTTGAAAATTAACCTAGTTTGAGTTCGATTCGGTTCATTTATTCTAATCATGCTTTAGCTCAATAAGAAAAAAATTAACTCGCTAATCAAGTTCAATCAACTCATTATTATTCTATATTAAATATGCATATATAAAATATTTTATATTGTTTGATAATAAGATTATAAATAATATGAGTCAAGCTTTATAAGTCAAGTTTATAAGTCTGACACATTTATTAAATGAGTCTAAAAATTTAAATCGAATTTATTTACATATATAACGAGCTGAACCAAGCTCATAAACAACTAATACGAGTTAAAAGGCTCACAGGTCACCTATGCCAAAATCTTGGAATAAAGGTTATGTTTGAGATTATAGTGTAGAATTGAGATTGTTAGTCCATGGACTCACAATCCTATATTTAATTACAAATTTTATTAACCGAATTACATGTACGATGGACATTTAATCTAATGAAATTGACGAATTTTTAATATTGAAGGAGCTAGGGATCATAATTTCAAATATGAAAGGAAAAAAAATAAAATGAATACATAATAAATAGTTGTCTCGCTAATTTAATTAGATAACTAATTATATACTAATTTATGAAATTATTAGTCCTTTTACTATTAATTTTATTAATTAAACAAGGCCAAAGAGTACACTAATCATGTGATTATTATACTCACCTGATTTCTTTTATAGCTGGCAGTGGTTGCTTCTTTCTATGATGGGAAAAAATTTCATAACTCAATTGGCACGGGAAAAAGTACTCCACCATCTACCAGTCACAAGATTGATATCCTTAATAATACTGTTAAATTAATCATGGTTTTATATATATTTTTTTCATTTAACATTTGATCTGATACATCTATTGCCATTAAACATTAATGAAACTCATATGAGATTCACTATCAATGAATATGAATGTGCCAGATTAATTTACATAAACCTTGGTCATTTTATATCAATAATTTATTAATTGTTGTGGGGACGTATTTTTAGGTAGTCTATGTAGCCGAGGTGCCACGTGGACGGACCATGGTACCGAGATATGGTGCGATAATACCGAAATTCGAGATATTTGGATAGAGAACTAGAGTGTTAGATGACATCAAGCTACCTATTTGGATAGAGATGAGACTCTTGAGGGAGTTCATTTTAATCTGAATAGTGTGAGTTGTGATAAATGTCATCCTTGTAAAGGATAGAATCCTATGAAGTAAGACTTCTAGGGGAAGTTGGACACTGATCATTATAAAAGTAAGGCACCCTCATGGGTCTAAGGTATGCTTTATTTGAGATGCTTTTATGCTTTCATTGTTGAAGTTTACGTACTTGTATTGATATCTGTGAGAGGTAAGATTACTGACTTGATCGTCGGAGTGCTCCCGGGTGGACGAACCACCGCGGTATTCTCATATTCTTGTTGGTAAGTGTTTGGGCTAAATCTATTATGCTGGTGCTCTCCATTTGAGTTCCCCATTTAGTTGTGTGGTTGGAAATTAACACTCACAATTTGGCATCGTCTGTGGAAACTTAGTTAGAATAGATGGCCATCATCGTGCAAGATCAACATGTCGGCAACGACTAGTTTAACGAAGATGGAGAATGTGCTGACATTAACGGAATGAAGACCCTTTCAGAAGAGATACAAAGACAGGGGGCATAAGCACTCTCAAGGAGATGACTTTCAAGTATAGAAGGATCAGCCTAAGTGAAGCAGATCCTGGATTCCAAATCTCGGATCCCAGATCCTAAAAGACAAGATCTCGGCCTGGATGAGTAGATTCGAGAAAACAAGAGCTCAGCCTAAGTGAACAGATCCCGGATTCCAGATCCCGAATCCCGTATCCTAGATCCTAGAAGACAAGATCTCGACCTAGATGATTAGGTCCAAGAAGACAAGAGCTCAGCCTAAGTGAGCAGATCTCGAATTCCAAATCTCGAATCCCAGAAGACAAGATCTCCCCCTAGAGGAGTAGGTCCGAGAAGATAAAAACTTAGCCTAAATGAGCAGATCCCAGATCCGAGAAGACAAAAAGCACACAAGATCAGACTGAAGTCGGCCAGGTTTTTCTTGTTGGCAGAAGGACTTTTAGTGGACCTCTATTGTGATGTGTACATCCTTCCCAAGTTAAAGACTTTTTACAAGAGATCCATGTAGGGGGCAAATCCCTTGCCCACAAAGCTATGCTATAGGGATTCTGGTGACCCTACATACAAAAGGATGCCGAAGCTTATGTTAAAAAGCGTGAAAATGTTGTTGGAATCTATGATTGTGCGATAAGACCGAAATATCGTATGGCGATGTTCCCATGGTGAACATGACTAAGAGGGAGTTTTTATGTGCATTAAGGCTGAGCTAGGCCCAGGCGTAGTAACGTGCCATTCTATGGACCGTGGTGAAAAAGGCTTACCAAAGTGGGCCTCGCTGTTAGCTCGGTCTAGGTAGTGTTATAGTCACCACGGTCGGAGTGGTTATAATAAGCTTGGTCATAGTATTCGGAGCCGAGGTGTTTTGGCTCCTTAAAGCGGACCTTGCTCTTATTAGCTCGGTCGAAGCTTGCTGCAGTTAGCTCGATCGAAACAGACAAAACTGAGGTACAAGTGAACGAGAGCCGAGCTATGTGTTGCATATGAAGGCGCTGGATTGAGTATGACAAAGGGGCTAGTGTTAGCTCGGTCATGGTGTTATCCAACCATGGTAAAACCATCTCACTTGGTTTAAGCAGCGAGTGAGGTGTTGAAGGATAAGCATTATCTTTCAGGAGTGTGATTCCTAGGAGGACTCTACATGGAGGAATAAGAGTCCTACTAGGATTGTGCCAGACAAAAACTATAAAAGCTCACAACATAACCTAAGTACAGGTAACAGAACCTTGATTCTCAAATACATAGAGCTTTTGTGTAATTGTCTATTTTGCTGGCTTAGGCATCGGAGAGATATTCGGCACACACCCGCGGGCTAGCTCACGTTTGTGTTTTCAGGGAGTAAAGCGACGATATTTGGAGGAGCGCAGACTTGATCAACAGGATTATACGAGAAGATTATTTCATACTCGTGCAATCGGCGCTGTCTGTGGGAAGACACAAAGAACAAAACCTTTTGATCGAGTTTTTCTCTTTAGTTGAAACCAATGGCGCACAATGAGGATTTGTTGCAATCTGCTATCGACGGACAAACCCCAGAGGCGGGTGGGAGGCGCGAAGGTTTACCTTCTATCCCACCCATGGCGGATTTAGAACCCCAGCGACAGAACCCCCGGAGGGATGCAAGGGGAAGGCGGGCTAGTAGCCCCCGTCGATCTCAAATTCCTGAAAGACAGAGGCAGAGGATGGATCCTCAAGTTCTGAAGGATCGCGTGAAGGAGCAGGACGAGTTAATAAGAAGGATGACGGCATACATGGAGTCAATGAAGCGCCAGATAAAAGGAAAATGGGTGGCGACAGGAGAGGGGCGCAAAGGCAACATGCCCCCTCGCCACTCAGAGAATCGTGATAGGTGTACCACGCCATCGCAAGCAGAGAGTAAGAGCCTTAGAACATGCGACACTCAATCACGGACTTCCAGAACTCGTTACTCCAGGTCTGAGAGAACGAGAACTGAGAGATCGTGTACTGAGGGAAGCACTTATCGGCCCTCGCGCACGCACCAGACGTCGTCTAGGCACACGGAGTTACCGAAATCATTGGACTTGCGAACTGTGCATGAAGAAAGGTCCCGATGGAAGGAGGATACCAGGGCACGCGACCCGCGCCGAGTTTTAACCCTTCAGCGGTTGGCTCCTAGATCGCATGGGAGCGTCGAGGTAGGAATTCCAATATCGCGCCTTGCTTACGAACCAGCAGACAAAGTATTAGCGAGGTTACAATGCTCGTCGTTCGTTCCGGCAGTTGAGAACGCACCACTACCTTCAGGCTTCCACCAGCTCAAGTTCACCACTTATGAGGGGAATTTCGACCCCTACATGCACCTGAACCACTTCCGCCAGGTTATCGCAGTATACTGGCGAAACGAGGCTTTAATGTGCATCTTATTTCCATCCAGCCTTGGCAACCTAAGTCTAACCTGGTTTGAAAGGCTACCAGAAAGTAGTATCGCCTCCTGGGCACAATTGGCAGAGGCGTTCGTTACTAGATTCAAGACGAACACCAAGACACCAGTGGAGATCGACCAACTACTCTCCATTGACATGGGCAAAAAAGAGACGTTGAGGTCCTACAACAGTCGCTACTGGGAAACCTTCAACCAGATTGGGGATTGCCCTATGAACCTTGCCATTGCACAGTATAAACGGGGCCTGCCAGTGGGTAACAAATTGAGGGACTCAATTACTATGACACCACTCCTCACGTTAGAGGCCTTAATGGAGAAAGTGCACCAACATATTTGCGTGGAGGAAGATAACGCCCGTGCTAAAGTGAAATCTGGCACAACAGCAATACCAGATAAAAAGACTACAGCAAAAGTCAACACGGTAGAACAACGAAGCAGGAATGGACAAGGCAGGCGGGCTAACAAAGAGGACCCAGACAAAAGGAGGTTAAGAGTTCGCACTGCCATTACCATAGTGTTCAAAAAACCAATCTACCGGATTCTCAGTGAGATACATAATGAACCTTTCGTCCGATGGCTAGCTAAGTTGGGAGAAGCACAAAAAGACTATGACGAGAGGTCCCGGTGCACCTTCCATGATGAAAAAGGGCACCGCACTAAAAATTGCAGGCCATTCAGGCAGCACTTGGAGGAATTAGTGGCAGCTGGGTACTTGGACCAGTACATAAAAAGAAGGACGCAACCAGCCCTCCAGAACCACAACAATCCAAATGGGATGCCGGTTGACGCTCCATCTCAAGGCGTAATTAACGTAATGCATGGGATATGCGAACCTGAGTGGGTATGTGAGCTCAGGGGGATGATGAAAAAGGCTAAGCACTTGAGAGAGGTATTAGAGTGCACAACCTGCCATCAAAAAGGGGAGAACAGAGGCCACAAATATCATATCTTTTTTAGACAAAGATTTAGCAAGAATATATTGCCCTCACAACGATGCACTGGTTGTCACTCTACACGTCAAGAATTTCGACATCAAACGGATTTTGATCGACCAAGGAAGCTCATGTGAGATAATGTATTACGAAACCTTCAAACAACTGAAACTGGAGGACAAAGACCTGGCACCTGCAATATCTCCCATAATTGGGTTCAACTCAATGCCAGAGTGGCCAGTGGGCAAGATAATCCTCCCAGTCGAGGCAGGAACCATGACGAAACAAGTGGAATTCTAGGTATTGAAAGTCCCTTCCACTTATAACATAATCTTGGGGAGGACATGGTTGCATGCCATGCGATTGGTAGCGTTAACCTACCATCAAGTATTGCGGTTCCCCAACAAAATCGGAGTAATTGAAGAGGTCTTTGGAGACCAAATTATGTCCAAACAGTGCTTCGTCACAGTAAATGGCAGCCACGCTGCAAAAGGGTATGTACAGATGATGGAGGAGCTTGAGAGCAATGAACTATTTGCGGATGTTAGCAAAGTAGCTGAATAGAAGGCAGTGGAAAACTTGGTACAGGTAAGGATAGATGAAAAAGACCCAGAAAAGTTCTTTTTGCTCGGCTCGTCTTTGTCCAGCACTGAGAGAATAGAGGTCATGGAATTCTTAACCTCTAACATCGAAGTGTTTGCCTGGACGCCATATGACATGCCTGGCATTGACCCAAACTTCATTTGTCACCAACTGAACGTTCACCCAACTGCCAGACCAATTATACAGCACACTCGCAGATCAACACTCCACCATGCCGAGATAGTGGCGGAAGAAGTGGGAAACTTGCTGGAGGTAGGAGCTATCAGAGAAGTGCACTATCCCAAGTGGATCTCCAATACCGTAGTAGTGCCAAAGAAGAATGGAAAATGGCGTGTTTGCGTGGACTACAAAGCAGTCAACAAGGCATGCCCAAAGGATAGCTTTTCCTTACCCAGGATAGACCAACTGGAAGACTTGATGGCAAAACACAATCGACTTAGCTTCCTTGATGCGTACAGAGGTTACTATCAGATCGCTATGTATGAACCAGACTAGGAGGTCACATCCTTTACAACTCCTAGAAGATTGTATTGTTACAAGGTGATGCCCTTTGGCCTAAAAAATGCAGGGGCCATATTCCAACGGATGGTCATCAGGATGTTTGAACCATTGTTGGGCAGAACAATGGAGGCTTACATAGATGACATGGTGGTCAAAAGCAAGGATGAAAAGGACCATCTCAGGGACCTAGGTGAAATGTTCCAGATTCTGAAAAAGAACAAGTTGCGCCTAAATGCATCCAAGTGTGCGTTCAGCGTAGGATCAGGCAAATTCCTAGGCTTCCTGGTGACCAATCGAGGTATAGAAGCAGACCCCTCCCAGATCAAAGCAATCCAGGATCTAGAAAGGCCTAACACAGTAAAAGAGGTGCAGCATCTTATTGGCTTAGCTGCCGCACTCAACCAATTCATAAGTCGGTCGTCAGACAGATGTCGACCATTCTTCCAAGCATTAAACGTCATGTTTAAGTGGGATAAGGAATGCAACCGTGCCCTAGAAAGCTTGAAAGAGTACATGTCTTCTCCACCGTTGCTAGTAACCCCAATACCTGGAGAAGAGCTCTTTTTGTACTTAGCAGTTTCACAGCACGTAGTCGGCGCAGTCTTGGTCAGAGCAGAAGGAATCCAACACCTGCCTATCTTTTATGTTAGCAAATCCTTGATGGGCGCAGAAACCATGTACCTACCATTGGAAAAATTGGCCTTAGCCTTGATGATGGCCTCAAGGAAGCTGTCGCATTACTTCCACGCCCACACCATAATCGTCCTAACAGCTTTTCCATTAAAAGCTTTGTTTGAGAGGGCGAACTTTTCTGGGCGAATCTTGAAGTGGGTGGTGGAATTGAGACAATTTGATATCAAGTTTCAACCCAAAACCGCAATAAAAGCCTAAGCTTTGGCGGGCTTTGTGGCAGAGTTCACACTAGGAAGTCATCACATCTGCCCAATTGACTTGACTGGTACAATAGAAAAGGGGATGGAAAGTTCCACAGGAACTGCGCAACCCCCAAAACAAGATGCCCAGCCATATCCTAAGGCATACCGGATTGGAGAAAAAGGAGGATCAGAAGGAAGGAATAAACCATGCCATTCCTAGTGAGGACTCATCAGCGAGTAAAAGCTTGGGGCAGTCAGATAGTAAAGAGCAAACCGCAACAGCAGGCATGGACTTGGAAGAAAACAAAAGCAACACACATGACCCCAAGAAATCATCCGACCCCTCCACTTGCCGGAAGCTATTCGTTGGAGAGATGTGGAAGCTCTTTGTGGATGGAGCATCCAACAGGCATGGTGCAGGACTTGGCATAGTCCTCATCTCACCAGATGGCCTAATAGTAGAACAAGCAGTCAACCTTGGCTTCCCAGCATCAAACAATGAGGCGGAGTATGAAGCACTCTTAGCAGGCCTAAAATCAGCACTCTTCATGAAGGCCATCGAGCTAATGGTTTATAGTGACTCCCAGCTGGTAGTAAACCAGATTTCAGGCGACTACGAAGCAAAATATGAGAGGATGACGAAGTATCAAGAGTTAGTCAGAAGGGAAATCATGAAATTCAAAGTAGTGCGGATAGAGCAGATCGGTCGGGAAGAAAACAGTAGAGCAGACGAACTAGCAGGCTTTGCTTTGATGGCAGATACATCCATCCCATATCCATTACTGATCGACTTCCTACCAAGACCAAGCATTGAAGAACCCGAAGTAGCTGAGGTATGTTGCGCCGAACTAGGTCCTTCATGGATGGATCCTATTATAGTATTCTTAAAAGACGGCGTCTTACCTAAAGAGAAGAAAGAAGCCAACAAGATCAGAGCAAAGTCACAGCGATTTTGGTTCTCTCCATCAATGGCCTTGTACAAAAAATCCTTCACAAGACCTTATCTTAAATGTGTTCATCCTAGCAAGGTCGAAGTATTCTTATTCGAAATACACGAAGGCATATGCGGAAGCCACCAAGAGGGAAGATCATTGGCATATAGAGAAATTTCACAAGGATATTGGTGGCTATACATACAAGCAAATTCAGAAAAGTATGTCAAGAGATGCGAGAAATGCCAAAAGTTCGCACACCAAATACATCAACCGGCCAGAGAGCTTCTACCATTAACTAGCCCATGGCCCTTCGCAATGTGGGGCTTGGACATAGTAGGACCACTTCTAATGGCACCCAGCAACAGAAAGTTCTTTCTTGCAGCAACAGACAACTTTACAAAATGGGTGGAAGCAGAAGCACTCGCATCAATAAAGGAGAAAGATATGAAGAAGTTCGTTTGACAGAATATCATCACTCGGTTCGGCATACCCAAGGCTCTAATATCTGACAATGGCACTCAGTTCGATGGCAAAATTTTTAGACTTTTGTGAGAAATACAAGATAGAATTCTACAATTCTACACCAGCATACCCCCAAGCAAATGGCCAGGCGGAAGCATCAAACAAAGTCATCTTAGATGGATTGAAGAAAAGGCTGGAAAAAGCAAAAGGCAAGTGGGCGGAGGAGCTTCCTCATGTTTTATGGGCTTATCGTATCACACCTCGACGGTCGATTGGAGAAACACCTTTTTCCTTGGCCTACGGCATGGAAGCTGTAATCCCACTAGAAGTTGGCCTCCCCACTATTAGAAGTGGAAATTTTGACCCAGACCTAAATGGAGAAGCCATAGCCTTGGAACTTGACCTAGCAGAAGAGAGAAGGGAAAGAGCACTGGTTCACATCGCCTCATACCAGCAAGAGTTATCTAGAAAATATAACAAAACGGTACAGCTGAGGCAATTCAAGATTGGAGATTGGGTACTGCGCAAAGTAATGGGAAACACTCTGGTGCCTGGAGTGGGCAAGTTAGGACCTAATTGGAACGGACCATACAAAGTGGTTGGCTTAGAAGGAAAAAGGGCATATCACTTAGAGGATGGAGACAACAAGGCTATTCCCAGACCATGGAATATAGCCAATCTCAAACTATTTTATTTTTAGCTTTTCATTAAAATACTTGTAATTTTGTCTTCTTTCAATACAACAATTCACCTCTTTTTCAGCATAAATCTTTTGCAAAAGTTGTTTTTAGTGAGCTAGGGGCAATGAAAGCAGAGTTGGCCGGAAAAACTAACATTTGGCTCTAAGTTGGCAGGAATAACCAACTTTGAACTCTCTTCAGCCGAGATCAGGATCTAGGCTGAAGAAGTTTGGTAGGAATAACCAAACACCTGGGTCTAGGTTAGGAAGAATAACCAACATTGAGCTCTCTTCAGTCAAGATCAAGATCTAGGCTGAAGAGGTTGGTCGGAAAAATCAACACTTGGCTTTAAGTTGGCAGGAATAACCAACTTTGAGCTCTTTTTAGCCGAGATCAGGATCTAGGCTGAAGAAGTTTGGCAGGAATAACCAAACACCTGGCTCTAGGTTGGCAGGAATTACCAACATTGAGCTCTCTTTAGCCAAGATCAGGATCTAGGCTGAAAAAGTTTGGCAGGAATAACCAAACACCCGACTCTAGGTTGGCAGGAACAACCAACATTGAGCTCTCTTCAGCCAAGATCAGGATCTAGGCTGAAGAAGTTTGGCAGGAATAACCAAACACCTGGCTCTAGGTTGGCAGGAATAACCAACATTGAGCTCTCTTCAGTCGAGATCAGGATCTAGGTTGAAAAGGTTGGCAGGAATAACCAACATTTGTTTCTCTTCAGCCGAGATAAGGATCTAGGCTGAAGAGGTTGGCTGGAATAACCAACTTTTGGCACTCTTCAGTCGAGATAAGGATCTAGACTGAAGAATGGTTGGCAGGAATAACCGACATTTATCTTTCTTCAGTCGAGATCAGGATCTTGGCTGAAGAGTGGTTGGCTGGAAAAACAAACTTTGGGTACTCTTCAGCCGAGATAAAAATCTAGGCTGACGAGGGGGTTGGCTGGAAAAACCAACTTTGGGTACTCTTCGGCCGAGATAAAAATCTAGGCTGACGAGTGGGTTGGCTGGAAAAACCAACTTTGGGTACTCTTCAGCCGAGATAAGAATCTAGGCTGATAAGTGGGTTGGCTGGAAAAACCAACTTTGGGTACTCTTCAGCTGAGGTAAGAATCTAGGCTGAAGAGTGGTTGGCTGGAGAAAATAGGCAGGTATAACCAACACAGCAAACAGTTGTCAAAGCTCTTAATGCGAAGATGGTTATCTCGGCGACAAAAAAAAAGGCAAATTACAAGACAAAGCATAACCGAACCAAAAGATGAAGAAATTGAAGACATCATTCCAAAATGCATTACAAAATGAGCGGCTATAGCCCAGTTACAAACTTCATTGATGTCAAAAGAAGAAAAAATACATGATCAAGCAAAGAGGTCATCCAAATCTGCATCCAAGTCAACCCGAGCCTCATCAGTCGGTAGCCCAGTATTGGCAGGTAGGTCGGTCCCTACCACATCATCAACAGCAATGGGCACCAATGGCTCCACCCGAGCTGACTAGGCAGTCTGGAGACTGGGATCATTGGTAGCAGCTGGGGTATCGTTGGGCTCTGGAGATGCCTCATCTTCCTCCTCTACTTGAAGAAATTTTTGTTGAATGACATTTGCGTAATCCACCATATAGCTCGGAATGAAGTGTTGAGGAGGGTTCTGGAAGACCTCGGCTTCGTGGCCATAACCGAGCTCGGACAAGGCCGCCTTCTATCCGCATTTGAAGAATATGTCCTTTGCAGCCTCATATTGCAGGATGTAGGTAGCCTCACCCTCCTTGTAACCACGGTCTTCAGCATCGTTCGTGCTCTTCTTCAGCTCGGCGATCTCTGCATCCTTCTTTTTCTTAAGCTTGGCAAGCTCGTGCAAGTAGCGATCTTTCAGCCTGGCTAAAGCTTTTTGCTTGTTCGCTTTCGCTGAATTGACCAAACTGGTGAGTCGGGCTATTTCGGTTTGTAGCTTGGCCGTTCTTTGTTTGGATTCCTCTAGTTCGGCCGCCTTGGTGTTGGCTTCTGCCACAGCCTGCCATGTGGTCTTACGCAGCTCCAACACGCGCTTGTGAGCAACGTGGTTCTTCTGCATGGCCTGCAAAGGAAGAGACAACAATAATGATTAAAACCATGCAAACAGATGTACAGATTAAAAAGACAACAAAAAAAACTTACCAGCACCATCGACTTCGTCGCCGAGCAAATGGCCTTCAGCTCGGTCAAATGATCATGATGCTCCATGTCGGCTGGCAAGCATACACTCATAGCAAGGTTAAAGGCGAGCGAGTGGTCTTTTTCAACGACCACCGAATCTGTGTTCACAATGGTTCGGTTCTTAAAGGTCACCTTTGGTACCCACTCAGAAGGGCTAGCCCGGTCAGAACGCACGGGTTCTGGGCTTGGTCGTGTGGTCTCTGGAAGTTTGGTGTCATCTTCATCAATGAGATATGGCCTGGTCGAAGAAGTGTGAGCACGTTTACTGGGCTGAGATGACGAGACATGAGCTGTTGGAAGAGCTACCACGACCTCATGTGTTTGACCAGCCCGTGGTACCTCGATTTGGTCCCCAACGGCTGGGGCAATTGTTTCGGTGATTAGTGCTCTGACTGCTCTTTTCTTAGCCATCTCTTGTTCCGCTGTTAGTGGGATTAGCCTAATTTGAGGAAGCGTGGGATCTGGTTCAGGAGAAGGCTCAAGGAGAAAGTCTAACACCCTGGTCTTCCTCCTTCCGCTATATGTGTAGGTCTGTTCGAAGTTAAGTAGCTTTGCCCAACCACGGTCACAATATCGAAGCGCGGCGCGGAGAGTGTCTAAATTGGGATATTGGTATTGAGACTTCAGTTGGTTCAAATCTGCAAATGGAGAATGAAAATGGTTAGCACGGTGTAAAATTTGTAAGCAACAAAAGCAAAAATCAGACAAGTGAAGCCGAGGTATTCATACCGGCTACCCCTTTATTCTAGTTAATTCCGTATCCTAGTATTGGGGCTTCCTAGTCTTCAAAATTATCAGAAACCCAGAAAAAATCATCATCGTTCACCTCTTTGTCCGGTGTGTTTTTGATTATTTTCTCTCGGCGTCTTCTTATTCTTAAATAATATACCCAGCCGTCTTCATTTTGGCCAAGTGAGTATTTGTGAAATAGCTCGGCTAAACCGAGGTTAAGGCCAAGCCAACGATTTAGCTCGGCGATGCCATTTATTATTCTGTAAGAATTTGTGCTGAGTTGGGTTGGGCATATTCTAGTCTGCCTAAGAAATTCGCATATTAGTGGTTGAACAGGAAACCGAAGTCCAACTTCAACAATGGATATCACGGTGAAAGGGACGAAGCCCTCTTTTCCCCAGGGTATTGTGTCTAGGTCGGCCAAAGAAAAGGTGAACATTGTCGGGGATATTGTATCCTTGCGGAATTCGGCAATAGCCCCTGGCGAGTTCACTAGGAATCGACATTTTCCCATTAGGTCTTAAATTATGTATAAATTAGCTTGAAGTCCTAGCTCGATGTTGAGATGACGTTGAGTATCTCGGTTGAGCGTACAAAGGAGTGCCTGGCCAACCTAAGTCAGAGTCTACAAAGTGGAAATAAAAAGTGTTAAGCCCAGATAGTTGGACTGTGTTAAGTACAAAGGCATAATGAGTATAAGCCTAGCTTGGCTACGTGGGTTACTACCCATTCTTAGTTCGGTTGGACCGAAGGACTTTAGTTTGGCTAAATAAGACGAAAGGTTCTTAGACTGATTGAAACTAAAGGTGTGGCATGAAGTTATAGCTCGGTCACTGGGTAAGCTTTCTAGTTTGGTAATGTGCACACCTAGTACAAACAGGTTCCTAGTTTGGTCGTTATGTGATTTTGGATCAAAGGGATTTCATAAACGGATTGATTGTAATATCCAGATAAAGTATGATTAAGAAGTTTGGGAATATGGGTTTTTGAAGATTTGTGTTAAGACTACAAGAATGTGTTTCAGAAAACATGTGTATATACTATTATAATATACGTACTCATGAAATGAACAAAGAAAAAAGGAATGAGGTTGAGGCACTTACCACTTCAGATTGAAGAGACGAAGATTGAGGTAGTGAAACGATACCAGCAGAAACACAAGCTTGGTGGGGGATAGGGTCGTATGAATGAAGACTCAAAGGGCAAGAGAGAAGATGAACAGAGATGCTTTGATTTGAAAAAAATTGGGTTTTTGTATAGAACCTAGATTTGGGAGGGACTGTTCAAAAATCACGAGGTACGGAGACGGCGTTGACAGTTGTACTCAACCAATAGGGGCCTGCCACGTGTCTATAGGAATAGCAAGCGATTCAGATGTACAGCGTGACTAAAGAGACGTTTTTTTCGGTAGCCCGGTGTTAATTTAGCTTGGTTGAAGGTCTAAAGTTTTAGCTCGGCTAGTAACATGTAATCCCAATCATGCTACGCAGATGGAATTAAGGGGCAATTGAGAGACAGTTTTTATGTGTATTAGGGCCGAGCTAGGCCCAGGTGTAGTAATGGGCCGTTCTATGGACCGTGGTGAAAAGGGCTTACCAAAGTGGGACTCGCTGTTAGCTCCATCCAAGCATTGTTACAGTCACCACGGTCGGAGTGGTTATAATAAGCTCGGTCATAGTATTCGGAGCCGAGGTGTTTTGGCTCCTTAAAGCGGACCTTCCTCTTATTAGCTCGGTCGAAGCTTGCTGCAATTAGCTCGGTCCAAACAGACAAAACCGAGGTACAAGTGAGCGAGAGCCGAGCTATGTATTGCATATGAAGGCGCTGGATTGAGTATGACAAAGGGGCTAGTGTTAGCTTGGTCATACTGTTATCCAACTGTGGTAAAACCATCTCACTTGGTTTAAGTAGTGAGGGGGGTGTTGAAGGATAAGCATTATCTTTCAAGAGTGTGATTCCTAGGAAGACTCTACATGGAGGAATAAGAGTGATGGGTCGTTGAACACACCAAAATTAAATACTAAACGATACCAAATTCAATCAAAATAATGGCAAGTTCAGGTATCGATCCACAGGGATTATTGTGAAATTAAACTAATTTAATTGTCAAATTCCTAAATTAATTTTGAATAAAAGATTGATTGTTTATAACCTAATTTAATAACGAATAAATTAAACTAAGGAATTAAATTATCAATAATAAATGAAATTGGGTTTACTAAATTAGGGGAAAAATCCTAGGGTAGAGAATTCATCACTAACCACATAATTAGGGTTTCCAATTGAAATCAATTATGCTATGGTTTGAACGGATTAATGCTTCGCAAACTATAAGCTCAAAGCATTTAACAAAAAGATCATCACATTCAATGTACGAGCACGAACCATCTCAAGTAATACGAATCGTTCACTCTAAACTAAGGTAGTGATACGACTCGTTCCTCGTAGCATGGTTCGTCTCATACCTTGAATGTGAAGGAATAGAAAACTCATGTATGGATAATATTCAACAATCACATAAAGTCAAATATTCAAAGAGATAATGAAAAATATAATAAAGAAACTTCTAAATCACCATACAAATGTTCAAACCTTTACATAATAAAAGATCAAAAAGAAAACAAAATAATTACATGGCTAGGGTTTCATCAAAACCCTAGTAAAGACGACTTGCCACTTATGGAGGAGTGGAAGAAGGAAGATGGAGAAGGAACCACCATGGGAGACATCCTTGAAGCTTTTTGTTTTCCTCTTCTTCCAAACCCTAGCCTCCCTCTTTAGGTCAAAACAAGTTCAGAACCCTAGAAAAGCCTTTTCCTTGCCTTTTTATACTTCCAATCTCGTCCAAACAGGTTGAAAACGTCGGTTTGACTTTCCCAGAAAAAGTCAACGCACGTGCAGGAAAAGTCAATGCACGTGCGTTAAAGTCAACTCTGTCCAAATTCTGTCTTTTTGCCCATTTTATGCTCCGACAATGTACAACCTGATTGACATTCAACACACATAAAGTATACAGTTTGACCAGCAAGTGAAGTTAAGAGATTCTAATTAACGGCCTCAATGATGTACATTTCGGCCTTAATCACATCCCCCAACTTACTACTTGCTAGTCCTCAAGCAAGTAAAATAAAATAAAATTAAACAAAATATATCTATTTCCTTTTTCGTGGGAAAACGGTTGCATTTAGCATATGCAACAAGCCTTTGAACCACAAGGTTACCCCAAGTGGACGAGTAAAGTCTCGTGAGGGTTTCTAGAAATGATACCCACAAACATTAACATATTCATATATACTCAACAACAATTGATCACACTACTCCACCTAACATTCAACTTATGTGCCACTACAGTGTGATATTGAGACATCATGAGTCATTAAAGGCACAGTGGATAAGCATGAAGGAACCTATTGAGTCAAAACCACAATTCAGTTAATACAAAAGTAAAGTCCCATGTACTTGTGCATGCTAGTAGACAAGTCATGAGTATCCTCAGTGTAAAGTGCAATCTCCATATTAGTTAACTGTCCACTATAATAGCTCAGTGTAACTTATAATAACACCCAACATATACAGAAAAACTAACTTGTTGCAGCCAAGATTCTCAAAAGTTTTTATTTTTTTATTTTTTTTATTTTTTTTTATGACTGTGCAATGTCCTGATCCATTAAGCTTTCTAATCAACCCATGTAGCAAGTTTTGGGCCAATGACTCCCAAACCAGACGATTTTAGGACATTAGGTGTAGAGACACCCCTATGGGCTTAATAACTCGAGTTGAAAAGGTTACGAATCTGAACTAGTCATTCTTCTTATTTTTCCTTAACTGTGCAATGTCCAAATCCCTTAAGCTTTCTAATTAACCCATTTAGCAAGTTTTGGGCCAATGACTCTCAAACCAGACGGTTTTAGGGCATTAGGTGTAGAGACACCCTTACGGGCTTAATAACTCGAGTTAAAAAGGCTACAAACCCAAACAAGTCAAGTTTTTATTTATTTTTTTTTTTTTAAGAATCTTGGCTCCTCATTTATTCTTTTCTGCAACTTTATCTATTATCAATGATGTACACCAGGGATTATAATAAAAAGATCACCGCTATGATAGTGTGTTCATGTGAATTAAGGCATACTCATGACAAGTGTACTAATACCACAAACACAGACAACTCTCCTCGTGCAAACATTGCATGCAAGTATCTACCCAATAAACCCTTTTCATACAAGTCTACTATGTTCTCCAATAACATATGCACATATCATCACTCTACTAGTAAAAAGTCACATCAAGTGAAGTAATGCAATCAAGTGAAACAGGTATAAGCATGAATTATGAGCCAAATAGAAATGCATAAAAGAAAAATAACCCTTATCCCCCAACTTGAATATGACATTGTCCTCAATGAAAAAGTAAAGAGAAATGAGAGAATATTACCAGAATTGTAGGTGCACATCCAGGTAGGAAGAGAGTAACATACACACACTTCACACTCTTTTTTTTTTTTTTTTTTTTTTTTGAAGAAAAGAAAGAATTAAATAAATGAATAAAAATGACATCAAATTAAATTAACTAAACTATAAAATAAACTAAACTAAACTAAACTATAAAATAACTAAACTACAAAAGAGACTAAAGTATAGAATAAAATAATCTAAACTAAACATTTTTTTTTAATAGAAGAGAAGAAAATAAAATAAAAACTAAACTACTTAATAATTAAATGAACAATTACATCATAGAATAGAAAAAATAAATAAAAAAATAAAATAAAATAAAATAAAATAAAATAACATCACTAACTAAACAAATAAAATTAAAAATAAAAATAAAACAATCCACAAACTAATGAGAATCAGTAACGAAACAATTTAAACTAAACAAATATAACAAATAAAAAAAACTAAATTAGGATTATTGTTAGCACAATGATTTTTGATTTTTTTTTTTAGTTACGAAAATAAAAAATAGAAAAGTAAAAATAAAATAAATAAATAAATAAAATTTGATTTTTTTTAATATATATATATATATATATAAATATAAATAAAATAATTGTATAATTATTTATTTATTTTTAAAATTTATTTATGTATTAATTTAAAATTTATTTACTTAAATAAATTAAAAATGAAATTAAAAAAAAATAATAATAAGAATAAAACAAATGTCATTGGGCAGACTTCAATAATAATAATAAGAAATGGTGCTGCACTTGCCCCGCACCTGCTTTAATAGCAGTGGGTAGATTCAATCTCACAAAATGTCCCACACGTGCGAGGGCCAGGCCGCACATGCGGCGATTTCACTCCCGTGTGCTTTTTTTTTTTTTTTAATTAATCGGCATCCCGCACGTACGAGAGTCAAGCCGCACGTGTGGCTTGGTCAGTGCACAAGCCACCGCACCTGCTTATTAAGCAGGGGCCAACTGCAAATTCACAAATTTTTTTTTTTTTGTTTTTTATTTTTTTTTATGTATTTGTATTTGTTTACAATTGAACATGTATAACAACAATTTTTTTTTTTAACAAGTACAACACAGATTTTTTTTTATTTTTTATTTTTAAAATTGAACAAGTATAACAACTATATATAGTTTTTTTTTTTTTTTTTATGGCAAAAAGTTGCCACTTCAGAATCCCCCAGGTAATAAAACCCACACTACTAAAAAGCAGGGCTTTTGAGTCGGCAGCTTGCCGTCGCAAAAACTTTTTCCGACGGCGTTTCGACGGCAACTCAAGGGACGAAAATGGTGGGGTCGCAAAAAGTTTTTGAGTCGGCAATCTGCCGACGCAAAAAGTTTTAATTTTTTGAGACGGTAGATTGCCGACTCAAAAAGTGGTTAAATGTTTTAAAAAATTTAACTCATAATTTTCTCACTGAGGCTCCCAAGGTTCGAACACACACCCATTTGGACAAGTTGACCCAAGGTCAACGCACTACACCCACTTCACCACCACACCTCTTTCAGATATTAAACGAGATATATATTATTTATAGTATATACACTCAATATTAATATAAAAGTATATGTATAAATAAATATATTTATTAAATATAATCAAGTAAATAAATATATATCTTGGTTATAAATTTTTTTTTTTGCTACGGCATCAGTTGCCGACACAAAAAGGTCTAATTTTTTGCGTCGGCACAAATTTGCCGACGCAAAAGGTCTATGACGACTCAAAAGGTCTAATTTTTTGCGTCGGCACAAATTTACCGACACAAAAGGTCTATGCCGACTCAAAAGGTCTATCTTTTGCGTCGGTAAATTCAACCGACTCAAATAATACTATCAAATATTAATTTTTTGTGTCGGCCAACGGTGCCGACACTAAAGGTTTGGTATTTGAGTCGGTAACTCTGTGCCGTCTCAAAAAGGCTACCTTTTGCGACGGTAAAATTTGCCGACTCAAAAAACCGACTCAAAAGACCCTTTCTTTAGTAGTGCCAGCGTAGTTTATAGCCTTCGGGCTAGTACAACCCAAATATACTTAACCATTTCTACCTTCAATTGACATCTGAAATAAATATA
Organism: Camellia sinensis; assembly: GCF_055761805.1. NCBI lineage: Eukaryota > Viridiplantae > Streptophyta > Magnoliopsida > Ericales > Theaceae > Camellia > Camellia sinensis. Next base: position 13,462,134 of record NC_138965.1, read on the forward strand.
GCACATAAGAACATAACAGAATGCCCACTAAAGGTATAATCTTCACGCGAAAACCACGGATACTACTTTTCTCCCTAACTGTGTTTGTAACTTTTCCTATTCTCTAACAGGGCGACAAACTAGGTTGATTCAGTATTCAGAATCGAGGCGCATAAAGCTACCTCAACCTATGGGGCTGCCATACAGAGTTTAAGCCGAGATAGTTTTGAAGCAATCTCCACACCCCTGGGTATTTAAACCAAACTCTAGTCTCGGAAATCTCAAACCTTTGTGTTCTAGGCTTTGCCATTCGAACTCTAGTTTCCACCGTCTCAGTTGGTCTCCTAGGAACTCACTACAAACACGGTTAGGTGGGTATACCAGACCATCAGATGCCGTTCGGGCACGGCTAACACCAAAGGAATTACACCTTTAGAGGATTTAAAGTCTCCTAGACGCAAATAAAGCATAATGAGAACAAAGAAAAACAGAACAGCATAGAAAGGAAAGAAAAGAGAATAAGGAATCAATCTATCAATCATAGTAAAATGGGTCCATCAAACCCCTGGGTAAAAGAAAATGATCCTTCCTAGTCGAGGAATTTAGTCTCCTATAATCAATGCACACTCGCCACCCAGTAGTGGTTCGTGTGGGGACTAACTCTCCTCCCTCGTTCTCAACAACGGTGATGCCCGATTTCTTGGGCACCACTTGTGTGAGACTAATCCACTTGCAATCTGAGATGGGGTATATGATACTCGCATCCAACAATTTCAAAACCTCTTTAACTGACCCATCAATATCAAAATTTTCAAACCCAAAATGAGCAAGACAAGCCTCTAAAGGGTCCTTTACAAGAATGGAGGGCAAAGCCTCCTCCACAATCTCATCCACAACATCCACTAATAAGCACTCCTCTCTCTCATAAGGTTGTTGGGATGCTTGGAAAACATTAAGTTTCACTTGCATGTTGCCAAATGAAACTTCCATAACCTCGGTCTGACAATTGATGTATGCATTGGCCGTAGCCAAGAAAGGTCGACCTAAGATCACCGGGATTTGTTTCTTAGAACTGGCTACCGGTTCCATATCTAACACCAAAAAGTCAACTGGAAAGTAGAACCTATCAACCTTAACTAGCACATCCTCAATCATGCCACGTGGCACTCTGAGGGATCGGTCAGCCAATTGAAGAGTGACAGTAGTGGGTTTCAACTCGCCAAGCCCAAATTCCTCGTACACAGAGTACGACAATAAATTGACACTAGCCCCTAAATCTGATAAGGCCCTATCAATGAAATGGTCCCCTATAATACATGCAATGGTTGGGGCACCCGGGTCCTTAAGCTTAGGAGGTGTGTCACTCAACAAGATAGAGCTTACTTGCTCCGTGAGTAGGACCGTCGGGGACACATGTGTCCTAGATTTACGCTTTTGTGTACAAAGGTCCTTCAGAAATTTGGCATATGATGGTACTTGCTTAATCGCCTCCAACAGGGAGAGGTTGATTTTTACCTGTTTAAAGACATCCATCATTGCCTCCATAGATACTGTCTTCTTATTAAAAGGGGACGGTGTATCAAGGCATTGGGGAAAGGGTGCCTTAGGCACATATGGAGTGCTAGGGACTAAGTCATCCCTCTTAAGTGTTTCTCCCTCACCCTTGCTCTCATTAGGTGTACCCCCGTGGTCACCCTTCTTAACTCTAGTTGCATCTGGTGCAACTGACTAAGACTCTAACTCCCTACCACTTCTCAAAGTAACCACCGCCTGCACTTGCTCATGTTGCTTACCATTCCTACCCGAACTCTCTACCCCGTATTGTCCCTTAGGGTTGGCCACAGTTTGACTTGGTAATTTTCCCTCCTCTCTCCGATTCATGTTGTTAGCCATTTGACCCAATTGGGTCTCTATCTTGGCAATAGAGTGAGTGTGGGAGTGAACTATCGGTGCTAACCCCTTAAGTTCTGAGAGAATTTCCAACACCTAAGTCTCAAAGACAGAATTGCCCTGAGGAACAGGCGGGTTTGTGGTTGCTAGTACGGTTGTGGGGGTCGATAAGGTTGCGGTGGTTGGTAGGATGATTGGTTAGCAAAATTATTGAAATTCTGCCTTGGTGGTGGAGGATTGTAAGAAGTGCCATGTGAAGGGGGTCTCCATGAGAAATTAGGGTGATTTCTCCATCCCGGATTATATGTGTTGGAGTATGGGTCATTACCCGGGTTGGAGAATCCTTGAGCCACATTCACATGCTCTTGGACTAACTCCGGAAATTGTGATGCCGAAGGGCACTCACTCAAGTCATGAGCAGGGCTCGTATATATAACACTTGCCTCACGGAATTGAGGCTGATCTTGCTGGGTAGGGGTATGTCCCGTAGCTAATAAGTGGTCTATCTTCCAGGATAGTGCCTCTACTTGTTGGGCTGACTCTAAGTTTTGCCTGACCTCATAAATGCCCCTTCTTTTTGGGGCTCCAACTACGGGTTGCCGGACTTGCTGGGCTGCGGAGGCATGGTGAAGGGAATTATCACTTAAGTTCTCAAACAATTGCCATGCCTCGGCATCATTTTTAGACATAAATGTCCCACCACAGGACGAATCCACCATTTGGCGGTGCGGCTCAGTTAAGCCAGAATAAAATGTTTGAACAAGTTGCCAATCAGGCACTTGGTGGTGGGGACACTGTTGGAGAAGGTCTCTAAGTCTTTCCCACGTCTCATGGAATTGCTTGCCATCCATTTGAGCAAAGTTTGTGATGGCTCGCCTAAGTTGGTTTGTTTTACCTATGGGAAAGTACTTCTCCAAAAACCGTTGCTGTAATTGGTCCCAAGTTGTGATTGAATTAGCAGGTAAAGAATTTAGCCAGTGTTTGGCTTTATCCTTTAACGAGAATGGAAACAATCGCAACATTAAGGCTTCATTTGTGAAATTTTGGATCCTCACTGTCGAGCAAATTTCTAGAAATTCATTCAAATGCTTATAAGGATCATCATGAGTTAGTCCATGAAATGATGGGAGCATTTGTATGGTGCTGGACTTAATCTCATAATGGGCAGCAGTGGTGTTGGGTAATTGGATGCATGATGGTGATGTATATGCAGTGGGTGTAAAATAATCCTTAAGTGTCCGGTTGGGCACATTCGGGACATTAGGATCTGCCAGCTCTAATGGCTCAATGTATGAATATGAATACTCAAGCCTAGGAACACGGGCAGAAGCCCTAAGTCTCCTAAGGGTCCTTTCTAGTTCACGGTCCAAACACCACAATTCAGGGCGACAAGAACGATGCCCGTGCATACACTACCCATACACACACAATAAGTTCGACTCGGTGCACTAAGTTACGAAAGCAGAATGCTAAAAGAGAAATACTCACAGCGGTTTAATGAAAACACTTTACTCGTCTTGCGGGTGCTTGGTGTGTAAACGTTGTCGCCAACCCCCAATTGAGCTTTGACTTTCGTTTTAGCACTTTGGTGCTTTGCTTGTGAGTGTTTGCTTCTGTTTACTCACTTTGGTGCTGCGGTTTTTTTTTATTTTAAGCTCGGCTGCGCTTCGCTTGCACTTCAATGATAGCTCCAATTTCAAACGCTCTGCACACTTAGCAACACCAAAAGCATAAAATCCGATATTAAAAATTAAAGTAAGAATGTAACTTTAAATTAACTAATTTCGCCAGAAGTCCCCGGCAACGGCGCCAAAATTTGATGGGTCGTTGAACACACCAAAATTAAATACTAAACGATACCAAATTCAATCAGAATAATGGCAAGTTCAGGTATCGATCCACAGGGACTATTGTGAAATTAAACTAGTTTAATTGTCAAATTCCTAAATTAATTTTGAATAAAAGATTGATTGTTTATAACCTAATTTAATAACAAATAAATTAAACTAAGGAATTAAATTATCAATAATAAATGAAATTCGGTTTATTAAATTGGAGGAAAAATCCTAGGGTAGAGAATTCACCACTAACCACATAATTAGGGTTTCCAATTGAAATCAATTATGCTATGGTTTGAACGGATTAATGCTTCGCAAACTATATGCTCAAAGCATTTAACAAAAAGATCATCACATTCAATGTACGAACATGAACCATCTCAAGTAATACGAATCGTTCACTCTAAACTAAGGTAGTGATACGACTCGTTCCTCGTAGCATGGTTCGTCTCATACTTTGAATGTGAAGGAATAGAAAACTCATGTATGGATAATATTCAACAATCACAGAAAGTCAAATATTCGAAGAGATAATGAAAAATATAATAAAGAAACTTCTAAATCACCATATAAATGTTCAAACCTTTACATAATTGAAGATAAAAAAGAAAACAAAATAATTACATGGCTAGGGTTTCATCAAAACCCTAGAAAAGACGACTAGCCACTCATGGAGGAGTGGAAAGAGGAAGATGGAGAAGGAACCACTATGGGAGACATCCTTGAAGCTTTTTGTTTTCCTTCTCTTCCAAACCCTAGCCTCCCTCTTTAGGTCAAAACAAGTTCAGAACCCTAGAAAAGCCTTTTCCTTGCCTTTTTATACTTCCAATCTCGTCCAAACAGGTTTAAAACGTCAGTTTGACTTTCCCCAAAAAAGTCAACGCACGTGCGGGAAAGTCAACTCTGTCAAAATTCTGTCTTTTTGCCCATTTTATGCTCCGACGATGTACAACTTGATTGACATTCAACACACATAAAGTATACAGTTTGACCAGCAAGTGAAGTTAAGAGATTCTAATTAACGGCCTCAATGATGTACATTTCGGCCTTATTCACAAGAGTCCTACTAGGATTGTGCCAGGCAAAAACTATGAAAGCACACAACATAACCTAAGTACATGTAATAGAACCTTGATTCTCGAATACATAGAGCTTTTGTCTAATTGTCTATTTTGCTGACTTAGGCATCGGAGAGGTATCCGGCACACACCCACCGGCTAGTTCACGTTTGTGTTTTCAGGGAGTAAAGCGACGACGTTTGGAGGAGCGCAGACTTGATCAACACGATTATACGAGAAGATTATTTCGTGCTCGTACAATGATGAATAACTTAGACTTATTATATGGCAGAGTTGAATTATACTTGCATATAATAGAGTTGAACTAAGTTGGCGATGTTTCTGAGTGAAACATAATGAATAACTCAGACTTATTATATGGCAGAGTCGAATTACACGTGCATATGATAGAGTTGAACTAAGTTGGCGATGTTTCTGAATGAAACATAATGAATATCTCAGACTTATTATATGGCAGAGTCGAATTACACTTGCATATGATAGAGTTGAACTAAGTTGGCGATGTTTCTCAATGAAACATGGCGAATAACTTAGACTTATTATATGGCAGAGTCGAATTATACTTGCATATGATAGAGTTGAACTAAGTTTGCGATGTTTCTGAATGAAACATGACGAATAACTTAGACTTATTATATGGCAGAGTTGAATTATACTTGCATATGATAGAGTTGAACTAAGTTGGCGATGTTTCTGAATGAAACATGACGAATAACTTAGACTTGTTATTTGGCAGAGTCAAATTATACTAGCATATGATAGAGTTGAACTAAGTTGGCGATGTTTCTGAATGAAGCATGACGAATAACTTAGACTTATTATATGCCTGAGTTGAATTATACTTGTATATAATAGATTTGAACTAAGTTGACGATGTTTCTGAATAAAACATGACGAATAACTTAAACTTATTATATGGCAAAGTTGAATTATAATTGCATATAATAGAGTTGAACTAAGTTGGCGATGTTTCTGAATGAAACATGATGAATAACTTAAACTTATTATATGGCAGAGTTGAATTATACTTGCATATAATGGAGTTGAACTAAGTTGAATTAACCTGGACTTGCCATATCGGCAGAGTCAAACTCAGAATGGAACTAAGTTCATTAACAGAGAAACCAAGGTTAAAACGCCTCGGGAAGCCTTTGTTTGAATATGACTTCAGCGAAAGACCATAGTACATTCTTAATGTAAACTTAAGTGGAACTTAGGTTCACATTAGGGGGCAAGGAGCTGGAGTGATGAACAAACTTAAGAGTTTGACACTTGTTGAAATTTTCAAAAATGGGCTTAACACTTGTTGAGATTTCGGAGAAATTTATAAGTTGGAGTTCGCCGATGCAATGATGAATAAAGTATCCGAGGTACATGCTACCCGAGGTGACCAACCAGGTTGTCAAAACTTGGAAATGGTGAAGTTTTAATAGAAGACAGCGTATGGAGGTAAAAAAGCAATAACATTTGTAAAAATATTTTTGTTTTTAAAGTGTTAGCCGAGGCATGAAAATTGTTAGCTGAGGCAAACAATCCAGGTTTATCCAAGGTATTGTATCCCGGAGTTATTATACAGTTATGCATGCCTAATTATCATCTAGGCTACGTGTTGCTTCGGTTTGTTCTTTTTATTTTATTTTATTATTTTAAACCTTGCTCAATTCTTAAACTAATTATATTATTTTACAAAATTACACATAATAATACAAAATAAATCGTATATTTTCCCAACTGTGATTAAATAATATTAGTATAAATTTTACAGAATAATTAAAAATTTGAGTTGTTACAATCTTCCCTTCTTTTAAAATTTCGTTCTCAAAATTTGTCATATATGTAAGCTATCCGTTGCGCACTTTGATAAATACATATTAGATGATTAATCTGATAGAAAATATTACCTCAAAAAACTTTACCAAAAACAACTCACTGTCTAGTTGTCAAAAATTGCTTTGGGCAAAAATGAGAAACAAGCGGTGGCTTTAAAAACTTTTCATTGGTTTTATTTCTGAAAAGAAAAAAATGAGAACATAATTAAACAAGCAACTGGAAATGAAATGACAGAATCACATGCAAGAGTTGAAGGAATTTGAGATGAGCTTTCATTTCTTTTATCCGTGAACTTTCAACTGATGGAAAATAGTTTCAAAATTAGTATCTTTATAATTTGAACCCACTTTTAAAAAGTCAAAATGATTTTTTTTTTTGAATACTGAACTGGAAATTATATATATTTAATTATATTATAATTTTGGTAGGTTCTTGAGCCTGACACCCTTTGTTTCTTTTCCTTCTTTTACTATAACAAATATAAATTATATCTAATATCCTTCACAAATTATGCACAAAAAATAAAAATAAATTAATATATATAATCATATAAAATTATAATATAATTAAATCATTTAACAAAGTATAATATTTTGGTACTAATTACCCGTTATCTTACTTCTTTAAATATGCGTGTGTCTTATGCTCCAATGATGATTTTTTTTATATATTTATAAACCATTGCTCTGATACCATTTGTCACGACCTGCTCCCCGTACCCAAGGGTTAAGTATCATGATGGCCAGTAACTGAAGTTACCTCCGACCAATTCATGAACAAATTAATAAGCGCGAGCAGAAATAATATTTAAGTGAGGGTACCAAAATAATCATTGGAGCTTCTATTTTTATTACAAAATTTATTGACTAAAAAGGCCGGTATTTACATATAAAAATATCATAAAAGTGTTTTGTGTGTCTATTCTGCAGTCTCGCATCTAAGACTTTCCAAAAGCTATTTCTGAATTGCATTGTTTCTTGAAAATTGGTAAATATCTATAAGCACATGGCAGAGCGAGAAATATTATGTCAATAGTATAAGGGACACAAAATAATCATGGATATTTATGTAATTAAAATATTTAAGATAACTTAGTGTGAACAAATAATCATTTAAGTAGCAAAACTGAGATTATGTAATTAAATAATCATAACCACGGTACCGAATAGAACAGAACAGAGGTCACAGGAATGACAGTCAGAACAGAGGTACGGATTCAATAGGTGGCTTGTACGGATTATAGAGGTGACTCTCACAATAGAACAACACTTTGCTCTGCACAGAACAGAGGTCAATAGATCCATGACAATAGAGGCCACAAATTGACCAAACAGAGGCCAATGGTTATTTAAGTCCCCCAAGGCATGGGACTTCCTGGTAGTACTTACAAAACATAATTGTTTATAAGGTCATAGTCAAATATTCTTTAAAGTTTAAACAAACATATGCATGGATTTTCATATTAACAAATAGAGTTCAGAAATTAATCTACGTAATTAAAATGTTTATAAAACATAACTTGTATTAATATAACTAATAAAATATAACGTGTATAAAATAAATTATGGTAAGTCAAAACATACATAAAATATATTATGGTAACTCAAGGTATAATATAACACACCTTAATATTAACCTTTAGCCTTACTCTACTATCACAACCTTCCTACTATAAATTCCTACTACCAACAACTTACGTGCCTCTCCCCCTCTCTTTTTTTTCCTCTTCTTTCCACATAGTTGATCACCTCCTCCCTATTTATAGGAGGCAACCCAAGCACAACTTACACACGCGGCTCCTCTAAATTCTCCTCCATCTATTCAAGCTTATCCCAAAGGTGACTCACTAGTCTACACCTATGCATGCCTAATTATCATCTAGGCTACGTGCTTCGGTTTGTTCTTTTTATTTTATTTTATTTTTTTATTTTAAACCTTGCTCAATTCTTAAACTAATTATATTATTTTACAAAATTACACATAATAATACAAAATAAATCATATATTTTCCCAACTGTGATTAACTAATATTAGTATAAATTTTACAGAATAATTGAAAATTTGGGTTGTTACACACACCCTCCATTTGTTGTTCTTTTTCTTCACCACAATGATGTTAGACAACCATTTTAGATATTGTACCTCCAATATGACCCTTGCCGCTAGAAGCTTGTTTATCTCATGGATGACCGCTTCTGTATGTTCTGCGAACAATCATTTGCTCTTTTGGACTACGGGCCGAGCTATTGGTTGGACATGGAGTTGGTGACATGCAAAGGCTGGGTCCAACCCAGGAGTCTTGTAAGCAGACCAGGAAAATACTTGGATATTCTTGTGGAGGAGAGGTAGCAACTGCTTCTTCTCTCCGGCGAGAAGCGAAGTGCTAAGTAGAAAGAACTTGTTTGGGCCTCCTTCGTCCACCAAGATTGTTTCTAGGTCCTCCACCATCTTTTCTGTTGGTACTCTACCAACATCTTCAAGTACAGGCTGATTAGGCAATTCGACCATTTGGACTTCCTTGTATCCTTGTTTAGACTTCATGGCGGCGATGAAGCAATGTTTCGCTGCTACTTGGTCACCCCTGATCTCCTTCATCCCATTCTTTGTTGGGAAACGGACTACCTGGTGGTAAGTGGATGGCACCGCCTCTATTGTATGAATCCAAGGTCGACTGAGGATTGCATTATAAGGAGGTGAAGTGTTGATCACCAAGAATTCGATAGGGAGACCACTTTGGACTTTGCTGCGATGGACAAGGTGATCTAGCCGAGCAGCCTCTCTGTCTGTCCATTGAAGTCAACCAGAGGGTAGATTGTGGGGATTAAGTGTTGCTCATCATGACCCAAATTTTTGAAAATGTCATAATACATAATGTCAGCAGCACTCCCTTGATCAATTAGGACCCGTTTCACATCAAATTTGTTCGCTACACCGACGGTGACGATCAGTGCATCAGTGTGACGATGTTGGATCCCTTTCAGATCTTTTTTGGAGAACACAATGTCGAACTGAGAGGGTTTTGCTTCCGTTTTGGGCTTCTTGAGCAATGGTCCTATTAACATGACTTGTTGTAAGTGCGTGGCTCTCTGAATCTCACTACAAAGGGCATTCTCCTTTTGGGGGTCGGTCACCCCATGGATGATGTTGATCACTAGTCTTGGGGCTTGGTCCTTTGGTGAAGGGGCTGGAGGTTGTTCTTGTTTTGCCCTTGTCTTCTCCACATCGATCCATTGCTGGAGGTGGCTGACAGTGACCAGGTCTTTAAGATGCCTCATAAGGTCTCTGCAGTTCTGTGTCTTATGTCATTTCTCACGATGGTAGGAGCATCGCCACTCTTGATTACGCCGAGCAGGGTCCCCCATCATCTTAGGGGGCCAAACGAAGTAGGGTTCTCCCTTGATCTTTTCTAAGAGCGTGTAGATCAGCTCCGTGAACACAGTGGTTATGGTTTCATAAGATCTACTTCTTTCTTTTTTGGGTTCTACTGTGAGTTTCTTATTTTGGCCATACCTCCTTCGCTGATCCTCCTTCCTAGGTTGTTTAAGCCCTTTGTTGCCAGGAGGCCTTAACTGTATCATTTACAACTGACACTTGTACAGAGGCAGCGCCGTCTTCCACACGAGCTCGCTCCTCTATCCAGGCCCTCAACTCTTTCAATTCAGAGGCAGGTCGTTTCGTCAACGATTTTCTAAGCTTGTGTAAAGGAGGGAGACCTTGTTTGAAGTATGGAGCTGCTAATGGCTCACTACAAACATCTTCTTCTAAATCGCCATACGCCTCGCAATACTGCCGAGTGTATTCGTGCAAAGACTCATTTTTATCCTTCCAAGTATTGAACAATGTGTCAAATCCCTTCGGGATTCGGCTATTAGAAACAAACCATGCAAGGAAAGCTTCGAAGAGCTGAGCCCAATCATAGATTGATTGAAGATGAAGCTTATCATACCACCAGAGGCTGTGCTCACCAAGGCTAGAGGCGAAAACCTTGCACATGAACACATTGTTCTAATTCCAAAGTGACATCATTTGGTGGTAGTGGCTGATGTGAGTCAGGGGGTCTGACTTCCTATCATAGAGGATGAATTTTGGTGGACTGTACTTATGAGGAGCTTCCACCGCTTCAATCTCAGGGCAAAGAAGGGAAGAGACTAGTCGGTCTAGAGCACGAAGCTCTATCTAATGAACAAATCGATCTAGATGCTCTTTCTCCCTTTCTAGTTGCCGTTCCATTACCTTGTTCAACCGTCGGTCATCCCCTCGGTTGTCATTCAACCATATCCTTAAGTTACGTTGTCGCTTGTCACGATGGCACGGAGGAGGATAAATTATTGAATGATGACTGACGGTCTTCTGTCTCTTGTGAGAGTCCTCTCAGAGATTCTCCGTCTTACTGCTGGCCTCTTTACTGCGTACTGGAATTAGTCGACTACGCTCACCACGAACAAGACCGTAATTGGAACGTTCCCGTCATGGGGGTGGAGTGTGCCTTCGTTGCTGCGACGGTCCCCCTTCAGACCTCATTGGTTCACCCTGAGGCACCATCTGCGTCCTCAGTTGTGCACGTAGCTCCTCAATCTCCAGACTCATCGAGTCGATGATGCGTTCACGGTGGTCCTTCTTAACAAATAGTCGTTGAGATGATTGATATACGGCGGCCTGATGTCGCTCCGCCGTATCGATGGTCGGACTATCGTGGTCCATCAGGTCGTTGTTCCCACTAGGGAAGGCTAGATCCTTGTCTTTGGCTCTCTCCGTTCTTGGAGTTTTTTATCCAATCCTAGGTTGCGAGGTCTCTTCAATACCCATTGTCGAAGTTCGTCACAAAGCAATCAGAGAACGATTCCCATAGACAGTGCCAAATATGCGAACTTGTTTCCGCAATAGATTAAGATGGAACTTTGTAGATGAACCCTAGTGCACCGATGGGTAGAGGTCTATGCAAGGAACAAACGGTTAGGCTGCCCGACCGAGGGTTGGTCAGAAAGCCCTCTGACGGTCGAGTTAACATCGGAGTTTGGTAGGGAAAAGATAGAGAGTACAAGTGTGTCTCTAGAGTCCAGAGATTGCCCCTTCTCAAAGAGAGTAAGGTTACCTTTTATAAGGATCGTATGACTTGTTTATCAAGCTTCCTCGTTCACTATCTGGTACTCAGCCGTCTTCATTCGCCGCTTGACACCCAGCCGTGATACTAATACGCCCCTTAATAGAGGAGAGCAAAGATTCTGTTGAGTGATTCCGTCGGGCACCACGCGCCCTTTACTTGCATGGTGTTGGTTGAGCGATTCCATCATTCCGTCGTTCGTGAGTGATTCCGTCGTTCGCGATTAGGGAATGGGCCAAGATTGATCCCTTAGCTCGGCCCATCTTAGTGTGGGAGAGAGGGCCCACTTCAGAGTGGGGGTCCTCGTCTAGCCCAACTAGGTTCCATATGAATAGGCTTGAGTAATTGTGCCCCCTTTAATAATTAAATAAGTAAAGAAGATTCAATTTAATATAACTCACAATATTCAAAATTTACATTAATTTAAAATTTGTACCGTACAAATCATTTGCAAGGTAAAAGATGACATTAAAAGGTCATTCTAAGAGCATCTCTAATGGGAATTGTTATTATAGCATTGGCAAAATTATAATTTGACATGCTACAGTAATAAATTGTCAAATTATAGCAATAGAGTTTCAATAGTGCAAAGCCATTTTGGCACAATCCCAACCAAGATATGGACATTTTCCAGGACAACTACTCTAAAATATTGAGGACATCCTCTAGGACATTCGCAGGATGACCACTTTATGTAATATCTTATGCAATCGACATGTGCATACATTGTTGTTGTTTGATTCTATTTAACAAAATTTTGGTGAAATTTGGTTTAATTTTTTTTTTTTTTGGAAGGGTTTAGTGGTGAATTTTGTTTAATTTTTTTTTTTTGGTGAATTTTATTTTTTTTAAAAAAATTATTTGAGAAAGAGAGGGAGAGAAGGAAGGAATGAATGAAATCAGTTGATTTTGGCTGAGCTAACAGATTTGACATTTGTCAAAACTTGTGCCAAATTTAATATAAATTTTGACAATTATCAAATTTAACAGTCGCTATAACATGCCACTAGAAAACCCAAATCAACTCAAATTACCATATTTTAACTTTGACTGCTGTTATAATTAACATTAAAGATGCTCTAACAAGGTGGCTTAGGCCTACAAAAGAGGCCATTAAAGTTGTTCCCATTTTGTATGAAAACATACCATGAGTGCTTGTCCATTTCTTAGGACACAAAAGATGCAAAACATTATTTGGTACACTGCAGTAAAACAAAACAAAACTCAAGAAAGTGAGAACTCAATTGTGGCCAAAACTTTACACCTTATAGCTTTTTGCATGTGGAAGGGAATGAATTATGAAAGGTCCAGCTTGTCTCTCTTTAGTTAGAAATCAAAGACTGGATCTTTCAGTCTATTCTGTGGGCTTACTTTTGGATTTCATTTCGATAATTCGAATCGTTTACATTTAAAAATTCGTCGAATACATTATTTCTGTAAAAAAAAATCTGCCGGGGTTGTTAACAACTCCGCCAGTCCCAAGCCCGGGTTAAGGAGGAGGGTTGTGTGTTAGGTAGCCGACAGCCAACACATAAAAAAAAGTCGCTCGGATCCCTTATGAAAATGAATCCTACTTTGAATCGTTTAAATGCTAGGTCATTCCCCTCAAGTGACGCGTTGCGCCTGTCTCCGGGTGTTTCAAAAAGTGAGCAAGGGACGCCGCATCGATGCTTGGGTGCGGTGAAAAATGGACAAAGGTTTCCGCGCTTTTCTGGACGAGCTCGGGTAAAGAAACTAGTCTAAGACTATAGGTTTAGGGTAGCCACTTGGAACATATGAACCTTAACTGGTAAGACGATGGAATTGGTAGATGTTATGATTAGGAGGAGAGTTAGTATAGCTTGCATACAAGAAACTAAGTGGACGGGAGAGAAAGCTAGGGAAATTGAGGATACCGGTTATAAACTATATTATAGTGGTAAGGATAGACGCAGGAATGGGGTAGGAATCATAATTGCCAAGGGTCTTGTGGAAAGTGTAGTGGTGGTCACTAGGAAAGGAGATAGGATTATGCTAGTTAAACTAGTTATTTGAGGGAATATAGTGAACATTATTAGCGCATACGCCCCTCAAGTAGGGTTAGATGATCAGACTAAGAGGGATTTTTTGGAGCAAATGGATGAGATCTTACAGGAGATACCCGTAGGAGAGAACCTGGTTATAGGTGGAGATTTTAATGGCCATGTGGGCATAGATAAACTAGGTTATGAAAGGGTGCATGGTGGATACGATTTTGGTGACATAAATGAGGCTGGAGAGAGTATCTTAGATTTTGCGTTGGCTTCTGACCTGGTGGTGGCCAATACTATGTATAAGAAGAGGGAAGAGCATTTGATAACCTTTAAGAGTGGATTAGTTAAGAGTCAAATAGATTACTTATTAGTGAGAAAAGTGGACCGCCTAAAATGCAATGATTGTAAGGTGATTCATGGAGAGAGTCTGGTCTCTCAACATAGGATTTTGGTACTAGATTTATGTTTTGGAGAGCAATACCAAGCTAAGAAGGATGGTGGGCGTAGTAGGACGAGATGGTGGAACCTAAAAGGGGATAAACTAGAAATATTTAAGAATCGAATCGATAAGGAAGGTACTTGGGACTTAGAAGGTGAGGCTAACACTATGTGGAACTCGATGGCCAATTGTATGAGGAGAATCTCAAGGAAAGTTCTTGGAGAGTCGAAAGGAACGGGACCCATCTCTAGGGAAACTTGGTGGTGGAGGGAAGCGGTTCAAGCGGTAGTTAAAGCAAAAAAAGAGTGATTTAAAAAGTGGCAGAATGATAGACTGAGGAAAATCTTAAGAGCTATAGATTGGCTAATAAGGAGGTCAAGAAAGTAGTGAGAGAGACCAAGTTGAAAGTATATGATGACCTATACACTAGACTAGATAGTAAGGAAGGACAGAAAAGGGTATACAAACTTGCTAAGATACGGGAGAGGAAAACAAGAGATTTTAATCAAGTAAAGTGCATCAAGAGTGAGGATTCTAAGGTATTGGTGAAGTATGATAAGATTAAGGAAATATGGAAGAATTATTTTGAGAAACTATTAAATGAGAAACATGGAGGTACGACAATAAGGGAAGAAATAGCTAGTAATACGATAAACCAAGACTATAGGTTCTATCGCAGGATTAGGAACTTTGAAGTGGAATTTGCACTTAAGAAGATGAAATCAAATAAGGCTTTAGGACCTGATGATATCCCTATTGAAGCTTGGAAGTGTTTGGGTAAAAAGGGAGTTGGTTGGTTGACTAGGTTGTTTAGCAAAATTTTGTTGACTAGGAACATGCCAGATGAGTGGAGGAAGAGTATTTTAGTGCCAATCTATAAGAATAAAGGTGATGTTCAGAATTGTAACAACTATAGAGGAATCAAGCTAATGTGTCATATAATGAAAGTGTGGGAGAGGGTGATGGAACGCCGATTGCGAGATATAACAGAGGTGTTAGAGAATCAATTTGGGTTTATGCCTGGTAGGTCAACAATGGAAGCGATCTATCTTTTGAGGAGAGTAATAGAAAAGTATAAAGAAAAGAAAAGAGACATTCATATGGTGTTTATCGACCTTGAGAAAGCATATGACAGAGTGCCCCGGGATATAATATGGTGGGTGTTAGAGAAGAAAGGGGTGACAAAAAGTTACATTGACGTGATTAGGGACATATATAAAGGGGTGGTGACCACTATTAGATCGTCAGCTGGAGAGACAAATGAATTTCCTATTACTGTAGGGTTACACCAAGGATCTACCTTAAGTCCTTATCTTTTTGCTTTAGTTATGGACGAGTTGACGATAAATATTCAGGATGACGTGCCATGGTGCATGCTTTTTGCAGATGATATTGTGCTAGTGGATGAGACTAGAGAAGGAGTTAACACAAAGTTAGAAATTTGGAGAAAAGCTCTTGAATTTAAAGGATTCCAGATAAGCAGAAGTAAGACAAAATACATAGAGTATAAATTTAGTAACAGTAACAATGAAAACAGAGGAGAAGTGAAGATTGAGAACCAAGAATTGCCTAAGAGTGAACATTTTTCGTTATTTAGGGTCGATTATCACAACAGTGGGAGAGATTGATGTAGATGTGGCCCATAGGATTAAAGCGGGATTGTGTAAATGGAGAAGTGCGTCTGGGGTATTGTGCGATAAACGAATACCCACTAGACTAAAAGGTAAGCTTTATAGAACGGCTATTAGACCAGCTATGTTGTATGGGACGGAGTGTTGGGCAACCAAGAAACAACATGTAAATAAGATGAGTGTGGCTGAGATGAGGATGCTAAGGTGGATATGTGATAAGACTAGACAAGACAGGATTATGAATGAGTGTATTCGGGACTGGGTAGGAGTAGCACCGATTGAAGATAAGTTGAGAGAGAATCGTTTGAGATGGTTTGGTCATATTCAACGGAGACCAACAGAGGCAGTAGTGAAGAGATGCGATGCTATAACGGTAGATGGAAGTGTTAGGGGACGAGGTAGGCCTAGATTAACGTTGACTAGCGTTTTAAATAGAGATATGAATCTACTTAATTTGACTAATGAAATGGCCTTTGATAGGGCCGCGTGGAGAAGAAGGATTCATGTAGCCGACCCCATTTGATGAGACTTAAGGCTTGGTTTGGTTTGGTTTGGTTTACATTATTTCTGTAAAAAACCAAATCGATAGGATAACGGTAACTATGTATTCGAATCAATTTTGTATTTAAAAAAGTAAACATTGAAAAAATAAACGGTTCATACAAAACTGATTCGAATAAGTAATTGTCGTTATCCAATCGACTTAATATTTTACAGGGATAATATACTCGACAAATCTCAAAATGTGAATGGTTCGAATTATTGAAATAGAACCTAAAAATAAGCTCATGAAGTAAACTAAAAGGTAAAAAGCGGAAACCATTGAGAAAATGTGGCTATGCTTCGTTGTTCCATCGTAGTGTAATGTAATCATTCACCCAAAAAAGAAAAAAGGAAAAAGGAAAATGCAATGAATAGTCTTTGTGAACACTGATGATGTGACTTGCCAGTAAATCTCAACCACACAGTGTAGCATTCTAGGAAACTTTAGGAAAAAATCACTCTAGAAGATCCTTGGTGCATCTGATGTAGTTGAGTTTGCCACTAGTATATTTTTAGAAAAATATTAGGGATCATGAAAAAAATATTATGAAATATTTTATGAAGAGTTTTCATCATTTGATTAGTTTGTGGTGTCTTTTTGTATGTGTAATCTAACGGTAGAGAATTTTTCATAATCATTTTCATATTTTTTTTCATGATACCTAGCATTTTTTATATGGGAGGTGAGAGAAGGTTAATCTTATAATAATAATAATAATAATTTCTTTTGCATTGTTAGGATTTTTATTTAGGAAGAATTATACTAGCAATTTTTATAGTTTAGGATTCGTATTACTTTAATTTTTAAATTTTTAATTGTAATACATTTGACTCTAAATTTTGAATCTTGTTTCAAATAAAGATAATTAAAGATACCATTGTTTAATTTCAAGAGCAAAATCGTCAATTTGATAAAACATAAATTAATTTGACAAAAATAATTGTCAAAAAAAATATTTTTAAATTTTTAAAAATTATTTCTACCCACCAAAAATAAAATTATGTAAAATTGATAAATCTTTTAGATATTTATTTATTTATTTTTACCAAATTAATTTTTATTACGTGTTTGAATGATGATTATGTAATGGGTAGTTGTTAGGATTTTAATGTGTAATCGATATATTTAATATATGAAATGTTTTAGTTTTAAATTTTTTGATTTAATGGATATTGATTTAATAATGATATCAAAATTGTTGTCATATTTGACTTTTGAAAAAATAAAAACTAATTTAATGAAAATAAAAACAACTGCTCATTACATGATCATCATCTAAATACATAATAAAAATTAATTTGGTAAAATAAATAAATAAATAAATAAATGTCTAAAAGATTTATCAATTTTACGTAATTTTATCTTTAATGGGTAGAAATAAATTTTAAAAATTCAAAAACATATTTTTAACATTTATTTTTGTCAAATTAGTTTATATTTTATCAAATTGACGATTTTGCCCTTGGAATTAAATAATAGTATCTTTAATTGTTCTTATTTGAAATAAGATTCAAAATTCAGAATCAAATGTATCACAATTAAAAAATCAGAAATCAAAGTGAGACAAACTCCAAACTATAAGAATAGTTAGTGTAATTCGCCTTTTATTGTATTAAGTCATTAATTTTTTCTTATTATGAGGGTTTTATTTTTTTTTTTTCCCCTTCTTGTGGTGGTTGTTAAATTTCTATGTATTGTTGGATCTAATTTCCTGTGTCGAATTAGATTCTTAGAAAAACAGAGTAAAATTGCATTTGTTGGAAAAATGATGAAATTCATCTAATAACACAATCAAAAACAAAATGGTAAAGTTAATTAGGCTTCTTTAGTAATTTTTTGACTTTTTAGTTAAAATATGATGTAAAAAAAATTAGTATGTTTGAGATGACTTTTTGATTTTTTACGAAAATATGTGCAAAAAATAGAGAGAAAAATGAAATCTTTAAATTTTTGGTATAAATTATTTTTTTTTTTACTTTTTTTAGTAACTTTTTGACCTTTAGGCTAAAAAGTTATGTTGCCAAATGAGTTAGTGTGTTTGGTTTCAATTTTCTAAATTCAATTTTTTAGAAATTGAGTTTTTTGTTTTTTGTTCTTTTTTTTTAGTGAATATTTTTAAACTTTTAAACAATTTTTTAATTTTTTTAGATACACCTTAATTAGATGTATCTAAAAAATAAAATATTTATAAAAAAATATTTTAAAAAATCAATAAATACACAAGAATACGAAAAATGTACTAAATTCTCGTATTTTTAAAAAAAAATAAAATAAAATTGGCATTTAGTGAGTTTTCTAAAGATTTTTTTTCACAAATTGTTTGGTTTGTTTTTTAGAAAAAATTTTGGGAAAAATTCTCTACAAACAAATTTTCAAGAGTAATCAAACCAAACAAATTTTTCTAGAAAAAATCTCAAAATTTTGTTTGGTTACCTGCTTTTCAAAATCGCTCTCTTTCTCTCTTACACAACAATCACTTTTTTTAAAACTCTCTTCCCAAAATAATTTTTCAAAACCATTTCTGAAAAAAAGCAAATCAAACAAGTTTTCATACTTTTTATCTCAAAAACTACTCTATAAACACAAACCAAACAGTACTTTGAGGCAAACCAATATTTATATTAAGTGTATCTAAAAATTTAAAAAAAAATTACTTAGAATATTAAAAAAATTAGTAAAAATTTAAAAAACTAAAAATAAAAAATTTTAATTTTCTAAAAAATAAATCCTGAAAATCTAAACAAAACAAATTGATCAGTGCTTCTTCCACCCAGATACTCCACTCGTCATAGACCAAGGGTTTTTGTTGTACTTTTGTGTTTCAATCTTGTTATGATCGTTACCTTAACATTACATGTCAATGAAAAAACATAATTCAAAGGGCCAAATTTAAAATTGAAATAAAATCACTATAAAATTACACGAAATTTTGCATCAACTTTAAAAAGAACAGGTGAGGATCCTATTCCTCTATGCCACCCTTTCCCTTTTCTTATGAAATTGTTTTAAAACCATTAAAAGATTATTTAAAAATTTATTAAAAAATAAAAATATACGCACTAGATTAATTTTAGGTATAATTTACATAACACTAAATTTAAATTTGTATCATACACTTTATGTATGAGTAAATTTTTAAATAACAAACTATGCTACTTCAGACTGCGTAATGTTACACCTATCACATTTTTCTACCGTTGTTTTTTTTTTTTAGGCCAAGATTGTAGAATATTAGTTTGTTAGTAAAATTATATATAAGCAATTTTTTTTGTCAAGATTATAGGATATTAATTTGTTAATAAAGTTATATTACAACTAAAGGCGTCGCCGCTGCTCCATCAACTCAAATTCTTGACATTTTCCTCACCACACACTAAGATATGAATACAAGACCACTGGATTAAACATCTTTTTCCTACTATATTTAGTTTACCATGTAATATGTTATTTTTGCATTAAAGCATCTCCAATCCAGTATTAAATATTTCATCAAATTTGAATTTGATAAAAAAAACGCCTCATTTTGGCACTTCAACCATTTCATCATATTCATGTCAAACAGAGAAAAAACTAAAACTTTAATCAAATAAAGGGACTCTTTCATTTTTTATCAAATATAAATTGTTACCGTTGGGTCAGACATCTTCTCAAATGTCCACCCAAAAGCAACTTTGACAGTTTTTTTATTTATTTCCATACGACTTATAGAACATCCGCCTAGACATCCTCACAGACAACTGGGGATGTAAAAAAATTTGATGAAAATTTTATTTTAGCATTAAAGTAAATGGTATTAAATCAAATTTTTCGTCAAATTTTAACTTAAATTTGATCAAATTTTTTATTCAACATTGGAGATAGTCTTACCAGACCTAATAAATCAAATGTGATAGAAAAAATATAATATGCTTAGCATTACCCCCTTCAGAGTCCCTTACTTTTTCTAAATTCTAATTAGAATAACAATACTATAAATTTATTTATACCTCTCTTTTTCTTTTTTTTTTTTTTTGGGCCAAGATTGTAGAATATTAGTTTGTTAGTAAAATTATATTATAAGTAATTTTTTTGTCAAGATTATAAGATATTAATTTGTTAATAAAGTTATATTACAACTAAAGGCGTCGCCGCTGCTCCATCAACTCAAATTCTTGACATTCTCCTCACCACACACTAAGATATGAATACAAGACCATTGGATTAAACCCAAGATCTTTTTCCTACTATATCTAGTTTACCATGTAATATGTTATTTTTGCATTAAAGCATCTCCAATCCAGTATTAAATATTTCATCAAATTTGAATTTGATAAAAAAAAATGCCTCATTTTGGCACTTCAACCATTTCATCATATTCATATCAAATAGAGAAAAAACTAAAACTTTCATCAAATAAACGGACTCTTTCATTTTTTATCAAATATAAATTGTTACCATTGGGTTAGACATCTTCTCAAATGTCCACCCAAGAGCAACTTTGACAGTTTTTTTATTTATTTCTGTACGACTTTTAGAACATCCGCCTGGACATCCTCACAGACAACTGGGGATGTAAAAAAATTTAATGAAAATTTTATTTTAGCATTAAAATAAATGGTATTAAATCAAATTTTTCGTCAAATTTTAACTTAAATTTGATCAAATTTTTTATTCAATATTGGAGATAGTCTTACCAGACCTAATAAATCAAATGTGATAGAAAAAATATAATATGCTTAGCATTACCACCTTCAGAGTCCCTTACTATTTCTAAATTCTAATTAGAATAACAATACTATAAATTTAGAAAATTATTTATGAAAATAAATCAAAAGTCCACCTTCATTGTTATCATAACTCATATCTGATTAATTTTAAATTTATACCACAGACACTCACTTTTGAAAGTTCATAACATTTTTTTTGGCATAATTTTAAATACATTAAATCCAAATCTCACACAATAAATATTCAATGATTGTATTAAATTTTGTGATTCTTCGTCCAAGTAACAATGGTAACATTGTACCCTACAATGGCATCCCCAGAGATCGGGTCGAACCAGTCGGTCTTCGCGACGGCGTACCCGCGAGCCAGTCGAAACAGCCCAGTACCTCCGACAACCGCCATTTCTCGGACCGAATGAAGAACACAGTTCAAGCCGACAATGCTAATAGAGCTTCCATTGTAAATCCCATCTACGAACCCATAATTCAAAGCCATTATTAACCCGAAGTCCGACTCTGTCTGCCCAGCCGACCCATACAATCCCTGGGCTCGGCCCACCAGCTTCGATGACGGGTCAGGCGACTCGGTCAACGGGTCATCGTCCATCATCACGGCTCCGAAACGGGTCGGCGAGTTTTCGGTGTAGAAGGATTGAGCCACGCGCACTGCGCTTGGAGTCTTCCCACTGACAGTGTCGTGGAAATAGAATTGGAGGTTGGTTACGATTTGTTTTTTGGATTTGAGTGTCTTGGCCCAACTAAGTTGGTTATTGGGTTGCTCGACTTGAAGGGTTTGAACCCATGGCACGGTTACAATGAGAGAGATCATGAGCATTACAACCACACCCATCGATCTCTCTCTCTGGGTTTTTTTTTTAGGCAATAGGTGAGTGGAGAGATGTATCTTTATAGGAGAGCATGTCAAAAGATTCCAAAAACAAAAAAAAAAAAAACAAAAAAAAAGTAGTTTTACTACGATATAAAAAGATTGAAGTTAGGAATCTCAAATAATTTATTAAATTTTTATCAAATTTTTTATATGGGTGTGCCCACACCCATGTAAGTTTGTGTGGGTCCCACACTCACGTGAAATGTTTGGTAAAAAATTTAATAAATTATTTAAGGTCCATAGCATTTTCCATATAGAAATAAGAAGGTAATTCTATGTAACTATGAGATTGTTCCAAGTGATTAGTGGTTGTGCTTCCCATACAATTGTTTGAGTTTGATTTTTAGAGTCAGGCTGCGACAAAGTGATTTCTCGTAATTTTTTTAATTTTGATGTCGATAATTTGCTTTTGATCGGATTAGAAAGAGAATTAGTCGAAGTGTACGTAAACTAATTTAGATATCCTAATCACTAAAAGAAACACAAGAGAGAAGGTATTCGATGTGTGTGACATGTCCCAACATTAATTGGTACTGCATTCATGATGTAGTTGCAATGTCTGGTAATATCACATTGTAATAAATATTTTTTTCAAATGGACAAAGGGTGCTATTTTTTTTTTGAAAAATGATTCGTAGCTCAAAAAATGATTTTGATCGAATAGCCCAACTGCCCAAAACGACATCGCTTTGGGTTTTTTTTCCCCCCTATTAGATCTTTGAGAGAGGAAGAGAGAGAGAGAGAGAGAGAGAGAGAGGAAAAGAGAAGAAAGAGAGGGAAGAAACACTGAAATCGATTGATTTGAGCTCCACCAGAGAAGAGAGAGAGAGCTCAACCAGTTTCTTCTTCTTCTTCTTCTTCTTCTTTTTTCAGGGTTTGAAGTCGATTGATTTCATCGAATCGATGGACGTTGATGATGATGATGTTGTTGATGATGTTGATGAAGATGTTGTGATGATGATGTTGATGAAGATGTTGTTGTTGTTGATGATGATGATGTGTTGATGATGGTGATGTTGGTGTTGATGATGATGATGTTGATGAAGATGTTGTTGTTGATGACGAAGATGTGTTGATGAAGATGTTGTTGATGAAGATGAAGCCTTTTGTTGATGTTGACGAAGATGCTGTTAACGAACATGTTCTTTCCCAACTTCCTCTTCTCTCTGTGTTCTTCATCTTCAAAGAAAAAAAAAAAGAAGAAAAAGAAAAAAAAAAAGAGAGAGAGAAGTTTGAGGAATTTGGGAAAGAACACCGTTTTGGACTCGGGCCATTCGAGCCATCTTGGTTTCGAGCTACCAAATGAGACTGATTTTTTTTTTTTTTTTGACCTACTTACATTAGTTGCACATTTACGATGTAGATGCATTTGTTGTCTTTTGGAGATTGGACTCACTTTTTTTTTTCACTAAAGAGAAGTTTGAGGAATCAGTACAAAAGAGACTTAGACGGATCAAAAAACACGAGAGTATTATACACACAGTGATGCTATGTGGAAGCACCTCCTTAAAACTTGAATTATAACTTAGCTTTAGTCCCATCAAGGGCATAACGAAAAAGAGCTAATGAAAACCTAAGTCCTGGTTTTACTATTATTTTGGAATTAAAAAAACCATAAAATGATAAAATAAATTAAATAAGTTAATGAGATAAAATATCATATCTAATTCATAATCATTAAATTTTTTTCTCACAAACATCAAAAAACTTAAAAAAAATCCAAATCAAACGAAATTAAAAAAGTCAGGCTAAAAAAGTCACAACACAAAAATATTGATTATATTAGCTAATGTCAAATGAAGCTTAAGCCTAATTGTCATCTTAGAGACATCTCTTCTTAATCAAGTCATAGGAGAGTAAGCTCCCAACCACTTACTTGAAGCATCTTCAACAAGAAAGATACTTAATTTTTATGCACTTGGTCTCGTGTAAAATGAAGCTCCAGCATAATAGCTAACACAAATATGTTGCCTCATCTTGTCTTGATTAGCTACATGTAAAAAGATTTAAAAGTACAACAAATTAATTTTGAAAATATGTTGAAAATGAATAAATAAAATATAATACACTAATGCTACAAATTCAAAAAAAATTATCTAGGAAATTAAGCAAAAAAAGAGAATCAATGATTTACATCTATTATAAGTGTGATCTATATTTCACTAATTTTAAATATACAGTATACCCTCACTTTCGAAATAAGATTTAGAATAAATTTTTATGATATATAATATTTTTAAATATAATATATATTTTTATGTGTATTTTTACTAGACAAAACACTTAGTTGTGTTGGAGTACCTCTAAGCTACCACATGGAGTGGTGTGTGCCCACTTGTTATGAATGCCAACTTTTCCTAACAAAGGTCTTGGTATTTGGTATACCTCGAGCTCTTTGCCAGAATGTGATCCAACATAGAAACCCACTGTCTCAAGCTTTGGTTTGAGCCTAAGCACTCAACTAATTTAAACTTGGCGTTATTAAATTTTTTCAAATGCTTCCAAGTTTCTTGAACCAATACAATACTTCCAACTTTACTTTAACCCTTTCCATTAACTCTGCTCGGAGCATAGGATCAAAAGGTCTTCAAGGCAAGTAAAATAAGCGAAGGAATGTCTTCTATGGGACAATATCAATTGGTCAAACTCACTCTGCTGTAAAAAGAGTTGGGCATCAAATTTTGTAAAATTTGAGTTTAGCTCGTTTGTTCATCGAGCTTGAAAATCAAACTCTAGTTCGGCCTTGAAAATTAACCTAGTTTGAGTTCGATTCTGTTCATTTATTCTAATCATGCTTTAGCTCAATAAGAAAAAAATTAACTCGCTAATCAAGTTCAATCAACTCATTATTATTCTATATTAAATATGCATATATAAAATATTTTATATTGTTTGATAATAAGATAATAAATAATATATGAGTCGAGCTTTATAATTCAAGTTTATAAGCTTGACAAGTTTATTAAACGAGTCTAAAAATTTAAATCAAATTTATTTACATATATAACGAGTTGAACCAAGCTCATGAACAACTAATATGAGTTCACCACAACAAAATGTACCTTTGGCGATCAAAATTGACGACTAAAAAAAATTTAGTTGCCAAAAGTTGTGGAATTAGTGACCAAATTTTTTTTAGTTAGCAAAAGTACAATATTTAGCTACTAATTTTTTTTAGTCAGAATATATTGATTATTGGAGACTAACAAAAATTTAGTCGCTAAAAATACCAGAATTGGCGACAAAAAAATTATTTTAGTCGCCGTATATTGAGTTTTTGCTACAAAACCTATTTAGTTGCTGAATGTAAAATAAAAAATTATTTTTTATCTTTTTTGGTCGCCAAAAACATATTTTTAGCTACAAAAAATTATTTTAGTCGCTGTATATTGAGTTTTGGTTACTAAAATCATTTAGTCACCGAATGTAAAATAAAAAATTATTTTTTTATCTTTGGCAACTTAAATTTTGGTGGCCAAAAATATATTTTCAGCGACTAAAAAATGTTTTAGTTGCCAAATAGTTAGTTTTGGCTACTAAAATTATTTAGTCGCCGAATGAGAAACAAAAAAATACTTTTTATCTTTGGCGACTAAAAATTTGGTCACCAAAAATTTATTTTCAACGACTAAAATTATTTTGGTCGCCAAAGAACTAAAATATTTGAAGGGAGATATTTCAAATTTTGGAGGGATTTATAAAATTAATTCACATTTGCCGACAAAGAAACCAATTTGGTCGCCAAAGGTGTGAAAATTTTAGACAAAACAAATTGTTCTCGGTTTTGACAAAATAGATTGTTCCCTCTCACACAGATGCTCCTTCACAACCAAACATCACCCACCTCTTTTCACCGCAGACCACGATCGCTCACCGTACGTCGCACACCGCCGCCACCGCAACCGCAAATTACAAGTTCTCTCTCTCTCTCTCTCTCTCTCTCTCTCTCTCTCTCTTGCTCACTTGCTCTCGCTC
Organism: Camellia sinensis; assembly: GCF_055761805.1. Classification (NCBI taxonomy): domain Eukaryota; kingdom Viridiplantae; phylum Streptophyta; class Magnoliopsida; order Ericales; family Theaceae; genus Camellia; species Camellia sinensis. The sequence goes on from NC_138965.1 coordinate 13,488,047, forward strand.
ACGGTTTGTCTGTTTGTTTGCCTCTCTCTCTCTCTCTCTCTTCCTCTATTTTCCCCTTTCTGACTGTTGCTCTACGGTTTTGTATGCTTGATTTAGTTTAATTTCGTGTTGATTTGTGAAATGGGTTTGGTTGTTGTGGTTTGATTTCTTAGGGCTTTGTTATGATTCGTAATAACGTGATGGTTTAAAATGGGTTCGGTTGTTGTGGCCTAGAGGGTGCTGCATTTTTAATCTCTGATATATCCTTGTTATGTGTGGTATAGAGGGTGAAGAGATGGGAGAGTATACCCAATCAGTAGACTATCTATCCTTCTTGAAAGAGTTGTGTGCCTAATCATCCATTTATTTATAAATGAGGAAGTCCTAGAATCCATTAAAAAAGAAAAAAAAAATCATATGGGTGTTAGCTCACACACTATGAAACCCATCCTATATGAGAGGGTGCTGTTATATCTGGTTTTTATTCCATGGTGGTTGTTTTTTTTTTTTTTTAATAATTATTTTACACATACCCATCTAAAATACATATATACAAATTAATCTATCATATGATCTCAGTTAGCATATGTGAGTTGAGTTGAGTGTGCATGTGATTGTGATTGGATCATATAAGTCGTATGATCATAAATATTCTCCTTATTATTGCAGTTGCACAAGCACTACATGATGACACAACAGCTAGAAATTAGGATTGAGAATGCGGGAGGGATACGTATATATATGGACAAATCAGGAATTACATTCCATTACCAATTCAATAGTTCCCATTTCACCAAATAATTCAATGTTGTTTATGTTATCTATTAATCATATCACGAAGAAAGAAAAATAGAAGGTACACCCCAAAAGAAGACTGACTGATTCATAATAACACGATAGTTTGAAATGGGTTCGGTTGTTGTGGCCTAGAGGATGCTGCATTTGTAATCTCTGATATATCTGTGTTATGCTTTGAGCCTTTTGGTACATGTTTGGAACATACATGCTATGTTGGAACAATCTTTTGTGTAAGATAAATAATTTGAAACCAAATCAAATAAATAAAAATAAATCATTTACAGAATTTATTTTACCGAACTGAACAAAACTTTAAAAGATCAAGTCGAGTGTGTGACACTCTGTCCTTAAGATAGATTTGCCACGCTATGGTGCTTACAGATATAAGGCGTCTATCTTCCAAGATACAATGATCTTCACAAATTGTAGAAGCACTCTAAACAATTTGTACGATGAACAAAACATGTGTTTTTAACTCTTTGAATTTTATTCTAAAACAAAAACTAATATGAAGAGAATTTATGCAAAGGAGCAAAACTGGGAGGGAACCAATTTTTTCTAGAGTTTTGCAGGATGTTTTTGGATCTATAAGACTGCTGGAAATGGCTAGTATTTATAGGCAATTTTTGACAGACCCGAACAGGTGAGTTATTTGAATGAACAGATGCAAAATTAAACTAAACAGATACAACACTGTTTTGAACAGATAACTGTTGATCAGTTAAATCTATTGGAAACTGCAGCAGTTAAAAACCTGTTTGGGACGTTTTAAATCTGTCTGGCAGTTTGAATCTGTCCAAAAAATTGAATCTATTTTGGAATTCAGAAGAGGCACAAATATTGGACAAAAAATTTGAAATAATTTCAATTTGAAATTCAATTAATTTCCTATAAGAATTTGGAAAAGTTCAAAAAAATTTTGTTCAAAAAATTAATATTAGAACCGACCTGATCCACAACTGCGACCGGCACAGCTCAGTTGGCTGGCCGGACGGACGAACGGACGGATGGCGGCGCACGCACTTGTGTGGTGGTTTGAGCCAAGGTTGGGCCCAACCCAAGTGTTGCTACTTAGAACTTATATACACACATAAGTTCTCTTAAGTTTCCAATGTGGGACTAGCCTTACAAGGAAACCCATATTTAATTCTTTAAATGTCCATTCCACAAACCTGAAAACGACGTCAAATTCCCATTCACTCATAAATGGTTTTGACGAATCGTCTTCACCGTGTGACTTGCCATGCGGCAAGAAACACGTCACCTCTTTGGATCCACCTCAAAAGATGTGTTGATCTCACTCAAATTTGGGCTCAAAGTTAGCCCAAAATAAGCCTATAAAAACCAAATTTTCAACAATCCCCCACATAAATGGAATTTGAGGGAGAGAAAATACAACAACATGATCTAATTACAGAGAGTACATAAATTGAAAATATTCTGCAAAGGATAGGTACTTTCGGCTTTGAACCTTCCTTTATGAGGCACTATCGGATTTACTAGCTAACTAGTGAACATGATGTCTTGAACTATTTAGCCGTTTGCGTAAACCAAGATAATAGAACTCACACAGTATATTCCCAGACATAGTTTAGTTCTCACTATTGTGTTCATTTTGGCCTTAAACAACCTGGTGTTTCTTGAGTGCTCTAAAGACTTGTAGCCATTCACAAATCTCATAGAGCTGGCCTAGTTCACACTCATATAGGTGATTCTTATGAAAAGTATCATGCCATACTCCACTAGGTGTACTTAGCTATAAGAATCATTAAAAGTATTACTTAACCTAAAACGCTACAAACATCATTATTTCATCATAGAAATGGGTAGGAGTTTGACTCCCCAGTGATCCGTCTGAGTCATACACAGCTCGGTTATCTCTTTGAACCTAGATCTTGGGATCTCTAGTCAACTAGGTTAGGTTGCTGTTGTGGTAACTCTTATTTAATAGGCTTAAGTCCTATTCCCCTCGATGAATTTTCAAGTAACTCCCTTGCTAACACTTTGGTTAGTGGATCCGCTATGTTGTCGTTAGACTTCACATATTCAATGGAAATAATTCCATTAGAGAGTAGTTGTCTTACGGTGTTATGTCGACGACGAATGTGTCATGACTTACCGTTATACATATAACTTTGTGCTCTACCAATTGCTAATTGACTATCATAATGTATGTATATAGCAGGCACCAGTTTTGGCCACATTGGAATATCTTCAAGGAAGTGGCGAAGCCATTCTGCTTATTCCTCAACTTTATCTAAAGCTATGAATTTTGATTCCATAGTAGACCTAGTAATGCAAGTCTGTTTGGAAGGTTTCCAAGATATAGCTGCCCCACCAAGAGTAAAGACATGCCCACTTGTGGACTTTGAGTCTCTAGTATCCGATATCCAATTTGCATCACAGTATCTTCAAGTACTGCTGGATATCTAGTATAATTAAGTCTAATGTTACGAGTAAATCGGAGATATCTTAGAACCCTTATAATTGCTTTCTAGTGTTCTACTTCTGGATTACTCGTATATCTACTTAATTTACTTACTGCATAGGCTATATCTGGGCAAGTGTAGTTCATCAAGTACATTAAGCTTTCAATTATTTGGGTATACTCTAATTGAGAAATACTTTCCTGTACATTCTTAGAAAGAAACAAATTAACATCCACAGGTGTTCTAGCAAGATGATCATCATCTTTGCTAAATTTGTGAAGTATTTTCTCAATGTAATGCGATTGTGACAAAGCATAACCTTCTGATATTTTGGTAATTTTCATACCAAGTATTACATCAGCAATTCCTATGTCCTTTATGTCAAAATGTTTATTCAGCATTTTCTTGGTAGTTTTAATCATATCATTATTACTACCTATCATGAACATATCATCTATATAAAGACATACAGTGACATAACATTTGTTTGTGTTTTTAATATAAACACATTTGTCACACTCATTAATTTTAAATCCATTTGACATCATTTCCTTGTCAAATTTCTTATGCCATTGCTTTGGCGCCTGTTTTAAACCATATAATGATTTAACCAATTTACACACTTTCTTTTCTTTTCCGGGAACAGAAAATCATTCTAGTTGTTCCATGTAAATTTCTTCATCTAACTCACCATTTAAGAAAGCGATTTTCACATCCATTTGATGAATTTCTAGATTGTACAAAGATGCAATAGCAATTAGCATTCTAATGGATGTTATTCTAGTAACCGGTGAGTATGTGTCAAAGTAATCAAGACCTTCTTTTTGTCTAAAAGTCTTGCCTTGTATTTGTCAATTGATCCATCTGTTTTCATTTTTCTTTTGAAAATCCACTTGCACCCAAGAGGTTTACAACCTGGTGGCAAATTCACCAATTCCCAAGTGTGATTTTGCAGGATGGATTCAACTTCGCTGTTTACAGCTTCTTTCCATAAAGGAGCCTCAGGACTGTACATAGCCTCTTTAAAAGTTAAGGGCTCATTTTCTAACAAAAATGTTAGAAAATCTGGACCAAAAAATTTTAAGGTTCTAGCACGTTTACTACGCCTATGTTCCTCTTCCTCATTTTGATCTATTTCTTGGTCTTGTTCTTGATCTTGTTCTTGATCATGACTAGTAATAGCATCATAAGATCTTTTATTAATACTAGTCTCTCGTCTAGTTTTATTTGGAAACACATGTTCAAAGAAAGACACATTCTGAGATTCAATAATAGTATTTACATGCATTTGGGAATGTTCTGACTTATGAATAAAAAATCGATATGCATTACTATTCATGGTATAACCAATAAGAATGCAATTAACAGTTTTAGGACCTATCTTAGTCTTTTTAGGACTAGAAATAGCCACTTTAGCCAAACACCCCCACACTTTTAAGAATTTGTAGAATGGTACTCTCCCATGCCACATTTCATAAGGTATTTGATTCATTTTCTTTCAGGATACTTTATTAAGTACATAATTAGCAGAAAACATTGCTTCCCCCCACAAGTTTTGAGGTAATGCAGAACTTATTAACACGGCATTCATTATTTCATTTAAAGTCCTATTTTTCCTTTCAACAATTCCATTTTGCTGAGATGAGTAAGGAGCAGTGGTTTGATGAATTATTCCATGTACTTTACAAAATTCACCAAAAGGTGATTTATATTCTATCACTTCTAAGTTTCTTAATTTTCTTACCAAATTGATTTTTAACTTCATTCTTATATTGAATGAAATTTTTCAAAGTTTCATCCTTGGTTCAAATTAAATAAACATAATTATATCTAATATAGTCATTTATAAAAGTGATAAAATACTTTTTTCCACCTCTAGTTTGAATTGATTTAAAATCACAAATGTCACTATGAATTAATTCAAGTGGTTCCATATTTCTTTTAATTGTATGAAAATGAATTTTAGACAATTTTGCCTCAATACAAATTTCACATTTATGATTTAAATCAATGTCAAATTTAGGTAAACATTCTATATTAATTTGCCTACGCAAAGATCCATAATTAACATATCCAAATCTACCATGCCATAAATTTGAAGACTCAAGCAAGTAAGAAGAATATGTATTTTTATTAATAACAGAGGGTACAACAGTCATTATATTCATTTTGAAAAGGCCATCAGACATGTAACCTTTTTCTATATACATTCCGTTTTTGGTAAATACAAATTTGTCACTTTGAAAGACTAGTCTAAACCCATTTTTACTCAACAAAGATCCGGAAACAAGGTTCTTGCGAATGTCCGGTACATGCAGCACATTGTTGAGAGTGAGTTCCTTTCCAGATGTTATCTTCAAAATAATCTTTCCTTGTCCTTCAACTTTAGAAGTCGAGTAATTGCCTATAAAAAATTGTTCACTGTTGTCCACTATAGAATAAAATGTGAACATCTTTTTGTCAACACAGATATGTCGAGTAACACCAGTGTCCACCTACCATTCTGTAGGATTTCCGACAAGGTTTGCCTCAGAAACAACTGCAGAAAGATTTATGACATCTACACTATTGGAAATTTTATCCACTTTGGTCATATTGGCTTGCAGCAACCTTCTTGCTTGATCTTCCTTTACCTTTGCAAAAATCAGTTCCTAAGAACTCCTCTGGCTTTTTACCATGATTCATTGGCACAGTCCCAACATAAGGAGGGGTTGACGCAATTGCAGCCACCATACCAATACTGGTTTGAACATTAGTTTAACCAGTTTCTGTAACCATGAATTCTAAATTATAAAACAAAATTAGAATTAGAATTTTTATACTACACAAAAAATAAACCAAAACCACATAATTAAATTCTGTAAAAATAAAAGAAACAAGAAATGTAACTTTTATTTCCAATTAATTTGAAAATAGATAAAATTTTATTTAAACAAATTAATTCTACACAGAAAATTAATTTTTTGTAACACTACAATAATTAAAATAATAAAAACAGAATTTTAATTAATGAATTCTCAGAAATTATTTTTGAAAACTAAAATTAATTTCTGACAAACTTCACAAATAAATATTCTGAATTGTTAATGACACCAATATATTACTACTAGTTGTTAAAGAAAATAGACAGTATATTGCTACTATCTGCTAAACAGTATATTACAACTATTTGTTTTTCCAACCAGAATATTATTTTGTAAAACTACAAAAAATAATTTCTGTAAGAAGAAGAAAGAGAAAAGGAAACAAACGAAAAATTATGTAAATAGAATAATTCGAATCTGTCTTAAGATTGTTTAAACAATCTTCTGTGTAAGATAAATATTTTGAAACCAAATTGAATAAATAAAAATAAATCACTCACATAATTTATTTTACCGAACTAAACAAAACTTTAAAAGATCAAGTTCAGTGTGTGACATTCTGTCCTTAAGACAGATTCACCCCGCTACAGTGCTTATGGATATAAGGCGTCTATCTCCCAGGATACAATGATCTTCACAAATTGTAGTAGCATTCCAAACAATTTGTACGGCGAACAAAACCTGTGTTTTTAACTCTCTGAATTTTATTTTAAAACAAAAACTAATATGAAGAGAATTTATGCAAATAAGCAAAACCAAGAGGGAACCAATTTTTTTTTGGAGTTTTGTAGGATGTTTTCAGATCTGTAAGACTGCTGGAAATGGCTAGTATTTATAGGCAAATTTTGACAGACCTGAACAGGTGAGTTATTTGAATGAACAAATGCAAAATTAAACTAAACTGATACAACGCTGTTTCGAACAGATAACTGTTGGGTAGTTAAATCTATTGGAAATTGTAGCAGTTAAAAACCTGTCTGGGACGTTTTGAATCTATCTGGCAGTTTGAATTTGTCCGAAAAATTGAATCTATTGTGGAATTCGAAAGAGGCACAAATATTGGACAAAAAATTTGAATTAATTTCAATTTGAAATTCAAATAATTTCCTATAAGAATTTGGAAAAATTCAAATAAATTTTGTCTAAAAAATTAATGTTAGAACTGACCTGACCCACAACCCGCGCTCGGCACGGCTCAGCTCGGCCGAACGGCAGCAGCGGTGTGTGTGTGTGTGGTGGTTTAAGCCAATGTTCACTTTGTCCATAACTCCTCCCTTCTACAAACTCGGGGCCCAACCCAAGTGTTACCACTTAGAACTTATATACATACATAAGTTCTCTTAAGTTTCCAATATAGGACTAGCCTTACAAGGAAACCCACATTTAATTCTTTAAATGTCTATTTCATGAACCTGAAAACGGCGTCAAATTCCAATTCACTCGTAAATGGTTTTGACGAACCGTCTTCAATGTGTGACTTGCTATGCAGCAAGGAACATGTTACCTCTTTGGATCCACCTCAAAAGATATGTGGACCCCACTCAAATTTGGACTCAAAATTGGTCCAAAATAAACCTATAAAAACCAATTTTCCAACGTGTTACGAATGCAGATTTGTGCATTTGTAATCTCTGATATATCCTAGTTTGTGTCAGATTTGTGCCAGATTTGTGCATGTGTATAACAAGGTCACATGCTAGCCTAGTTTTTCAACCTCTATATTATACTCTATGTTACACCTTTTCCCGGTTTTTGTTTTTTATGTATTTATTGTTGGGATATACCTCCTTATTGGAGTGTGGGACCCAGTTGATTTATTAAAAGAGGTTTAATTTGGCTTAGTTTAGTATAATATATTTTTATATATTATATTTGAAGAAACCCAATCCAATTTGGATACAACTAGGGTTTAGTTACAAAACCCTAAATTCATAATATTGGAAGAATTGGTTTTTTGTTCAACACACAAAAAGTGAACGGCGGCTGCTACATGGAACATATTGCTTCGGTAATAGTGCCTGGGAATTTGACAATTGGGAAAAGACAAATCAAGAGTGCTTGATTTGTTCAAGCTTTGGTTTTCTTTGTGTGGTTGATGTTTGGTTCGTTATTTTGGGTCTTCTTCAACTCTGATTCTGAAGATTTTGATTCTTCTATTTGGTGAGGTCTTTCCTCTTTGTTTATTTGTGATTATTTGGAATTCACCTAAGGGTGGTTTTGTGAGACCATTAGTGTCTCGTTTGTAATCGTTTGGAATTATTTGGTTGATAGTGGAATTGGATTTCGATCCCGTGGACGTACCTCACATTGAGGGAACCACGTAAAAATTCTTGTGTTGCCTTTGATTTAATTTTTCCGCATTAGTTTTTATTCCCATTGATTGATTTACTTGTGGGGAATCACATCGATTTTCCCTAACAACTGGTATCAGAGTTTACGGTTTATTTGAGTCTATTTATTTGTGTAAATCAATGGAGGGGAATGTGGGTCGTATGTCTAGCTTCAATGGAAGCAATTGGGTAACTTGGAAAACTAAAATGGAGGACCTATTATTTTGTAAAGATTTATATGGACCCATTGAGGGTGATTCTGGCAAACCCGAGGGTATGAAAGATGATGAATGGAATAGGCTTAATCGAAAAGCCGTTGGTGTTATCCGTCAATGGATTGATGACAGTGTGTTTCATCATGTTGCTACTGAAACTTCAGCACATGATTTATGGAAAAAATTAGAGGGCCTTTATGATAGGAAATCAGCCACAAATAAAGCTTTTCTGTTTCGTAAGTTGGTTAATTTAAAATATAAAGAGGGCAGCCCTATTCCGGAACATCTGAATGAAATAAAGAGTATTGTTAACCAACTTGCTTCTATGAAAATTGTTTTTGATGATGAGTTGCAGGCTTTGATGCTACTTAGTTCTTTACCCGAAAGTTGGGAGACTTTGGTTGTGACCGTCAGTAATTCGGCGCTCGATGGAGTTGTCACAATGGGCCAAGTCACTAGTAGCCTGTTGAATGAAGAAACTAGAAGAAAATCAGCGGGTTCCTCTCATTCAGAAGCATTTGTTGTGAGAGGCCGAAGCAAATCAAGGGGGAGGAGTAAGACTCCTCATGGTCGTGATCAAAGCCGTGACAAATCAAAAGATGGTTCTTTTTCAAAGAAAGACATTGAGTGCTATTATTGCCATGAGAAAGGACACATGAAGCGAGAATGCCGAAAGCTCAAGAATAAGGAGAAAATGCGTGATAAAAGTGTGGATAAGAAGCAAGAAGACACAACAGCAGTTACTACCAATGGTGATCTCATGGTCGTTTGTGAAGATGATTGTATCAATTTTGTGGGCCAAGAGAGCAATTGGGTGATTGATTCTGGTGCTTCTTTTCATGTGACTTCTCGAGTTGATTTCTTCACTACCTACACTGCAGGAGATTATGGTTCTGTTCGAATGGGTAATGAAGGTTTGTCCAAGATTATTGGCATGGGTGATGTTTGCTTGGAAACAAATTTGGGCTGCAAGTTATTGCTTAAAGACGTGAGACATGTTCCCGACATTCGCCTCAATTTGATCTCTACTGGGAAGCTAGATGATGAAGACTTCAACAACAAATTTGGTGATGGAATATGGAAGCTCACAAAGGGTTCCTTGGTGGTGGCTAAGTGTAAGAAGACTCATACACTTTATTCGATGCAAGGAAAAATTTGTAAAGGTGTTGTCAATGCACTTGAAGAAGATACTTCTACTGAATTATGGCACAAGCGGCTTGGCCATATGAGTGAAAAGGGGCTGCAAGTATTGTTCAAGAAAGAGCTTCTACCCAGTTTGAAAGGTACACATCTTAAAACTTGTGTTCATTGTTTGGCGGGTAAACAACATAGAGTTTCTTTTCATAAAAATGTTGTTTCTAGAAAAGAAAATGTTTTGGAGTTGATTCATTCTGATGTTTGTGGTCCTTTAAAAGTTAGAACACATGGTGGTGCACTTTATTTTGTTACTTTCATTGATGATTATTCAAGGAAAGTTTGGGCTTTTCTACTAAAAACTAAAGATCAAGTTCTAGAAGTATTTAAGCATTTTCAGGCTATGGTTGAAAGAGAAACAGGGCAGAAATTGAAGTGCATCCGATCAGACAATGGTGGTGAATACATTGGGCCATTTGATGAGTATTGTCGTAGCCAAGGTATTCGGCATCAAAAGACAGTTAAGAAGACTCCTCAACAAAATGGAGTTGCCGAGAGAATGAACCGCACCATTGTGGAAAGAACAAGGTGTTTGCTTTCACAAGCTAAATTGCCAAGATCCTTTTGGGGTGAGGCATTGAAGACAGCGGTTGACGTGATCAATTTGTCTCCTTCCTATCCATTGAATGGTGATGTTCCAGAAAGAGTTTGGACCGGTAAAGATGTATCTTATGAGCACTTGAGAGTGTTTGGTTGCCGAGCCTTTGTTCACATTCCAAAAGACGAGAGGTCCAAGCTTGATAGCAAGTCAAGACAATGTATTTTTCTTGGCTATGGGCGTGATGAATTTGGGTATAGATTGTGGGATCCGGTCGACAAGAAAGTCATTCGAAGCCGTGATGTTGTGTTTCTTGAAGGCCAAACAATTGAAGACTTTGGCAAAGGTGATCAACCGGAGCCAAAAACTAGTGATCTCATTGACATGGATTCATCTCCTTCATCTTCAGTTGATGATGAAAACGGGAGAGATGTGCAGCCACCTATTGAAAATGTAGAGGATGATGCTAATCCTAATGAAGTTGAGCCAGAAATTGAGGAAGAGCATCCAACTCAAGTACCGTCACCACAACTTGAGTTGAGGAAATCTACAAGGGACCGACAACCTTCAAGAAAGTATCCTCCCAATGAATTTGTGTTGATTTCTGATCAAGGGGAGCCTGAGAGCTACCAAGAAGCAATTGAGCATGCAAAGAAAGGTGATTGGAAAAAGGCCATGGAAGAGGAGATGAATTCCTTAGTTGAAAATCACACTTATGATTTAGTGAAGTTGCCTAAAGGGAGGAAAATTCTGAAAAATAAGTGGGTCTTCAAATTGAAGAATGATGGCAAGAATCTGAGGTACAAGGCACGTCTTGTTGTGAAAGGCTTTGGGCAAAAGAAAGGTATTGACTTTGACGAGATTTTCTCGCCGGTTGTGAAGATGTCTTCTATTCGGGTTGTACTTGGCATGGCTGCAAGTATGAACCTTGAAGTTGAGCAACTTGATGTGAAGACCGCATTTCTACATGGTGATCTTGAAGAAGAAATTTACATGGAGCAACCGGAAGGCTTTGTGGAAAAAGGGAAAGAGAAATTTGTTTGCAAATTGAAGAAAAGTTTGTATGGTCTCAAGCAAGCCCCGCGGCAATGGTACAAAAAATTTGACTCTTTCATGATGAATAATGGTTTTACTAAAACCACTTCGGACCATTGTGTGTTTGTGAAAAATTTCCCGGATGGTAAATTTATTATTCTTTTGCTTTATGTTGATGACATGTTAATTGTGGGTCAAGATTCTACCATGATAAACAGGTTGAAATTGGAGTTGAGCAAGTCTTTTGCTATGAAAGATTTGGGACCGGCAAAGCAAATTCTTGGTATGAAAATTGTTCGTGATCGCAAAGAGGAGCTGATTTGGTTATCTCAAGAAAGCTACATTGAGAAAATTCTTGAGAGGTTCAACATGGATAAAGCAAAGCCGGTTGGTTGTCCACTTGCGGGTCACTTCAAACTTAGTTCGAATCAATGTCCTATAAGTGAGAAAGACAAAGAAGAGATGTTGAAAGTTCCTTATGCTTCAGCAGTTGGTTCTTTGATGTACGCCATGGTTTGTACAAGGCCGGATATTGCTCACGCAGTTGGTGTGGTGAGTCGGTTTCTCTCTAATCCGGGTAAAGAACATTGGGCAGCGGTAAAATGGATTTTAAGGTATCTTCGAGGGACTTCGAAGGTGTGTTTGTGTTTTGGAGATGGTAAGCCGATGCTTGATGGGTTCACAGATTCTGACATGGCTGGTGATGTTGATTCTCGGAAATCTACTTCGGGGTATTTGATGACTTTTGCAGGGGGAGCTGTGGCATGGCAATCTAAATTACAAAAATGTGTTGCTCTCTCAACTACCGAAGCTGAATATATTGCCATTACAGAAGCTTGCAAAGAAGAGTTATGGTTGAAGAAATTTTTGCAAGAATTGGGTTTGAAGCAAGAAAAGTATGTGCTTTATTGTGATAGTCAAAGTGCTATTCACTTGAGTAAAAATTCTACTTTTCATTCGAGATCGAAACACATTGATGTGAGATACCACTGGATTCGTGATGTGTTAGATTCAAAATTGTTACAACTCGAAAAGGTTCACACAGATGATAATATTTCAGATATGTTGACAAAGACTTTGTCGAGGGACAAACATTTGAAGTGTCGAACTTTGGCGGGTATGGTTGATCTCTCCACCTAAGTCGGTAGGGGGAGAATTGTTGGGATATACCTCCTTATTGGAGTGTGGGACCCAGTTGATTTATTAAAAGAGGTTTAATTTGGCTTAGTTTAGTATAATATATTTTTATATATTATATTTGAAGAAACCCAATCCAATTTGGATACAACTAGGGTTTAGTTACAAAACCCTAAATTCATAATATTGGAAGAATTGGTTTTTTGTTCAACACACAAAAAGTGAACGGCGGCTGCTACATGGAACATATTGCTTCGGTAATAGTGCCTGGGAATTTGACAATTGGGAAAAGACAAATCAAGAGTGCTTGATTTGTTCAAGCTTTGGTTTTCTTTGTGTGGTTGATGTTTGGTTCGTTATTTTGGGTCTTCTTCAACTCTGATTCTGAAGATTTTGATTCTTCTATTTGGTGAGGTCTTTCCTCTTTGTTTATTTGTGATTATTTGGAATTCACCTAAGGGTGGTTTTGTGAGACCATTAGTGTCTCGTTTGTAATCGTTTGGAATTATTTGGTTGATAGTAGAATTGGATTTCGATCCCGTGGACGTACCTCACATTGAGGGAACCACGTAAAAATTCTTGTGTTGCCTTTGATTTAATTTTTCCGCATTAGTTTTTATTCCCATTGATTGATTTACTTGTGGGGAATCACATCGATTTTCCCTAACATTTATTATGCTTTTTTTGTTGCTTTGTAACACAGAGAAGTTGCATTTGAAAAGTGCAAATGAATATAAATACTTGAGGCAAAGCAATTGCTATTCAATTTTTGGGGTCGATGATGCTTGACAGTTATGCATTGTAATGGTATTTTCTTCTTGTCCTTGTTCTTATTATTATGAGCACAGTCATCACCATCAATGCTTTTAGAGTCTTATTTTTCCCTTTCCCCTTCAAGTTTAGAAATAGGGGTTGATTTATATATGAACGTCATTGTGTCCTTTTTCACTCTTCGGGAAGCTCTGGATATTGTTCATGTTAGCAAAGAGGATCAAGAAAGTGTATTTAAAATGCTCACTACAGTTTTGTGGTTGGGGAATGTCTCCTTTGCAGTGATTGATAATGAAAACCATGTTGAACTAGTGGCAGATGAAGTAACAATCTACTGAAAAACTTGTCTATAATTTTTGTTGATAGGAGTGTCGCTACTCATATTATTTTTTCAGACAGGTTTTCAAATTGATAAGCCATTATCAACAAAAAAATTATTATTTATTGACATAGCAAAAATCTTAGCCAATAGACTAACCCACTCGCCTTCAAGTTGAAGATCTAGAAAAACATACCTCGGTATTATATATGTAAACAGAGTAGTGAAAAAGAGTTTTGTCTGGTTCAGCATTGAGAATGTGAGGGAATCAAGATTTTTGTATGAAATCTGCAGCAGACTGTTTTGCAGCGCATAAATAGCTGTTGGCAATCCTGATGTAATCAATGAACCAACTAAAGTCCACTCCTTGAATAGTCTCCTCAAACCACCGTCTCTTTCAATGAGTATAAGAGCAAAAATAACCTGTAAGCTCATGAAAAATATATTTCCTTCAATGTACATCAGATCAAAAACAAAGACGGAGTGCAAAACAAAAGATGAAGGAGAAAACCTTTATTATCACACATGCCAAAACAGAGGAAGTCACAATAACTTCTTGTCTGCAAGAATCATAGTTAGTTGAAAACTGGAAAATTACAGTACTATATATTGGTTAAAAATTGAACCAGCATTTATCACTGCACATGGTAATAATTAACAAGAAAAGTAAAAATGCTCCTGTGGTGTAAATACTGAAAAACTTGACACCAATTTTTCTTCTCTTTTCCTTCTTTTTTTTTATCTCTTTCCTGTTGGGAAATTGGTTTCTAGAGTGTGAAGGATTTTAAAGAATCAATATTAATAGTCATTTTGTGTAAAATAATTGGTACTCTACTAAAAAACATGTCTATAATTTTTTTGTTGATAATGGCTTATTATTTATTTTGCTTGTAGGTGGTTTATTGGCTGTAGGTAGCAACACTCCTATTTGAATGAACAATCCTATTTATTGCAGTTTGGACATACTAATCCATACTAGCCCTCCTTGAGCTTGTTGCTCTTGAGTATGACCTCATGCACCTCAGTTCAAGGGTTCAAATGCTAGTGACGGACTGCTAAAATTGGACGTGGTAATCCTTGTTGCAGTGAAGAGGTTTTGAAACCCCTTTAGAAAATATTGCATTGCGGATGGTACTTCATGAATGCCATCAGCTGTTCTTATAATCAAATCAAAAATTTAGAAATCAAGCTCATAGTATTTTGGAAGACGGAGAGGAACTATTAATAGATTAGATTGACTATTGATATTTGCTGATATCTACTTGTTTCTCTCACTTCAATCCATTGTCTTGATGATAGCATGGATGGATTAATAAATTCTTCTCATACTTTCTGTTGGTGATAACTACAAATAAAACACTAGAAAATAGAAATTACAATAATTATTGAAACGGCTGAGGCGCGGGAAATTCGCTCTCTTTAAGGAGATTCAAGCCCTCTGCAGTTAGGCAAAGCCTCACACCGGTGTAGCAGAAAAAACCTTGACTTGTCCCCCCTTGAGTTAGGATTATAAGGAGGGACTAATAATCCAAACTTTGACTTAGTCCTTCAATTTATATCTCACCCATCCCAGTGAGATTGAATAGTCTATCATATGTGAGATATCATATCCGGACGAATTGTTAGTCTATACTTCAATTGTTTAACCAAACATCGGATTAATAATTTTATTGGACTATTAGTCCAATTTCAATCTCATGTCCACCCAAACAATCATGGCTTAAAGATTCTTGTGAGATGTTCATGTATATAAATGAATGGTCCTGACTCATGAGTATCTTGGTGCATGTGCATGACTTATTCATGTTGTTAGATCTTATAAATACGCTTAGATTCCAAAATAGGGATTTGAAAAGGAAAATATATATATATATATAAATAAAATGTAAATGAAATATAGATTTATTTTATCTATATTTTAAATACTTTTTTATTTTTTCTTTTTAAATTTCTACCTAAATCTATACTTCAAACCCAACTTAAATCAAATTGAAAATTACTAAGCGTCCTCCTACTAGCCACTTCTCTATCTTTCATTGTGATTTGCATAGTATTAAGCCCGCAGTATATTCAATAAAGAGTACAACCATGAGACAAAAAATATCCAATAATTCAGCATCAGTACCTGAGCTGCAGGGTTTAGTTATAGGATTTGAGAATAAATTTAAAAAAGAAAAAGGTGAGTAAAATGTAAATAAAATAACCTTACATTTCATCTAGTTTCATACATTTTTTCTTTTTTCCTTTTCAAATCCTTCCCTAAATTTCTTAAACAAACGCATGCTAAAACAATTTCCGTCCTCCCAAAGGTAACTGAACCTGAAGCAAACCCTGCTTTCCCCACTCACACTCGGTGCCTCCTGTATTTTTCTATCTTCCCTATATCTATACCAATCCTAGCAAATCATAGAATAGTCTTACACAATTAACAAAGCCCTATATAGAATGGATTCTGATGGATTTCAGACTCTAAACCCAACCCAAATACATGTAAGAAAACAATAATTTTATAAGACCGCAGAATACGAGACACACATCCAATAAAAACATATCGTGGAAAATTAAGCTTTGGCCTCACTTGAATTGGTAATAAACTTTTTTTGGCAATTTATATTGAAGGATAGAAACTGCAGATCTTATGTTATTCGATTCTTGTTTGTAGGCAAAGCACTTAATAATATTGTGCTGCATTCACTTGTACATGTCCTGCAAGTATAACAATGGGTGTTCACCAGAACCATTTCTGGTACCAATAATGTATCAGCTAATTAGCACACACTAAAGTTCAAGGTCCAAATGAAGGTGGCTTCCTAATCTTCGTAGCCTGCTCGAAACTATACGCGATTTCAATGAGTTTAGACTCAAAACCCTTTAATCCTCCAAAACAAATACCAAACGGCCTCCCATCGTGATCGTACCCAGCTGGAACGCTAATTCCTGGGAATCCCCCAATTGCAAGCACTCCAGAAACATGTAGGAAATCATATGACAAGGGTGTCACCAGTGCATCCAACATATTATCTTTCATCAACTTCTGAAGTCCATTTTGGGATGCTTCCATTAAATTTCGCAGCGCTTTCTTTTCCAATTCACCCATCCCATTTGTTTTCTCTGCTTCCAAAAACAAGTCTTGCCCATATTCGCCAATTTTTTCCTGCAGAGCCACCAAACCATGTATGATTAATCTTGTACTGATGGTGATCCTCAATTGTGTACGTAATTCATGCTAACAAAGGAGTTTATATTTCTATCAGTCATAAATTTTTTCCTGCAGAACCACCAAATTGGGTATGATTTATCTTGTTGAAGCAACATTTGGATTGTTTATATCAAATTGTAAGTGGTAAATTAATATACTAACCCAATCACTACTTGTAAAAGAAATAAGTGAATATAAATCAAATACACTAAAACCAAAACATGTCAAGTCAATTAGTATCTTATGCCAATTTCTCCATAGGTGAATATAAATCAAATACACAAAATCCCAAAACATGTCAAGTCAATTAGTATCTTATGCCAATTTCTCCTCAACAATCTTTAGTTAAAGAGTGACTTCACACAAGTTAGACGCTTAGGCTTGAAAAGAGGTGGTAGAAAGAGAAAAGGGAATCTGTATTTTGTTGATCTGACCAATATCTTATACCAGTATCTCTTTCTTATCCGATCACAGTTTAGCATAAATTAACCTAATTAACAGTGTTCATAGTACAGAGGACCTATTCATTTGCTCAAAATTGCTAAAATGTTGGAAAGAGATGGTGGTATGTACCAAATCCGAAAATTTCTTGTTGAAGGCTATTGCATCAGCTAATGATCGCACCGGAGAAGTGAGTAGGTCTTTTAGATAAGCATTTAGAGACAACTTGAACTCAGCTAGCAACGCTATGTCTTGATCATTGAACACAGAGTTGATGATGGCATCGAAGTTGGGTATGTCCATACCATCTACCAAAGTTGCACCTCTTTGCCTAACGTTTCACCCGATTTTGGGGTGTAATTTCAGGATTAAAATTGTCCTTGGAGTAACCAAAGCTAGACAATGGCAGCAAATAAAGACTCATGATGTAATGCTTACCTTAATGTGTTGAAATGCAGCTCAAAAGCATGAGAATTTTCGGAGTTGTTGGGGAAACCGATAGCTTGTTATCCCTAACCTCTTTCCCCTGAGCCCATCAGCCTTGAGAAATTGCACGTAGCCACCATGTGGGATGTACTTTGAAGCTTTTCTAGTTGCCACAGCATCATAAGGATCGAAACCCACGATGGCGTCAAGCACATAAACAGCATCTGATACTGTCCTGCAGATTGGCCTGCCATGTCCAACATGGTAGAAGTTACAATTTGGGTTTCAATCTACAAACACAAAAAAATTCTCAAAATGTACACAATGAAATACTAACAACACTGCATATTGCAAAGCATCACATACCCGACTGTGTCTTGTCTAGTTGAGATTGGGACGACCCCTCCCCGGCTGGTGAGGCCTACTGTGGGTTTGATCCCAACAACCGAGTTAAAACTGGATGGACATAAGATGGACCCGGCCGTCTCTGTACCAAGTGATACTGTAACCATATTTGCTGCTACTGATACTGATGATCCTGTGCTTGATCCACCTGGGTCTGCAGATTTCACATATGGATTCTGCATCAATCCGCAAGCATCATATCACAATTCAATAGTTTGCCCTTCCATTTCAATGATCTTCAATACATCTAAATTATATTTGGTTAGTGTTGGCGGAACTACTCTCAAGATATCAATACACAAAAATGGGCCTTAGAAAGAATAGGTCATGATCTCATGAAGCGTTTGACTCTCTTAGTGCGTTGATGCATTGCGAAACGCGAAATAGTGACAATCTTAGAATCCGTTGATTCAAACAAGAATATCAGAAGTAAGATTCCTTTCTAGACTCGTTGATTCACAAAGAATATTGAGAATAAAGGCTCAACAATGGTTGATTCACAAAGAATAAGCAACGTTATAAAACTCGAAATATATTAATCATCCAAAACTTTCTTTGCCCTAAGACTTACATCTTTATTTATAATAAATCTAATTCTTGTTAAACAAGAAACGAATAAAATAATAAATACAATCAAAACTAATAAAATAAGAAAATTGCATCATATCAAATTAGGAAACTAAATAACTAAATAATTCTATAATATTATATGCTAAATTAGAAATTTTCTAATCAACTATTAATTTCAAAATAATAAAATAAAAATGTTTATTTTTTAAAAATTTGGCCTACATCATTCCTCCTTGCTTGAAAAAAACTCGTCATCGAATTTCCATTGTTTGAATTAATTTGCCATGTCTATACTTGTCCACATCCGCTTTATACTTGAGATTAACTTTCTCAAAACTGAATTTTAAACGAGAATCTTCCGAAATTAAATAAATAATTTTCTTCATTAAATTTAACCCATCTTCTTTGTAGTACAAATTCTGACTAAAGACATTTCACTTCGCATCTTCAAGCAATTGATCTTCAAATGGACTGTAATGAAAACTCCATGGATTATAGTTTTGTTGGAATAAGTCCATTCCTAACTCTACTTGAACAGGTTTTCGTTTTTGATCAAATCCATCTTGTAATGAATTTTTGTCCTCTTTGCTAGACATGAGCAATATGACCCCATTACTGTCTTTTTTTAGTTCTTCCACTTGATCATTTTTCCTTAATTCGATTGCATCACTAATTTGCAAAATCTCATTCCCACAACCATAATTTAGAGCATATTCACAATGTCTAAATTTTTCTTTGACTTCATGAATTTCAATCTCCTGCTCCACTAAATATTCATCAAATTTCGGAAGTAAATTCCAATCAACTTGTGATTCCGAAAATAAAGTATTTATATCTAATAATATCTCATCAAATTCTTCCTCACTAAATATTTTGTGAATCATAGTACCTTCTAGATCAATTTCAATTTCGTCCTCTATATCGTTGAGAAAATCTCCTATGTCCCACTTGCTAAGGAACTTGACAGGTTGCAAGCAAATTTCCTGTGGGGAGGTACAAAAATTAGGAAGAAAATCCACCTAGTCAAACGGAAAGAGATTGCAATGAATAAACAAAAAGGGGGCCTTGGGATTAGAGACATTAGATTTACAAATCAGTGCATGTTACTCACATGGTGGTGGAAGTATGCTGTGGAAGATGATGCACTCTGGAAATCAATTGTGTGTAGCAAGTATGGATTCACAGGTGGGAGGTGGCTGCCATCATCTAATGCAGCAAGTTTCACTTCAAGGATTTGGAGGGACATTCTGGATGTGGCACAATCTAACCCAGGACTATTTACATTCTTTATGGAAAATATGGAACTCAGAGTAGAGAATGGTAGAAGAGTACAGTACTGGGTTGATAATTGGTTCGGGGACTCTAGTCTGCATGCTCAATTTCCTAGATTGTATCCGTTGAGTACGGAGAAAGAGGTGTCATTGTGTGTGCTTATCTCAAGAAAGGTTAGCTCAAATAGGTTGTGTTTTAATTTTAGAAGAAATCTTCATGCTTGGGAGGAAGAAAGTGGTAAGGCTTACTGATAGGTTGGGTGTTGGGCCAAGGTTATGGATATAAAGGACCATGTGAGATGGAAGGTTGATCAAGTAGGAGATTTCAAGGTAAGCAATGCTTAAAAATGGTGTGATCTAGAATCTGGGCCTACTTTGAGATATGGAATAATTTTCTACAACCCAAAGCCAATTTTTTTACTTGATTGGCATGTAAAGGCAGACTTAAAACAACAGATTATCTAAATAGAATTGGTGTATTGAGGAGTAGTGTGGACTTATCTTGTGTATTCTGCAAATTAGAAATGGAATCAGTAAATCATTCGGTGTTGCTCTGTCCCTATGTATGGCAAATTTGGCCATGCATAATTGACTGGTGGGGGCCATCTTGGGCAACTCCATGATCAGTTGACTGTCTATTTCAATGGTGGATGAGCTGGAATTTCAGAAAGAAAGAAAGGCAGATTTGGAGAGCTATCCCCTCAGCTGTGGTATGGTCTGTGTGGAAGTGCAAAAATGAATGTATTTTTTCTAACAAGCAACCAATTTTGGAGGAGTTATGTGAGCTAATTAAAGTTCGATTAGCACTGTTTCTGGTTGTTCTTATTCTGTTGGTAACATTGTAAGAATATTCAACTGGTAAGAAAGTTCATCTAGTAGCTTAGGGGGTGAGCTGCTATGGTGGTCTGTTAGTGTGTGTAGCTAGGGGTAGCGTGGAGTTTTTTTATGGTTACTACAGAATTTGTCTTGGGCATTGGGTGTGCTACTGTAGTTGTGGGGTGTAACTAGCCTTGATGTTATTATGTTTACTCTATTTCTATTTGTTTTTGGCTGTTTGTGATTGGTCTCTCACCAATCTTGGGTTCGTGCTAGCATATGATTGAGCTAGCTCTCTGGTGCCAACCTAGTTGGGATTGTTGAGTTTAGCTATGATACTCGATGCATTGCCTTTTTTATTGATGTAAGATTTCACTTGTATTTGTTTCTTTATCAATAATTCTTTTGCTGATCAAAAACTATAATTTCTTCTATGACTTCTTTATGATACTCCTCATATGAGGGAGGAAAATCCCAATTAACTTGTGAGTTGAAAGAAAAGGAATCCAAATTCATAAATACCCTTTTTTTTATCTTTAGAATTTTTTAACGCATGAATTTTTCTTGGTCTTTTGTTATGAAAACTCAACAGAGTAAGATCATCATCAATTACCTCATCATCTTTGACAAAACATGAATTACAAAGATTCGGCTGTCGTCGTTGTTGTTTCTGCATGGCAATGGACAAGATTGTAATCTGTTTGGTTAGAACATCAATTTGTCGCTGCATCCTTACTTTCTTAGCCTCAAAAACTTCATTTATCCTTAGTGGCATGATTGCAAGAATGTAGCCTAAGCTTTGATACCAACTGATGTAGCGCGAAACGTGAAATAATGACAATCTTAGAATCCGTTGATTCAAACAAGAATACCGAAAGTAAGATTCTTTTCTAGACTTGTTGATTTACAAAGAATACCGAAAATAAAGGCTCAACAATGATTGATTCACAAAGAATATCCAAAGTTAGAACAAAAGAGTATAAAACCCGAGATATATTAATTATACAAAACTTTATTTTCCCTAAGAATCTTTATCTATAATAAACCTAATTCTTGTTAAACAAGAAACTAATAAAATAAGAAATAAAATCAAAACTAAAAAACTAAGAAAATTGCATCATATCAAATTAGAAAACAAAATAACTAAATAATTCTGTAATATTTTATACTAAATTATAAAATTCCTAATCAACTATTAATTTCAAAATAATAAAATAAAAATATTTGTTTCTTTCTTAAATTTGATCTACATCATTCCACCTATCCGACCTATGTTATACCCATTAATTATGAAACAAGATTGTAAAAGAAACCAATCTACTCAAACTCAATTTGTATTTGGTTTATTAAAAACTAGTTTCAAATTGACTCGCTAACTAAACAGGTCAAACTTGAATACATTTTAAAACTTTTTTAAGTTTTCAAGCCAAACGTGAACAACTTATTCAACTTGATCCTATTATGTGAGTGTTTAGGAAAAGGGTTGGGTTAAAATAGTTTATTAAAAGACAAAATAGTTTAAAATAATCAATAAGACAAAATGTTACATCAAATTCATAATTATTTTACATTTTTTTTCTCACAACTATCAAATCAACTGCAAAAAAAAAAAAAAAAACCCAACTAATTTTCTAGACAAAACTATTTTAGCCAAGCTAAAATAACTGAAAAGTCAAATAACCAACTTCCAAACAAGGCTTATATATGCATTATAAAAAATCAAGAACCTTACCTCCCTCAATTAAAACTTGTTTGAAATCATTTTAAAAGGTAAACAAGATAAATTTAAACACATTTTCAAACCTATGAAATTTTGAAGTCTGTACACAAACGACTACCCTACTAGGCTTACCGTAAAGGGGATTACATGCAGCTGGAGACTAATTGGGACTTAGAGAGAGAACACAAATTGGCAAAATTACTTACCACAGCCTGGCCAGCTCTAGCGCACCACCCATTTGGCTGCTGCTTCGACCTGAAAGCAGCCCACTCAGTCATGCTCGCCTTCCCCAATACGATCGCACCTGCTTTCCTCAGCTTAGCCACCACTCCTGCGTCCCGAGCCACCACCGAACCCAGCAGCGCATCCGACCCAGCTGTGGTATTGAGCTTGTCTTTGGTTGCAATGTTGTCCTTCAACAGAATGGGAATACCGTGCAACAAAGACGACTGTGAAATGGGTGACTTGGTGTTTCGCTCTCGATCAGCCTCGTCTGCGAGGAAAAGAGCTTCTGGGTTTACTTCAATGACTGATCTGAGAACTGGGTTGAGTGATTCAATTTGGGTAAGGTAGAACTCGACGAGTCGTCGAGAAGTGAGTTTGTTTTGCTTGAAAGCGATCTGGATTTCATGAACGCTGGCTTCTTTGATTGGAAATTCAGTGCTGCTCATGACGAATCCAAAGAAGACGATGGACAGGAAAAGTGGATGGGTATAATGTGAATATGAGCGAAGGTTTCCAGGAAAGACTGATCAGTAGACTTTAGAGTAGACTTTAGAGGTCTCCTATGTCACAATTCATTTGTATATTGGTAATGTAACGTCTACCGACTTTGCTCTCCTCTCAATTGTTTGAATTTGTGCATTCGATCCTCCAAAAATACCGACTTTGTCTACCGTGACCACCACAGTAGACAAAGGTCACGCCGGTCATCCCATCACGTCATTTCAGGCGAAATCAGGCCGCCTCTATTTTCGTGGACAACAATGATTTAGACTATTAAAAAATGAGCAATGATTCATGCTCTCTTAAAAGTCCCACCCCCACCATTCCCCACACACGTGGGGATTGGAGATTGGGAGATCAGGAAAAAAAAGAAAAAAGAAAAGATAGCCAATCAAATGCAAAGGGGTGAAGGGGGTGACCTCCAAAGGGGGTCTTAACTTTTATTGTTAAAAAATACACCATTAATAATACTAATGCATTAAAAATAATTTAAAAAAAAAGTATAAAAGTGGGCGGGACCCACTGTCATATCCTTAGTGCTCCCTCTAGTGTTTCCAAGCATTTTTCTTTTGGTGGACCAAGTATTTTCCTTTTGTATCTTTAGGCTATGTATGGCGTAATGGGTTGGGGTTAAAATAATCATAAAAAGATAAAATATATTAAAAAATAAATTAAATAAAGTATCATATTCAAATCATAATCATTTTATTTTTTCCCTTATAAAAATAAAAATAAAAATAAAAACCCAAAAAAATTATTCCAAACAAAACTTTTTAGCCTAAGCTAAAATAATTAAAAAGCCAAAAAGTGAAGGTTTATATGGGAAATTATGTGTGTGTACCGTATATACCTGTGTTTGTAGTTATGATTTATGATTTATTGTTATTCTGATTATAATTTAAGAATTTTTTTAGGGTAAATTACACTAACACCCACTGAGGTTTATGTTTATTACAGTTCTTCCCTCACCTTTTGGAAATTACATCTTTCCCTGAGGTTTAAAGTTTCATTACAGATTCCTCCCTCAGCAATTTAATTTTTTTAAATACCAATTTTGCCCTCATTGGGTAAATTACAGTGACACCCCTCATATTTTAGAAATTACAATCGCCTCCCTAAGGTTTAAAGTAGCATTACCAATTGCCCCCTCGATTAGTATTAGTTGAAAAAAAAATTTATTGAAAAAAAAATTGAAATTTTTTTTTATTAGTAAAATTTTTAAATTTTTGTTTAAAGACCAACGTAAACTCATTTTTTGAATTTACGTTTTTTCCTCAAATTTGCAATCTGAGACAACCATTCATAAACCACAAAAATTATCAAACAAGTTTTTATGACAATTTTAAAAATTTTTGTAAGTATAAATTGAAAACGGAAAACGAAATAGTTACTAAATAGGTTTCAGATGGTAAAAATGTCGTAAAATTAACAAATAATTAAATAAGTTATCAACGTAAGAAATGATTTATCAAAAAATTTTTAGGCTATGTATGGTTTGATTTTTAGAATTTTTTTTTAAAAAAATTAAAAATTAATGTGGTTAAGAAATAAGAAATAAAAAATAATTATCATTTAAGGGTAAAAAATAATTATCATTTTAATTTTTGGACAGGTTATATACATACGGATGGCTATTTCAATTTAATTTGTAAAAAAATATTTTTAACCACTCGAAAGATAAAAATTATATAAAAATGATAATTATTATTTTTTATTTCTTAATCAAATTAATTTTTAATTTTTAAAAAAAAATTCTAAAAATCAAACCATACATAACCTAAGAATCTTTTGATAAGTCATTTCTTACGTTGGTAACTTATTTAATTATTTGTTAATTTTACGATATTTTTACCATTTGAAACCTGTTTGGTAACCATTTCATTTTCAGTTTTCAATTTATATTTACAAAAATTTAAAAAACTGTCATAAAAACTTGCTTGATAATTTTTTTTTTGGTTTATAAATGGTTATCTCAGTATGTAAATTTGAAGAAAAAACGTAAATTCAAAAAATGAGCTTACGTTGGTTTTTAAATAGAAATTTAAAAATTTTACTAACAAAATTTTTTTCAAATAATTTTGTTTTCCAACTAATACTAACCGAGGGGGCAATTGATAATGCTACTTTAGACCTTAGGGAGGGATTGTAATTTCTAAAATGTGAGGGGTGTCAATATAATTTACCCGGTGAGGGCAAATTGGTATTTATAAAAATTAAATTGCTGAGGAGGAATCTGTAACGAAACTTTAAACCTCAGAGGAGGATGTAATTTCCAAAAGGTGAGAGAAAAATTGTAATAAAATAAACCTCAGGGAGTGTCAGTGTAATTTACTCATTTTTTTATTATATCTTTATGCAGTATTTGATTATAATTTATTTTTTTAATTATGGTAATTAAAATTACAAATAATATAGCTTATCTATGGTAGAATTATATGGATATACAATGGTTATGTTGTTGTTGTTGTTGTTTTTTTTTTTATTATTATTTTTAGAATATGAAAAATATTATATTTGATGATGTATCGATTCCCGGGTGGATGGGTCGGACCGGCCCAGGTTCTCCAGACTCCGGCTCAGGAAGGCTGGCTCCGTCAGATGACCTGCAAGCAAGTTCAGGGGGGGAACGGGGTAGTCCCCCAGTGAACCCTCCGGTGCAAGAATTAGAAGAGCAGAGTATGAAAAGACTGTATATCGAGAGATCAAGAGAGAGAGCCACCTAACTTCCTTTTTTTTCCTCTTATCCTTGCTTATATCCTTTTGTCATCATTTTTCCTGTCTCTTGTGACGTGCTTTTTCCGCCGAAAGCCTGTGCCATAGCTCATCTTGTTTAGGGTGATGGAGACTCTGTTCCGGCGGGGAGTGCTGTTGTAATAAATGCTGTGATGGGTTGCATTAATGGTGATGTGTTGTGATAATAACTCTGCAGATCTTTGTCTGCTGATGTGGCCCGCGTCCCACCTGCCGTGTGCCTAAATGCCGTTGGCCCTTCATGTCTAGGTGGCCTCCAGCTGTTCTGGGCCTTGTCACCCAGGCAACCGGGTTGTGCCATTGGCCCCAAGCACTGGGTTCGGGGTGGTTTACCGTGGGCCGTGTGCCTTGTGGGCCTATCCATGTCAATATTAATAAAAAAAAAACAGTACATAAGTAAGACCCCAAAGGATCATCCCAACCAAACAACAAAATAAAAAAAAAAAAATACATCAAAAAAAAAAAAAAACGATCCAAAAAAAATCATCGATATAGTTAAAGATGTGATCTAGAAAACAAGATCTGTTTGAAAGTCCACCGTCCCCGTCGCTACTGTCCAACTCCGTCACCGTTGCTTCCTGAGAAGGAAGTATATCTACAATGGTATGGAAGAAGGCTTGAGAGAGGAAGAAACCATTATGAGTGTCAAAAATTTAAAAATTTATTTCAAAATCGAAAGAGAAAACTCTCAAAATCCTTATTTTAAATACAAAAAGTCCAGATTTACACTCTAAAACTGTAGATCTATAGTCTAGAAGTGTAGATCTACACTTTAAGAGTGTAAAATAGATCACCAAAATATTGTCGGAGAACCGCCGAAGTATCGCCGAAAAACACCTAGAGAAGGGGCTATGCTCTCTCCCTCTCTCTGGACTGTTAATGGTTATGTTATTGATGATGCCCTTACCATTTGCATGGAAAAATGTTTAAATTAATCTTAAAATATTTTTAAATTTGATTTGTTAATATTTCCAACTAACAATTTTAATTGAGCTAATCACAATCTAAACTTGAGTAAGGTTTTTATAAATGCAAATAGTTGCATATGTTGAACATGCCTGCATTGTGAAAAACGTGAAGGAGGAAGTGAGGCGAAAATTAGGGACTTAATACATTTTAGTGATGTCAGTGACAAATAATTATAAATGGGTGAGAAATAATATAAATATTATAAAATTTTTCACTAATGTTTAATCATTTTTCAAAAACTATCCTAAATAGTAATTTCCCGTAAAATCAATATCGAATTGATAAATATGATTGGTGCATTGTCACTAGGGAAATGGCACATGCTTTGTAACCTATTTGACAATTTCTTGAAAGAATGATCATCAAAAAGGGTGTAAGGGAAAGTTTAGTATCGAACTGAGCTTTTTTATTTCGGTTTTATTGATTGAGAAACCGAAATGGGCTATATACTATAGTTCGATTTTATTGTTTTCAAATTGGTTTAGAGAAGGGATTTTAAAGGGTTATATAAAAATTAGCGATGATAGTGGCTAGAGTCGTTATGCCAATTGTGGTGGAGGTGAACCGTTGTGGTAGTTGGAATAGTGGTGGTGATAATTGGAGAGGCAACCGTGATGGTTGTGGTCAGGTAGTAAAATGATAATGGTACTTAAGGTGACCATGACATTGGTGATGAAGGTGATGGTACTGATAGTGGTAGTGTTGGTAAAGAAGTAGTGGTCGTGGCAATAGTTATGACGGTGGCAGTGGTGGGAGTGAGGAAGTTATGAAGGTGCGTGTCGATATTTGTGCATAAATATACATAAATTCAATCATCATTAAGTAAAAATCCTACTATTTAAAATTTTCTCAATTTTTAATTAATATTTTAAAAAATACTTGAAAGTGATGCGAATTGTGATTATCAAATGAATTTAATTATTGATAAAAAAATAAATTTAATTAATTTTCATTTGCTACATTATTTAAGTATGGAATTGAGTTATCAAATAGCATCCAATGTTAAATAAAGATAAATGAATGTTAAATGTTCATTAAAAAAATTTAAATGGTTATTGGAAAAGGAATTCATAAGAAATGTCGGATTATAGTACTAATAGGGATGGAGGAAAAAAAATAAAAGAAGATTTATTGGTATCCAATTCCAGGTATTGGCTTAAAGAATGGGAAAAATAGATGTACAAGAATGTTGAGAAATTCTATTTCCAGACATTTAATTAACTTAGGACACACATTTAATAAAATTTTAATTTAGTAACAATTATATCCTAAATTAAAATGATCATAATAAACATTCAATAACATCCATCTTTTAAGAAAAAATTTTGTGTACACATCGTTTAAGAACACACTTACATTTAAGCTTCCAAACAATTCAATTCGTTGCAATCTAATGCTCAGTCAACCACTTCCCATATGATCAAAATCAAAAGCAAAAGCATATTGCGCTTTACAAACATCCAAAAACAATTTTTTTTAAAAAAAATACTTAAAAAAAAAAGACCCCCAGAAAAACACTTCCACTGATCAGTCACTGCACCTCTAAATCTCTCGATGATGGTTTGATAGCATAACATTCCTTACACGCCGACAGCACCGACCTGAAAAACCTCTGGCCACACCCCACCGCCTTTCTGCCGCCTTCTTTCTTCCCCTCTCAACCCTTCTTCCACCGTAACCTCCTCCTTTCTCCGTCGCGAAACCTAGTGGCCCGATTCCGGCGCCACCGCAATAAGCAGCCACCATTTTGAAGACCCATATTGTCTAACCATCTCTCTCGCCAACACAGGCATTTTGACCCCAACAACTTTTGAAGCTCTGTTCAATGGCTTCTTCTGATCGGAAGAAGAAGAAGAAGATAAAGAAGAAGGTTCGCTTGTACTCGTTTTGGCGCTACTGTTGCTTCGAGACGACGACATTCAGGATCGGCTAGTTGAGCTCGAGCAAGAATAAGGAGTGTTTGTGGGTTGGGTTGGATTTGGGATTGGAAAAGAGTGAGGTAAGAAGTGGCCATTGAAGAAGAGATGATTGGCTGATGAATAAGGTGTTTGTGTGTGTACAATAGTAATGAGTAAATGATATAATTGTAACTTTTAGGGTGTGTTTGGTAACGTTTACGTTTTCAGTTTATATTTACAAAAATTTTATAAACTGGTTTTTGTTTATTTTTTGTTTATTTTTAGAAAAACATAAACTACAAATGCGTTTAGTAATTCACAAAATGTTTAAAAAATTTTAAAAATATAAAAAGGAGTGAGAAATGACAAGTGGTGGCAAGTGGCGGCGGAAGACGGTGGTGAAAAGTGGTGACGGTGGGTGGTGGCGGGTGGGTGGGTGGGTGGGTGACGGTGGCGGGTGGTGGGTGGTAGTTAGTGGGAGGTGTGGATGGTGATGGCAGGTGGGTGGCGGATGGTGGTGGGTGGTGGGTGGTGAGTGGCCGATGGCGGGTGGTGGTGGGTGGCGGGTAGGTGGCGGGTGGTGGTGGTAGTGGGTGGGTGGGTGACGATGGCGGGTGGTGGATGGTAGCGAGTGGGTGGTGGTGGTGGTGGTGGTGGCGGCGAGTGGTAGTGGGTGATGGCGGGTGATGGTGGGTGGGTGGGTGGGTGAAAGTGGCGGGTGATGGGTTGTGGCGGTGGGTGGTGGGTGGTGGTAGCAAGTGAGTGGCGGATGGTGGGTGGTGGCGGGTGGCGGTGGTGGTGGTGGTAGTGGGTGGGTGGGTGACGGTGGCGGGTGGTAGTGAGTGGGTGGTGGTGGCAGGTGGGTGGCGGGTGGTGGTGGTCGTGGGTGGGTGAGTGACCGTGGCGGGTGGTAGGTGGTAGCGAATGGGTGGTGGTGGTGGTGGTGGTGGGTGGTGGGTGGTGGTAGTAGGTGGGTGGTGGGTGATGGTGGTGGTAGTGGTGGTGGTGGTGGCGAGTGGGTGGCAGGTGACTGGTGGTGGCAGGTAGTGAATGGTGGTGGCAGGTGAGTGGTGCGTGGTGGTGGCAAGTAAGTGGTGGGTGGTGGTGGCGAGCGGTGAATGGTAGTGGCAGGTGGTGGGTGGTGGCGGGTGGATGACAAGTGGGTGGTGGTGGTGGTGGTGGTGGTAGGTGGATGAGTGGTGGTAGCGGGTGGATGACAAGTGGGTGGTGGCGGCGATGGATGGGTGGTGGTGGCGAGTGAGTGGCAGGTGGGTGGTGGTGGCGGGTGGTGGCGGATGGTAGCAGGTGGGTGGTGAGTGGTGGTGGCAGATGGTGGTGGAGTGTGGGTGGTAGTGGTGGAAGACGATGATGGAAAATGGTGGCGGGTGGTGGCTAATGTTGGGTGATAAAAAAAAAAAAATTAAAAACTCAAAATGGAAACACATTTTTTGTGTTTTCATTTTTTGGCCAAATTTATAAACTGAGACCACTGATTTATAAATAAAAAATTTTACCAAACAAGTTTTTATTTGAGTTTTTTAAATTTCTGTAAATATAAACAGAAAACTGAAAACGTAAGTGTTACCAAACGGCACCTTAGTGTGTGAATTGAGAAAATTAATTAATAAATAAATTAATAGGTGTGTGTATTGAGAAAAGTTGTGTATTGAGGTAATCAAGTGTGTGGAAATAGAATTTCTCCAAAATGTTGTAATACAAGATATCTTTTTTTTTTTTTTTTTTAAATATGTGCTAAAAAAAATTACAAATTAGCCATACTAAGTAATAAGAGACTTTTGCTAATAATAATAATAAGAGAATTGACCAATGAATGACCTCCGATTCTCAATTTCAATCATCATAACACCATGCTCACAAATTGTAAAATCTGCAATAACTATAATGGTTAATCCCACTGTATAGCAAAAGCTCAATACAATTAATTTCCTACTGCCCATTAGTGTGTATTTCCTATGTCTTCCAGTTCTACATAGACAGTTGTCATGACCCGAACCCGCCCCTGTGGGTTAAGGACATAACCGGCCAGTAATCATGAGATTACCTACGGCTTCAGACCAAAACAAATGTATTTTTAATAGAGATATTGGGGGCCAAACGGAAGCAATTCAAAACTTTGTCCATAGAGCTGTGCTTACATGGCACATCCATACAACCAAACACATATACATTAATAACTCACTGTAAACTAAAAACACAGAATATGCAGCGGATAAAATAATCAGATCATACCTTCTCTTGATGATAGAACCTTCTTGGATAAATCACGTGCTTCCAGAAAACTGATAAATCAACCCAGCAGTGGAGTGATATCACAGATTGAATATCACCCACACAAAATCACAGTGCAAAGACTTGATCGTTGTGTTTTTGGGAGAGAGTCAGTATATGGGTAGAAACAGACTATACGTTGTTTCTCACTTGATTACCCATAACCATATATTAGATATATAATATATTATTATATCTATCCATATCAGTTAAAACTGATAATATCTGTATCTTGAGTGGTTATCCTAAATAGGTTTGATTTCAAATTCAAAACCTATTTGGATAAGGATTCAAATTCAAATTTAATGGTCATGCCACATGGGCGCCCATTACTAACATCTCCCACTCGCACATGAGTTGGCATGACACTGCCACATCTCTATCTCAATATCCCCAAAAAACGAACAATCTCATACTAGCCAATGCACCGTGCGACCGCTGAGAACACCTGCAAATGGGAGCTCTATACTAGAAACTCAATATGAGTCAGAACAGAGACATCAACCCAAAAAGAATAGAAATAGTGTCTCATGTACCCAGACCCATCTAGCTACATCAGTCCAAAAACATCTCTAATCCCTCAAAGAGCATGTTTGACTCTCCTAGGTCCCGCATTATATTCACACCCAATCAGCATCCTATAAAGAGCGATGTGAGTTGTCGACAGTGAATATAGAGCAGAGATGTAGAACTAGATGATCTTCCCTTCACCCTCATATCATTCAATTTGAAGTTGACCGCTTTCCCAGTAATGTCCCTTAAAGCCGAATCATACATGACCGTAGGCAACATACCAAAGTAGCTGAACATCAACTCCTCATCTTATGACATAGTCAAAGGTCACAAAAGGCACAAAGTGAAGTCATTTAGGGGAAAAAAATGACTTTTAGGACTCACACGGTGAAGAAGCAGGGATCCATTCTTTCACCTCGCTAACGGGTCGATAAGCACATGCAGTATGAATGCATTTTATAGTGGAGTTACTCTTCCAAAGAGTGATGTTAAACTCACACACCATACAGATCTTAGTCTAGTCGCTCTTAAGCGCACGAGTCGCTTCCTAGCGTCTAACTCGAATTCTCTGTTTGCTCGCCTCTCAGGCATCAAATGAGATCTCGCATCTGGCTATCCATAACAGACATATCATGGAAAAGTGGGTACTCTCATATCCATGGTCGGTCTCTAACAAGACCTCATCTTGGCTCCAACCAAGGCGACATAGCTAGTGGATAATTTTAGCTTCTAGTCTCATCCTTACTCGCTACCCAGCGCTAAGGGCGATTGCTCGTGTGAGTGAGCCAATCTTACCTGCTAACATCAATTTAATTATTTTGTGTATGCTAATTCACAAACCATTGCTAAAAGTAGTAAACATAAATGTGTGATAGAAACAAGTATGAATACTAATGGCATAAATATCCCCAAAAATGAGTTCAACTGAATACACAAAAAAAAAAAAATATCACCACCTACGTAGTCCTAAAGCCCTAACATGAGTAAGATAAACATCTCTAGCAATGGGCTTAGTCAAAGGGTCCGCAACCATGCGACTCGTAGGGATGTGCTCCAGGATCACTTCTTTCTGCGCCAAAATATCTCTGATAAAGTTGAACCTCACATCAATGTGTTTGGTTCTGCCATGGTATTTAGGATCCTTAGCATAAGCGAGTGCAGCCATGCTGTCACAATGGATAGTCACAGGGTCTGAAGTGTGTGTGACAACATCCAAATGCTGAAGGAATCTCCTCAACCACACGGCTTCCTGAACGGAAGATGAACAAGCCACAAACTCAGCCTCCATAGTCGATAAGGCGATACAGGATTGCTTCTTACTGCTCCAAGAAATAGCACCATCGCTAAGCATGAAAGCATATCCTGAAGTAGACTTACGCTCATCTAGGTCTCCTCCCCAGTCAGCATCACAATAGCCAACTAGATGTAGATCTGAACTCTGGTAGCAAAGTGTGTAATCTGCAGTCCCTCTAAGATATCGTAATATCCTCTTAACTGCTTTCCAATGAGCTGGTCCTGGGTTGGATTGGTAACGACTCACCAATCCAACTGCATAACAAATGTCAGGACGTGTACACATCATATCATACATCAAGTTTCCAACAGCATTTGCATAGGGAACACGGGCCATCTTTTCATTTTCTTCTTGAGTCTTAGGACCCATATCAAGGCTTAGGCTCTCGCCTTTTGCAACAGGAGTGTCAATGGGTTTGCAGCTCTACATCTGGAACCGCTCTAGAATAGTCTTAATGTAAGTCTCTTGAGACAAACCAAGAAGTCTCCTAGAGCGATCCCTAAGGATCTTAACACCGAGCACATAGCTTGCCTCACCCATGTCCTTCATTTCAAATGTAGAGAACAACCACATTTTAGTGGCAACAATCATCTCCTTGTCATTTCCAGCCAATAATATGTCATCTACATATAATGACAATATCAGAAAAATGTCCTTGGACCGCTTAACGTACACACAGTGATCTTCATCAATCATCGTAAACCCATTTGAAACAATGGCTCGATGAAATCTCAGATTCCACTGACTGGATGATTGCTTTAAGCCATAAATAGATCGTTGAAGCTTGCAAACTTTGCGCTCCTGACCTACTGCCACAAAGCCTTCTGGTTGATCCATATAGATCTCTTCATCCAATTCTCCATTGAGAAATGCAGTTTTAACGTCCATCTGATATAGCTCTAAGTCCAACTGAGCTACTATGGCCAGGATTAGGCGAATAGAGGCAAACCTTACAACTGGTGAAAAAGTTTCCTCATAGTCCACACCCTCTCGTTGGGTGTAACCTTTCGCCACTAGGCGAGCCTTATACCTTTCTATGGAACCATCCGCCTTGCGCTTGATTTTGAGAACCCATTTGTTCCCAATAGTCTTGCGCCCAAGCGACAAATCAACCAAGTCCCAGACATGATTTTTCTTCATAGACTCTATTTCTTCTTCCATTGCAGTACTCCATTCTTTACTAGCAGGGGATGAGAGAGCCTCTTTGAGATTCTTAGGCTCCATCTCATCACTCGGAGCAATCATGAATGCTTCCCCTTCAATCTCAAAACGACGACAGGGTATAGCTCCACGTTTGCTTCTACGTAGTTGAGAATCCTCATCCATTGGATCTAATCCATGGGTAAGTAGATCGCTCCAACTGTCCCTAGGAGCTTGAGGAATTATTTCCTCATTCTCTACTAAGCTACTAGGTGCACCTTCAAGTAGATCCTCCATCTCGTAGAATTCTACTTCTCTAGTTACCTCACCTCTGCTAGGGAAATCCTCCTCTAGGAAATCCACATCTCGCGACTCAATTTCAGTCACACTTCCATCCGGATGCTCCCCAACAAACACATAGCCCTTAGAATGCTCACTATAGCGAATGAAGATACACTTCTTTCCTCTAGGGCCCAACTTCCCAAACTTATGAGAAGCGTTGTGTATGTAAGCTGCCGAACCCCAAGGCCGCAAATTGCCCAAATCAGGCTTTTTGCCAGTCCACATCTCATATGGTGTGGAAGGAACTGATTTGGAGGGCACACGGTTAAGGACGTAGGCAGCAGTCAACAAAGCATCTCCCCAATAAGAAATTGGAAGATTAGCTTGCGCCATCATTGATCTAACCATGCCAAGCAATGTGCGATTCCTTCTCTCCGCTACACCATTTTGTTGCGGAGTCCTAGGAATTGTCAATTGCCTGATAACTCCTTTTTCCTCACAGAGCACTTTAAATTGCTCAGATAGATACTCACGTCCTCGGTCAGTCCTTAGAGCTTTAATGCTCTTGTCTAATTGATTCTCAACCTCATTAACATACCGTCTAAAGCAATCCAATGCTTCTGACTTGTGAGAAATCAGATAGACATGACCAAAACGTGTGCAATCATCTATAAATGTGATGAAATAAGGGGCTCCATGCCTTGCCCTCACATTCATTGGTCCACATATAGCAGAACCATCAGACTTAGCCGCCTCAAGGCGCTCAGCCTCTAGCTCCAAATGACACGATATGTCTTCGAATGTTTTCACACTCTCATTATGCATCATGTTCTGCTTCATCTGCTCCCAATAATATGGCAGAGAGCGTATCACAGCCTGTACTTGCTGCTCTTGAGTCAAATTATGCCCAGCAGCCGCAAGCTCACGTATCATGGCTGACATGACTCTCAAATGCTGCATCATCGAGTGATGCGCCCTTTTCTGATATGAGTCAAACTTCATAGTCAGCCCACGTAGCTTTGCCAAAGAGGTAATACCAAACTTTTGCTTGAGAGCTTCCCACATCTCAAATGCAGTCGGGCAATGCTCAAACTCACTAATCAAGTCGTTGTGCATGCTGCTCAACATAGTAAAGCGCGCACACCGATCTTTGTTACGCCAAGTCTGAAAGGCTTCAAGATCACGACGATGTTGAGCTGTATTGCCCTGCTCTGGCTCAACCATCACTTGTTCAAGTGTGGTCAACACTTCTTGCTCATTGAGGAGGTATTGGATCTTACGGTGCCATATGTCATAATTGTCGCTATCCAATTTCTCTCCCTTAGTTAAGTCTGCCACCACTGTCTTAGCAGCCATTTCTACATACAGAGTAAATAAATGCGCAGGGGATATTAATGATAGCAACACAAAACCAAATATTTTGCAGCAAAAAAGAATCTAAATTAAATAATGATAATTTTACACATGTCTCAAGATCGAAAATTTGCTATGCTCGTAATCATCTCTTGCACCTCTAGTGATAATTATCAAAATTTAATTTCATTCCATGCGCAAAAAAAAAAAAAATCAAACAATCTCCCACTATTTATGGCATATACAAAGCATGATAAATTCCATACAATAGCATCTCAATATAAATTTACAAACAACTCATGCTATATTTATTTAATGATGAAATTTAAATAAATAATTAATCATGCTTCTTTAATTGCAACATATTAAAAAACCAAAAAAAAAGTTGTATTTAATATGCAGATTATGCCATAATTAAAGTGTACATCATTTTTGAAATTTTCTGAAATTTTAAATAACTAATTAAACACACATAAAATTAGAAATAAAAAATCCAGAAACTAGTAAACAGAAACAATATTCAGATTATGCCATAATTAAAATGTACATTGTTCTGAAATATTCTGAAATTTTTCTGAAATATTCTGGAATTTTAAATGACTAATAAATACACATAAAATTAGAAATAAAAAAATCCAAAAACTGATAAAATGAGACAATATTACTAGTAAATAATAAAACCTTTCAGAAGTCTACAATAAATATTTCAGCCCCAGAAAATTATTCATGCAATACCAGAAGCAGTTTAAAGCATAAAACATGAATTATTAACACAAGAAAAATAATTTATATTTTCTGAAAATTTTCAAAAATTTACAGAATGTAGAAAAGTTAATTCTGAGTCTAACAGTATAAGCCACGCATAAAACAAATATGTAATGAATTAACTATGACCATTTAACGCAATTCAGAATTAAAAACAAAACAAACAGTGCCTAATGCGCCAGCAGCCAAGCCAGCCGAGGAAAACGGCGCGGCTCAGCACGCGGCCCAGATCGCGGCTCGGCTCTTGGCTCGGCTCGCGGCTTGGCGGGCGGCTCGGCTCGCGGCTCAGCGCGCGGCTCAGAGCACAGCGCGCGTGCGTGGCGCGGAGGGCACGCGCGTGGCTGCGCCGCTGACGCGCGCGTGAGAGCGCGTGCAAGCGCGTCGGTTGAGCAGCTGGCGCGTGGGGGCGCGTGGCTGCGCGTGGGGGCGCGTGGAAACGGCCCACGGCGTCGGGTGGCGCGTGCAGACCACGCGCCGCCTTCCAGGGTGTTTTCTGGTCCGATTTATGTACTGCCGGACTCCTTTTTTCAAAATAAAACTATTTATGATATGAAAAAAGACATTAATGAACATAAAAAAAAATATTTTTATGCTCCTAATCTGATAAATTTTTTTTTTCTACAAATATTCATGTGTATAATGTATACATATACATATAAAAGTATACACATGATTAAAGGAAAACACGAAAATATCCATTAACATGCTCTGATACCAATGTAAACTAAAAACATAGAATATGCAGTGGATAAAATAATCAGATCATACCATCTCTCGATGATAGAACCTTCTTGGATAAATCACGTGCTTCCAGAAAATTGATAAATCAACCCAGCAGTGGAGTGATATCACAGATTGAATATCACCCACACAAAATCACAGTGCAAAGACTTGATCGTTGTGTTTTTGGGAGAGAGTCAGTATATGGGTAGAAACAGACTATACGTTGTTTCTCACTTGATTACCCATAACCATATATCAGATATATAATATATTATTATATCTATCCATATCAGTTAAAACTGATAATATCTGTATCTTGAGTGGTTATCCTAAATAGGTTTGATTTCAAATTCAAAACCTATTTGGATAAGGATTCAAATTCAAATTTAATGGTCATGCCACATGGACGCCCATTACTAACACTCACAACAGAAATACAGTAGCATAAGTTCTGTACAAACAGGATCATCCAAAACTAAGTCAACCCATGACAACTATGTACAGACATATGTAAAGTCCTCGCCAACATGACAAAAATAAAATAGTATAGCAGAAAGGAGAAGACAGGTCTCGTGCGTGAGACACTAGGGATGACTCTCCAAAACTCGATTGTTTCACACAGACTTCACTGGGGCTGGGTCAGGACCTATCTTGGCTCACCTAGAAACACATGAATAAGCGTGAGCGATAGCCCAGTGAATAATATCAAATAAGAAGATACAAACAATGTGTAGAACAACATACTCCGAACGGCCTTGGGCCCAATTCACATTTTTGTTTCACATTTATATACGCAATTTAAGTCAAGTGACTGTGGTTTCAAACGTACTGGCCTTTGGCCTATTTATCTTTCATTCCTGTCAAACGGCCTCTGGCCCACTTATTTGTATCAAAACGGCCTCTGGCCCATCCATTTATGTCAAAACGACCTTCGGCCCATTCATTCATGTCAAAATGGCCTTTGGCCTATTCATTCATGTCAAAACGGCCTTTGACCCATTCATTCATGTCAAAACGGCATTCGGCCTAATCATTTATGTCAAAACGGCCTTTGACCCATTCATTCATGTCAAAACGGCCTTCGGCCCAATCATTTATGTCAATCGGTTGTCCATAATTCAAACTAGTAAACTGGTAGAGAAATAAACAATTGGACAATTGACAAACTTCAAAATATCGATGTTACTCACAGTGGTCGGTTGGTTGGTTTGCCCTAGAGCTCGACCCTACATAGTCCATGAACACAAAAGGGTCACCAACAATTCAATCTGTTCTTAAATTCACATTTTCCTCTTTAGGCTTTATTCTTATCTCTTTAATTCAATTACAATGCTCAATGCATGCCTAAGAGTACTTAGAAGTAAAAGAGAACAGAAAATGGAACTCAGAATGCATAGACAAAATTTCAGAAAACAGGGTCCCCGCTCGAGCGTGGACTTCCCTGCTCGAGCGGACCCTTAAGGCCTGCAAAAGTACTGGGAGCATCAAAATTACGCTCGAGCTTGAAGTCTAGCACTCGAGCGGAAGGCCTCTCTTCGTGGTTCCCCGCTCGAGTGGACGCCATGTCTGCAAAAAATGCTGGATGCATCATTTTTACGCTCGAGCGTGAGCTCGGACGCTCGAGCTGAAGGTCTGTCTACATAGCTCCCCGCTCGAGCGTGGACTTTTCCGCTCGAGCGGACATCCAAGTTTGCAAAAATACTGGAAGCACAAAATTCACGCTCGAGCGGTGGTTTCCCCGCTCGAGCAGACGTCGAATTTCTGGAAAATCCAGAACATGTTTTTGAGCTTCAACTTCAAATTCAAAGGCTCCAAATGCATGATTTTGGCTCAAACTTCATATATATATGTACTAACATGGTATAAACACCAAATTACAACATCAAGAAGCCCAATCTCACAAAATAATCACATGCATGTTCCAATCTTACATCAAACTCATGTCCAACATGATAAATTCAAACATTCAAACTTCTACTCCCATGGATTGTACATGCATGTGACACATAACCCTCATTCTCAACTCATATGATGAAGAGATGGTTAAAAACATGGATTTCAACTAAAAACTAACATGGATCATACATTTGGTGCTCAAACATGCAATTTCAAAGTAATTTCATACATGCATGCATCTATTGACTTTAAATTCACCAAGACTAACTCAATCCATGCTCTTTCTCATCATTCAACTTTGAATTTACAATTTACAAACAAAATCCATGAATCAATGGTGGGTTACTCACCTAGGAGCTTAATTCTCCCAATCTATGGCAAAATCTTGGGTTTAATCTTCCAATTCTCCACAAACTTGAGCCAAACACAACTTTTCTCCTCTTACCCTCTCTAGTCGACCCTCTCTCTACTCTTAGAGTCAAAAATTAGCCAAAATGCAACAAAATAAGAGAATTGAGGGTGTGGTGCCCCTTTTACAACAATTCCCACAAACTTAATTTAATAATAATAAATAATTGGGCACTAATTCAATAATTTAATCAACATAATTTGGTCCGAATCAGTTTTCAATTAAATTTCATCGTAGGCTCTAAAAATCACACTAATCACAATGGCGTAATCAATTCCGGGTTCTGTGGCCGATATGGACTTCAATTTAATTTT
Source organism: Camellia sinensis (assembly GCF_055761805.1). Taxonomy (NCBI): domain Eukaryota; kingdom Viridiplantae; phylum Streptophyta; class Magnoliopsida; order Ericales; family Theaceae; genus Camellia; species Camellia sinensis. The sequence goes on from NC_138965.1 coordinate 13,527,826, forward strand.
CAAAGCAGACAGTCGAACAGATATTCCTACGATGAACAGATAGAAATTCAAAACCACATATTTTCACATAATGGCACACAAAATCATATTAAACACATAATCATACTTAGGTTAAGGACCAATTAACATATTACGGGACAGGGGTATGACAACAGTGTACAAGGAGGAAATATTCATCGCTCTCTATACTCCTCCTGTCCAAGCTCTGTGCTGCTTTGGGTGACGTCGTTTAACCTGAGAACAAAACAATGGTGAGCCACCCGACTGGTGTACAGCTAGAAAACCCCTCCGACGATCAAGTTAGCACACTTGGAGAAGAAGAAAGAAAGAGCAGAGACAAAATGCAGGTAGCTCTGATAACAGGAATTCCAGACCTGTGCATGGAGGCGCTTGTAGACACCCCATTTTTGACTGTTCTCAAGATTTGGGCGTCATCGTTTGTGCACTCGATGATTGTCCTTGTTTATGTTCGTTTTGAGCACCCGAAGTCCTCGGCGGAACGCCTTGTCTTTGAGCCTCTAAACCTTATCTGTTTTGTGCATGTTTTTGGACCAAGAGCTTGTTGCCTCTTGTTTTTGTCGGCTACTAGTGGTGGCCGACGGCCATTAGTCTCTTTTTCCAGATATTTGTTGACAGCTATGCCAACTGTTGCTCACTGAGCTGCATCTTCATACACGTGTATGGTGAGATGTTCACAAGCTCAAGACTTGTTTTTCTATATATAGGGGGTGTCCTCCCCCATTTTTAGGGGTTAGGATTTTTAGAACGAAAATATCTCTCTCTCTCTCTTGTTATTTTGCACACATTTGCTTAGTTTCTTTTAGCTTTTGCATATCAACCCCTAACCAAATACTCTCACATTTGGGCTGAGATTACTTGGAGCCTTGTTTGAGCTCTAGAAGGAGGTTTGAGGTTGGTTTGTTGCCTATTTTGTGCCTTAGCTTCGAAAGGTATAACATTTGTTATTTAAGCTTGTTTTCGATACTTGTTTTGTCATCTTTTCAAATTGTTTTTGGGCTGATTTTGAACTGTCAAAAACTCTATTTTTGTGACTTTAAAGTGTTGGTTTGAGGTCTCTTTGAGTTAGGGGGTGGTCCTCCATTCTTTCTCCTTTGTTTGTTAAGCTCTTGTACTATCTTTTCATCACTTTCAAACCAACTTTTTTTGGGCCTTTTAACCATTGGATTTCAGAGGTTTTTCAGTGATAAAAACTTTGTTTTGAAGTCCAAAATTGGAGGGGTTAGCCTCCCCTCCTTGTGTCATGTTTGCATGTCTAGTTAGCTTCATATGTTAACATGTTTTCTAGCTTAATTTAGCTTCAGTCCAGCATGTTTTTGCCTCTGAAATAACCTGTTTTGGCTCTATTTTGGACTGGTTAGTTTAGTTGAGGCTTGTATTGTATAGTTGTAGTGTTAATTCCTTCAATAGCTTGATGTTTTAATGCTTTAATCATCATGCTTTGGAGTTAATAGCATGTTTTAGTGTTGTTTTACACTTCATTTCAGCACTTAAAATCTCTATAATCTCTCTCCATTCTTCACTCTTTTGTTTGCTTTGAAAGTGGTTTTAAACCCCTTGTTTGCCTAAGTGTGAAATGAAGGTGTTGCACCTAATGGTTTAATCCCTTAGGGGGTTCATTACCAACAATGTAATGCCTCTTTCATGCCCAAAGCAACTCATTGTTTGAGCCATCTTTCCATTAAAGGACACTCACTCTTGGACTTAATCGATTAAAGAATAAATCGGTAATGTAAAATGAGTAAACAAAATGAACAAAGTAAAAGAGGCAAGATAAACATCTTTCGTGTTGCATTGCATGTGTTCGAATCGGATGTTAATTTGAACATAAGGAAAATGGGACATTTCATACTCAAAAGTGATGAAATGCGCCACTTTCCTTGGTCACCATTACCCTTGATCATGCATGATAGGGTGGCAGTCTTTTTGGTCTTGTTTGTACATTAATTAAACTTGCACAAACTTGGTTCCTTGGCAATCATGCATGGAAATTGCTTGATTGATGGTTTGAGGGAAAAGAGTTACACTCCTTTAAGCTTATTTGATGATAAGGAGGGTAACAGTACAGATAACCCTTGAGAATACACTGATTTGCCCCTGTTTTCTCTCTGTTGCAGCAAGAGGAAGTTCAGGACAACAATGGTCGACGGCCACCAGTAGTAGTCGACCGACCACCACTAGTAGCCGATCGGCCATCAATGAAATTTGCACAGTATGTTGGTAAGGTGAAATAGGTATTTTGGGAGTTAGCAGCACTGTTGGTGTTCAAATGTACAAACAGAGGCGTTCAGTGGCAAGGCGGTGGTTTTCGGGTGGAGAAACCAAGCATGCATGCATCCCTCACTTCCTGAGGCCTTTTAGTTGCTTTGTTTAGTTAATGAATGGTATCTAATTAATTACTTTAATTGTTTTGTACTTAATTAGCTTAGTATTTAGCTAATCAATTCGATTTGTAATATTTAATTAGCTTAGAATAAGTTAGTTAATTCGTTTTTATTGTTGTAATAATTAGTTCGCTTCATTAGCTTAGCTAGTTGGTTAGCTTATTCATTCAGACCCTCCTTCGTGAGGGCGTAATGTTGTAATAAGTGTGCGTGCGTGTGTGTATGTCTTCAAACTCCACGTCTTTCTCCGTTTTATTTTATCGCTTTCGATGGTTAGATTAGGGACATTTTCAATTAGCATACCTTATGCTTGCATGCTTGCATTCATTCATTTGTATTGCATGCACCGAGGCTCAGTGCATCATTCAAACTGCATCTTCATTTCAATACTTCTTTGAATACGTGTTTAATCGCATGTTATTCAAATTGAATCATATGTCATATTAGTAGCCAAGCCTATTAATTTCATATTGCACGCGTTGCATTAGGCATCTTGTATAGCTAGGATCATGCATCTTTCTAACTAATTTCTGTTTTGGCTTGGAGAACTTGGTGAGTTTTTATGCTTTAGTATACTTGCATGAGTGTGATTGCCATATTGCCATGAGGCTATATGCTTAAATGCTAAATTGCATGAATACCTGTGAATGAAGGCTTATTGTTTGAATTGGAACAATTCAACGAATGTGCATTTTAAGCCCACTTTGGCCCTGTTTGGTACAGCTTAATTTCAGCTTATTTCAGCTTTCAGCTTAATTTAAGCTATTTTGATGTGTTTGGTTTAGCTTATAGCTTATAGCTTATAGCTTTGTGGAAGTCAGAAAACAGCTTATTCTTTGAGTGGGGCAGGAGATGCTTTAAGAATAAGCTGGAAATCAGCTTAAGCTGAAAGTTATAAGTTATAAGCTGTTTAGGCATAAGCTATAAGCACTTTCCCACAGCTCTACCAAACGGGGCCTTTGTTGTGGCAAAATCATGTTTTAAGCCCACTATGTTTGGTGGCAAATTCGAAACTTTAAGCCCACTTGAGGGTGACAAATTCAAACCATTTTCGCAAAAACAAACACGAGATAAATTGTTCCAAATTGAGCAGACTAGTCTATACTTGTGTGTGCGCGTCACATAGTAAAGCTAGTTTAATAATCGGAATAAGAACACGCAATGTTTATAAAAAATCATATCATGATTAGTAGAGGCCGATCTTTGATCGGGCGAGCCGGGATGCTCATTTCAAGACCTTTCCCTCTCGTACCCAAGTTCCCGAGCTGAGGCAACTTTGGTGATGACGAACACATGGCCTTTAGCACGAGTCAAGGTTTCCTAAATTTTCCCAAAAGTAAAATATTTAGGTGGCGACTCTGTATCTAGCAAAGCAATCCAATTTTGGCATTATTCAATTTAAAATCGATTTTCCAAAAAGGTTTGCCAGATTTGGACTCTTTAGTGTTTATCAGTTTCACATTACACTTATGAGACTAGATTTAAAACTGCAAGAGTCCAAACTGTGAGGCCTTCTTTTCAAACCCTTTTCGAAAGGCGGGGCACGAAAAAAGGCGAGTCCACAGCGCTGTGCCGTTTATATAGTTTCTACACACACCACCCTACTCGTTCTTTTCTAGACACGTGGATGTACAACCCTCTTGCCTCCCTCCACTTGTAGGCACAAATACTGCCAAACACTAATGGCAAAACTGCCTAGCGGTATTAATGCATACGGATGATGGGATCTCCATCTCACACCACGATCAGACCACGTAGCTACTCCTGCCAAGCTATACTTAGCCTGGTCTTACTTTAGCTTCCCTGCCTTAAGCCTTAGGGCTAAGTTAATTAGCCGGTCTACGTCTAGAGGGCTTAACCAACTAGGCACATTACACTTCATTCTCCAAGGCAAATTACGCTTGGCTCTAGCCCAAAACTAGTGCATCTTGCTTGGTCGGAGGCATCGTTTCTTCGCTTAGCTTGGTGCATGATCTACGTCGAACAGCTAGCACCGCCGAACACCTGGATCTCGGGGCTAGCCCAACTGTACGGTCCAAGACCTCAGCCTAAATCATCCTCAACCAATCTAGTTCAATTATAAAATTCCATAACATGGCCTATGCCCAAACCTGCTCGGCCCGTCTATTTGGCACAAACCTCCCTCTTAATTCCCCTTAATTCCATCCGCGCTAGCGTTACCGAAATTACGTTCTATGGTCGAGCTAGGTCCATTGCTCGGTTGCTTACTTTGCTCGGTTTACTACTTCCCAGCTTCATCCGTGCTCTCATATCGAGCCACATCTCGTAGCTAGGCAAAATCCTCTGCTCGATCAGACGTCTTGCACTGCTCACGAGCTTTACGTCTGTCAGTATTTCCCAATGTCTGACATCATGTCTTTTCGAAGACACGCGTCATCACCTCGTTGGGCCCGTATGCCCAATCCAACTACCGTGCACCCACAATTTCAGATTCAAATTTTGGCGCCCCTTCATCTAAATAACATTCTCATACTTCTTTCTCCCCCTACTATTCATCTTCCCCACTACCGTCGGTTCACTTTCGAAAACTAGGGCTACCATTTTTGATGCCTTACCTTCCAAGTCGAAATTGAAGCAAATTTTGAGTAGACTCTGCTTCACCACCGCCGTTGGAGTGTCCTTCGCCGATTTTTATGCTAACTAGAGCTCTTATCCGTAAGTCTTCTTCACATCCTCTAACATTCTTTGTGTTCTTGAGGTTTTTATGTTCTCTATACCACCAATTTTTCTTTGTAGTCATTCTTCCTTTAGAAATAGTGTGCCATTGCCATAAATCTTCAAGAAATGGCAATTGATTCCAACAAATCAACGTTTTACACCACTTCTAGTGGCCAAATGCCTTCAGGTTCACCGTTCTTTATTTTTTGAGATGAACACTGGTGGATCTAGGTAGGACCGGGTTGGAAATAACCTTTTAATCCAAAAACATAAGCAAACCGGGCAAATTTATTGTTTATGGAATTAGAGTAGAAAACCGATCTATTAGATTGCACATAAGGTCGTGCAACCAAGCTAACATCTGGCTTGCTTGCACGACCGAGCTGAGAGTCACTCCAAACGCACGTCCAAACTAAAATTTGGCTCATCAAAATGACCCAGCTAACATCAAGCGCATTTGCAAGACCACGCTACCACTTACACCTCATTTTCATTTTCCACTGCAGAATTCTAGAGGGCCAAGCACACAGACATAAGGGCTCTCAAAGACCAAGTAGCTAATATCATTGGTAGACACATTTTGCCGAGCAGGCCACACAGGGCTCAATGGGGCGTTACCGCTACCAAGTAGAATCGCCAGAAGGTTGGTCATATTCCGCGAGGAGTATGATATCCCAGCAGATGTTCATTTAGAGCTCGATGCGGAGGACACTACTTCATGGGGTAGATTGAATTCTTGCCTCTTTACTGTGCTGTCTATAGGTAATGGAGGGCTTTACTTTCCGGTGCAACCCTTGATCTGTGAATTTTTTAGGCAGACCGGGTTGGCTCCCACTCAAGTTTCCATCAACACTTATAGAATAATAAATGGAGTGGCCGAGTTAACCACCGGTTAGGATTGCAATTAGGCCTGGCTGAGATCCTTTGCCAATATATGCTCGGTCGCACAATCGATGACTTCAATTATTATTTGAAGGTTAGGTTGGGCCGAGAACGTTTAGTAACCGACACATCGGACAAGGACATGCATGATGACGACTTCTTTTGGGTGTCGAGCAATTATAAGACCGCCAATGTGCCCAATTGGTTCATAATAAAAAACTTTGGCTTAATAAGTAAATCGAGTTCGGATCAAGAATCTCATCATTGCTACCTCCATCGACCTGTCAAGCAGCTCACCCCTCGTCCTAACTACCAGTCAAAGTTCTGGAACTATGATTGCCTTGGCCTCAATTGTTGCCACCTGGGCTAGCATAGAGTCGCGCCAAGCTAGTAAAAGGGCTCGTGCAACCGATCAATTGGCCGAGCTCATTGATAAATTGAACGCCGAGCAGGAGGTGCAAGAGGTTACACTAACACCTGTTTGGGAGCTGAAGTTCAAGTACCATGGCAAGCCGATCCCGACTACTGCATCCGTCATGGAAGACAAAGAAAAACTTCTCACTTTCGATTTGACAAAGTCCCTTTTGTTGTCGGGCCACATGGCCGGGCAGGACTATGTGTCGGACACGTGGATGGTCAAGTCTGCAGTGAAGTCCATAACAAGGGTAAAATCTTCGAAATTTTGAAAAACTCATTAACTCGGTTTGAATCTTGCTCGGTCTAACTTTCCTATGTTTTCCTCCTGCATGCTATTCAGAAAACCCACTTTGTCAAGAGTCGTGTTCTCAGGTTGTGGCAGAAGGTGGTTGACTTAATCGCTGATGCAAAAGCGTCAAGACCGAGTTGGGTCGAGCTAAGGCTTCCCTCGAGACCATAAATACTGGTAACGCCAAACTACTGGGCCAGCTCAATAGTGCCAAGTAAGAAAGAAATGCGTTCTGCGCCGAGCTAGAAGAGTTAAAGAAGCAAAAGATAAAGCTGTGAGGGAGGCTGAAGACCGCAGCTTTAAGGAGGTTGAGGAGAGTTTCATGAAGCTAGTTGATGCCATCAAGGACATCTTTTTTCAGTCCGATTGGAAAACAGCTTATGAGAAGCTCAGCTAAGGACTTGAAACCAAGGTGTTCACATCTCCTCTCCTCATCTTCCTACCGAACTACATGGTGTCTTATGCCAACAATGTCTTCAACTTTTTGCAAGACAACGAAGCCGAAGAAGAAGCAGATAAGGTGGCCAAGCAAGAAGGAACCACCCAACAAGAGCGCGGTGATGAAGAAGGGACTTCTGCCGTCAACCTGGTAAACACCGCAGCTGGAACTGGAGATGAATTTGTTGATATTTTTCCTCTCGTTAGCTTTTTTTTTTTTTTCTTTTTTTTTGGCTTGTATTTTCTTTTGAAATTTGAACTTTGTAGCCAGGCTACTTGCCCAACTCTTGTATTTGAATTCTTGATCAATGGAAATTTCGAAACTTTTGTCACTCACTAATTTGAATTATGCATTTCTATCTCTATTTTCAAACCGTGTGACATTATCGCGGCACGAACAAAACATAGACTCTTTTAATCAGGTAAAATCATCTCGGCTAGGTGGTAGGAATTGAATGAAACATTAACTCTATTGGCCAGGTAAATCATCTCGGCTAGAAGGAAGAAGTTGAACAAAACATCAACTCTTTTAACCTGACAAAATCATCTCCGCAAGAACCATAGAGTTGAACGAATTAATCAATTGAGCCTACCGAGCAAAATCACCTCGACAAGTATTAGCGAGTTGAACAGTTCATCAACTAAGCTTGCCGAGCAAAGTCATCTCGGCAAACATCAAAAGAGTTGAACAATTCATTAACTGAACTTGCCGAGCAAAATCATCTTGACATGTATAAAAGAGTTGAATAATTCATCAACTGAGCTTGTCGAGCAAAATCATCTCAGCAAGCATCAAAGGAGTTGAACAATTCATTAACTAAGCTTGCCGAGCAAAATCATCTCGACATGTATAAAGGAGTTGAACAATTCATCAACTAAGCTTGCCGAGCAATTTAAAAATCCCGACCCAAGATTAACGTATAATCCACGATTAAGAATGCTTAATAAGTATCTAAGATGAAATCGAGTGATTAATTATGTGTTATGTGTGTGATTTGCATTGTATCTATCCATAGTAGAAATATCTGTTTGTCTTTCTGTTTTGTTCTACAAATTAAAGGCCTTGTCGGCATCTAATCACGAATTTGATTAGGGTATTTATTACTTGGAATTTTTAGAATTTTATGATAAGTTTAATTAAAATTCGATTCGGAACCGAAATAAATAATGTTGATGAATTAGCCACTATTGAGTTTTCTAACCAAGCCTATAAAAGGCCCAAGTAAGCCCTTGAATCCATTTTACACTCTCATTCCCTCATTCTTGAGTTCAAAATGTGTGAGAGGAGAAACCTAGAGAGAATTGAGATTAACAAGGGAGATGTTAGAGAATTAAGGGAATTAGCTTGGAAGCCCATAGACATAACAACCTAGAACTCAATTGAGGATCAGAGGTGAGTAATTGGTTCCTAAATTTTGTAATCAAGTTGATAATGTAGAGAATTCAAGAAGTTCTTGTAATTAAGTTTGAGAATTAAATTAGAATTAAGGAAAATAAGTTACATCATGCATGCATGTGCATTTCATGGATTTGACATTGTTTTCAAAAGAATTTTCTCATGCATGTCATAATTCTAGCTTGTTTCTAAGAATTTGGCATATTTCCTACCAATTGAGCTTAATTGATCATGTTTTGAAAGGTTTAAGTACAAGACGTTGCATGCATGTCATGTTTCTTAAGTTTCAAGTTGATTTAGTACAATTGGCATGCTTTTGAGTCTTGCTTTTGTGAAAATTGCTTTCAATTCATGAGGTTTTATGAGTTTATCTATGATTTTGCACTTTTGGGCTCTAAAGAATGTGAATTTGGAAGGTTAAAGTTGAGTTTGGAAGCTTAGGAGCAAATTTAGAAATTCCAGAATTCTGCTTCTTCGCTCGAGCGACAGATCCTATGCTCGAGTGACCACCTTTATTTTTGAACTTCTGCTCGAGCGAACAAAAGTTGGCTCGAGCATAAATTGGATGCTCCCAGAAGTTTGAACATTTTGAAGATCGCTCGAGCGACAAGAGTTGTGCTCGAGCAAAGACCTCTGTCTCACGCTCGAGCAACCGTCGAGTGTGCGTTGAGCGAAAAAAATCAAGCAACCAGTACTTTTGCAAAGTTTATAGAGCGAAGGAAGTTGCGCTCAAGCGACCACTCACATGTTTGGACGTCCGCTCGAGCAAAGGAAATTGCGCTCGAGTGAGACCTCTGTTTCCAGCATATTTGACTAAGTGTTCTCAAGTGCATTTTCACATTCTCATTGCATCCTAGGCATTCCTAAGCCAAGATTAAGACATAATAATGAGGATAAGACTTAAAAACACACTAAGAATGAAACGTAACAATTTAAGTATATGTTGAGCGTGTGTTTCAATGTGTATCTACTATGTGTTTGTGTATGTCATGTGCCATAGAATATCTGAATCGCCCGCTTTCTCTATTTTGCTATCGGAGCCATCTGTGAGTAATAACTCTGTAAATTTATGTTTAACTTTAATTATTTTCTGATGATATGAAATGATCAGCTTTCTGAAATGCTATGTTTTGGATGAATGAATGATTGTCCAAGTTTCTGAAATGTATTCGTGGCATCATTAGCATCATATGATATACGTCCCTTTATGGGTCATTGGATTGCCTTCACGGCTATCCCTTCATGGGCTATCGGATTTGTTAACGCTAATGGATGTACCATGTATTATCATGTGAAATGTACGAACTGTGAAGACTAATATGATTATGTATACAAATCTGTTTCTGTTTTGACATCTGATTATGTACAAGACTCTGTTTCTGTATGAACATCATTCAGTAAAACCTTTACTCTGTTATTATTCATTGGGCTTCCACTCATTATTTATGTTATGTATATAGGTGAGCAGGTGGGTAACCAGGCCTAAGCTGCTACCTGGAGTCTCTGTTTTGTCAGCCAGTTGTTATGCCTCCAGAGGAGGTTCCCTTTTGTAATCAGTCATGTTTATGTAGCACTCTATGAACAAGTTTCTTTCGACTATTGTATCTATATTTCGGGCTAAGTCCCCTTTTGGCAATATCTGTAATGTATGTGACATAAGACCACTTTCTTTTGACGTCACAAATTTGTATATAAAGTTTTGAGACCATCTATCCCATGTATGTTTGCACAGCTCTATAGACTATCTATGTTTCTATATTTGCTTCTGTATCCCCTTATTATACGATAATCTATTCAGAGGCCTTTGGTAATCCAATGATTACTGGCCGATTACGATGCTAAACCCATGGGGGCGAGTTTGGGTCGTGACAAAGTGGTATCAAAGCACGAGCTATACCACACACACGAGTCCTTATGAGCTATAGGATGTCCTAGAAAAAAATTGGGGACATTGCATCCACATGTGGGAGTCTGTGAGTTAATTTCTGTACATAAGAAAATTGAATCTGAACATGAACACTATAGGAAGAACTATTTTCCTATGTTTATTATTGTTCTGTTTACCTATAGCGATGGAAAATGCAACAGTGATGATACAACGCGATCTTCTGAGGCTCGCATGAGTTGCACAGAACAAATACTTGCAGCCTTAACAGAATCTTTGAGGCAACAACCCATGCCTCATCCGCCTCCACCAGTACAAAATGAACCAGATAATAATGACATAATCAATCTAACCTAGAAGTTTATGAAGATGAAACCACCAACATTCTTGGATGGGATTGAACCATTGAAAGCTGAGACATGGTTACTCGAAATGGAAAGCTATATGAAGTCTTTCCCTATTCTAAGATTCAGAAGATTCTCTTGGCCACCTATACTTTAAAGGATGAAGCTCGAAGGTGGTGGTGTAAACACCCCATTTTTTACGGCCCTTACGACTTGGACGTCCTCGCATGCACACCCGATGATGAGTCTGTTTGCTCACCAAGTGCTCGAAGTCTTCGGCGGAACGCCACAACTTTGAGCCTTTCAAACCCTACACCCTTTTTGTCTCATTTTTGGACCATGCCTTGGTTCTTCCAGCCTGCAACCTCTGGTGGCCTGGTGGCCATCCCTAGAGGCTGTCGACCTGTGATGTGGCTTGCCGGCCACCAGTGATAGCCGGCCAGCCACTAGTGTATTTTGTAGATATTTTATGCCAGTTGTGCCAGCTATTTGCACAGATGCACCCATCTTCACCCACGTGTAGGGATGGATCTCTTTGAGGGAATTTCATGTTTTCTATATATAGGGACCCCCTCTCTCTTGTAGGAAGGTTAGAAAAATTTTGAACTCAAATTTTTTTTTTCTTTCTACAATTCTCTTTCTCTCTACAAATTCTCTACACTTTTTCCTATAATTCCTTAACCTTTGCCTATACACCCTTAACCAAATCTCACCATCTTTGAGCTGAGGTACTTTTGAGCTTGGTTTGAGCTCTAGAGGGTGTTGTTTGCTTGGTTTTGTTGCTTGGAGTTGCTCTTCTCTACAAAGGTATAAGACTTTGCTTGTAACTTTGTTTCATTTGCTTCTATTCCTACTGTTTTTCCATTGTTTTGGGCTATCAAAAATTTGTGTTTTTTGGGCTGAAGCTTGGATTTAAGGCCATTAAAGGTTGAGGGGTAGACAGCCCTTCTTGGTACCTTGATTTGGAGGCCTTTGCCCTTATGTTTCCCACATTTTTTCTATCTTTTTTCAAGCTTTTAAACACAGATTTTTAGAGCTTTTTCAGTGGCCAAAATCATGTTTTGAAGTCCAAATTTGGAGGGGTTAGCCTCCCCTCGTTATGTCTTGTTTACTAGCCTAGGTTATGCCATGTTTTAGCATGTTAATCTACACTTTTTTAGCTCAATTCCAGCATGTTCTAGGACTTGTTTTGGACTATTTCGCCTCTATTTTGGGCTAGTTGTTGCATTTGAGCTTTGTTTTGCATGCTTGTAGTGTAAGTGTCCTCACAAGCTTGGTGTTTTAAGCCTTTAGACACCACTTGTTTGAGTTGATTGTATTGTTTTTGTGTTTTTCTCACTTAATTCCAGCAAGCATAATCTCTGCAACCTCCCTCATTTCTTTACTCTTTGTTTGCTTTGAGGGTTGTTTCAACCTTGGGATTGCTTAAGCTTGGGATTGCTTAAGCTTGAGATTGAGGTCCATGCTTAATGGTTTAATCCTCTTTTGGGAGTTCATTATCAATGACATGACACCTCTCTTTTGCCTTAAACTACCATTTTTTGACACTTCTTTCCCATTTAGAGGACTTAACTCACAATAGACTTAATTAGTTAAAGAATAGAAGGGTAATTTAAAATAAGTAAACTTCGGACTAAAATTGTGCAAGGATAAGAATTTGATTGTGTCTTGGTGTGTTCAATCGGACGTTAATTGAACACATGGAGCTTGGACCATTTCATACTTGCTAGTGATGAAATGATCCAAGTCTCCAAGGTCAACTTCTTCCCTTGATCATTCATGAAAGGGAGGAGGCTTGTGTCTTGTTTTGAATTTATTGAACTTGCACACTTAGTTTCACAAGCCATCATGCAATGAAATTGCATCCATTGATGGTTTACAAACCAAAGCTTGTTACTCTTTTGATTTTCCCATGAAAATGAGGGGTAGGTTGTGCAGACAAACCCTTGAAATACCTTGTATATGCTTTGTTTGTCCTCTATTCCAGCAAGATGAACATGTGCATCAGTGGCCAGCAGGCCACTTTCCATGGCCAGTAGACCACCATCCATGCCCGGCAACCTTCAACCATGGCCGGCTAATGGCCGACAACCTTTATTAGTGGCCGACCAGCCACTAATGCAAACTTCAGCAGAGCGTTGGTAAGGCAGAACAGAGTGAGCAACAGTGTTGGTGTTCAATTGTGCAAATAGAGGCATTCAAAAACAAAATGGTGGTCTTTTCGAGTGGAAATTGAGCATGCACATGCACATCCCTCGTTTCCCGAGGCAGAGTAGTTAATTGTTTTGTTTAATTGCTTATTTTAATCTCACTTATGTTATAATTATTTATTTTAGTTAGCTAGCTAGATTGGTTAACTAATTAGTTCATTTGTTGTAATAACTAGTTAAGTAGCTTGGCTAGATTATTCTTTTGGGTTTTGTAATAGTTAGTTTAATTAGCTTTGCTTTAATTAGGTAGCTAGTTAGCTTAGTTTATCCATTTAGACCCTCCTGCGTGAGGGCATCAAATGTTGTAATAATGTGTATGCCTTCCAACCCCACATCTTTCTCCCTTTTATTTATCCGCTTTTGATGGTTAGATTAGGGGCATCATGTTTCAAATTAGCATATCGCATGTTTGCCTTCATTCATTTGTCCTACATACACCGAGGCTCGGTTCATCATTCTAACGGCATTGTCGTTTCAATACCTCGTTGAATACGTGCTTAAACGCATGCTATGGAATTTTTGCAAATAACATGTTAGGTAGTCCATCCTATTTTAGTTGCACTATTGCATGCGTTGCATTAGCCATCTTGTATAATTAGGAATCATGCATTTTTTGTAACTCTTTTGTTTTATCTTAGCTTCGAGTACTAGGTGAGTTTTTAGTGGTTTGGAATACTTGCATGAGTGTGAGTAACTACCATGACTAGCATGCTTGCCATGAGGCTAAGTGCTTACTTGCTATAACTGCTTGAGTGCTTGTGGATGAAGGCTTGTTGCTTGAATTGGAACGATTCAATGAATGTACGTTTAAGCCCACTTTGTCAAGTGGCAAATTCGCAACCTTTAAGCCCACTTTGTTAAGTGGCAAAATCGAACCCTTTTCAAAAAACAAACATGAAATTGAATTGTTCCAATTTGGGCAAACTAGTCTATACCTAGTATGCACACATCATAGTAAATGCTAGCCTAATAACCAGAACAAGAGCATATAATGTTGATAAAAATCATGTTATGATTAGTAGGCACTGACCTTTGATTTGGCGAGCGGGGGTACTCAAATGTATTCATGACCTTTCCCCTTGTACTTAAGTTTCCGAGCCGAGACAATCTTGGTGACGATGGACACGTGGCCTTTGGCACGAGTCATAGGTTTCCTAAATTTTTCCAAAATAAAATATTTAGGTGGCGACTCTGTATCTGGCAAAGTAGTCCAATTTTGGCATTTTTGATTCAAAATTGATTTTTCAAAAGATTTGCCGAATTTGGACTCTTTGGTGTTTGTCAATTTCACATTGCACTTGTGAGATTAGATTCAGAACCGCGGAAGTCCAAACTGTAGGGTTTCTTTCGAGCTTCCAAAAGGGGGTGCAAAAAAGTCGAGCTACAGGTGGTTGTTGATCCGAAACGATAATGGGAACATGCCATGGACTCAATTCAAAGACATCTTCTACGGCAAGTATTTCTCTCAATGTTTTCGGGACCAAAAAGTTTATGAATTTCAAGAACTCAAGCAAGGCAACATGTCAATCACTGAATATGAAGCTAAGTTCCCCGAATTGGCTCGGCTGGCTCCACACATGGTGGATACCGAATTTAAAAGGCACGAAAATTTGAGGAAGGCTTGACTTTGGAAATGTTTGACCGGGTTGGTGTTTTAAAATTGCCTACCTATGTAGAAGTATTAGACAGAGTATTGATGGCGGAAGCTACTTTAGTAGCTATGAAGCAAAGCAAGGCCCCAACAATAACAGAATGGAGAGGTAAGAGGTTGGGGAGCAAGTTTAGAAAAGGCAACTCCTTTGGAAGTAAGAGGCAAAACACAAGATCCTCCAGTAGCTCTAGTCAAAGTAGTGGGTCTATACCAGTTTGTTCGGATTGTGGAAGGAAACATATAGGCGTCTGTTATTGAGCAACGAGTGCCTGTTTCAGATGTGGTAAAAACGGCCACATGATGAGAGATTTTCCAGTCCGGTTCGAGAATACCAATCGTTCCACAGCAAGTTCAGCTGGATCTATTTCCGTAACAAGGGCAAATGCTAGAACTAATGACAGGGGTAACACCGGGAATGAAATGCTAAGACAAAGGACAGTGTTCGCACTAGTGCCTGGAGATGTATAGAATACTGAATAAGTGGTGTTAGGTATAATCTCTATTCGTGCTAAGAATGCCTATGTGTTGATAGATTTTGGTTCCATACACTCATTTGTATCGCATACTTTTTCTCAAAAATTAAATAGACCTTGGAGCCTATGAATTGTTTACTATCTGTGTCTACACCATCTGGAGGTTCTATGATATGTGCTTATATTTATCCGGCATGTGATATTATGATTGGTGATATGACATTATATGTTGATTTGCTGCCTTTGAGCATTGACCATTTTGACTGTATATTGGGCATGGATTGATTGACAAAGGGTTGTGTAACTATTGATTGTGTGAATAAAGCTGCTGTGTTTCGACCGCCTGGTATGCCTGAGTTTGTATTTGTTGGGAATGGAATAATTCCTCCACCATACTTGATCTCTTTTATGAAAGCCAGAAAATTGTTAAGAAGAGAGTGCTGGGGTTACTTGTATTGCGTGTTGAATATGACTTCCGATAGTCCTACTGTAGAGAACATTCCAATAGTTAATGAATTTTCTGATGTATTTTCAAATGATTTGCCCAGAAACTTAGCTAATAGGGAAATTGAATTTACTATTGATATTGTACCCAGAACACAACCAGTATCTAAGACCCCTTACCGAATGTCAACCTATGAATTGAAAGAATTAAAACTCTAACTCCAAGAATTGTTAGACAATAAGTTTATATGACCAAGCACTTCACCTTGGGGTGCTCCAGTTTTGTTTGTTAAAAAGAAAGACGAGTCTTTGAGACTGTGTATGGATTACAAAGAATTGAACAAGGTAACCGTGGAGAACAAATATCCACTGCCCCGAATAGTTGATCTGTTTGATGAACTCTAGGGAGCACAAGTGTTCTTTAACATAAATCTTAGATCCGGATATCACCAACTAAAAGTTAAAGCAGAAGATGTGGAGAAAATGACATTCAGAACTAGATATGGGCACTATGAATTTTTAGTGATGCCATTTGGGGTAACTAACGCACCCTCAACTTTTATGAACCTAATGAATTTATAGTTATGTTTATTGATGACATTCTGATTTACTCCAAAAGTAGGGAAGAGCATGAGAATTATTTGAGAACCGTTTCACAACTTTTGAGAGAAAAGAAGGTATATGTGAAATTTTTCAAATGTGAATTTTGGCTTGACAGCGTCACATTTCTGGGACACGTGATCAACAAGGATGGTATATTAGTGGACCCGCATGTAGACACCCCATTTTTGATCGCTCTTAAGACTTGGTCGCTACTGATGACTTCCTTGGTGATGAAAGTTGTGCAGTGTAAAGGTTCGATTTCTTCGGCAAAAGGAGAGTCAAATCCTAACCTCACACCCCATTTTTGGACCAAAGCTATTTTTAATGGTTTTTAGACCTTGAAACCCTCTCTTTCAAAATATTTTTGAAATAAAGTTTCTAAGATGTTCCAACGCTCGCATTTTGTTAAATGTTGCGCTTTTCGGTAAATCGGCTATGAAAACTAAACTGGCTAATTCATCTGCCCGGCTGTTGTCTTCTTAACCAATTTGTTGAACTCGTATTGCTTAAAATTTCTTGATTTGCTCCCTTATGAAGGCCTGGTATTTGGTCATCCTGTTATCCTTAGCTTCATACTCTCCAAACACTTGGTTGACAACGAGTTGGGAGTCGTTATAAACCATTAGCTCAAATGCTTTCAATTGGAGTGCACTTCTTAGCCCGGCTAACAACGTTTCATACTCAGCTTCATTGTTTGACGCAGGGAACCCAAGTGTGATAAAATGTTCAATGGTCCATCTGTCTGGTGAGATTAAAACTACACCCAACTTGGCACCATGTCTGTTTGAAGTGCCATCGACGAAAAGTTTTCATATCTTGTTGATAAAAAGCTTCCAACATTTTGCAGGGTCTTGAGAGTTTGGAAAGATCAAGTGTTCTAGGTTGTTCGGCTGCTCAGCTATTTTCATGTTAAGCGCGCCGTTGTTGATTACAACATGCATGGCTTCGTCTCCCTTGGTGATGTGGTGTTGGGCTCAACAGAATGTCCTGTTATTTCCAAACCCAACAATGCATTACTAAGTTGTGGATGTCCTTTGAGTGACGGATTTGTGGCCTGGTATACAATTTTCGAGTCACCTTCTATATGTGGCTCTTTAGGAGGGTTGAAGTGGACCGAAGCGAGAGTTGGCTGTGTAATTTTTGCGTTCGCTATCCCCCTTTGCTTGATTGCATCGGCAAGATCCACCAAGCAAACAGGGTGAGTTCCTGGTGAAAACTCTACGACGAAGTCAACCAATGCTTGGGCTTTGATGGCTGTTTTGGGTTGGAACTTGATGTTGAATTGCCCCAACTCGACCGCCCATTTCAATATATGATCGGAGAAGTCAGCGCTTTCAAAAAAGCCTTTTAATGGAAATTTTGTTAGCACAACGACTGTGTGTGCATGAAAATGATGTGCCAACTTCCTAAAGTCCATCATCAGTGCTAAGGCAAGTTTCTTAAGTGACAAGTATCTCGATTCTACACGGAGTAGGGTTTTACTTACATAAAAGATTGGTAGATGCTTTATGCCTTCTGCTCTAACAAGTACCGTACTGACGGCATGTTGAGAGACGACCAAATAAAGGTAGAGTTCTTCGCCTTGCTTCGGCATGACAAAGAGTGGAGCAGAGGACAAGTATGTCTTTAGCTCGGCCAATGCTCTGTTACATTCTTTATCCTACGAAAACTTTAATTTTAGGGCTTGGAAGAAAGGGCAGCAACGATCTGATGACCAGCTTATAAATTTGTTAAGCGCGGTTGCCATCCTAACAAGATGTTACACGTCCTTTGCTGAGTTTGGATATTTCAACTCTTGTATAGCCCTGATATGGGAGGGATTTGCCTTAATTCCTTAATTGGTCACCAAGAAACCCATGAACTTCCCCAATCCCATGCTGAAGGCACACTTCAATGCATTCAAATGTTACTTGTGTCGTTTGAGAATGATGAGCATCTCCGCTAGATCGGCCAAGTGGTCGGCCTCACGTCTGCTTTTGACAACTATATCGTCGATATACACCTTCATCGTTCAGCCAAGGAAGGGAGCAAACATCTTGATAACCATCCTCTGAACAGTTGTTCCAGCGTTCTTCAGCTTAAAAGGCTTAACTTTATAGCAATATAATCCCCTTGGTGTTGTGACAGAAGTAATCTCCTAATCAGGCTCACGCTTGGCGATCTGATGGTAGCCGTAGTATGCGTCCAGGAAACTGAGCCTATTGTGCTCGGCCGTAAGGTCCACCAGTTGGTCAATCTGGGGCAATGGGAAGCTGTCTTTGGGGCAAGCTCTATTGACCATCTTGTAATCGACGCAAACTTGCCACTTTCCATTCTTCTTCGACACAACGACTGTGTTAGAAACCCATCGGGGCTATTGTACCTCTTGGATTGCCCCTGCTTCAAGGAAGTTTTCCACTTCTTCTGCCACCACCTCGGCATGACAAAGTGCTGATTGCCTTGACCTCTGTATGACTGGCTGAGCATCCAGGAAAACATTAAGTTTGTGGCAAATGAAGTTCGGATTGATGCCAGGCATGTTGTAAGGCGTCCATGCGAACACTTCAATGTTTGTGACCAAAAAGTTCACGATTTCCAACTATTCTTGGGAGGACGAAGATGACCCGAGCAGAAAGAACTTGCTCATTTCACTCTCATCAATCCTCACTTCTACTAAGTCTTGAACAACCTTATCTTCAGCCTTCATGCCAACATCCTCTAGGACCTTCTGATCCTCCAGTCCCTTAATCATTTGCACAAAGCCCTTGGCTGCACGACTTCCATTCACAGCTACGAAACATTGTTTCGTCATGACTTGATCACCCTACACTTCTTTTATCATGCCAATAGTAGAGGGGAACCTCATTACCAGGTGGTAAGTCGACGCCACCGCCTTCATGGCATGAAGCCATCCTTCGCCTAGGATCAGGTTGCAAGTTGAGGGCACTTTTAACACCCAAAACTCTACTTGCTTGACAACAGACCCCGCTTTAATCAATAGGATGATCTTCCCAACCGGCCATTCTAGTTGTGAATTGAAGCCAATCAGTGGCGAGGTTGCCGGGGCTAAATCTTTGTCTTCTAGCTTAAGTTGCTTGAAAGTGTCATAATACATTATTTTGACCGAGCTCCTTTGGTCGATCAAAATGCGTTTGATGTTGAATTCTTTGATGCGCAGCGTAACGACCAACACGTCCTTGTGCGGGGTCTGAATTCACTCTAGATCTCTACTCGAAAAGCTGAGGATATTTGTCGCTTCGGTCTTTCCTTTCTTCACGGCAGATTGGATATATAGAACTCCTCTCATATGCTCCGCTTTCTTTATCATCTCCTGGAGCTCGCATATCTGCGTTTGCTCGACGATTCCATGGATCACATTGATTACGCCTTGGGAGGGTGCATCCAAAGTGGCCAAGTTGTTTGGCTCGGCTTGAGCTTGGGGCGCGGCCTTAATGCCTCCATCAATGTAATGATCTACGTGGCCAGCTGCCACCAGTTCCTCTAAGTGCTGCTTCAAAGGTACATAGTCCTCTATGCGGTGCCCACCCTCGTCACGGTAGGTGCAGCGATACCTCGGATTGAAGCCTCTCTACACATCTCCCAGCTTAGCTGGCCACCGGACATATGTCTTTTCAAGGATCTCGCTAAGAATGCGGTAGATTGGGATTTTGAAGACTGTAGTGATGCCTATTTAGGTGTTCAGTTTTCTCTTGGTGTAACCACCTATTTAGGCATTTAGTTTTCACCCGATTCCCAAAAGGTGGTTACACCAAGGTGGATTCACCCGATTCACCTATTTAGGCGTTCATTTGTTTCCATCTTGATTCCTTCGGTGTTTTGGTGTTTGTCTTGAATCGGGTAACAAATGCCTTCGTCAACTGCTGCCACCTCTCGATACTCTCCTCTAGGAGCCTTTTGAACCACTTTAGGCCCAATTCACCCAAGTTTGATAGGAAAATAAGGCAGGCACATTAGTGCATTGTTGCGCCGGTGGCCAGTCATCACCTGCGGGAAATGGCTCACGTGCATGTACGGATCGATTTTTCCGTCATAGAGCGTGAACTTAGGCTAGTGGAAACTGATGGGGAGTGGCGTATTCTTTATCTTGAGGGAGAAAGGGGTGGCACTTAGCCTCTCCAAGTCCTTGTCTAATGGCACATGTGCAGCAACATTACGACATCCTTGCTGGCATGATCTTTGTGGGTTAGCCGTTACAATGTTAGCACCTTTTACGCCTCTCGTTGGCGCGCTCGTTCCTCCAGTATCTCCCTTAAATCTCACAATCGATCAGAGTTAGAGTATCTCGATGTCGTCGATGAACGTGAAGGGTGGTAGCTGCTATCCCGAGTATGAGATACCTTTGCTGGCGTGACGGAGTCGTGAGCTCTGAAGCTCCTTGTAATGGAGAGTAAAGGATTTCGTCGTCCGTTCTAATTGCCGGAGTGGTGGGATCAAGGCGCGCTCACTGTGGTTTCCCACTCCAGCAATGCCCTTTCCCTTCAGTTGGCATTTCATGGCCTTCATCTCCGTCGCCATCTTCCTAATGATGGCATTTGGTCTCTCAGCTTGCTTTCCAAGTGCTGAGTATGTGTGTCTCACCGTCGATAGCATCCTTCTGGGCTTAATGAGCACCCAGAACTCCTTGCGTGTTTGTCTTGTGCATCTTTGGGGGGCCTTCGTGCAGAGGTCTCCAGTCCAGCCATCGTTGGAATGGCGGGCAAGTCGTCATGATGTCGAACTAACTTTGATAATGTTGTCGACGATGGACTTTGAAACGTCGTCGTTGTTTGCCATAAAAAATGATCAGAAAAGCTTAGAGGACAAGGTTTTGTCTGTCGAACTTCCCACAGACGATGCCAATTGTACGGAGAGGAAATATTTGTCGCTCTCCATACTCCTCGTGCCCAAGCTCTGTACTGCTTTGGGCAAAGTCACTGGACCTGAGAACAAAATGACGGTGAGCTACCCGATGGGTGTGCAGCTGGAAAATCCCTCCGACGATTAAGTTAACACACTTGGAAAAAAGAAAAAAGAGAGAGGAGAGACAAAATGCAAGTAGCTCTAATAACAAGAATTCCAGACCTGTGCATGGAGGCGCTGCATCGTTTATATAGTTTCTGTGCACACCACTTTGCTTGTCCTTTCCTAGACAAGTGGATGTACTGGCCTCTTACCTCCCTTCACGTGTAGGCACAAATACTGCCAAACACTAATGGCAAAATTGCCTAACGGTATTGAAGCATACAGATGATGGAATCTCCATCTCACATTGCGATCGGACCACGTAGCTACTCCTACCAAGCTATACTTAGCCCGATCTTACTTAGCTTCCTTGCCCTAAACCTCAGGGCTGAGTTAACTAGCCAGTCTATGTCTAGAGCGCTTAACCAACTTCGGTGCATTACACTCCATTCTCCGAGGCAAATTACGCTTGGCTCTGGCGCAAAACTGGTGCGTCTAGCCCGGTTGGAGGCATCGTTACTTTGCTGAGCTTGGTGCATGATCTACGCCAAACAGTTAGCTCGGTCGAACACTCGGATCTCAGGGCTAGCCCAACTATATGGTCCAAGACCTCAACCCAAATCATTCTTAACAAATCTAGCTCGATTATAAAATGCTATGACACAGCCAAGCCCAAACCCGCTCAGCCTTTCTATTTGGCACAAACCTCCCTCTTAGACGGACTTCACAATTTGCTGAGTTTGCATAAATCTATTTTCCTATGAATTGGTGTATGAAGTTGTGTTTGCACCGTCAATGACTATATTGATCATTTGAAAAATTAATGGATGAAAGGGCACAACAATGACAACCACCTAGATAGACGAAGTTGATATCTTCAAGACATATAACACATTATTCAACAAGCAAACAGTTGAGAGTTACAAATGAATTCAATCAAAGTACATCCCAAATCCTAACTCCCCCTCCCTCCCCCCCCAAAAAAAAAAAAAAAAAATGGCGAAAGTCAAAATCTCCACACGCACGAAGGCAAAGAGGGAAAAAAATTCAAAAAAAAAGGGGCAGCCTTGCACCTTCAAGTCTACCTATTTTCATCAATTTTCTTAGAAACCAAACAAAATTTGATAGCAGAAGTTCAAGAAAAAAAAATTAAAAAGAAAAGATAATTGATAAGGTAATATATATTGAAGTTTGTTAGAGGAAAAAAGTTTTTCAACGATGTGGGAACTAAAATAAAATGAACTTACTGGAATTGTTGTGTAATCTAACAAGTCATTTCTTACAAAACCCTTTGGTTGAATCTTTTGAAAAATCAAGTATGCATCATCGAGAAAATTTAAAACTCTAGGGCATATGTAGTCGTTGTCAGACTACCTTTGAACTTTTTCTTTGAGAGGTATCAAAGATCATGTGATTTTTCTATTGCTTCCATCATGAAAGATATTTTCAGTCCCCAAAAATTGGTGGTAGTATGAGAGGCAAAACAGTGGACCTTTTTTTTAGATGGGGGCAAAACAATAAACCTTAATTGGTGTAATTTCAGTAAAATGGATTCAAAAAATTAATTTATGTATATTAACAAATTAATTTCCAATATATCTTATATATCCATAATAATAATATCATCAAAAGCACAGTTTGAAGATGCCACAAAAAATAAATATCAACAGTATCCTGAAGTGTTTTGTAAGTAAATTTTGATTTAGTAAAATTAAATCCTAGCCACTTCTCTCTCTCATTGTGATTTGAGTGGTATTAAGTTTGCTACAAGATGCCCTAGTCCAGAGAGGGAGAGAGGGCAGAGCCTCTCTTTTTAGGTGATTTCCGGCGAAGCTCCGACAACTTTCCAGCGATCCTTTTTCTACTTTCGAAATGTAGATTTACGTTCTTAGAATATAGATCTACTATTTTCGAGTCTACATTTGGATTTTTATGTCTGAAATAGGAGTTTTTGAGAGTTTTCTCCTCTTATTTCGGCACAGATTTTTGGTATTTCGACACCCACAATGGTTCCCTCCTCCTTACACTCTTCTCCCATACCATTGTGGGTGTCCTCCCTTCTCCGGTGACAGTGGCGGCGGCGGCGGCGACGGCGTTGGGCAGCAGCAACGGAGACGTTGTCGACAAGGACAGCAGGCTTTCTTCCAGACCACATCTTTGAGAAGATCAATGGTTTTCTTTGGTTGTAGCTATTTTTTGGTGGATTTGTTTTTTGTTGTTGTTGTTGTTG
The DNA here is from genome assembly GCF_055761805.1 of Camellia sinensis. Classification (NCBI taxonomy): domain Eukaryota; kingdom Viridiplantae; phylum Streptophyta; class Magnoliopsida; order Ericales; family Theaceae; genus Camellia; species Camellia sinensis. Next base: position 13,551,110 of record NC_138965.1, read on the forward strand.
TTGTTGTTGTTTTTTCTTTTGTTATTTGGTTGGGATGATCCTTTGGGGCCTTTTTTCTGTACTCTAATGCTTTATCAATATATTGTTCCCATATCCTCAAAAAAAAAAAAAAGAAGTTGGCTACATATTTTCAACAGAGATTATAATCATAAGACAAAAAGTACCCAAAAATTCAACATTACCTAAGTCCAAAAACAATTCCCATTTTTCACTCAAAGGTAACTGGACCTGAAACAAACCCTACTTTCCACACTCACACTTAATGCCCTCTACATTTTTTCGTCTCCCCTATATCTCTACCAACCCTAGGCAAATCAAAGAATAATCCCTCCCATACAATTAAGAAACCCACATATGGGATGGATTCTGCTGGATTTCATCCTCTAAACCCAACTCAAATACATGTAAAAAAATGGTAATTGTATAGGTTCGTAGAACACAACACACACGTACAACAAAAACATATCCTGGAAAATTAAGCTTTGGTCTCACTTGAGTTGGTAAGAAACTTTTTGCCAGTTTATATTGAAGGATAGAAACTGTAGCTTATGTTATTCCGTTCTTGTTTGTAGGCAAACCACCTAATAACATTGTGCAGCATTAACTTGTACATATCCTGCAATTACAACAACAATATGGTTGTTCACCTAAACCATTTCTGGTAGCAATAATATATCAACTAATTACGACACATTAAAAGGTTTAAATGAAGGCAGCTTCCTAACCTTTGTAGCCTGCTCGAAGGTATACGCGATTTCAATAAGTTTAGGCTCATAACCCTTTAATCCTCCAAAACAAATACCAGAAGGCCGCCCATGGTGATCGTATACAGCCGGAATGCTAATTCTTGGGAAGCCCCAAATTGTGAGCACTTCAGAAACATGTGGGAAACCATATGAAAGGGTGTCACCAGTGCATCCAACTCATTTTCTTTCATCAACTTATGGAGTCCATTTTTGGATGCTTTCGTTAAATTTCGCAGTGCTTTCTTTTCCAATTCACCCATCCCATTTGTTTTCTCTACTTCCAAAAACAAGTCTTGCCCATATTCGCCACTTTTTTCCTGCAGAGCCACCAAACCATGTATAATTAATCATGTACTGATAGTGATCCTCAATTGTGCACATAATTCACGCTAACAAAGGAGTTTATATTTCTATCGGTCATAAATTTTTTCCTGCAGAAACACCAAATTATGTATGATTAATCTTGTTGAAGCAACATTTGGATTGTTTATAGCAAATTGTTAGTGGTAAATTAATCTATTAACCTAATCAGTTGTAAAAGAAATAAATGAATATAAATCAAATACACTAAAACCCAAAACATGTCAAGTCAATTAATATCTTATACCAATTTCTCCTCAACAATCGTTAGTTAAAGAGTGAATTTGCCTAAGTTAGAAGCTTAGTCTTGAAAGATGTGTCAAAAGAGAAAAGGGAATGTGTATTTGGTTGATCTGACTAACATCTTTTTCTTTTTCTTTTTTTGATCAACAACAACAAAGAAACATTATTGATAAAACAAGAAAGTAAGCGAGGATGAGGCATTCTCTTACAAAGAAAAATAAAACGACAACCTAAACAAGAAATTCAAAGCAAAAGCCTACGTATCACACACTGCTAACCAATCTCTAACTACCAAAAAAGAGAGACCCCCTTAAAAAGATGATTTCTCGAAAGCCAAAAAGAAATTAAATGGAAAACACTATCCCACAAACAGTCTATCTCTTGAGATTTATCTTCAAACACCCTCGCATTTCTTTCCAGCCATAGAACCCAAAAGGTTGCAAAGAACGCACAAGACCAAACATTTTGGCTCTCTTCGATCCTCCAAAAGTGCGAAAGTCAACTTGGAGTATATGCGCACTCTTTTGCGGGGCTACCCACATAACATTCCCCAACAAAAACAACTTGTGCCATAGAGACAAAGCTGTTGGACAATGCAAAAATAAATGATCCATGGATTCCCCATTCTTACAACACATAATGCACTACTGAGGATTTAGAAAGCGATTAGGTCTCCGTTTCTGCAGTGTATCATTTGTCAAAATGCCTCCATGAACCAAGGCCCACATAAACACCTTCACCTTAAGAAGAGCACAAGCCTTCCAAATTCTCTTGCAAAAAGGAAAATAAGAAACATGAGGAGAATCAATGAGTTTAACAAAAAAATACTTACAAGAAAATATCCTAGATGAATGGAGAGCCCAAACCCTCTTGTCCTTCAAAAGAGGAGCCAAAGAAAAATTATCAATTCTGGACATCAAAGACGCCAACTATGAAGCCTCCCTATCATTAAGATTTCTAGAAAAATCAAAATTCCAGGAAATTGGAGCCAAAAGTGAACAAGCCATGGAATCAATAGAAAAGTTATGAGATCGAGCCACTCTATAGGATTGACCCATCCACACATCCTCCCAAAAACGAACTTGTTCCCCATTGGCCACCCTTACAGAAAGATGACGGGACCAATATGTGAAATTGATTTCCAAGGAGCACGACAGGTTCCCCTCAGGACTACCCAAGAATCCCTACCATTATCCTGAGTCCCATACTTGCTTCTAATAACCAAATGCCATAGTGAATCACTCTCAAGTGGAAACCTCCATAACCATTTGCCAAGAAGGACCATGTTCTTAGCCAAAATGTTACCAATAGCCAAACCCCCATTTTCCTTAGGCAACAAAACTAAATCCCAACTCACCAGGTGATCTTTCTTCCCCTCATCCTTACCCTCCCAAAGAAAATCCCTCATTAACTTTTCTATTGTTTTTGCCACCTTAACCGGTATCTTGAACAAAGATAAGAAATAAATAGGAATACCACTCAAAACCGACTTAACCAAAGTGTATCTACCCCCACGTGACAATAAAGCCTTACTCCACCCTTCCAACCTCTTACCAATCTTCTCCACAACTGGATTCCAAAAGGCTTCACTTCTAGGATTCCCCCCCTCCCCCAATGGGAGACCTAAATACTTAAATGGAAGTGCCTCTATACTACATCCTAAAAGAGCCGCCCTATTTCGAAGCAAGTCTTGATGCATATTAATGCCCACTACATTACTTTTCTCCAAATTAACCTTAAGACCGGAGATTACCCCAAAACAGTCTCAAAATCGAATAAAGATTAACTATCTGACTTTCATCTTTTATTGAGAAAAATATTGTGTCATTTGCATACTATAAATGCGTGGCACAAACTCTATCCCCTCTACCTCCAAACCTGCAAAAAGACCAACTTCTGTAGCTCTATCAACCATCCTTCCCCGAACATCTGCCACCAAAATAAAAAGAAAAGGAGATAGTGGGTTCCCTTGTCTTAAACCTTGCGAAGCCCTAAAACACTTCAATGGTTTACCATTAACTAAAACAGACATATTACACATTGACAAGCATCCCCTAATCCACGATCTCCACCGCCCACCATAACCCTTTTTGTCCATTACAAAATCCAGAAATTGCTAATCCACGTGATCATATGCCTTCTCGAAATCCACCTTAAAGATTATTCCCTCATTCCCAAAGCCTCTATATTCCTCCACTACTTCGTTTGCCACTAAGGCTACATCTAGGATTTGTCTTCTTTTTACAAAAGCCCCCTGCGCCATCGACACAACCTCCGCCAAGGAAATTCTGAGTCTCTTTGATAAGATCTTTCCCAAAATCTTAAAAAGTGATGTGACCAAATTAATGGGTATAAAATCTCCAATTCTAACCGCATTCACTTTCTTAGGAATCAAACAAATGAATGTGGCATTTGAGCTCAAATTAACAACCCTCGACTCATGAAATTCCGAAAAAACTCCCAACAGATTTTTTTTCACCACCTCCCAACAATCCTGAAAGACGGCCATAGAAAAACTGTCCAGACCTGGATCTTTGACTAACATCTTATATCAGTATCTCTTTCTTATGCCATCATAGTTTAGCATAAATTAACATAATTTATAGTGTTCATAGTACAAAGGACCTATTCATTTGCTCAAAATTGCCAATGTTAGAAAGAGATGGTAGTGCTTACCAAATCCGAGAATTTCTTGTTGAAGGCTATTGCATCTGCCAATGATCTCACTGGAGAAGTGAGTTGCTCTTTGAGATATGCATTTAGTGACAACTTGAACTCAACCCACAATGCTATGTCTTGATCATTGAACACGGAGTTAATGATGGCATCGAAGTTGAGTGTGTCTAGACTGTCTATCAAAATTGTACTTCTTTGCCGAACGTTTCACAAGATTTTGGAATGTAGATTCAAGGTTAAAATTGTCCTTAGAGTAACGAAAGCTAGGCAATGGCAACAAATAAAGACTCATGGTGTAATGCTTACCTTAACGTGTTGAAATGCAGCTCAAATGCATGAGAGATTTTTGAATTGTTGGGAAAATAGAAGTAGGGATAGCTTATTATCCCTAACTTCTTCCCTTTAAGCCCATCAGAATTGAGAAATTGCACGTACCCACCATGTGGGATGTACTTTGAAGCTTATCTAGTTGCCATAGCATTAGAAGGATCAAAACCCAGTATTCTATCCTGCAGATTGGCCTGCAATATCCAACATGGTAGAAGTTACAATTTGGGTTTCAATCTACATACACAAATAAATGAATAAAGGGAAAATTACAAATACACCCCCTGAGATTTGCTTAAAATACGAATTGCCCCCTGTGGTTTGGAAAATTACAAATACCTCCCTGTCAGAATTTTTTATATAACAAAATTAATTAAAAAAGTGAAATTCCTAACTGTTCATCTATACAATAATAAAATTATCTGAATTATTAATTGAAATAAAATTTTAACATTATTAAATATTATTAATTAACTTGATGATTTATTAATAAAATGACCTATTTGTTATGAAATTATAAACCATAGAGGGCATAATGTAATTTCTAGAACCATATGGGGTAATTTGTAATTTAAGTAAACCTCAGAAAGTGTGTCTGTAATTTATCCATAAATAATAATAATAATAATAATAATAATAATAATAATAATAAAAGAAGTACACAGAATGAAATACTAGCTAAACTGCATATTGCGAAGCATCACATACCGAATAGTGTCTTGTCTAGGTGAGACAGAGACAACCCCTCCTCGGCAGGTAAGGCCTACTGTGGGTTTGATCCCAACCGCCAAGTTATAACTGGATGGACATAAGATGGACCCGGCCGTCTTTGTACCAAGTGATAGTGTAACCATATTTACTGCTACTGATACGGCTGATCCTGTGCTTGATCCACATCTATGAAGCACGGGTACGGGTACGAATACTGGTATTGGTACTGGTACGATACGAGTACGTCGATACGGTAAAATTCAAAAAAGTAGGGTATGGGTACGACTTGGTACGCTTGTAAAAAAATATTTATTTTTAATTTAGAATAATGCAAAAATTAATTAAATGGTTTAATTTGTTAAGATTTAACCTACAATTAACATTTAATGCCAAAAGTAAAGATATAAATCAAAATAAAATTTCAATATATTAAAATAACTTACAAACCACAGTTTAATTTTAAAAATATGCTAAGTATAAAACTAAAAATAAAAAAAAAAGTCTAGTGAAATGAGTTTTATTTCTGTAGTAGAAGAAAATATTGTTTCAACTGAGATACGGTACAGCTTGGCTATATAGTAGATACATCGGGTATGCCAAAAATTAAAAAGAAAAAAATTGGATACGTGTTTCGTGTACCCGGTACATATGCAGAAGTATCATACGAGGTATCATACGCCGGTAAGTACCCAATACGGATACGGCATGTTTTTCGAAGTACCCATGCTTCATAGATCCACATGGGTCTGCAGATTTCACATATGGATTTTGCATCAATCCACAAGCATCATTTCACAATTTAATAGTTTGCCCTTCCATTTCAATGATCTTCGATACATCTAAATTATATATGGCAAGTGTTGGCAGAATTACTACCAAGATATCAATATACAAACATGGGCCTTAGGAAGCATAGTTTACAAGCGTTTAACACTCTTGGGGCCTCATGTGAGCAATCCTATGCCCAATAATTATGTGTGTGTATGAGATAGGGCTAGGAAATGAACCAAATTACACAAACTCAACTAGTTTTTGGGTCACTAAAAAAAAAATGTTTGAGAACGACTCATTATGTAAACAAGTTAAATATAAACACGTTTTAAAGCTTATTAAGTTTTCAAACCAAGCTCGAGCAACTTGCTCTACTCAACTGGATTATATGCACCATGAAAAACCAAGCCAATCGAGCTCTACTCAATTAAAGCTCTTTTTTCAAACTTCAACAAAGTATTACTCGGCTCAACTCGACTTGTATACAGTCATAGGAGACTAATTGGGGCAAATCCTCAAATATCCTCACTAAATAAAGAAAGAAAAACTAAAAGTAGTATACATGAATCGCATATTTGAAACAGTTTTCTTTTCTACATTAATCTTGATAACCCAAATTGGTAATTGCTCAAAGCCTGCCTCATGTTTGAATATTTAAAAACTCATCAGAGATTAACTCGTGTTAAAATTCATACCAAATTTGAATAAGTTGCTACTCAACTCAATGCTCACCTTGTGATCAGCTCAATTAATAGCTTGAATACATTTTCAAACTCGTTAAATTTTCAAATCAAACTTAAATAATCTACTTCATTTGTTTGAGCGGAAAGCATTTTCTAGAAAATGTTTTCCATATTTTTTGGTATTTAATGCAATGAAAGACAGAAGTGAACAGAAAACATTTTCTATGGTTAATTAAAAACAAGCATATTTGAACAGAAAATATTTTTCATTTTTAGAAGGCGGAAAACATTTTTCAAACTAAAATTTTACCAATATCACCACCACCACACCACAATCATCACCGCCACTGTCACCGTCACCCCACCACCTCCACGTCTCTACCTTTGTTCCACCACCACCACCACCACCACCAAACATAAAAAAATATTTTTCTCCAAAAAATATTTCCGTAGAAAATGTTTTTCATTAGAAAATATTTTCCGCTCAAACAATCAGCGTTAGTTCATTCAGCTTGTTTACAATCCACATGAGGCAAATCCTCAAACACCCTCACTACACACAAAGTAATGAGACTTAGAGAGATCACAAATTGGCAATTACTTACCACAACTTGGCCAGCTCTAGCGCACCACCCACCAGACACCTCCGACGACCTGAAAGCAGCCCACTCAGTCAAGCTCGCCTTCCACAATACGATCGCACCCGCTTTCCTCAGCTTCGCCACCACTCCTGCGTCCCGAGCCACCACCGAACCCAGCAGCGCATACGATCCAGCTGTGGTGTTGAGCTTGTCTTTGGTTGCAATGTTGTCCTTCAACAGAATGGGAATACCGTGCAACAAAGACGACAGTGACACCAGTGATTTGGCGTTTTGCTCTCGATCGGCCTTGTCTGCGAGGAAGAGCGCTTCTGGGTTTACTTCAATGACTGATCTGAGAAGTGGATTGAGTGATTCAGTTTGGGTAAGGTAGAACTCGACGAGTCGTTGAGAATTGAGTTTGTTTTGCTTGAATGCAATCTGGATTTCATGAACGCTGGCTTCTTTGATTAGGACTTCTGTGTTGCTTGCAATGAATCCAAAGGACATACCCAGAAAAATGAGGAATGTGTTGTAGATTGCCATAATGAATGAATCAGTATATTAATTGTTCCAAAAAAAAAAAAAAAAAAAAAAAAAAAAAATCATTTTTTACTTTAGTAATATACATTCCATTCAAAATGTGTACTTTAGTTATGTTATTAATTTTTTTTTCTTTAATTATGATTTTTTTTTCTTAATTATGATATTATTTTAATTATAATTCATAATTTTTTTTAATTATATCTTATATTATATTTAATTATAATATTTTTTCTTTTTTTTTGTAATTATGACTAAAAAAATTAAAGAATATGCCCATAATATTTTCCGAGAGAGATATGAGGTTTATGTTACTGGCTATTGTTACTGATGGTGGCCCTGGCCTAAACGTGCTGCGTGGAGTAAAATTTGCTCTAAGTCTAGCTAATTGAGTTTAAGTTTGATTTGTTAATATTTTGAGTTGATAGTCAATTTTTATGTTGTTTTATTTTTATTAATATGTATAATTCAAGTCAAGACAAATAGGATGATGTTGAAATTTGTTTTAAAAATTTAAAAGATTATTTACATGATGAGTTATTTTCAAATAATTGTGATAACAAGTCAAGTTTCAGTTAAGTTGATTTGTATAGGACCCAGTGATTAGAGATGTTTACAATTTTTATTAAGGTATTTACATGTAAGTCTTAATAAGTGGACTTATTGTCTAATAGGTCTTATAAGAAAAATTTGTCATAAAAAAAGTCACTAATTGTAAGTTTTAGCGACAATTTATAAAAATCATGACAAAAAAAAGGTCACAATTATCAATTTTTAGCGACATACAAAAAATTATCACAAAAAAATTATTTTTTGCGACAATTTTACTAAGACTTATTTTCAATAAGATTTGATAATAATTAAATCT